>NC_143134.1:116809583-117411875 GCF_059928025.1 Delphinapterus leucas | reverse complement strand
CTCCCCTCGGTGGCCTTCCCTACACACTGTCCCCCTACCCCCAACCCCAGGCATTTATCCCTGCTCCTATCTACCCTCTGCTGCTTCCCTGTCTGTAACCTCTCCTGGGGGATCTGCCCTCCAAGGTTCCAGTCTGATCCCTGCCAAGGACTCCTCTAGCTCCTGGGCCAACCCTGACCTGAGTCCCACCCTGTCTCCTGGTATTCCAGAGCTGATCTCCCCAAACCCATCCTTCTTCTGCTTCTTGCTCCACAGATGCTCCAGCCTCAATCCCCCTGGGTGCCGGAGCCAGAGACTCATAGGGGCTGGGCGAACCTTGGCACCCTACCATTTCTCTCTCCACCACCCCCAGAGGGACCCTGCTCAGACCCACTCCTCACCAGATCGCTTCTGTGCTGGTGCCTGAGGCCCCTGGCAGTGTGAGGGCTGCCCCCCTGCCAAGCCACCCAGCTGCTGCTCAGAAGAGCTGTACGATGGATGCTTCCTGAAGGAGTGCTTCTCTCTGACTCACCAGCCCCTGCCGTGGACGCCTCATGCCTCCTTCTGAGGCAGGTGGCTCGTTCAAGGCCCAGTTCCAGAGGCTACCTCCCTGTAAGCCCTTGATGAAGCCCTGGGTGGCGGGGGGCAGGGGGGTTCCAGGCTGTCTCTGTCTTGTTTTCTGAACGACTGTGTTCATCCCCAGCACCCTCTGTGTGTCTGCTCTGAAGTGACCAATAAATGCTGATCTAATGAAGGAAGAAATGAACAAATATCTGAATCCGGTGCTGAGCAGAAGGATGAATGACTGTCTCTCACCTTCGGTCATCCCTTGACTGTGACATCAGTCTGCCGCTAGACCCTCAAGCAGCCCCTCAGGTCTCCCCCACTTTCGCCAAGGAGGTGGCAGCTCTCACCTGAGCAGGGTGGAGGTGACATTGTAGCTGCGGTCTTCTTTCAGCTCGTAGATGGTGGCGTACATCTTAAACTGGCCTTGTTTTTCCTTCTTCAATGCATTCCCTGCCAAGCCTACGATGTACCACTTCCCCTGGAACTACAGGGGGCTGTAATAGGCAGAGCCCACGAATGACCCTAGGGCCCCTGCCCTGAACCAGGCCCTGAACCAGGCCCTGAACCAGTAGCTAAGCAGCAGAGCCTGGGACTGGGCATTCAGTTCCTGCACTGATGAAGCAGTGGGAGCCGGAGGCAGCCAGGCCAGGAGGGAGCCCTGAGGATGGCAGGGAGGGGGCGACCCTGGGCAGGGTGGCCAGCTGGCCTCCCTGTGCCTCAGTTTCCTCCTCACGCAGAGGGACTAAAGGTGTCCCCACCACGCATGGACTACAGCAATTATGGGAGAGAGACTGGACCTGGGAAGGTCTGCCCAGGTGATCCTCTTGTCAGCAAGTTCGGGGTCGGTGTGGGACAATGGAGCGTGGCTTCCGTCGGGGGAGCCAGGGCAGGCTAAGCTGAAGCCTGGGCGTCCTGCCTTTACCTGTCTGCTAGGACTCTTCACCTGTCTTCCCCTCTGCCTGCACTCTTCCCTGGGCACCCCTGCAGCTCTCCCTCCAGGGCCCTTACCTGGTCAGGCTGGAAGTTGGGCTGCAGCGGGACCCTGAAGAGAGGTGGGGCTGGGATCAGGTTGGGGGTGGAATCCTGGGCTTGGGTGTGCAGGGCCCCCAGCAGGCTGAGGCCCAGCCACAGGAGACCTAGGGGCATGGCTTCAGGGCTGAGCAGGCTGGCGTTCCATACAGCAGCTGAGGGGGGAAGTGAGTGCGGAGGCTGCCTGGGCAACCCTATGTATGGTCCACCTGCCTCGTGGCCCCTCCCAGGGTGGAGTCATTCATATTTTGCCATATCCGGGAAGGCTGAGGCATTTGCCAGCACTCCTGCTGAAACACCTGGCAAGATTTCTGCCCCTTTCCCCGCTGGTCAGGATTGTGCAAGACCAGGGGCAGAAGGTGGGGAGCAGACATTGCCCAGAGCTCTGCACGTCTGGCAGGCACAAGGGCTCCCTCCACTCTCTCTGTGCCCCTTCCCTTCATTCTGGTTGGCTCTGTATATGGTTGGTGGTCCCCGATGAGGACAAGCTGTCATCTCTGACTTTCAGGGGCCCCTGCTCAGCCCCAGCCCAGGGTGGGTATGTGTGGTGAGACCCCCTTCCCACATCCGAGGAACACAGACCATTGCTCACCCTGGCAGCCTGTGTGCTGTGGCCTGGTTCGCAGAAGGGACAGGGAAGGGTGGGGCAGCTGAGAGGGAACATTTCTGACCAGGAAGGACAGAGAGTGTGGTGTGTGCCCTGAGCTCTCGGAGCCCAGATCCTGGCCCTCCCGGGGGCCGCACACCAGGCCAGAGGCTGAAGGAAGAGCCCCTCCCCTCCTCCATGCCTCGGACCTTAGCCAACCCCTAAAGGACTTGGTCCCTGCTGTGGGCCCAGGGGATGAGACCCCAAGCTGGGCATTAGAGCCCCACGCGTAGACCCTTGGCAAAGCAGAGAGCAGGTGTTGCGGTCCCAGCGCCATGCTTGTGGGGGGCAGCACGGGGCATGCGTCTGTGCTGGGTGAGGGGCGCTGGGGGCTGGGGCCTGAAGGTGGGCTATCCACCCAGCTGCTCTGGACACCAAGTGCTTTGGGGCACAGGGAATGCAGGGACTTGGACTTGTCTTTGAGAGGTCCTTGAGGCCAGCTGCTGTCTCTGGCCACAGCCTTGGAGCCCAGTGCCCTGGGCGTGGGACCCCAGAATTGTCCCTGCCATGGCTGATCCCAGCTTTGTCCTTGGAGGGGTGCAGTTTCCTCACTGGGGGCCTGGCCGTCCTTGGGAGGCAATGGTGGGTCCCAGGCCCTGGGCAATGTCTCCCAGATAGCTTACCATGAGGGCCAAGGCTGTCTGGATGCCTGATCTGTGGCTGAACTGAGGATCCGCTGGCCTCGCATGAGACTGACGGGGACCTCAATGGCTCTGCCTGCCTGCTGCTTGGGAATCAGCTTCCCCAGCCGAGGCTCTGGGGTGCCGAGCCCTGAGGGGAGGGGCTTTGGAGGGGTCCTGAGCTGGTGGGTAGGACGCATCCTACTGAGGCAGAGAGGCCCCCACAGGACCCCTGCCCTCTCAGGCCCTGACCTGCCGGCCTTTCCGGGTGATGAAAGCACAGGAAGTAGAGATGAGCAAAGCCTCTTCAGGGATGTTGCCACCGAAGGCCGGGCCCTCTGCAGGCACCCGTGGCCACCCCCACCCCCCCTTTCATCCGTGCTCGCAGCCCCAGGGCCTCTACCCCTGCTATTCTCTTTGACCTTAAAATGTATCCTCGAGTCTGTGGTGACTCCTAGACGTTGGGGAAACTCATGGATGGAGGCTCAAAGAATTTTAAGTAGGAGAGGGACAGTACCCTGGATCACCAAGGAGCCGCTGCAGGGAATATTCTAGATTCTAAAAGTCAGGGTTGGGACTTCCCTGGTGGCACAGTGGTTAAGAATCCGCCTGCCAAGGCAGGGGACACGGGTTCGAGCCCTGGTCCGGGAACATCCCACATGCCGCGGAGCAACTAAGCCTGTGCGCTACAACTACTGAGCCTGCGCTCTAGAGCCCGTGAGCCACAACTACTGAGCCCGCGTGCCACAACTACTGAAGCCCACGCGCCTAGAGCCTGTGTTCCGCAACAAGAGAAGCCACCGCAATGAGAAACCCGCGCACGGCAACGAAAAGTAGCCCCTACTCACCGCAACTAGAGAAAGCCCGTGCACAGCAACGAAGACCCAATACAGCCATAAAAAAAAAAAAAAGTCAGGATTACTCTGAAAAACAAAAAGGAATGGGTCCTAAGAAAAACACCAACTGAATGAGATAGAAGGAGGAGTGGCCTGTTCTCTTCCGTGTTTTAAGATTTCCCATTGATGTTGATGAGCAATAAATATGAAGACCTGTTCACATTTTTGCTCACATTGAGCGATCTCAAAAAAAATAAAAAGTCAGGGCGAGGGAATTCCCTGGCGGTCCAGTGGTTAAGACTTGGCGCTTTCACTGCTGTGGGCCCAGGTTCGATCCCTGGTCCGGGAAGTAAGATCCCGGCAAGCCGCTCAGTGTGGCCAAAAATAAAATTAAATAAAATAGTAAAATAAAAATAAAATAAAATAAAATAAAGTCAGGGTGGCCAATGCTCCCCTGGTATGAATTGGGGACGGGTGTTTGGGCCGGGTCTGCAGCATGTGAAAACCAGGGCCAGGTGCAGGAGGGGAGACGGCCCAGCTGCCCAGCTCAGGGGCCCCTGTTGGAGTCCTGATGCCTCCGGGTGCTTGCAAATCTCTGTCCACCCCCACACACACACTCCATCAGTCTCCCCGTCTGTAAAGAGAGCTGCAGGCAGATCCTGCGAGGCCATGCAGCTGGTGCACACACGGGGGGGGGGGTCTCTACAGGACGTCACCTCTGAGTTTCTGATCACACCCACGCAGGGCCCATTCTCTCTGTGCTGGCTCCAGGCCTGTCTCAGAACCACTGGCCTTGTCTATCTCTCTGTCCTTATCTCCGTGTGGTCTTGGCGTCAGCTGACACACCTGGTGACAGCCATCTCATCACCCCTTCCTCAGCTGGCTGCCTTCTGCCTTCTCTCCTGGCCCAGCCCTGGAGATTGGCCTGGTCCAGGAGCCAAGGGAGGAGTGAAGGGGACGAGGCCTGTCCAGGGATTTGAGTCTCAGCAGTGTGCCGTGTCCCAGCCATACCTCGTGGGGGTCCAAGGATGGTCCTGGCCTTGGCTGGAGCAGAGGTCAGGCCAATCCCAGCCAACAAGAGGTGGGTTTGGGGCTGTGTGGAGCTGGGCGGCAGATCAGCCGAGGGTGCTTGCTGCTGTCTGCCTTAGGAAGGGAAAGGGTCCTGCAGGGTGGGCTGGGGATAAAGGTGAAAAGCTCTGCCCACCCTCTTCAGAGTCCAGCTGGGCTTCAGGGAAGGGTCAGCTCAACACACACACCCACCTCGCACAAGCTGCAGAACTAGGTACTAGGAGGGTTGGGTGAGGACCGTGGTGTAGACCTCCTGTTTAGACTTGGGCCGACTCCAAGGACAGGACCCTGGGGACCTCGTTCCTTGCCCAGCCCCCTCCCACTGGGCCCCCGGCCAAGGAAGACACTTACAGGTTCACACAGCCCAGAGCTGGGAGCAGTTCCTGGACTCCAGGGCTTCAGAAAGTTCTGCACTGCACTCGTGGCGCCATGTGGGGCACCCCAGGTGCTTGTTTGACTCCCCTTGGCCCCTCTCTTTGTTTCCACTGTGGCCCCTGGGCTGGTCTTACAGGCCACCCCTGCCGGCTTTCCCCACTGTCTCTCTAGGAGCTGCAGACGTCCTGAGTGAGGCCACAACAAGCCACAGACCGCAACAAGCCACATAGGAGTCTTGGGGCCAGTCCCCTCTTGGGAGAAGCCAGGGCTGGACCTTCCAAGTCCTGCTCTGGGTCTCTTTAGCAACGGCAGGAACTTAAAAACCATCCACACATGGCTCTCTGTGGCAAGAAGCCAGGAGAACTGTGGCTGCTCTGAATCTGTTCTGGCAGGTGCTCTCCCCCTCCACGGGCCCCAGAGGAGAAGCTCCCCAGGGACTGCAGTGACCTGACTCCCATGGAAGGACCCAGGCCTCATCCCTGGTCTAATCCAATCAGGAAGGCAGTCAAATGCTCTCTGACAGTTTTTGCATCTCAGGAATCCACTCTAACCCCCTGGACTTGTTTCTGGAAGCTTGGGAGCAGTGTTCAGCCCAGCCTGGGATGTTTGGGGCAAAAGCACCCCTCTCTCCCCTGCTTGAAGGGCTGAGCAGGAGGTCCCCGGGGCAGGGGCGACTAGGCTCCTGGGGGCCAGGGCGACACCTGGGAGCAGCCTACAGGCAAGGTGCCCCCAGGAGGCCAGCTGTGGCGACAGCAACTCTTGGGGTCCACAGATAGGCCCTCCTTGGCCACTGCGGGTCCAAACACCCAGAAGAACGAAGGACTGTTCAGTGTGAGGTGCCTGCTCCTCCAGAGATTTGGCTTGAGTCTCAGGTTTCCAGAAGCAGCTTTCCAACCCCCATCGCTCAGCTCTCAGCCAGGGGTCACTCGAGGATCTCCTGATTCCCGCCCTTTCCACCTACCAGAAAGCCTACCTGTGGCAAAGCTTAGAAAGGCAGCCGCGGACTTCCCTGGTGGCGCAGTGGTTAAGAATCCGCCTGCCAATGCAGGGGACACGGGTTCGAGCCCTAGTCCGGGAAGGTCCCACATGCCGTGGAGCAACTAAGCCCGTGTGCCACAACTACTTAGCCCGCGTGTCACAACTGCTGCAGCCCGCGTGCCTCGAGCCCGTGCTCCACAACAAGAGAAGCCACCGCAATGAGGAGCCCGTGCACCACAATGAAGAGTAGCCCCCGCTCGCCGCAACTGGAGAAAGCCCACGCACAGCAAAGAAGACCCAACGCAGCCAAAAAAAAATTAATTTTAAAAAAGAATAAAAGAGAAAAATAAAGGCAGCTGCTTCTGACACCCCCCACAAGACACCCACTGGATTCCTCCCTCTGGGGAAATCCTTAGGGTCTACCGGGCAGCAGCAGCATGAGGTCTGGGGCCAGGCCCTTGTCCTGCTTCTGGTCCTTGGGTGCCCGGCCCATGCATGCATGCCCCTTAGATGGGTGCTCCTGCCTTTCACTCCAGGGCTTGGACTCCCATGCAGGCAAGAGGGCCTGTGATGATTACAAGGGGTCCAGGGGACTGGAGGCCACTGCTCTGAGCAGGGTCTGCAGGGGGCACCAGGCATCCAGCTGGCGGTGGGTGGATGCTGGGCTCCGGGGGAGTTGGGCAGGGGTAGCTGTGTCCATAGGCCTCTGCCTGGTATGTGGCCCTGACATTCAGCAAGACCTGCTCCTTCCTGCTCTGCACCCGTCCTGCCACGACCAAGACTGTGACAGTGGGGACAAGGTCAGGCTCCAAAGGGGCAGTGTGTCCATTTTCATAAGGAGAAGGGGCCGACCTGGGCCAGTGGACAGTGGGGCGAGGGGCCGGGAGCCTGGTGCAGGGAGCAGAGGAGAGTAAAACTCTGAGAACACTCATTGAAGCCTTGGGCCTGGCCACTGCCCCTCTGTAGTCCAATTCTCAGGGGGACCAGGTAGGGGCCGGGGGGAGGTGTGAGTTTCTGGGGACCTTGGGCTGGAGGGAGGACCACCCCCTTCCCTCTTCTCATGACTCTCAGAATCACCTCAGGGGTGCGAACCCTCTACAGAGGTGTGACAGGCAGGCTGAGGATGCAGGGCATAGGTATGGGGGCTCCCTCTGGGCCCAGAGTCCCTCAACACTCAGATGGGCACTGGCCTCCCCCAGGGTCAGTGCAGCCCGAGTGCTCTCCCTAGGAGCCAACCTGGGTCTGCCAGGATTGAGTGACCCATGGTTCCTTGGTCTCTAACCATACCTCTGGGGCCCCCTGTCCTGGGATACTGCTACGAACTGAATGTTTGTGTCCCCCCAGAATTCATGTTGAAATCCTAACCCACAATGCAATGGTATTAGGAGGGGCGCCTTTGGGAGGCAATTAGGTCACGAGAGTGGAGCCTCGTGAATGGGATTAGTGTCCTTATAAGTGACCCCAGAGAGCTCCTCGCCCCTTCCACCATGTGCAGACCCTGTGAGAAGACGGCTGTCTGTGAACCAGGAAATGGGCGGAAATGGGCCCCCACCAGACACCGAATCTGCTAGTGCCTTAATCTTGGACTTCACAGACTCTAAAACTGTAAGAATTAAATTTCTGTTGTTGGGACTTCCCTGGTGGCGCAGTGGTTAAGAATCCATCTGCCAGTGTGGGGTACACGGGTTCGATCCCCGGTCCGGGAAGATCCCACATGCCATGGAGCAACTAAGCCCGTGCGCCACAACTACTGAGCCTGCGCTCTAGACCCCGTGAGCCACAAGCTACTGACTCCTAAATCCTAAACTTCTAAGCTTGCCCTTTTTGTCCCTAAATTGCCACATTTCCTATCCATTCCTAATCCCCCATCTTCCTAGAAGTGTCATGTTTCTAAATCTCCTAGATAATCTTCGTTCCTGGTCAACCTTTAAAAAAAAAGTTTAGTTTTTTTTAAAGTTAAGCTTTCTGAAAAGAAAATTGATTTCACTTGTTCAGAGCCTTCCTGAAAGACTAAAGCAATCCTGGTGAACAGCAGTCTAGAAACTCTGAAGGGCCCTCCCTCCACCAGACAACCAGATCTAGCGTGAAATAGACTCTTAACGCCCTGCTGGGCTCACAATAAACAAGGGACATGCATGGCTTTAAGGGTGTGTTTTAGAATAACTAGAAAGCCTGCAGAGTCATGAGCAAGGCGTCCAAAATAAAAATTTATAAAAGAAACCACAGAATAAATTCAAAGAAAACAGAAGGAAGGAGAAAATGAAGTTAAGAGAAGAAATTAATGAATTAGAAAGACACAATAGGAATATCAAAGCCAAAAGTTGACTCTTGGAAAAGACTTATAATTTAGATAGAAATTTAGAAAAATTTCTCAAAACAGAAAGATATAAGGCACAAATAAACAGAAGTAAAAGAAGGATATAACTATAGATTCTATAGACATTAAATGGATAGGTAAATGTTACGGGTAATGAAATGGGAAATTTCCCAGTAAGCTGTAATTTACCCAAATGGATTCAATCTGAGCTGCCCTATAGCCACGACAGAAATCGAATCAATCATTAACAAACCTTCCCACAAATACCAGACAAGCAATATAAACTAAGCATGTTCAAAGTACACAATCTGACAAGTTTTTCAAAAAAAAATTTTAATTTTAAAATAGTTTTAGTTACAGAAAAATTGTGAAAAGAGTTCCCATATACCCTGCACTCAGTTTCCTGTATTATTAACATATTATATTAGTTTGATACATTTGTTACAATTAACAAACCATCAATGATACTTTATTAACCAAAGTCCATGCTTTATTCAGACTTCCTTGGTTTGTACATAATGCCCTTTTTCCTGTTCCAAGATCCCACATTACATTTAGTTGTCATGTCTCTCTCTTTTTTTTTAACATCTTTACTGGAGTATAACTGCTTTACAATGGTGTGTTAGTTTCTGCTTCACAACAAAGTGAATCAGCTACACATATACATACATTGTCATGTCTCTTTAGGTTTCTTTCGGCTTTGACAGTTGCTCAGATTTTCCTTGGTTCTGATGACCTTGACAGCCTGGAGAAGCACTGCTCAGGTATTGTGCAGAATGTCCCTCTCGGGATTTGTTGGGTGTTTTCCTCATGGTTAGACTGGGCTTATGGGTTTTGGGGGAGAAAGAGTGCAGAGGTCAAGTGCCATTTTTGCATCACATCCTATCAAGGGTACATACTGTCAATATGACTGATCAATGTTGATGTTGACCTTGGTCACCTGCTGGGGGGTGACTGTCAGGTTTCTCCATTGCAGTTACCCTTCTTCCCCCTTCCCCCACTGTCCTCTTGGGAAGAAGGTCACTCTGCACAGCCCACACCTAAGGAGGGGAGAGTTTTGCTCCACCTCCTTGAGGGCAGGATGTCTACACAAATTATTTGGAATTTTTCTCTACGAGAGATTTGTATCTTCTCCCCCCTTTACTTATTAATTCAATCATTTATTTATATCAGAATGGGCTCATGGATATTTATTGTATACTTTGGGTTATAATCCAATACTACTTTATTTTGTTGATCAAATTGTTCCAACTTTGGCCATTGGAGCTCCGAAGTCCTTTGTTTCATATATATATATTTACTTATTTTTAATTTATTTTTATTTTATTTTTGGCTACATTGGGTCTTTGTTGCTGTGCACAGGCTTTCTCTAGTTGCAGTGAGTGGGGGGCTACTCTTCTTTGCAGTGCACGGGCTTCTCATCGCGGTGGCTTCTCTTGTCGCAGATCACGGGCTCTAGGTGCGCGGGCTTCAGTAGTTGTGGCTCGCGGGCTTCAGTAGTCGTGTCTCGCGGGCTACAGTAGTTGTGGCTCACGGGCTCTAGAGCGCAGGCTCAGTAGTTATGGCGCACGGGCTTAGTCGCTCAGCAGCATGTGGGATCTTCCCGGACCAGGGCTCGAACCTGTGCATTGGCAGGCGGATTCTTAATCACTATGCCACCAAGGAAGCCCTCTGAAGTCCTTTTGACATACGCTTTCATTGTAGTTTTCGTGCAATTTGTTATGACATATATAAATACCCATGGAACCACCACCACAATCAAGACAGTGAACATACTCATCACCCCCCAAAACCCCTCATGCCCCTTCCCTCCTGCTCCTCGTCATCACACACACCCTACCCCACTCCCAGGCAACCCCCAGGCTGCTTTCTCACCATAAATTAGTTTGCATTTTCTAGTTGTATATAAGTGGAACCAAACAGTACATATGCTTTATTGCCTGGCCTCTTTCATTCAGCACAATTATTTTGAGATTCATCTCTTCAGTAGGTTTTGGGTGAGATGAAGGGGTAGTGGGACATTTGGGTAGAACCCACTGGGGTGTTAGAGAGGGGCGAGTGCTGGGGTCAGGAGGAGTGGCAGAGCAGGGGCTGGGCAGTCATGGAGGGTGAAGCGGTTGGCAGGACTCTTGGGTTCTCCCTTGACGACGGAGGCAGGAGCAGAAAAGGTGAAAATGGTTAGGCGGGAAAGATAGTCAATTGGGTGATTACGCCAGGATGAGGGTGGGCTGCCTGTGGAACATCCCAGCTGACCCAGAGGCAGTTGTAAACCCAGGATAGGGTTGACCTGAAACCATAGGCTGGGCATTCACGACACAGATGGTAACAGAAACCAGGGTAGGGAAGAGGTGGCCGAGGCCACGTGTATGGGGCCTAGTGGGTCCAAGAATGAACCCTGAAGAACCCAATTCTTAAGAGGCAGGGCTGGGGCTTCCCTGGTGGCGCAGTGGTTAAGAATCTGCCTGCCAATGCAGGGGACACGGGTTCGAGCCCTGGTCCGGGAAGATCCCACATGCTGCGGAGCAACTAAGCACATGTGCCACAATTACTGAGCCTGTGGTCTAGAGCCTGCGAGCCACAACTACTGAAGCCCGCGAGCCACAACTACTGAAGCCTGCGTACCTAGAGCCCATGATCTGCAACAAGAGAAGCCACTGCAATGAGTAGCCTGTGTACCACAAGGAAGATTAACCCCTGCTTGCCATAACTAGAGAAAGCCCACATGCAGCAAAAATAAATAAATAAATACATTTATTAAAAAAAAAAAAGAGGCAGGGCCGCATAAGAGAGGGTGAAGGAAAACAAGGAGGGTGAGGTCACGGACTCACAGAGGGACAGGTGCCCAAGAGACTGGCTAGTAGGGTCACATACCAATGGGAGGTCACAGAAGCTACAGCCTAGAATGGGGCTCCTGGGCTGGCACGATCTGGGCTATGCCTGGACAGAGGCTCTGTCCTCTCTCCCGTGTGAGAACCCTGGGTCTTGGCCACCTGTCCCCAGATGTCCCATAGCAACAGGGAACAGCACAGCTACCCCTAGGGTTTGGTCAGACTTGGGCCTAGGGATCCATCCAGCTCAGCCACAGACAGAAGGTTCCTGCCTGGAAAGAACTAAAGAAGAGGCCGTATAGGGACTCAGGGCAGTGAGCATCGGCTGGCAGGCCAAGACACGTGGGCCTGCCCTTACGTCCTGCCCAATCTTGGCCAGGAAGACAAAGTGAGAATTTGCCAAGTATTTTGGTGGAGGATTGGGTTATTGGGTTTCCTTCCTGTATTTGGCAAAGATGGAGCAAGCTGCCAGGTGGGCAAAAAATAGGGGTCTCTAAAACACCCCAGCCTCACTAGCCTCCAGACTCTCCCCATTCATTTCCCCATTTAATTCTGACAGATCTCATTGCAGGAAACACTAACCATTATTGTTATTTTACAGATGGGGAAACTGAGGCTGCAGAAGGGGAGAAGGGAGTTGATGGTTCTCTCTCCTTCCCCCCCTACCCCCACCCCCTGCAGTGCTGTGTAGGCAAGAGGCCGCTTTGTAAGCAAGTCACATTCGCCAGGGCTCCAGGCCACACCAGCAAAGGCGCCTGGGGTTGCTGACTCAGCAGGGCGGCACGCCCACCCAGATAGCCCCTCCTGCCAAGCCAAGACGGTCCACTCCCGGCCCCGGCCCCTTAGGAGTCTCCATCTCCACATGGGCTGAAAGAAGTGTCTGGAGCAAATCCCAATCCCAAAGGGCGAGTGACCTGAAGCGGCCTCAGTTTCCCCATCTGTAAAACGGGGCCTGTCGCCCACAGTTCTCGAAGGCTGCGGTTTCCAGGGACCCGCTCGCAGGTGCTCGTCCCAAATCCCCGGAGGGCGCTTGCTGCTCCGGAACCACCCTGGGGCGGGCGGATGGGAGGGCTCTGCGGTTCCTTCCCGGTCCCTATCCCGGCCCCGATTCCCCTTCTCAGGAGGGCACCCCAGAGAAAGCAAAGTCGTTTCAGCAGCCCCCCTGGGTCACCTGCTTCCTCGAAGCCGTCGTCCTCGCCTTCCGCGCCCGCCTCCACCGGCATGCCCAGGTCCCCTTTGGGGCCCGACATTGTGGGCTCGGGCGCCGCAAGGGCAGCGCGAAGATGGGACACAGCGATTGTAGCACAGAAAGCCGGCACAGGGCGGAAGGTGGAGGTGATCGTTGGAACTCGGGACCAGCTGGGCTGAATGCCACAGCTGAATGCGCCCGGGCCCCGCCCCCACCCGCTGTGAGACTCCGCCCCACGTCCCGCCCCACTCAGAGCCTGGTCCCTGTCGCAGCCCAGCTCTTGCGCCTCATCCCGGGAGAGGAGCTTTGTGCCCGCCGGGCCTTCAGACTCCGCCTCGCCCCGCCCACAATCTGTCCAGCCTTCAGATCCCCATCCGCTCCTCGAGCCCCACCCATCTCCCGGCCGCCGGGAAGGGCCATCCCGGGGCTGCCCGCCGAGAAGCCTAGGTAGTTGAGCCTCGGGCCCTCAGTTTGGGCCAAGGCCGACAGAGGGGTGGGAGGGCTTGGAATCCCCACTCCGCCCTATCCTGCCGCTGGGGACCTGCGGGTCGGCGACTCGGCGCCTTCGGGTGGGCGAAATAAATATGAGACACGTGGTTTCTAAGGCCCCCTGTGTGTATGGAAAATTTTATGGTTCGGGCCACAGAAGAAACGGTGCAGTGGTGCGGGAGGGCAGAAAAAGCCCGATTCGAGGATTCCCACCCATTGTGGGTCGGGCTGGGCGGCTTCTGCGACTCTCCTGGACCCGATGCCGTGACGCTTTCCCTGATAGTCTGAAGGGTTCACTCTCTTTCGATTGGGTGCGTATTACGGATGACGCTGACGGCCACATGGCGAGCTACGTGGCCGAGGTCCTGCGTTCGTCTCCGGGTCACCACCGAGACCAGTTACATCTACACTTTAGAAGCCGGGGCATTTAGCAGACATCCCTAGATGTGTTTCTTCGGCTCTGACGGATGTGTGGAACTGGGCTTCGAGGACTCACGCCCAGTCCCACCAGAGCTGGCCCTCCCCCCTCGGCCTCACTGTCACTCCGGCAACCTGCAGGGCGCCGGAGACCTGCTCCTTTAAGAGGAGCCTGAGCCCGGGCCATCTTTGTTTCTCGCGCCCTCCCGCTGCGCCGGCGGAGCAAACATGACCCACGCTGTGCGGGCGCTGTGGCCCGGCGGGCTCGCTCTGACCTGGAGGCTGGGCGGTCGTCCCGCGCTGGGACTCCCCGCGCAGAGCCGGGTCGGCTTAACTGGGGCGGCGGGAGGCCCGGGCCCCGCAGCCACCACCCGCAAGGGGGGCCCACGGCTCCTGGGGGCGGCGGCGCTGGCCCTGGGAGGAGCCCTGGGGCTGTACCACACTGCACGGTGGCACCTGCGCGCCCAGAACCTCCGTGCCGACCGCTCAGCCGCGCAGGTAAGCCCGGGTCGGACCAAGCCTTGGGTAGGGGCGTTCGGGCCAGCGCCGAACTTCGGGACTTCTGGGAACCATTGGTGTCAGGAATCGCCTCCTCCGTCCGCTCTTAACCTTGGACCAGTGACTTGGTTTTAAGCCCTCGAGCCCTCAGCGTCCTCATCTGTGAAATGGGGCGCTACTGATGCCTGCTGACTAGAATTCTCGTTGTTTCAAAGTCGTTTTTCTACGTGTTTTAAGACTTTTTGATGGAAAGATTTGGAGATCACTGAAAAGGGAAAGCCTCTTGTACAGTGGATGGCTTTACAAACATTTTATCGTGTCCCTCCCACTGTCTCCAAATCCTGAGGTTGTGTATTTATTAGTACTGTTATTAGTATTTTTACGGAACTGATGACCCTTAGACTCCAGGCCCTGAGACACGGAGGAACAAGGGTATGTCCCCCAAGCCGGGTGGTGGCCCAGCTGCCCTTGCGATGCTTTGTACACAGCACCAGCACCCCCCCCCACACCCCCACAGGCGCCTCTTTCCTGAACCCATGGGAACAGGAACGGTAGATGCGAAGTGGAATTCCGTGTCTCCCTGCCCACTCACCTCCATGGCCCAGCCTCAGTCTCTCATCTCTGAACAATGGGGGAGCGGTACTGCAGCTGTGGCTTTCAAACATGACTATGCTGCAAGCTCACATGAGGCTCTCCTGCCCTGTGCAGGCCAGTGGCCCTGATATAGCGCTCCCCTCTTGTAGATTTGAGGTAGACCCCGCTCGGAAACGCTGGGCTCTGCCTCCACACCCCTTGAAGGGGTCGGGGTGGGCACTCCCAAGTTGAAACAGTTGCATCTGGGGGGGCACACCTGGCAGTGTCTGAAGTTCCCTTGGGACAGGAAGGAGAGGAGAGATGTCTGTCTAGCGTTGGACAGAGATGAGAAGATTCCTCCTACACAGAACAGACTTTCTACCTGGGGAGCCCACTGGATGGGCGCTTGGCTGTCCACTGCAGGAGCCTGCTGCCCACCTCCCTTTACCTTCCTTTCTCCCTGTCACCCATCCCCCATTTCTCCTGAAGTCCTCAGGTCATCCTAGAAAACTCTCCTGGGAAACTTTTGCTTGGGGGTGGGGCCTGGACCTGGGGGCGTGGCCTGGGCACCAGGCCTCAGAAGCGCCCTCCTCTGCTCCTCATCCAGCTCTCCCTGTCCAGCCGCCTGCAGCTGACTCTGTACCAGTACAAAACGTGTCCCTTCTGCAGCAAGGTCCGCGCCTTCCTCGACTTCCACGCCCTGCCCTACCAGGTGGTGGAGGTGAACCCTGTGCGCAGGGCCGAGATCAAGTTCTCCTCCTACAGGAAGGTGCCCATCCTGTTGGCCCAGGAAGGAGACAGCTTGGTGAGCCTTGGGGAGCTCCCCCCGCCCCATTGTCCAGGCTTGTCCTGAGTTGGGCCCTGCTCTGCAGCCCTGGAAGGAGCTTGGGCTCTCCGGGCCTCGGCTGAGGACTATGAACCCGTGAGTCTAAGGGAGACAGAGGACCACAGAGCTTAACAACGTGGCTTCTGAAGTCAGGGTGGTCTGGGTTCAAGGTGGGGCTCTGTCACTCACTGGCTGTGTGACTTGGGGCCAGTCACTTAGCCCCTCTGGGTTTGCTTCATTAATCAACAGAGAACCATACTCTCCAGGGTGTAGGGCTTGGCTCCTAGTAGGTAGCTTCTGAGTCTTCCCGGCCCCTCAGTGCCCAGGAGGCCAAGCGGGTGAGTGGGCAGGGCTCAGATCCTGGGTCCTCCCCACATTCTCCTCCCCATTAGCCACACTTGGGTCTCCCTTACTCGGGACAGGCTTCCCTGAGGGCGGGGAGTGGGTCCTGGGGGAAGGGAAGGCTCAGTGGGCATCGATTTTAGGGGTGAAGCTCCAGGGACAGACAAACAATGCCCAGGTTCCACCCGACCAGCTTCTGCAGAGTGCTTGGGTGTCAGGATTAAGAGCCCCTGGTGATCCTGCCAGTGGCCAGTCAGCCAGTACCCCCGCCCCCCACAGTCTTGATCTAAACCATCCTTTTCTCCAGCAACAACTGAACGACTCCTCTGTCATCATCAGTGCCCTCAAGACCTACCTGGTGTCGGGGTAAGGAGCCCCTGAGGCCCAGGCTGGCACTGCGTCTCATCCTGTCTCCTATCTCAGGGAGGCCTCCCCTAGGTTCCTGCATGGGAGTGGGGTGGAGCTGCTGCTTAGATTTCCAGGATGGGCCACGGGCATCACTCTGAGACTCCCCCTTCTTCCGTGCATCTCCCCCTGTTGGGGAAGTGCTTCTGGTATCTGCCCCAAGTCCCTCTTGCTGCAGGGCCTCCTGTGTCACCCACAGGAGGGTGGGAAAGCTTTTGTGGGTCAGTCCTGGGGCTGGATCAGGCTGGGGTAGATATTCATCCCGAGGAGGTGAGGGCTTAGTCTCCTGGAGGAAGAGGGAGTCAGGGTGAGGCTCTGGATATCTCCCAAAGGCAGCCCCTTGAAGACATCATCACCTACTACCCACCCATGAAGGCTGTGAACGACCAGGGCAAGGAGGTGACCGAATTCTGCAACAAGTACTGGCTCATGCTGGATGAAAAGGAGGCCCAGCGGATGTATGGTGGGAAGGAGGCCAGGACGTGAGTGGGGCCGGGGCCGGCCCTGGGGATGTGGGGAGGGGCTAGTCTTCCCCAGAGGGGACCAGGCTGCGCGAGATGCTGTGAGCGGGGAGCAGCATGGGAGACCACGAGGGCTGGGGCTGAGCCATGGGCGTGACTGACTCTGCTGCGGACCTCCTGCTTCCGTCCGTACACTGGGCTGTCGAGATAGTACGTCTGCTCCCCCAGCTCCCAGGCCCTGGCTCAGGGAGCCTACCTGGCCCACCTTCTGTCCCCCCTTGCCCGCAGGGAGGAGATGAAGTGGCGGCAGTGGGCAGACGACTGGCTGGTGCACCTCATCTCCCCCAATGTGTACCGCACGCCGACCGAAGCCTTGGCCTCCTTTGACTACATTGTCAAGGAGGGCAATTTCGGGACCGTGGAGGGCGCCATGGCCAAGTACATGGGCGCAGCTGCCATGTACTTCATCAGCAAGCGGCTCAAGAGCAGGTGACGGTGCACACGTGTGTGCGCTCGTGTGTGCGCGTGCGCTCATGCGCGCGTGCACCTGGGGGCCTGCCCTCCCCAAGTCCCCAGCGTTAGCCAAGCTGAGACTCAAACCCAGAACCCCTGATTGCCTCCCCCAGCCCAGGGCAAGCAGGGCTGGCCTGGGAGTCCAGAGCTGGGTCCCTGCCTTGTACCTTCCTCTGTTTCCCTCTCCATGGTTGGGTCTCTTGTCCTGCTCCACCCCCCAAAGTAGCCTTGGCCCCCGGGCCTTCTCGCTCCCCCCACCTGGGCCAGGTTTCGGAGTTCCCCTGATGGACTTCCCCCACTCCTACCCAGGCACCACCTCCAGGACGACGTGCGTGAGGATCTCTACGAGGCTGCCAACAAGTGGGTGGCAGCTGTGGGCAAAGACCGGCCCTTCATGGGGGGCCAGAGGCCGAACCTGGCTGATCTGGTGAGTGTGGGGTGTCAGAGGGTGCACAGACCAAAGGGTCTGTCCTTGGGGTGGGGGAGGCCCAGGCAGGCAATACCTACGTCTCACAGCTCCTCCATCCCAGAGGCATCTGCCTCCACCGGTTGTCAAGGGCTTAAGGAAAACCAGTACTCCAGGCTTCTGCCCAGCAAAATTCCTGGGACAGTGTCTTGTTGGCCTGACTTCAACGCCAATCCTTGAAGCAATCCTACAGCCAGGGTAGAATATATTGATTGCAAGGCTCTGGTCTTGGAGTGAGTGGTGGGGTCCGCTCTTCCCGAATCCTACAGCCAACCCACACACTTCATTCAAAGCCCTGCGTGCAAAATTGGCCCGTCAGTGGGTCACGGGGCTCCCAGAAAGGGGAGGTGATGGGCCCAGGGCACACACCGGGCAGAGGGCAGGGCAGGCATGGACACCCCCTCTGTACCCGCCCCCCCCCCCCCAGGCAGTGTACGGTGTGCTGCGTGTGATGGAGGGTCTGGAGGCCTTCGACGACCTGATGCGTCACACTCACATCCAGCCCTGGTACCTGCGGGTGGAGAAGGCCATCGCTGAGGCCCCCCAGTGAACTGAGCATCCCTGCCGGGAGGAGGGAGGGAACAGTGGAAGACACCGGCTGTGGGGGACCAGGGCCGCTGGGCCAGCACCTGCTGATGCTGTGATACAGTGCAGCAGGGGACAGGATCATTCGACCTCTTGCCCACCCACCCTAACTGCCCCCTCGCTTCTAACACTGGACGTCTGCTGGAGCCCTGGGGCGCTGGGGGACAAAGCCCAGGCTCAGTTTCCATTCACAAATGTACCCCCGCCCCCCCGGGGCATGGAAGGCTACCTCCCTCACCAGCTGGACCCCCTCCTGGCCCTCCCTGCTCTTTAGCCTTCTCTGGGGCTCTCAAGGCTGCCGTGTTTACACCCCGTGGGTGGGAATCAGGTTGGGCTCCTGCCCTGGGCAAGGGAAGTAGGGACCGTCCGGTTTGGGGAGGCCCCATCCCTGGCTCCCCCTGGTTCCTGCTCTTCCCAGGTGTCCCCAGGACTGTGTGTCATGTTCACAATAAAGAAAAGGTTTGCTGCTCCCCGCGTGGCGGCACCATAGTGGAGGTCCGCAGCCAGTAAATACTGTTTGTCCAGTGCTTACTAAGTGTCAGGCCTGGGTGAAAGGCTCAGTGGGCTTTGTGTCCCATAACCCCTGGGACACGGCCATGGGATGTGCAGCAGGGAGGTGCAGAGATGGCCCAGGGTGCAGGTCCAGTTCTGCTCCGCACTGACCGTGGGGCTCTGGGCAGGGGCACCCCTCTTGGCCCGAGTCTCCTCATCTGTCAGGTGGGCACAATGGTGGTCCCCACCTCAAGGGGAAGTTGTGAGGGCTTGATGGCAGGATACAGGTCACGTGTGCAGAAGGGTGCCTGGTGCAGCAGGGGCCGGGGTTGTTCCAGTCTTGCTCTGGAGACCAGGAGACGAGGGTGCAGAGGACACAGTGCCTTCCAGGGGCCCCTCTGGCAGCACACAGCCACCCAGGGCTTCAAATCCCAGGCCTGGCACTTCACGGTGGTGGGGGGGTGGGGGGGACGCTGGGACAGGGGGCTATAGAGAGAAGCGGTTCTGGGAACGAGGCAGGGCTGTGGGGTCCCTGTTCCCCTAGTTTCAGCAGATGAGGGGCACACTGGTCTGCTGAGGTGGCCCTGCAGAGGCCCGACAGGCAGCCAGTGAGCTGAATTCTACTTCCCGGGCCCTCCCTACTGTGCAGTGACTGGGCAACCCTCTCAGGAGAGTTTAAATTTTTTCTTTGTTTATTTTTTTTTAAAAAAATTATTTTATCTATTTGTTTTTGGCTGCGTTGGGTCTTCGTTGCTGCGCGCGGGCTTTTCTCTAGTTGCGGCGAGCGGGGACCACTCTTCGTTGTGATGCACAGGCTTCTCATTGCGGTGGCTTCTCTTGTTGCAGAGCATGGACTCTAGGCCCGCGGGGTTCAGTAGTTGTGGCACGCGGGCTCAGTAGTTGTGGCTCGCGGGCTCTAGAGCGCAGGCTCAGTAGTTGTGGTGCACGGGCTTAGTTGTTCTGTGGCATGTGGGATCTTCCCGGACCAGGGCTCAAACCCGTGTCCCCTGCATTGGCAGGCGGATTCTTAACCACTGTGCCACCAGGGAAGCCCTGTTAATTTTTTTAAAACATAAAAACAATTCATGGTCTTTGGGGACTTCCCTGGCAGTCCAGTGGTTAAGACTCCGTGCTCCTAATGCAGGGGGCACGGGTTCGATTCCTGGTCGGGGAACTAAGATCTCACAAGTTGCACGGCGTGGCCAAAAAAAAAAAAATTCATGGTTTTTGTATTAGCAAACATTCAAATAAGGTAGAAGCGACAAGCACTCTGGAGGCAGACAGTGTCATTTTGGGAGCAGTGGCCTCAGCTTCTGCAGGGCTGTCTGCCACCTGCTTGTTTTTGTTCCCATGGCGAGCATCTGTCCTTGTCACCGTGTCACACTGGCTGGGTCTTCATGGCTGCAGAGTGCTCCTTCCTCTGGGAGGAAGGAGAGAAGCTGAGGCCTGAGGCCACACCAGTCTGTGGGTTGAGGAGCCGTGGAAGCTGCCTCCATGGGGCCAACAGGTGTTGAGGTCTCCCGAGTCACCGCTGTGTCCAGGATGCAGTTCCCCCTTCATTGATCGGCCTTTAAGTCCCAAGGCGCCTTTGCTCCAAGGACCTGCGTTGGCCTGTGGACCCCAGAGCCTCCCTCAGCGGGGCAGGAACTAGGCCAGGAGCACCTCGGGGCTGCATCCCTGCCCCCCTCCCCACTTTGCCTGCTCTTCACAGACAGCCTTTTCCTTGTCACCCCCCAGGGTTACTTGGTGCTTTTCCAGCTGCTCAAGGAGGCCGACTCGCCTTTCTCTGTCTCAATCCCAAATTCCCCAAAGGGAGCATTTGATGTGACCTGCTTGGATGAGGCGTCCACCTTCAGTCCATGGCACCGTGGCCTGGGGAGGGTCTCACGTCCCACAGCCCCACCCTGTGCTCCCTGCCCTTTCTGCTCCCTGCTAAATCCAGTGATCATGTCTTCCTCTTGAGGCCTGGTCTGGCTAAGGAGGTGCCAGGGGCAGGCCAGACCCCAGCTACTCATCACCACCCCTCTCCTTGTTTTCACAGAGATGTTTTCTTCTGTCTTTGCATTTCTCAGAGGAGGATATGGTTAATGGCAGAGCCATGCCGGGGATAGGGGCCTCACTCCTGACTGGGGCTTTATCCCTGGGGCTGCAGCAGGCAGAGAGGAGCCTGCCCACACCCTCCTCACCCACCTCCACTAAATGGTCACCTTGATGAAAAGTCACCTTGATGAAAAGGACTGTGCTAACTAGACCCATTCCCTGTGACGGGCTGGAGAATGGCCAGTCAACGCAAGGCCACCACGGGGCACTGAGTCCTGCTTCTGTCATGGAGTATTTCCCCCAGAGGTGACAACCTTGCCTCAGTTACCTTTTCCCATAACCAGCAGAGGGCGGTAGAGGATGCAAAAGCCCTGTAGGGGATGGCCACAAGACCTGGTGCTGCCACCTTGTGGCCAACTCTGGGATCGCACCTTTGGGCCATCTTCATTTTCCAGGGACTCTATCTACCCATCTGTAAAATGGGTTTAGCATGCAAAGTGCTGAAGATGGGTAGGTAGGAAAAGTCACACCTTTCAGGGGGAAAGGCCGCAAGCTAGGAACCCTTGCCCCATCTTGGTAATGCTTAGGTCATGGCTTGTGCCTGTGGGCATTGGTAGCAGCAGAAGGCCTGAAGTGGGAACTCTGCAATTGTTTGCTGTGACCTTGGGCAAGCCCCATCCTTTCCCATCCATGGGCAAGCTCTCGGAGGTCAGTTACCCTTCATGGGGTTGTCGAAATCAGGGATGGGAAGGTTGCACAAAGTTGATGTGCATTGTTGATGTGTGAGGGGTGTTTTTCTGCAGCCGGTGGGGTCTACTGTCTCTTCTCAGAACACACTCCCTGCTGTTTCCTGCTGGGCTCCTGGAGTTCGCGGCCAAGTGCTCCAGGAAGTAAGAAGGGAAGAGAGCCGTGAGAATGGCGAGATCCCTCCTCCCTGGGAGTCAGGGAGGGCTCCCTCAGGAGAGCAAGCCACAGCAGGGGCTTTAAGGATTAGGATTCTGGTTCACTATTTTCGTTAGATTATTAAATTTAAAATTTTCATTTTGATTATGCAAGTAATTGTTCATTGTGCATAAATAGAGCTTGTGGATAAGCAAAAAGATACCAATTATTCACAGACCCATCACTGAGATTTAAAAATTTAAATATCAAAAATTTAAAAAGTTTTGAGACTTCCCTGGCTGTCCAGTGGTTAAGACTCCGTGCTCTCAGTGCAGGGGGCACAGGTTCGATCCCTGGTCGGGGAACTAAGATCCCACAAGGTGCGCGGTGTAGCCAAAAAAAAAAAAAAATTTTTTTTTTTGGAGAATAGCTTTCTAGTTATTTTTTATGTATCTGCATATAGTGTGTATGTGTGTGTGTGTGTATATATATATATATATACACACATAAAAATATATATATATAATTTATATTTTATGTACAATATTTATGTCTAACAGTTAAATGGGGCCTATTTTGTGGCAAGCACCATTTTAAGCACTTTACACATATTACCTCATTTAATCCTTTCAACATCCCTATGAAGTAAGTACAAATATTCCCATTTTACAGATGAGGAAGCTGAGGCATCAGAAAGGTTAAGTGAATTGCCTGGTGTCACACAGTAAATGGCACAGGCAGGATTTGAACCCAGATCTCCTGGCTCCAGAGTCGATGATCTTAATCACAATGTCACATTACTTCTCTCTCTCTAGATACATATTTTTTGAAATAAAAATTCAGATCACACAGTAGCTCCTGAATCACATTCCAGATCAGTAACTGTTCTCCCTCACCATTTCTAATGACTGTTCCACAGTATGCCATGCTCCACTGGATGACTCTTCCCTAATTTTTTTAACCAGTCCAATGGGAAGGATGTGGACGGGCAGAAGTGTCTAATGGGGAACAGACGTGGTAGTGGGGGGATGGTGTGGTGTGGGCTGAATAATGGTCCCCAAATATATCCAGGTCCTAATCCCTGGAACCTGGGAACGTTACCTTATGTGGTAAAGACACTCTGTAGGTGTGATTAAATTAATGATTTTGAGATTGAGAGATTTTCCTGGATTATCCAGATGAGCCCTAAATGTAATCACAGTCTCTTTATAAGAGGGAGGCTGAGGGAGGTTTGACTAAAGAAGAGGAGATGTGAGGACAGAAGTGAGAGGTTGGAATGACGCCAGGAAGAGGTCGAGAGCCAAGGAAAGCAGCCAGCCTCCAGAAGCCAGAAGAGGCAAGGAAATGAATTCTCCTTGAGAGCTTCTGAAAGGAACCAGCCCTGTGGGACACCTTGATTTCGGCTCAGGTGAGATTGATTTTGGATTTCTGGCCTCTAGAACTGTAAAGGAATAAATTGTGTGTCTGTGTGTGTGTGTGTGTGTGTGTGTGTGTGTGTGTCTGTGTGTGTGTGTCTGTGTGTGTTTTTCGCTGTGCCACGCAGCATGCGGGATCTTAGTTCCCTGACCAGGGATCGAAACTGTTTCCCCTGCAATGGAAGCACGGAGTCTTAACCACTGGACTACCAGGGAAGTCCTGCTTTTGTGTTGTTTTAAGATGCCACGTTTGTGATGATTTGTAGCAGCAGCCGTAGGACACTAATACAAATGGTACAGACCAGTGTAGTCAGGGAAGAGAAGCGGCTACAGGGAGCCAGGTGACCTGGGGGCAAGTCCCTTGCCCTGTGTCAGTTTCCTCCTCCCTAAAATGAGGGGCAGGGGTTGGGCTCTTTGGTGCAGCAGGGGACCCCCAACCCTGGCAGGTGTGGGTGGAGCCAGCTCATGGGGCTTTCACAACTGCCGTGGGGAGATAATGTTTGGTCCTCGGCCACAGGGACCGTGCTGAGCGGAGATAGCAAATGGCCCGAAGAGACTGTTCCTTTGTGCCGCTCCCCCGCCAGCCTCTGTGTTATGGGATGCTGACAGCAGGAGAGGCCTAGGCTTGCCTGGCCCCTGGGGGCTGGGGTGGGCCTCTGGCCTTCTTGTTTCCTTCCTGCACTCCTGCATCACTCCCCTCCTGCTGGCCTTCCCACCCAGCACTGGCCAGCCTCTCCAGCCACTGTAACTGGGACTCGCTGGTCTGCTCTTGCTTCTTGGCCCTGGAGGGCAGGGACCAAGGTCCACGCCTGGGCAGAGGGGCCCGGCAGGCAGGCTGTTCCTCTTCTCACCCTTCCCCTACATTCCAACCTGCCCAGACCAGCAAGATGCGGACTGGGGACAGCCTGGCCAGATCTGAGGTTGAGAACAGGGCTTCAGAGTCAGCAAAAGTGGTTTGAATCCCGGCTCAACATGTGCCCTTTTCTGGGGGGTGGGGGGACGCTATGGCTTGTGGGATCTTAGTTCCCTGAACAGGGATCGAACCCGGGCCCTCAGCATTGAGAGTGAGAAGTCCTAACCACTGGACCGCCAGGGAATTCCCAACATTTGCCCTTTGTATGAACCGGAGGAGTCCCTCCAGCTCTGAGCTGTAAGGCAAATATTGTGCCCATCTTGCTCGTGAGGAAACTGAGGCTCAGAGAGGCATGAGATTTGCCCAGGATCACGCCGCCAGGTGCCAGGATTCAAGCACAGGCCTGCCCCACTTTTCTCCAGCTCTCTGTGGCCTCCTGGCCAGGAGAGCAGCCAGACGCCAGGTGTCACCTACCTGAGGTGAGGCAAGGAGCACCTGCCCCTCAGTGAAGGTCCCTGCAGGTGGGTCGTGGCGTGGTTCCAGGCCGCCGGGCCTGCTCTGGGGGCAGGGGCCCCAGCAGAGCCCATGGCATCTTCACCCCCCAAGCATGCAGCGGGAGTGGGGTCCTCTGACCTGCCTTCGAGGCCGCGTCACCTGCTCACGGTGGGGCCCTGGGCAAGTCCCTTCCCCTCCTGGAGTCTTAGTTTCTGCCTCTGTAAAATGGGGACATGGCGGCAGCAGCACTTGTGCCCTGTGTTTGCAGAGCCCCAGCTGGCGCGCAGCGATGGCGCTCCCATGACTGAGAGATGAGAAGGTCTGGCTTCAGAAAGGAAGCACGAAGAGGATGGGCCAGATCCCACGGTGGGAGCTGCCCCCACCCCCATCCCATGCCAGAAATCCCCGGCCTCCTCACCCCGGGAAGGAGGGAGGGGGGACTGGAATGAAAAGCATTTAGGGGAAATCACTCTGTGAGTTTGGAATCCAGGATGGGGCAGGGGAGCTGCGAGATAAAACTCTTTATTAAGGACCAGCCATTTCCGTTTCCTATCTCATTTCAACTTTCCAGCAGCCCTCCCAGGCTCGTCTGGAGGTAGGACGGAGGTCTGAAATGCGTCTCGCTGGGCTAAAATCAGGGTTGTTAGCAGGGGAGCGTTCCTTCCGCAGGCTCTCCAGGACTTGGTCCTTGCCTCTTCCAGTTTCTAGAAGCCGCAGCATTCCTTGACTCGGGCCTCCTTCCTCCATCTTCAAAGCCAGCGACCTCGGGCTGAGTCCTCGCCCGCCTCCCCGCCTCTCTCCCTGCCTCTGTCTCCCACGTGGCAGGATCTTGTGACTCCATTGGATCCCCCTGGATAATCCAGGCTACTCTCCCTATTTTAAGGTCAGCACCTTAATTCCATCTGTGACCTTAATTAGCCTTTGCCATGCCACCTAATTCACAGGTGGTGGGGGTTACGACGTGGCTGTCTTTGGGAGGGGGTATAGTTGTGCTTCCCACACCATAGAACATTTGGATGGGTTTTATCCGATTAGTAACTATTCATTAAGCATGTAGTGGGTGCCGGGCACCTACTGGGAACAGCAGTGAGAAAGCCAGCCGGTACGCCCACCCTCTAGTTAGCGGGGAGAAGTGCAAGGGAGAAGAACAAACGGCGTGGAACAGGGCTTTCATAGGAAGCAGGGTGGCCAGCGACAGCCTCTGTAAGAAAGTGACATTCAATTAAAGACTGGAAGGAGGGATGAAGGAACAAAGGAGGGAGGTTGGCTTGGTGACACATCAAGTGTCACCCACCTCAGAGCACCTCCCCAAATTAACTTCTGTGCTGGAGAAGCCCCACTCCCAGCTGGAAAGAACTGAGGACCTGGGAACCTGGGACCCGGCCACCGTCCCAAGGAGAAGCCTGGATGGGGGCGGGGGCGGGCGGGGGTGGGGCAGGGACGACCAACTTGACAAGACCCAACCAATGGTTGGGAAATGGTTTATGCCTGTTACCCTGGTAACAAGCTGACGCAAGTGGCATATTTGTTTCCTATGGCTGCCATAACAAATCACCATGAACTTGGATAGCCGAAAACAATAGAAATGAATTCTCTCACAGTTCAGGAGGCCAGAAGCCAGAAATCCAGGTGCCAGCAGGGTTGGTTCCTTCTGGAGGGTCTGAGGGAGAAATCGTTCCTGCCTCTCCCCTCGCTTCAGGTGGCTGCCTGCAACCCTATTTTTTTTGGCCGCACCCGAGGCTTGCGGGGTCTTAGTTCCCTGACCAGGGCTCGAACCCGCACCCCCTGCAGTGGAAGCATGGAGTCTTAACCACTGGACCACCAGGGAAGTCCCAATCCTTGGCATTTTCTGACATGTCGATGCATCACTCCAACCTCTGCCTCTGTCCTCACGTGGCCTTCTCCCTGCGTGGCGCTCTCTTGCCTGTCCAGATTTCCCTCTTTTATAAAGACACCAGTCATTGGACTTAGGGCCCACCCTCACCCAGGATGACCCCATCTTGACTTGATTACATCTGCAAAAACCCTGCTTCCAAATCAAGCAACGTCTGAGCTTCCCAGTGGACAAGAATTTTGGGGAGACACTGTTCAACCCAGCACAAGTGGTATATGTGTTTCACGCAAGGGCACACTTCTGTGTCTCCCTACAGCCTCTGAATGCCAGAGCCCCCTGGCACGTTCCCCAGGCTGCTTCCTACAGTGCCCCACCAGCCAGTGGCTCCAAGGGCTGTCAGTGGGGGGATGGGGACGGGGGTGTCGAGTTATTTAATGAACACTCCATTGAGCTCTCTGTGCACTGGGCACTGCTAGAGGTACAACTGCAGACACATTCCCTGTTCCCAGAAAGCGAATAAAGAACGTCCGGGGGGGGCCCTCCGGCATCTCTACGTCAGAAGGATGGGCAGGAACCAAATCTGAGGCTGGGGAGGGGCAGCCAGTGAAGTGAAGAGAGGCACAGTGGTGTCTGGAGGTGCTTCAAGCAGGAGACAAGGGATCAGCTCGGCTGGACATGGGCTGAATCAGGTGAGGGCTGAGGAAGGACCAGACCCACTATCTCCTGGGGCACTGGAGACCTGTCAGAGCGCCCCAAATACAATGAACATCCATTCTAAAGAGGGGCTGCCTCCAGAAGCCCAGAGCGGGTAGCTACTCTGAGGGGTAGCTTTCTCATGTTCTCTCATGAGAAAAAGGGATTTGTATTCTAACACGTAAACAGCCCCATGCCACCCAAGCCCAGGTCAGGAAGACCATGGCTCCATCATCAGCTCTGAAACAACTTTATTAGAAGGCTGTTTTAAATGACAAATTCCAATTCTTTCTTAATTTGCTTTGTCACCAATTCCAGTTATAACTCTATTTATATATAACAATAAATCTTGCATTGATCTTTGCATCCTATTTAAATTGTCCTCATCAGGCCGTTCTGGTGAATGGAAGTGTGGCTGTGCAGTTGCACGCTGACCAGCATTACTGAGCAGGGGTAGCGGGGGGCCCAGGACAGAGGGAGCCCGCTTCACAGGTACGGGTGGGGAGCCGGCCGCCCTCTCCTCTGGCCCCCACCCCAAACTCACAGTGATAGGCACCTCACTGCCTTGTCTTTCAAAAAGGGTGAATAAAGAAATCCCTCCCAGTCTAAGAAATGATTTGGACTTCCATCCTGAATAGGGTTGAGATTTCCCCCACTCTTCCTGGCCCCTGATCAAACCCTCAGATCCTAAGGCTTCCTAGGTGCTGGCCCTGCCCTGACCCGCCGAAGGACCGTCTCTCTGTGATCAGGGCCCTTCTGCCTTCTTGCCTTTCTTCTGTCGCCAGTTCCGAAAGAAATTTCTTTGGACAGACATGGTGCAGCAGCGAGAAGGGTCACTGCCACGGCCCCCTCCTTCCTCTTCCCACCCCACCTCACAGGTGTTGGGAAGGTGCAGTCAACCAGGGACATAAATATGAATAAAAAATGAACTTGAAAATGACGGGCTATTAATTAAACACATCTATAAAAATAGTTAGGACATAACTCTGTTCAAATAAATACAAAATAAATAGGCTCCAAGCAGTGTGATACGTTGCATCAGTGGAATGTGAGGCTGGTCCCACTTTGCCCCAGCTGGGATTGGACACGAATCCCCGGGGCGTCAGAAACAGACTTTAACGCGGTCGGCTGAGCCACTGGCTCTCTTTGTCTTCTCCCTGGAAGAGCAGAACTTGTACATTTGTCCGGCTTGTCTTTCTGAACAAAGCCCTTTTTCCAACAATACATAATGAAGGCCTTGAACACCTTTTCCTTCTCTCACCAGGGCGTGCAGACTCAGGGCAGAAACCACTGCCCTCATGCCGGCGGGAAGGGACAGGGAGTTAGTTCTGAGCTGGTGCCAGTCCTGCCAGGGGCCGGGGCCCGCTCGGAGCCCCACGAGCCCCCCAGCAGCAGGGAGCAGAGGCCCTCTGGGTCCCAGGACCCATGAAGCCATGCGCCAGGACGCCAGGCAGCCTTGCCCTCGTCACACACACGGGCATCCAGGTGCCCGTCTGCGGGGCAGCTCAGAAGCCAGACTCCTCCCTCTTCCCTGCCAGTGGCTGCGCTGCCGGTTGGGAAGTCGGGCTTAGGTCAGGTAGAGCCACCCTTCCCCACGGACTGGGCGGAGAGGAGCAGCGTGGCGGGGGGAGTGGGCTGCGGGCCCTCCTCCTACCATTTAAAACAGCAGCAAGGAAGGAAGCAAGGTGGGCCCGGGGAGGACACTCAGCAGGCCCGAAGGCGCCCCGCGCCAATGGTCTGGCTGCGAGGACGCGATGGAAGAACTAAGCCAGCCTCGCAGCCCAGCTATTCGGCAGGCAGCACAGGAAGTGTCCCGTCCCCACGCACGCGAGCCTGTGTCCTGCTGAGCCCTGGACCCTGAGGAACACCCACAGGTCTTCCCTGGAATGGACCCGAGGGTCAGCCAGGGTCAGCAGGACAGACCCAGCGGGGGCCGGCTCTGCCCCCAGCCCTGCAGGTGCGTCCCAGGGTCTTCACAGCTTGGCTTCAGTCAGCTCAGTGTTGGCACATTCACAGAATGAGATGGCTCCACATCCCGGGGCTGCAGGCCCAGGATCAGCGAGTCCGCGGGCAGGCTGGCCTCCCTCCCGTCACCGCGACTGCACACCCAGGGTGATCTTCAGGTTCTCGTACACCACGTAGCTGATGCTCACGGCCGGAATCACCTTCATGAAGTTGGGGGCCAGCCCCCGGTACAGGCCAAAGGCCCCCTCGGTCCGCAGGATCTGTCTGAAGAGGCTGCTCATGGTCACCTCCGGGGCGCCCTCAATGGAGGCTGCAGGGAGCGAGGTCGCCCGTCAGGGGCCTTTCGCTGGCCCCTCCCTACGTCCCAACCTGCCCGGGGAGACGGGCCCCTGGGGACTGACTGGCCTAAGACCAGCCTTACCTTGGGCCTGCATCCGGGTCCTGACCAGGGCCAGTGGGTAGCTGGCCAGCTGGCCACAGGTGCTGGACATGGTGCCACAGGCCAGGAGCACAAACACGCCGGGGTCTGCACTGTTCACCGCATAGCGCTGCAGCCAGGCATTCTTGAGCGTCTGAAAGGGCGGGGGGGGGGGGGGGGGCGGGGATGAGCCAAAGGGCCTGCAGGCCCCAGGAAGAAAGGGCTTGTGAGGCAGTGAGAGACTGGGGCGCTGAAGGGACAGTTACCGGATCCACACAGGAGGCGTTGCCCCATCACATGGGATCCGCAAGGCCACTGTAACCTGATTCACTTGGCCTGGGCCGGCCTGGGGCTGGCTGGGCTCCTGGCCTGCCTGACCTTTGTTTCTGCTGTCACTGGGGATTTCTGGATAGGATGGGGATGCCGCAGGGGCAGCCCCTCCCTTCCCTCCCCCGAGAGCCGGACTCCTGTGCTCCGGAGTCTGCTGGGGGCCCAGCAAGCCCCCAGGGCATCGTGCTCTGTAGATCTGCCTGCCAAGCCCCTGGGGGTACAGAACCTGGGGGCTGCCAGGGGCAGGCAGTGTGACAGGACACCCCTGCAATGGACAGGTGAGTCTGGAAGGAGACAAAGGGGGGTGGAGGGGTGACACATGGCCAGGAGGGGGTTTCTGAATCTCTCCTGCTGCTCAAGGGGCCTGAGTCCTCTAGGGCCTCACCTCGTAGACGGCCAGGTCTATCCCAGCGTAGGGGATGATCCCTAGCATGTTGGGAACATAGCCTTTGTAGAAGGCGGCCACGCCCTCTCTGGCCAGGATCTTCCTGGCGCAGTCCAGCATGCCCGAGTACTGGCCTGTTTTGCGCAGGGCCATCCGGGTCTTCAGGACCTGCAGAGCCCAACGGAAGTGACGGAAGTGTGAGCCCAGCCCACTCCGCACCCTCACCTCCACGCACACTGCCCGCCCCAGGACCAACGTGGCCCTCACCTCCATCGGGTAGATGCTGCTCTGGGCAATGGCCCCTGCCAAGGACCCTGCCACAAGCCTCTCGTGAATCCTCAGAGTCTCCTGGTCACTCCCAACGAGACGCTTGATCTGGAACAGGGAGCAAACAGACTGATACCCCTCCCAGAGACCAGCATACCTGCTCCTGCCCTGCCCTTCCTCCCGGAGCCTGTCAGCTTTAGCCAAGACCTGCTGTCCCTCAGGTACAAGGACTGGTCCCAGGCCCCAGGGAACCAACAGGGCAGGGGCCTCATTCCAGGGGAGCTCAGGGGGCAGCTGCTGATGGGCGACTCTCCCTGGGGCGCGGGGTCCTCACCTGTTCATAGGCCATGAACTTGATGGCCGACTCGGGGGCAATTTTGAGGACGTTGATGCCATTGCCGCGCCAGAGTGATTTGGCCCCTCCTTCTCGAATCATCTGGGTGAAGCCACCCACGATGCACATGTTGTTGCTGCGGGAGGCGTGGACCTGGGCGGGGGGAAGGACAAGCGGTCAGAAGGAGCTCAGCGGCCACAGGGCCACCGTTGCCTGACAAAGAGCCAAGATCAACGGCAGGCAGGCTCCGCCCTCGTGGCACTCTGAGGCCAGCTCGGTACCCTGAGAGTCTAACGTGGCTGCTCTAGGTCCCACTAGATTCTGCTGTGCACCTGCTGGTGCCAACCCCATGCTAAACACCTCCACAAGGACTACTTTAAAAAAAGTTGAGCTTTTGGGACTTCCCTAGTGGCCAAGGCAGGGGACATGGGTTCCAGCCCTGGTCCGGGAAGATCCCACATGCCGCGGAGCAACTAAGCCCGTGAGCCACAACTACTGAGCCTGTGTGCTACAACTACTGAAGCCCGCACGCCTAGAGCACGGGCTCCGCAACAAGAGAAGCCACCGCAATGAGAAGCCCACGCACTGCAACGAAGAGTAGCCCCCGCTCACTGCAACTAGAGAAAGCCCGCGCGCAGCAACGAAGACCCAACGCAGCCAAAAAATAAATTAAAAAAAAAAATTGAGCTTTTTAATTATGGAAAATTTTCAAACATATATAAAAGTATAGAGGATTACATAACGAGCTTCCATGAACCCATAATGAGCTTCAACCATCATCAAACCAGCCAACTGATGCCCCCCACCCCCTCCCCCACCCCCATTAATTTAAAGCCCCTCCCTGGCATTTTGTCATTTCACCCAAGGACAGCTTTTAATCTCTACAGCATTCCTGGGGATCTGGCTAAGAAAAACACACTGATGAGGCAATTTGTTCGAACCCCTTAGTTTCCAGAGCAGTAGAAGTCCTGGGGCTGAAGTGACTCGCCTGAGGTCACCCAGCTGGGACAGTGGGACCCCGGGTCGGGTCCCAGGCCCAGGGCTCCTCTCCCTGAACCACTCGCCTCCCTGATTCAGCACCAGAAGGGAGTTCTCATTCTTCCATCCATAGACCTCAAACCGAGGCAGGCCCAGGAGGCGCTGAGGGGGTAAGGAAAGGATGACACCTTTTCTGAGCAGGGTTCCTGGCACGAAAAGTGCCAGAACGCAAGTCAGGGGGCAAGGGGGTGACCGGCCACTGTCCAAAAGACACTGGAGTCCACTGGTGTGTCCTCAGGCAGCTCGATTTCACAACCTTGCTCCTGACTTGGGTTCAGCATGAGCTGAACCTGCCCTGTGGACGTGGAGCTGGGTGCCCAGCCAAGGGAATGGTGTCCAGGCCAGGTGAGGATCTGTTCGCACTGCCCCCCCACGTGGTGGCCTATGTAAGATGCGCCTAAGGAAACAGGTTCCTGCCACACCCCAGTTCTCACTGGGGTCATCTGCCTCCAGTATGGCCCTGTAATGTGACTCCTGGCTTAAGGGCCTCAGATAAAATTAGATCAGGCCACCTAGGCCAGGATCTAATGTGCAAAAGGCCACCTAGGCCAAGATCTAATGTCATCCTTGTCTGAGCAATAATTCCAATCTGATTTACTGGGTTAGGAAAGTATGGGCCCAAAGCAGGGCCCCAGATAAGGGAGGGGAAACCAACCCACCAAAGAAACCCAAGGTGGAAACCAGGTGGCTTGGGGCCTGTTTTCCTGCGTACCTGCATGAGCACCTTGAGTCTGTCCAGGGGGGCCGTGCAGGTTCTCGATACAGCCCCCGCCCCACCGCCAGCCACCAGGTGTCTCCACCACATCCCCGTCTGCCTCTCCTCCACCGTGAACTCGTCGGGGACCGTCAGATTCTCACCCACATCAAAGATCTGTGAGGAAGACCAACAACGATAAATCTAGTAGGCTCCCGACGCTTGTGGCAGAGCTGCCGGCAGACAGCCAGGTCCACAGCCTTCTGCCGCCTAGAAGGGACCCCCTGCCCCTTCGCTATGTGGAGGCAGCAAAGCTCTGAGCCGTCTGTGGCCTTGGAGAGGCCCAGGTTAGAACTGAGAGCACAGCTGGAAGAATGCAGGTAGAAAACCATGCGGACAGCCCTTCGGGACACTGCCAGGGGCTCCTGCAGAACAGCTGACAAAGGCACTGCGGCTGAGGATCACCAGGTTGGCTGTACTGGAAGGATCAAGTCAGGGACAAAAATTCTTCTGGAACCTGACGTGTAACCGGATCACGTTGGCAGAACGTTATGCAAGACTTCTGCAAACACGAGAGGTTGTGCTGCCTGTGCAATGCCCTCTCTCCCAGGCGGCCTCCCGGCTCGGCAGGCAGAGCCAGCTCTGCTCCAACCTTGGGGCTGCAGGCCAGACCCACGGGGCAGCGGCTCCTACCCGCAGAGCGTCCACCTAATTTCAGCCAACGAAGATGCCAGGCGTCCCCTGAGGGCACCTCGGGAGACAGAGGAGGAGGACCTGTGGCCTCCTCTTCTGGAGTTGACGGTCCAGGATGGATAAGACTGCCACCAGGGGATACTCAGCAAGGACCAGCAGAAAGGGATGCTCATGCGTGAAGGGGGCTCGCGGGCGAGGGGTCAATGGGGCCACTACCAGTGAGGGCGCAGAGCTCTGTGTGTTTCTGACCGGGGGTGAAAGAGCAGTGGGGAGGTATTCTTTAGCCATAGAGAGAAATGACACAAAAAATGGGGTGGCCGGGGGGAGAAACTGAACAGCTCTGCTACTGGATCTCTGCAGAGCAGCCCTCAGGAGGCTTTGGAAGAACAAGGAGGCTCAGGGAGCGGGAGCTTACAGCGGACCTTGAAGAACAGGCAGCATGTGGGGACAGGAGGGCATTGTTTCTAGCAGAGGGAGCCCCGTGTTTGGGGCATGGGCGGGCCGTTCAGGTTGGCCGGCATGAGGGAGACGGAGGGAGCATGTGGAAGGCTGGCAGAGAAGCAGACAGCCCCACCACTGAAGGGGAGGTGGGCTGGGAACCCCCACCACGATGGGGGCTAATGCTGGGCGAAGGGGACCCTATGAACGGACGAGGGAGAAACCCCCTTCCGGCCCCAGGAGCACGGGGCTCACCGTGGAATGCTTCCAGTACAGGATGATCTCAGGGATGTTTTCCACGGGGTGCAGGAGGTGATAGTCTCGCCACTCGTTCCAGTCGATGGTCATTGTGCCGTTCTTGTCCATGCTGCAAGACAAATATGTGGGTCGCCCAAATGTAAACAGGCCCCGTCTGTCAGCCGCACTTCCCACCTCCAGGGGAGCCGAGGGCAGGCGCGTGGCCACCAGGAAACCACAGAAGGCGCCTCTGCCCCGGAGGAGAAAAGGCCAGGTGGCTCCACATCCCACCTGGTACAAAAACGGGATTTGATGGCCCACGAGAACCCCGTTCTGATCGGGCACAGAGGTCAAGGAGGGAGGCGGTCCCGAGAGTGACACGGATACTTACTAGGTGACAGGGCCCCAGAAGTGGCCCGTTCGTATTCTGACAGACAGACAAAGGAAGATGCAGAGGAGAGAGGAGAAACAACACAAATAAGTGCTCTGAGCGGCGGTTAGTGACGCAAGCACATGCCACGGCACAGCACGAGGACGCACCCTCCACGCGGAGGGGAGCAAGGGCCAGAGGCTGCCGTCCCTGACCAGCCGGCTTCGGGCCCCTGGGACTTGGGGAGGCTCCGGAGGACAGGAAGCGGCTCTGGGGCTGTTCTGTGCGAGTTCCCAGCACAGCAGTGATGCCAGTCCCCAGGACCACCCCTGGCCTGTGGGATGCCCTTCGGGGCAGCACATCTGAGTGTTCTATTAGGAGGAAGTTCCCCACAGTGGAGGGCGGCCACGTGAGCCCTGCCCCTGGACGACCGGGCAGAGAAGGGTGTCCCTTGCTGGCCTTTCACCTACTAAAATCCCCAGCTAGTCTTCTCTCTTAGCGGGTGGCTGGCGCTCAGGCACTCTGCCAGGTGATCTGTGATTCTACCACCGGAGCTGACCAGGAACCCGGGGAGCAGCTGGTCTCTGGGAGGGGTTACTTATTCATCCCTTCCAACCACCAGAAGCCAAAGTTCGCGGAAACAGGGTCAATACAGTGAATGGCACGAGGGAGTGAGTCCAAGAAGCCTTCTTTCGTCACACTTTTGTTCAACCAGACGCAGGGGCGGCTACGCACTCACCTCTTGAGGATTTTTTCTGCCTGCTGTTCAGATATCTTGACTCCCAGGTCCCGCAGGGACTGCATGATCTCCTGCGCGTCGATCCGTCCTGGAACAACAAAGGCCGTGAGCCGGAAGCCAGCCCTGCGGAGAGGCCCAGGACCGCTGGGCCCGCCGCTGGCCCCCGGGGGCAATGCTTACCATCATTCTTCTTGTCCAAACTCTTGAATACCAGCCTCAGTTTCTTCTCATGATCTTGGAGATAATGGACAAACTCTTCAAAGTCTAGCTGCCCATCGAGGTCTTTGTCGCCAGCTTGTACAATTTTCTATAAAACAAAAGTAAGGTTTTGTCCTTCAGCTTTTCCTGTCCCTCGTGGTGTCCCGTTCCCAGGAAACAACTGCTCAACCGTGAACAGAGGTGGCCCCATGACCCGAGACACTTCCCCCCCTCCACTCCCAGGGCCACCACCTGGATCCCCTAGGGCCAGCCAGAACCCAGCCAAGAGCCCACCGTGTTTCCCTCATGAGAAAGAGGAAAAAGAGCCCGCAAGAGGAGCCCTTCTGACAGAGGCCGGCAGCAGTGGGCTTGGTACTTCCACCAGGCCAGCTGCCCGGCTCCCCTGCAGCTCTGTCCCTGGTGCCAGGCCTCAGCCCCGCATGCTCTCTGCCCAAATGTGGGGTGGCCCTGGAGCTCCAGATTCCCTCAGAAACTCTGCAGCTTGCTCTTTTTATCCCTAAAAGTGGCACTGGCCCAAGAACAATTGGGGGCGACCAGGGTAAAGGTACAGGGCAGAGCTGGCCCCTGCCAATGGCTGCTTGGCAGAAATACTGCCAGAGAGAACTCTGGAGGATGGAGAAGTGGTAAGAGCAATGGGAACTGTTCTTGGGCCTGCTTGATGGCGCTGCCTGTCTCTGATCTCAGGGGAGCCAGGTGCTATAACCAACCTCAGCTCCCTTAACCAGGCACTGAAAAGCAGGGCAGCTCCACTTAGGAATTGTTCAGTGACCCAAGGAAGCTTTAAGGGACCCTTTCCTGGGCAGTGAGGTTCCAAAAACCTGCACCTGCCCTTAGACATGAGCTCTGTTCAGCAGCTGCAGTCCGTTTTCAATGCTCAGCAACTGGTCTGTGCCCGGGGTCCCGCTAAATGCTTTACCTCTAGTGACCCGCTGAATCCTCGCAAACAGGCCTGGGAGGTGGGTACTATCATTTCCCCCATTTTCCAGAGAAGGAAACAGAAGCTCACAGAGGTTTAGTAATTTATCCAAGGTCGCACAGTTAGGGAAGTTGGTGGGCAGGATTCAAGCCAGGCCTGATGGACCTCCAGAGCCACCTCTGTAGAGTGCCTGCTGCCATTCTAAAGGTTAATCTCAAGAAGGTGGGGAACATACATGAGTCACTCCAACCCAGCAACACCCCAAAACTAGGACCAAAAATCTCCTAAGGAAAATGGTTAGAGTCTCCCTGTGTTGCCCAATTCTCTCAGCAAGAAATACAGTCACTATCCACAAACCAGTGTGGGTTTCAAAGTCTTCTGAGCCAGTGGGTTTGGAAATTGATGGGCCATTGGCTAGCTGGTCCTCTCCAGATACTGTGTCACCTAACATGATCCAAAGAACAACTCAGGGAGGCTGTGGCTGGAATGTGAGACACAGGCTGGCACGTGTTCTATCAGCTGTCTGGAGTTATGTTAACTTCCTGCAGACATTTGTGCTCTCCACCAAAATACAGATTACATTTAGGTTAAGCACCCTAGATTTATGAGAGGAGCGGAAATAGAATCTGCATGTCATTTAGAAATGAGGCGGACACTGGGCACGAAGCTCATTGGTATCTGGGTGGCTCTGGCACCAACGCGATCCATGTGCCTTGTTGGGTGGGTGCCCGTGATACAGACAACTCAAGGACATGCTCATGCAGCTGATTTCAAAATATTCTAAGTCGTTGCTTCTACCTCAGTCCGGTCTCCTTCCTAGGATATGCAAATCACCACCCCCTGCACACCATCTGACCGTCACTGCCATCGTGAGCACTGGGGGATAGCACAGGATCTGATTAACGGAGAAGTTGGGGTGTCCCTTTAGGAGGCAGGTGACCCCCTCAGACTCTGTAGCTGTTTCCCCATATTTAAATTAGTAATGATTTCTGCTGCCTCCTGCTCCAAAGAGACGCCTAGGAAGGTCCCCTCACCCCTGCCCGTTGGTTTGTTTCACCCAGGGCACAGCCCTGTCACCTCCAGCCTCCGCAGCCACGGTTCCAACTCCTGGGTCTCCAATGAAGGGCCTCTCCCCTCCCCTCCTGCCCCCCAGCTCAGATAAAGCAGCTAGACTTGTGCCCCTGCACTTCCTGGCCCTGCACTGCTTAGAACCCCGCCCTCCGCAAGAAAATTCCTTTCTGTCTCCCACAAGTGCCTTCCCTATAATTCCAGCCTTCCTTGGAAGTCACATGAGAGCCAGTCACTCCCATGATGTAATAGCCCTTTAGCTGCCTATAGTTACGCAACAGCTGGGGGAAAAACTGGCACGCTTAGAAATGGTGGGGACCTTTGAGGTATGCAGACCCTCTACCAGCTCATCCATTCACTCAGCCAACACTGATGAAACGCCCGCTGCCTTCCACGGTACAGAGGTACAGACCTGCTTCCACTGGCGGTAGGTGGAGAACTCCTGGGAGGGGATAAAGACACTGAGTTTGAAGATGGACTTCAGCTCGGCGGGAAGCCCCTTGGACTCGAAGTACTGGAACTCGGTCTGGGCCTCCCCGATGAGGGGCACGTACAGGCACAGGCAGAGCATGCTGGTGGGAGCTGTTTCAGGCGGCGTGGAGGCAGGAGAATGCTGCCCGGCCCAGCACACTTGCACAAGGTATGCTGGGGCGCAGCTGTCATTGGCTGCCTCCACCCTGTCCTTTCACTTAATTGAAAAAAGTCTGCTCACTGAACCTCCCGCCCACAGCCAATGAGCACAGAGCCCGGCAAGGAGGCGTGCGTGGCCGAGTGCAGAGGGATAAAGATCAGGACTGACGTCACCTGCTCCCCAGTTAACCCTTCGGAGACGGGCAGAGCACTCTGCCCTGCCCTGGGATCTGCCCCAGAAACCTTCACCCTCTGGCTGCCAATCCCTCCAAACAAACAGCCTTTGGCCTGTTTTTCCACAAGGTCCCCAAACGCGTCACACAATACAGTGGTTTCTCTCCTTGGTAAATCATTCCCAGCAGAAAAATAAGTGGAGGTAGAGAATGAATCAGTGCTCACCTGAAACGGCCCCGTTTCGCTGTGAGGGTAGAAGTCAGTGGGGGGGTGGGGAGTAGTCCTGGAAGTAGCCCCCGGTGGGGGTGGGGAGGGGTCTTTCACTTGCAGGGGAGCTGCCCCTCAGCCGGCTGCCTGGGCCACACGGCTTTCCAGGCACAGCTCTGGCTGGCTCTAGTGACCCTCCCCAGGCCACCCTGCACATGAGCAGCCCCTCCCCTGTAGGCTTTGCCTGGGGACCCCACAAGCACCGAGAGGCTGAAATGATGGGGGCAGGAAGAGGACACTCTAGGCCACTCCTCAGCAGCGCCAATCTGGGGTCAGCCTGGGCCTCACTTAAGATCCGCGGATGTGGTCTTCAGAGCCCACATTCATTCAGGACACTCTAAAGTTCAGTGCATCGGAGCTTTCTGGTCTACAACTGTGCTGCTCAATACTTTTACTTTATTTTGCCACGCCACACAGCATGTGGGATCTTAGTTCCCTGACCAGGGATCGAACCCGCGCCCCTGAACAGTGGCGTCTTAACCACTAGACTGCCAGGGAAGTCCTCAATTGTAAATAAACTAAAATTCAATGAAACTAAGAATTCATTTCCTTGGTCGCATGGCCACACATTATTTCCATCATCACAGAAAGTTCTACTGAGCAACACTGCCCTAGAATGTCCCTTTTAGGTGAGGATGAGAGGAAACTTCAGGTCTTGGAGAGTCAGGATCCGATCTTTATTTAAGGGCCACCCTGCCACCTCCACCTCATTCCTTCCCAAGGAAGATGTCAGATGCATGCTGCAGAGGAAGAGCCCACGTCACAGAGATGAAAAAGGAATCCATCTCGCTATGTTCCATCTACAGTGCACCACTTCCTAATATAGACGAAACCTCGCGACCAGGATGGATTAAAAACAGATGGATGTCATCTGGGGATCCACCAAAGTAAAAGGAACTTCTTAAATTCACTAAAAAGCTTTTTGTTGAGAACTTGAAAAAGGTTCTTAAAATAAGATGTTGATGCTTATATACATCATTATGAAACAGATTTTAATGACTTATATGATATTTCAGCCCTTCTAAAAGAGATCTGATGGTGAGTCTGTAAAAACAGGTCTTGGGCTGTTTCATCCACCCACTAGGGAGGATGCGATGAGGTATCCAGAGGCAACTCAGGATTATTCAGGCCAATTCCTGCTCAGCCTCCACCTAAATCCATGATACTCAGCTGTCTCTTAAGCTACCCAATCCAGAATGTTCTGCTTTACGGCTATTTTTACGTACATCTTATCTCTACTGCTAGGGTCCTAAAGGCAGGGCCTTTGTACCTCCTTGCCTGGAATGAGCCCTTGCCTTGATCACGGAGGTGCTTGACATAAGCAGTTTCTGAATGAATGAATGAATCGTGCTTGGCAGGCCTCTGAGACCCCAAAAAACAAACACGACCACTCTTGATGAAGACCTTAGGTTTGGTTTCCCGAGTGCCAGCAAACAGAGTCCTCAGGGTATTTTGTCCACCTCAACTCAAAAAGATACTGTATTATTATTTTTATTTTAAAGGAAGTTCACACTTATAAATAAAAAAGCTGAATTTTAAATGCTGATCTTCCTTTTTAAAATTATTCACGATTGCTTCTGAAACGAAAATAAATCACACAGATCTGTTGAAGTGTCTCATTTCAATGACAACTGCAGTCCTTCCAATACAAAATGGCAAATATTTTGACTGAATAAATAAGTTGTTCAATTGAAGATGTTCCTTTCCTACTAAACTATGTTTTTCAAGTCATGTTGGTAAACATAATTGTACCATTGAGGGGTTTTTTTTGGTACCAATGAGTTGTATGATGTATTTACAAGACAAATCTGAGAAGAGATTTGAAAACAATACCAAATGAAAGTGAAATCAGCATTCAATATATAAGGAACAATTATTAAAGCATCATGAAACAAGGGCAACTATCTTCTAGAATCAACAGAATGGAGTGTCCTTGATTATAACAGAGCTCATTACTCTACAGACCGATGGCATCACAGGGCCGGGAAATGTTCTCTGAAAAGTTCTGCATGTGCTCGTCAAGACGTTATTTTACAACGCTTACATTAATTCTATTCCAATGTTAATCTTAAAGGGCTCCAACGTATTTCTCTTTTGCAACTGTGTTTGAGTCCAACAGAATGTCTTCACTGGACAAACGTAAACTGGCGTTTGCTTATTTATTTAAACCACCCATCTTCCTGAGTTGCATAGGTCATGCAGAACTCTGTTGTCACACAGAAGCCTTTACTTCTCAGTTGAGCCAAGCTCCAGGCACCTGGTGTCCAAGGCAAATGCTCTCTCCTTGGAATTACAGACACTGGGCCCCACAGGGGCCCTGGGGTCATCTCTGAATCTCCGAGATGAAGAAACAGGCCAGGAGAGGCCACCTGGTTTGCCCGGGCCCCAGAGCCAGCTGGCGGAGGCTCACCAGAGCCTGGCTCCTGTTACAATGGCCACTTAAAACAGCATCCAAGCCTGACACTGCCATAAAGAGATTTTAGAATTCAGCTTCCAAAGAACACTTGTCAGCCTGACCCTGAGAATTACAGTGAGCAGTACCTCACATGGGAAGGCAGCAGATGCGGGGGAGTAATTTTAGCCTTAGCTAAAAAAAAACCACACAAAAAATGTATCTGTTACAGCTCTGAACACATACGTGAGAAATACAAATAAGGAAGACGAATATGGCAGGGCTCAGGACTTCCCTGGCGGCCCAGCGGTTAGGACTCCGTGCTTCCGCTGCAGCGGGCACGGGTTCTATCCCTGGCTGGGGAACTGAGATCCCGCATGCCACGTGGCGTAGCCAAAAAAAAAAAAAAAAAAAAGTTCATAAAGCAGGGCTTGTGCTCCGTTCCTGATGTTTCACACCAGCTCCCGGTGCTTCTGGAGGCCCAAGTAAAGTGCTCTCTCCCACTCCTGCCATCGACATGTCTTCTCTGCTATCTTTACCTGTTCTAATTTTGTGACCCAGATCTACTTTTGTTTCCTTTCTTGCAGTGTCCATTCCTGTAACAACCAGTACTCAGAAACAATGGCAGCCACTCCAGATGCCTTAGAATTCAGTGACATTCGATTTCCCTTAATCTGCTAAGTAGCAGTTCCTCTCACAAGCACCTTCTCACCCTCAGATCTGCGCATGCCCCCACCCCACCAGCTTTCCTTGTTCTACCACTGTTTCATGCCAAAGATCCCCGTAAGTGCCGGAATACCATGAGCAACAACAGGGCAGGTAGAGTACCTCCGGGAGCGTGGCATTAGCTCATACAGTATTTCCACCGCACTCCCCCCCCGCCCCGCCAATGACTCAGACCAAGCCAAAAATATTAATATATTGCCAGCATCCAGCTATTCTAGCCCCACCCACCCGTAAGGCCCTCGAGCCTCATTTGCTGCTGTAGCCGTAATGTCATTTGATGATCGGGTTGCCATGACAGCCCAGTGGAGCCGGTTTCCAATGAAACCTGCCTGCACTTGGCAATTAGACACACAATGAGCAAAATTCTCTGAGCTTCTGAGAAGACGGCCCCTCAGGATTTGAAAGCTTGAATGCCGCTCAGGGCACCTCCCACCCCAGACTAATGGCTTTCTTCTCCAACTGCAGATTGACTCTAAGACAAAGATAAGGGGGGAAACTGGAACAGTTCTGAGAATAAAAGCTGGCCGGAACCTGACTCACCAGCAGACATATTTAAGAGAGAAATGAGAGTCGAACAAAGTAGCGCCACTGGGAAACTTAGAAGGCGGAGAACCAAAGTGAACGTCTCTACGAGGTTCCCATGAGGTTGTGGCAGCGTCTGCCGGAGAGAAATGGCGAGCCAGGCCCCACCGGCCCGCGATCCCAACCTCCAACCCCTACCTTCAAGAGCAGCTGTGCTGGAAAAGGACGCACGCTGCTGAAACACTCTTCCAGTTCTTAATTTGTCTGCCTTTAAAGGGTCCACACACCGCCCAGAAGCGCTTTCTTGCTTGTTTCAAACCAAAACCAGCTGACGCGCCTCCCTCTTGGGGCTCCCCACACCCCCAGGCAGCTGATCCATCTCCCTTCTGGGGAGAAGTGTCAGTGAGAGGTGTGGGTCTCAGGTTCAGCCCGCCTTGCTCCCGATTCTGTAGGCCAGGAAAGAAGCCGTTCAGAACAGTCCTGATGCCAGGCCAGCCCAGGGGGAGGGCTGACAAGAGCTGCCAGTCGGTGTGAGTCTGGGAAGTGGAGCAGTTAATTATTAAAGTCAAAAGTGGGTGAATTTAAAAGGAGCCAGCCAGTCCCTTAAGCCCTTGGCCATAAGGCAAGCAGGTCTGGAGATAAAAGTTCCTCATAATAGATAACGCCACGGCCATTTCCGAGCTCCTGTAAAATGATCAAAAGGTAGAAAGCGACACCTGTCACATCTCAGGCACAGCACAGATGCCGAGACCCCTGTCGCCCCGGACGAGCCCATCACAGACTAAGGAGTCTCCTCAATGCGTAACCTGAAACCACTGCCAAAGTTGTTGCATCAAAAGTTCCTCCCACTTAGCAAAGGAAAAATGAACATCCATTTCTTAAATGCAGTAGTTCAATTCAGCAGAACCTTTTTTGGACTCTACAGTGTACCACACACAGCGCAGAATCTCCTTCCTTTTTCCAGTTCATTTTTATCCTGAGAAAGGAGAAAAGATTCAAAATAACCAAGCCTCAGGAGGTGAACAAGGTTCTCCTACCACAGGCAGGAGAAACCACAGCCAAATAGCCTTTCTGTTCTGATCCTGAGAACTCGACTGGTCCCATTAAAAACTGCTTTCTTAAGGGAAGATGAGGGCAGTACATGGCAAAGTTCCAGGTAGACTGAAATGAAATCTCACCTCTACCCCTTCTTAACTGTTTAATCCCGGGCAAATTACTTAACCTTTCTGCACCTCAGTTTCCTCATCTGTGAAATGGGGGTGCTATCACTTACCCTGGTTCTTGTGAGGATCAGATGACATAAGCCACGCTCAGGGCACGAAATGGACGGAAGGCCCCAGCGCTCAGCAGACCCGCAGACCCGTGAGGAGTGCCGGCCTCCGTGCACTGAGACTCCAGCCTCCACTCTGCCTCATTGCTCCCTTTCTCCCAGAAAGAAAGGCAAGACGGGTCCCCTGCCCACCAAGGCAGAGGGTCTGACTTTTGGGATGCAGAGCAGGCTGGTCCTCCCCAGCTCCCGGCAGCTGGGTTCACTTTGGAAGGTTTGCTCTGTTGCCCGCTGAGCTCCGTCCTCCCTGTGCTGTTTAAACAGGCTAAGACCTAAGACACGGTGTAATTGTTTGTCCCTGCCTTTCAAATGGCTTTCTGGGGCCAAAGAGACAAATCCTAAGGTAAATCTTCCATTGCAGTCAACCTTCCTTCTTCAAATGGCCGCACTGAAGTGGTCACAATTGGGTAATAAAGCTTTTGCAGTGGCCACAGAAAGATTCTGGACTGGAGCTGGGCTTCTTCATTGTCTAACACTTCTCCCCAGGCCCCCGGTACCAAACGGATTCATTCATAAGTCCTCTCTTCCTCCCCCACACTCCAGCTTTTTCCAGGAAAATGATCCTAGGCTAGCCCCTAACCTAGGAGGTCCTCTCGACATTGCCATTACCTTTGGAAACTGCTCTGCGGGTCCGACCACCAGCAAGATGGTGGGTCTCTTTTCCGTGGCCTCAGCCCTTCCGTCCTGTTTCCCCAAAAAGCTTGGCAGCTGGGCTCCCCGTGCCGGAGCCGGGGTGCCTCTGACTTCATTCCCGCTCCCCTCTCTGGAGCCTTGGCACCTGGCCCTGGGGAAGAAGCTAGACAGAAAATGCCACAGCACCTGCAACATCACGGCTTCCTCCCCACGTCGCCGACGGTGACCGTTCACTTTTGAGGAGGGATGTGACCACAATACCAAGGGTCTCTGGCTACACAGCTGCTTGGACGACTAGCCTGGGGAGTTGTAAGGCTGGCAGCTCTGCATGCAGTGGCTGTTTCCTGCCTTCTCAAATTTGCTAGCACTGCTGTCGTGCCTGGCCTGAGAAGCAGCTCACTCTGAAAGCCCCGCCGGGTCGCTGACAACGAGAGAGCAGCTGGAGCTTCTTCAATAAAAACTCACTTTTGCAGGTGGACGGTGATCAAATGCTTGGCTTTTTGAAAAAAGGAAAAAAGCGATAGCCCAACAGACCTCTCCCGGAGGCAGAAGCAACTTCGAGCTCCCAATTATTCAGCTGTCCTCGCTCAATTAATGATCATCACGCAAGTGAGGACCCGAGCATCCAGCCTGCATTCTCACTGCAGCAGGGCGCGGCCAATCACCTCTGCCGACACTACCGAGTTCATTATCCCCACCAGCAACATCCCTCCAATCACAGCCGACCGATTCCCTGCATGCAGCCGGCAGTTCTGCAGGGAGGTGCCCGCGGTAACCTCCAGAGGAGCTTCCAGTCGCACAGCATCCACCTTGAGCTGGCTGGTCCTCAAGAGTCCAACTTCCTTCTCTCCACCTGGCTGTTTCCGGGATGACATTCCCCATCAAGTTTAGCACAATCAAGAGATCCTGGCAACACTTCCTAAGACATCTAGCAACACTTTCCCTTGTTCCATTATCCCATTCTCTGCAACTGTGTGTAACACAATGCACACCATATCATAGCCACTTCTCTGTGTCTCGCTCTACAAGATGAACTTCCTGGGGACAGGGACCAAGTCGCAGATCTTTCTACCCCTAGTGCCCAGAACCAGGCATAGATGAAGTCTGTGGGCTGAAATGAGTAAATGATCATGAACAAAAGGGAATTAATCTTTGGTCATTTGTTTCTTAGTTTCCTGGCAGACAAATGCAGTGCCGGGTCATCCCTCACAAAGGTAACCCTTTGATACGGTGTTCACAGCCATTATTTTGAAAACAAACACAGCATGAAAAAAGTTTAATAGACTGTGTTGGGGAGAGTATAGAGAAATATATACCCTCATACGCTGCTATGAGAGTGTAAATCAGTATAATCTCTCTGGAGAGCAATTTAGTCACAGCTACCAACATATCAAAAGCACAAACGCTCTGACACAGCAATTCCACTTTTAGTGATTTATCCTGCAGAAATATTTGCACATGTGGGAAATCACATATACAAATGTGATATATATGGGATACATACGTGTGATAAAATATAAGGATATTTTTTGCAGCCTGATTTACAATAGCACAGGTTTGGAAACAATGTAAAATTCTTTAGAAGGGGAGTAGGTTGTAAATTAATGCACAACCACAATGGAGCCCTAGGCAGCTGTCAAAAAGAGTAAGGCAGCTCTACACCTACTATTATGGAATGACTTGAAAATATCTTGTTAGATGAAAAGAGCAAGGTGCAGAAGAAAGGGGATAGTTTGCTGCCATCTATTTCTAAGCTTGTGTACGTGAAGAATCTCTCTGGAAAGACGAACTAAAATTGAAGAGACGGTTTGGGGTGGGGTGGGGGGGAACTTCGGGGTTTGAAGGAAGAAAGATAGATGGGAGGTTTATTTTCTTTGAATATCCTCTTATATCTAGTGAAACCAAATCATGAGCATGTATGACCAGGCACACATGTGTGCATACATACAACCGTTATTTAAAAAGAAAACACGACAAGGGAAAGCAAGACGGCATGCTTGTTTGAAAGTTGAGGAACGCGCATCAGTTGCCCTCTCACTGGATATACAGAACAACTTTACCTGGAAGCAGTTTTGTGTGTTGATTAAATGTCTAGTCTTTGGAGCCAGACCCCAGGTTCAATCCTGGCCATCACTTACTGGCTGTGTGATCTTGGTCAAGTTACTTTACCTCTCTGTGCTTTAATAGCCTCATGTGCAAAATGAGGATAGTAACAGAACCATATCATTACTTCACAGAGTCGGTTAAAGACTAAATGAAATAATGTACAAAGCTCTTAGAACAGTACATATTAGCTATTTTATCTAGAAAATGGTTGTGAGGGACTTCCCTGGTGATCCAGTGGTTAAAACTCCACGCTTCCACTGTAAGGGGCATGGGTTTGATGCCTGGTGGGGAAACCAAGATCCCACATGCTGTGTGGTGCAGCAAAAAAAAAAAAGAAAGAAAAAGAAAAGAAAGTGATTGTGAGTTCAGGGTCTTCCCTGGTGGCACGTTGGTTAAGAATCCACCTGCCAATGCAGGGGACGTGGGTTCAAGCCTGGTCCGGGAAGATCCCACATGCCACGGAGCAACCAAGCCAGTGTGCCACAACTACTGAGCCTGCACTCTAGAGCCCGTGAGCCACAACTACTGAGCCTGTGTGCCACAACTACTGAAGCCCGGGCACCTAAATCCCATGCTCCACAACAAGAGAAGCCACTGCAATGAGAAGCCTGCACACTGCAACGAAGAGTAGCCCCTGCTTGTAGCAACTAGAGAAAGTCCACGTGCAGCAACAAAGACCCAACACAGCCACAAATAAGTAAATAAATAGAAAATGATTGTGAGTTCATAGAAATAAATAGCTTTAATACTAAAGAAGAGCCAGTCCAGAGCAAAAATCCCTATATAAATAAGTAATCCTTTAGTGAAAATTAATCTTTTTTTAGGCACTGAAAATCTGGTGAGTTGGGGGAGATGGTGATGTTTTAGGCCCCCATCTACAAACATGAGATAAATCCCTTATTGAGGAGGTTACTGGCTTTTCATTTAATGGACTACTCTGTACCACGGAACTGAGTTATGAACTCAGGGGGTGAGGGGGTTCTAGCCAAGATGCAGTAACAGGAACCAATTCACCTTCCTGCCTGTAACAACTTAAATTTCTGAAAAAACAAATTAAATTTCTGAAACCCAGTGATAAAAAGTAAAATCTTAAAAGCACCTTAAGAAAAAGACCCATTACAGAAGAACAAAAACAAGAATGACAGGGGGCTTTCCATCAGAAACTGTTAATCCAGAATTTTATACTTAGAAAAATACCTTCCAAAAGGAAGGCAAAATATACGAGAATGGTTTTCAAGACACTGGACATTAGGCAACGAAGGGCAGTGATTCCTGAGATTTCTAAACACGTGAGCCCCTCAACTGCCCAGGCTTCCTGCCTGGGGTTTCCAGGATATGGCGCAGAGAGTGGGTACCCAGCAGAGCCCAGTAGTCTCCCTATGTTGAAGAAAAGCAGCTGGGAGGCCAGGACAGCTAGAGTTTGCAGGACAGAGTACCAGAGAAGACAGAGCTACACAGACAGCAAGCTCCGGAGCTCTGCTGAGGGCCCCCCAAAATCAGAGCAAGTGAGTATGAGGAAACTGCCTGTGGGTGGGGAAGGAACCAGCCAAAGGCATCACAGGGCTAAGAATAGTTCCTGTTCCCACCAGCTGGAGTGGAAAAACCTCATAATATAGGAAGGTTCCGGAAGGGTACTCAGAGGGTTTCGCCTCAATAGTGGGGCAAAACTGGCCCCAGACTAAATGCTGTTCTTGCCTGACTAACAAAGCTTTAAAAAGCAGGCTCAGGGCTTCCCTGGTGGCGCAGTGGTTGAGAGTCCGCCTGCCGATGCAGGGGACGCGGGTTCGTGCCCCGGTCCGGGAGGATCCCACATGCCGCGGAGCGGCTGGGCCCGTGAGCCATGGCCGCTGAGCCTGCGCGTCCGGAGCCTGTGCTCCGCAACGGGAGAGGCCACAACGGTGAGAGGCCCGCGTACCGTAAAAAAAAAAAAAAAAAAAAGGCAGGCTCGGAAAGGGTCAAACTGTTTCTGAATCACTGCATCCCAGAATAAAGCTCAAGAATATTTATAGGAATACAAAGATATCCAAGATAAAAATCCCATAAAAAATTAACAGCCTAATGCAAAGAAGCAGGAAAAGGTGACCCATGATGAGAAATCAGTCCATTGAAACTGATCCAGAAATCACGTGTATGACAGAATTAGTACACAAGGATATTGCACGTCGTAACTGTATCCTACACGCTCAAGAAAGATCAAGAACGTTAAACAGAGACATTGCAGATACTCTAGAAGAAAACTACAATGTCTGAGACGAAAAACACACTGGATGGTTTTAATAGCAGGTTAGACAATGCAGAAGAAAAGATTAATGAACTTGAAGACACAGCAACAGAAACTTTACAAAATGAAACACAGAGAGAAAAAATAAAACAATACAAAAAAATGAAAAATGCATTAGTGAGCTGTGGGAGAACTGCTAATAGACTAATATACACCCAACTGAAGTTCATGGAGGTGGGGACAGAACAAATATTTAAAGAAATAATGGCCAGATTTTTCCAAATTTATTAAAACCTACAGATCCAAGAAGCTCAGCAAACCCCAAGCATAAAAAACATCAAAACAAAACAAAACAAAACAAAAAACTACACTCAGGCACATCACAGTTAAATTTCTGAAACCCAGTGATATAAAAACACCTTGAGAAAAAGACCCATTACTTACAGAAGAACAAAAACAAGAATGACAGGGGGCTTTCCATCAGAAACTGTTAATCCAGAATTTTATACCTAGAAAAATACCTTCCAAAAGGAAGGCAAAATAAACACTTTTCAGACATACAAAAGCTGAAAGAATTTACCACCAGCAGATCTGCATTACAAGAAATGTTAAAGGAATCCTTCAGATAGAGAAAAATGATAACCAGATGAAGAATGGAATGAAAGGAATGAAGAGCACTAGAAATGGTAATTGTGTGGGTAGATGGAAAGAACTTTTTCCTTATTATTTAAATCTCTTTCAAAGATAAGTGACAGTTTGGACTTCCCGGGTGGTTAAAAGAATCCACCTGCCAATGCACGGGACATGAGTTCGATCCCTGATCTGGGAAGGTCCCACATGCCATGGAGCAACTAAGCCCATGAGCCACAACTACTGAGCCTGCGCTCTAGAGCCCGTGAGCCACAACTACTGAGCCCATGTGCCACAACTACTGAAGCCTGCGTGCCTAGAGACCATGCTCAAGAAGAAATCAAAAGAGAAATTAGAAAGTATTTTGAATGGTGTGAAACCACAACACAGCAAAACTTGTGGGATGCAGCCAGAGCAGGACTTAGAAGGGAATACCTACATCAGAAAAGAGAGGTATCAAATCAATGACCTCAGTTTCCACCACAAGAAACCAGAAAAGAACAAATTAAACCCAAAGTCAGCAGAAGAAAAGAAATAATAACTAGGTGAGGAAGAGACCAGGCCTTATTTATCCTAAAATCTCCCTTGACCAGCACCTAAGACAGGGATCAATGAAAATCTGTTCAATTTGCATACTTTGCCAATATTTTTATTTTAAAGCACCTTTGATCTCCTTGTGGGTTAATGCAGTACATCTCTTTCCTTACACCACAGCATCGCCTAAACCACCAATATCTGGTAGAGATCATTAGTTTCTTTTGCTATTACTATAATACAATTCCACCTCACTTAACTTTCTTGGGTATGAGGGACCACCCATATCCAGAGACAGGGCTGGCAAGCATAACGCTCCAGTAACTGTAGATTTATAAACATCCACAGAACCTGGTTAAGCTGAGGGTAATCACCTGCAGAAGCAACCCACTCTTCCAAGAATCTAGAAAATAGAGACTTGGGGATAAAACTGTGTCACAAGATCTCCCGTACTTTTCAGAGAAAACAAATTCTAATGGAATGAACCCCCGGCGGGAACCCATTCCAAATTATCCTGATGAATTGCCCAGGGTATAAAAGCCCCTGGGACATCACACAGAAGGACAACTGCAGATTCCTGAGGGCGTCTTATAACAGGGCAGAGAGCTCTCCCCGTGTCCCTTGTTTACAAGTTTCACTACCTACTACCCATCTATCTATCTTAAAATTACAATTAGCATTCAGAAGAGATGTTGTCAAAGGGAAGACCACTAAGACTTTTTTTTTTAACTGAAAAATGAAGTCAGATTTTATTTGACAGAGAGTCAAATGGATTTGACTTGAAAATGAAGACCGTCTTGGCCAATAGGTTATATGGAAGGCATTTTCCATAAATTGGATGAGTCAAATCTGCAGAACTCTAAGGTTTTGATCAAAACCAAAACCGACAAACTAAAATATTTAAGGCAGATACACAGTATGCCAGAAATTATACCCTCTGCAGCTATTAAACCTATGACAAAAATGTTTAGATGTCAACTTAACGTGCAACGGGGTACACTGTTTTTTAAAATCCTTTTTGGGGACTTCCCTGATGGTCCAGTGGTTGAGAAACTGCCTTGCAACGCAGGGGACGCGTGTCCGATCCCTGGTCAGGGAACTAAGATCCCACATGCTGTGGGGCAACGAAGCCTGCGAGCCGCAACAAAGATCCTGTGTGCCGCAACGAACACTCGATGCAGCCAAATAAATAAATATATTTTTTAAAAAAGCATGAAATAAAAAATAAAATCATTTTCCGATGGTACAGGAGCAAAAGAGTTTGAAGGATCTCTTTATACGTTGGTAGTAACCATTTGTTATTTCAAAGGCACCACTGTGGCAGGTGACTATCTTTCTCTGAAATGAATCAACCGGAGAATTTAAACACTTGGATCCTGGGTGCTGTCCTGTGCCGTCCCATGGCAGCAGTGGTTTCAGGGTGTCAGGCAGGACTATTAAACAGCCTCATGCCCTCGACTCAGCCCACAATTAGACAATGAAGAGGAGCCAGGCAACAGCCTCATTTGGCACTGAAGACGACAAAACTGCAGTAATGAAAAAGGTGAAATCCCCTAATCTATTTCCATTTTAGGAAGTAAAACCAGAAAATCTAGCTTTGGCCAAAACTCCCTGAAGGGGACTCCTGTGACTGTGGAAAAGAGAAGCGCCCCACCGAGAAAACAGTCTCTTGGACGCTTATTTATTCCTGGTGAAAAGCCAGTCTCCATTGAGGTCCCAAGTTCAAGGTCAATGCCTGCTAACAAAGATGTCTTTTTCTTTTCTCTAAAAGAAAGTTAGGGGCTTCCCTGGTGGCACAGTGGTTAAGAATCCGCCTGCCAATGCAGGGAACAGAAGTTAGAGCCTGGTCTGGGAAGATCCCACATGCCGTGGAGCAACTAAGCCCGCGGAGCAACTAAGCCCGTGCGCCACAACTACTGAGCCTGTGCTCTAGAGCCCGCGAGTCACAACTACTGAAGCCCATGCGCCTAGAGCCCATGCTCTGCAACAAGAGAAGCCATTGCAATGAGAAGCCCACACACCGCAATGAAGAGTAGCCCCCCGCTCGCCACAACTAGAGAAAGCCTGCATGCAGCAACGAAGACCAAAGGCAGCCAAAAATAATAAATTAATTAAATAAATAAATTTTAAAAAAATAAAAGAAAGAAAGGGGTGTACAAAATTAGCCTGATTTTAAGTATAGGATTTTGAGATGTAGCACATAAATTAAAGATCTGTAGAAACAAGAGACCACATAGAAACACAGCATACTTTCTCTTCTTTTTCTGCTCTTATAGGAGCCTGATTCTCCTTTCAGATTAGATAGATGCCAAGGGGGGCAGGGGGAGAATATGGTATCGAAGATGGCATGCAAACACCCAATCACCTTAAATAATCAGAATTTCCCAACCAACCCAAAACTGACCAGTGGGAGCCAAACCACTGGTATATGTTCAGCCCATTTGTGGGAGCCACGCTTTCCTTATTCGCTCTTTCTCTGCTCCCACATGAAAAGGCAAACTAGCATATTTATTATTAAAGCAACACTAAATGTTTGTGGTTTCTTAAAGCTGACTTCAGGATCACACTCTAAAACTGAGATCATCTGAATGAGTGAGAATGGAACTGTCACCGGCTGCTTACTCTGTCCTGGGGGAGGACCTCAGAGAGAAGACCCCAGACACAGGCATGAAGCCCACCGGATGGACAGCTGCCTTCAGCAAATATACATCAGAGCTGCTCAGGGTGTGAAGGGCAGCTGGGAGAATTCTGTGTAAAAATGACTGGTTTATATCGTCAGCACTTAGAAACAATTCAGAAAAGGCATTTTTTTAGCTGTAGAACTATTTACCAGATCCTATTTTTACTGCTTATATAGGTTAAAGAAGACACTCTAACAAAAAAAAAAATACATCCAAGACATAAAGGAAAAAAGTTAACCACGTCCATAAATGCATCACTAAAGGCTTTTATAAGAATGTAATCTCTCCCTGTAGTGCTTCTGTAAGACCCTGGACAAGTCATTTAACCAGAAGCGACGGTGGGGAAAGGCCAACAGAATGGTGAAGGTGGGCACAGTAGCGAGTTGGTTTTAACCAACAGGAATCTTCACTGTTATAGACCAAAGACAAAGATTCAACACTTTGTGCTTATTCTGGGTGATCTAAACCATTCCCTGCCCTTTTCCCCCCCTTTTTTTTCATCACTGGCATTTCTTTTTTTGCGAGTTTTCTCACACAATGGAGGTGGTTTTCCCTGTGTTTGGTAAGAAGAGTCACATCAGACTCCAGCCCAGGAGGAGGGAGGGCTGGAGGAAAGGAGGCAGGAGGCCAGGGGTAGATGGAATGTGGAAAGCTTCACAAAGCAGCAGCAGGAACAGGGACAGCCACCGGCTCCAGTTTCCCCTGGACCCTGGGAAAATAAGCCATGACTCACCTCCTTTGCAAGCTTCCCAGCCAAGAGTTTAAAGCAGATAAGAAGCTCCTTCTGTCCTACCTTTGTTATTCATTTATTTTAAAGGAAGGCGCACTTTAAGACAACAAATTCTTTTTTTAGGTATTGTGTTGAGTCTTTTATAGACCAGAGCATACCTATCATTTCAGGCCCTGCTTCCTGAGCACTATGGGGGTCTTAAAACGCTCAGCTGGTGTCATGGCACAGATACTTCCTTGTCACAAACTGTGAAAATAAAGGCCTCAAAGTTTTATTATTATTTTTTAGTTTTATTTTTTTTGGCTGTGTTGGGGCTTCATTGCTGTGCGCGGGCTTTTCTAGTTGCGGTGAGCAGGGACTACTCTTCGTCGAAGTGCACGGACTTCTCATTGTCGTGGCTTCTCTTGTTGTGGAGCACGGGCTCTAGGCACGCGGGCTTCAGTAGTTGTGGCATCCAGGCTCAGTAGTTGTGGCTCGCGGGCTCTAGAGCACAGGCTCAGTAGTTGTGGCGCACGGGCTCAGTTGTTCCACGGCATGTGGGATCTTCCCAGGCCAGGGATCGAACCCATGTCCCCTGCATTGGCAGGCTGACTCCTAACCACTGCGCCACCAGGGAAGCCCAGGCCTCAAAGTTTTAAGGATTAGTTAAGTACCTCCAGCCACGGAAGGAAGGAGGCAGTGTATGTTGAGCTAAATTGGGCAAAGTCCAAATCCTGGGTTCTGCCACTGCCTTTGCTTCCAACCAGCCTCAGTCCCACTTCTACACACTAATGAGGTGAGTGACATAATCTCCAGAGGTTTTAATTAAGCTCTACTTGAAGCTTCCATTTTCACAACCTCAAAGTGAACTCTATATTTGAGAAAAGACCATCTATGGCTCATGAAACGGGCAACAGGCTGACAAGAGCGGTGCTCAAGGGGGCCCATTTCCATCCAGGGAAACATCTGGGCCAAAGACATCATTGGGTGTAGAGTGACAAGACCACTTCTTAGAAATCTCCTGCCACTGGGGTTTCTTTTTCTTTTCTTTTTTTTTTCTGTTTTAATCTTCCTTAAAGCTATAGGGCCCGGGCTTTCCGCAGCCCTGTCAGCTGACAGGAGACTGTGCTCTCCCTGGGTGCTACACACCCTTTATTACTGACACACCCTTTATTACCCACATCCCACAGACCTTCTCCTTCTTTCTAGCCCACTTTTTTTTTTTTTTTGCGGTACGTGGGCCTCTCACCGTTGTGGCCTCTCCCGCTGCGGTGGAGCACAGGCTCCGGACGCGCAGGCCCAGCGGCCATGGCTCACGGGCCCAGCCGCTCCGCGGCATGTGGGATCCTCCCGGACCGGGGCACAAACCCGCGTCCCCTGCATCGGCAGGCGGACTCTCAACCACTGCGCCACCAGGGAAGCCCTCTAGCCCACTTTTCACCTTAGCAACCTAAGAAAAAAATGTAGAGGATACGACCAACTGTGGGCATCTTATTTTCAGACTCGATGGGGGGACAAGTCACTTTGTATTGAACCCTGTCCCAGGTTCTTTGTACTTCTAATTCAGTCCCACAAAAACCCACTGAAGTAGGTATTCCTACCACCAAGATAAGGAGGCTGGTAAGACTTGGAGAGGTTGGGTAACTTGCTCAAGGTCACACAGCTCGCAAGCAGCACAGACAATACTTGAACCCAGGTTTACATTATACCACAAAGACTGTACTGGGTTATTTAAAGAAGTCTTATTGAGATATAATTTGCATACCATACAAATCACCCATTTGAGTGTACAATTTGATGGCTTTTAGTATATTCATAGATATGTGCAACCACCACCATGGTCAATTTTAGACCATTTTCATCACCTCAAAAAGAACCCTTGGGCTTCCCTGGTGGCACAGTGGTTAAGAATCTGCCTGCCAATGCAGGGGACACGGGTTCGAGCCCTGGTCTGGGAAGATCCCACATGCTGCGGAGCAACTAAGCCTGTGAGCCACAACTACTGAAGCCCGCGTGCTGCAACTACTGAAGCCCGTGGGCCTAGAGCCAGTGCTCCACAAAAGAGAAGCCACCACGATGAGAAGCCCACGCACAGCAATGAAGGGCAGCCCCCTGCTCGCCACAACTAGAGAGAGCCCACACACAGCAACAAAGACCCAACACGGCTGAAAATAAATAAATAAAATAAATAAATTAAACCCCCCCCAAAAAATAAACCCCAGACCTATTATTAGTTATCCCCTTCCTAGCTCTCCGTTCCCCTCTGCTCCCAGGCCTAGGCAACCATTAATCTACTTTCTGTCTCTACAGCTTTCCCTATTCTGGACTTTCATAGAAAATGGATCATGTAATACATATGGTCTTTTGTGACTGGCTTCCTTCACTTCGTGTTATGTTTCCAGGGAAAATCTGTAGTCTAAACTCCAGGGCACACTGCCTCAGGGAAGGGACCATGGGGTGTGGACAGCATACCATGGAAGAAGCACACGGTGAAATCTACTGCTTTGAGCAGCAGCAGAGATTACAGAGGATCGCTGTTTTCAGATAAGACAGCTCTTTTCAAGGACCCTTGGACCACGTTTCTGGGCTGCTCCTGAAGGTACCCTTGGGGCAAATGGGTAGCAGATGCAAGCAGACGGACTTCAGTCTGATCTAAGAAAGAACTCACAAGGGCCCCGACTAGGTCCACAAAGGAATGGGCTGGGTGACCCTCTGTGAAGGATGCCACAGGAGGAATGCCTCCCACATTGGGTGGGAGGCTGGCCTATGATGGCCAGTGACCTGTCCGAGACTAAATTCTTCGGTTCTGTGAAATTCACACTGGTAGAAGAAATGGTTAACAAATGAAAAGTCTGCTCAGATTTAGTTTAATGAGACTAGTCCTCTCTGAGTACAGTTTTGTTCACTGAATTCATCCCGCGGCTGTGTACTCAGCTGGGGTAGAAATGAATACCAGCAAAATATTTGTTCTTCTCATTCCCCCGTGGTTTCTGTGAGGCTTCAACAATTGATGGCTCTTTGAACATCAAAGGAATTCATCCACTGAAGGTCCAGATCAGGCCCACTCTGGTAGATTCTTATTTATCACTCAGTCTTAGGATCAGGGTACTTGGCTCCACCTTTGCAGATATCAATTAATTTTTAAAAAAATATTTATTTATTAGTTATTTTGGTTGCGCCGGGTCTTAGTTGCGGCACGTGGGATCCTCGTTGCGGCATGCGGGATTCTTAGTTGTGGCATGCAGACTTCTTAGTTGCAGTATGCGGGATCTTTTAGCTGCGGCATGCCTGTGGGATCTAGTTCCCTGACCAGGGATGGAACCGGGGTCCCCTGCATTGGGAGTGTGGAGTCTTACCCACTGGACCACCAGGGAAGTCCAGATATCAACTAATTTTTTAAAACATCCTCTAGTTGACTTGATAATTCCTCCAAGCCAGGAATTTTACAATACAACACAATCAGTTTAATATGTGAACTCAATCCAGTCTGCAAAGAGCATTTTTCTTTTTCTAATGTGTCATTCTATTATACCAAATTATGTCTGCCCCTTTTCTACGGAAAAGGCTCTTTTTCTGTAGACTGTCTTACCTAAGTCCAGCTACTTATGCAAATACCTGCCCCACAAATGGCCAAACACTGAAAAGGTATAGAGTTCAACAGTACTGTCTGATTAAGCAATACCAACTTGATATTAATGACCTTCCATTCGATTATTTCAGGTCAACAGAGACTGCCTCCTATATACTGCTCTGGTCAAGGAGAGAATCAGGGCAGGGCAGATTCTCATTTTTGACAGGATCATCTCTGGATAATCCTGAAACCTATTTTGGGAATAACAGATGTGGTTCTAAAAGGATTGTTCCTCAAGTTCTCCCCAAAGCCCAGTTTGTGAGGCTCAAACTAGATGGTACATATGCAACCTCAACCCCTCCATCTTCTACAATCCTCACCTGCATCAAACAGCAGCCCCTTAGGGGAGCCCCACAAGCCTCAGCTGAAGGAACAACTGATGACATGTAACACAGCTTGTGTCCTTTCCCTAATTGGCTGCCTGAGTTCTAACCTATGTTTTAAATTTGTTTTCAGACAGAGATTTTGTTTGGTCACATGAAAATGCCTTAAATAGGCAATGCTATAATTAGCTCTAGCTGAAGTCTCATCTCCTAAAGTTGCTACTCTTGTCATCATCTTTTTTCTGTCTTTAATAAACTCTTCCCTTCTTTAGTCCCAGGACAGGCTTCTTGCTCACATGCTCTTTACAAAGAAAATTTCTCTGGCTGGCTGCCATCGGTTTCTCTGCCCACTGCCATTTAAAAAAAAAAAAAAATTTATTTATTTTTGGCTGCGTTGGGTCTTCATTTCTGTGCGAGGGCTTTCTCTAGTTGCAGCGAGCGGGGGCCACTCTTCATCGCGGTGCGCGGGCCTCTCACTGTCGCGGCCTCTCTTGTTGCGGAGCACGGGCTCCCGACGCGCAGGCTCAGTAGTTGTGGCTCACGGGCCCAGTTGCTCCGCGGCATGTGGGATCTTCCCAGACCAGGGCTTGAACCCGTGTCCCCTGCATTGGCAGGTGGATTCTCAACCACTGCGCCACCAGGGAAGCCTGCCCACTGCCATTTTAAGTAAATTTTTCTCAACTGTCCCAATTTCTTCTGAAACAAAGGCAGATGCCAAAAATCTCTGGTTCTTTTCTAAAGAAAACTTGACCCAGTGGTGGTTAGCTAGTGGGAGGCTTTGTGTAGTCACAAGGCCTTGGTTCACCCATCACCCACTGATAAGCCCTCACAGCTGATTCCTGTGCAAACCCTAACACCTCAGACTGGTCCTGTGGGTTATCTGAAGCAGCTACCGAAGTTTGATGTTGATGTTTTTCAATGCCTATTCCCATGGCAGATAACCCATTTTGAACTGAAGGGTCCCCAAATTCTCTTTTGCCTTTGCTACTTCTGCAAAACTGCAGCGCTACTTCTTCTGCATGTAGCTAATTCTGATACTACTGCAACAGGAAGTGGTACGGGGTTCGTGAGGCAGCGTGTCTTCCTGTTGCCCAGCTATTCACAAAAAGGCAGGTTCTCTCTCTAATACTTAAACCATTCGCCACAGACTAGCCTGTGCTCCGCCACAGGTAATAAACAAATAAAATGGGTCATTCCCAATCTCTCAAGGCTGTATAATTTCACATTCATAAGCTGAGAGTAGAAGTAGTCCATACTAAAGCCATACACCGAAAGGATGAAAAAGAATTGTTTCAGATGGTAGAACTTAGTCACAGAGTTAAAGATTTTAGAGCCAATGTGACCCTGACGGGCTAGGCTCCCTTTGGCTAATCTAAAAGGTTTCCTTTCAATACTGGAAAGAAAAATGATCACCTTCTCCTTATTCGCCCTTAGAAATTTACTGCCAAAAAAATGGATTAGGATCAATATCAGGTGTGCCATGAACTGAAAAAACACTGTGACTCCAGGTGAGGCACAAAGCATGGTGTAAACACTGAATACACTCCCGTAGCCAAGAGCCCTCGATGCTCCTGGTGGCACATGCCAGGTGGGTAGGTTCATAAAAGCAGAAAGGCTCTCCTAGGCCCACACCTCCCTAAGCCCATAAGACACAGGCCCTCTGAGTTCAGGCATCCTATCTTCCAAGTGACTTATTCATCAGTTATGGATTGGAAAATACCCAGCTCACAACACCAGTTTGTGTAAAGCTCACTTGAAAAGACTTTAAAAAAAGCTTGTCTCTAAGCCTGTTGGACTTAACCCAATGAGTCTACCTTGCACAGTGTTAACCTTGGTCTTCCTAGGCTTATCCTCACTAGGTTAAATAGCTTGGGTGTTGATCCAAGATATTCTGGACATGAGTTAAAAATTTTATGTATACCTACCCAACAAACTAATTGGTTTAACTCACTGGCGTTTTAACAAAAATTTTTTTCACACTTAGCTATGAGATTCTGTAATTGCGGTATGTACAAATGGGCCAAAGGAACTAACTTAGAAGAGAAACAATTTACTTAAAATACTCAGTAGTCTTCCTCCAGGCTATATACATCAGGCTAAACCACAATAAATAAAATACTGGAAAAGGGCAGCTACAGCTACAAAGTCAGATAGGAAAACATACCATGAGAGACAGAAGGGGAAGAACCAGCCTCTGCTCGAGGCTTTTATACAGAAAGGACAACACACCTCTGTCCCCTCTTCCCCCTTGGCCAGGTGCCCACTCTAGGACAAGCCCACAAGGGGAAAAAAATCCCCTCCTAGGTGGGCCACACTTTCACTTTTACGAAGAATTTTCCCCTAGATTCTTTCATGCTAATCTGTAACCCTGTAAGAGATCACGATCCCATTTTCTGGACAGGCATGTCAAATGGGCGATGAATCCAATCCATGAGAACTGTCAGTTCTCACCACCCACATGTCACGATCTGCCTGAAACCTCAGTTCCCATTTTTTCCAACTCCCACATGCTTCTGAGAGGAACGAGATTAGGGCCCACCACTGGCATGGAAACGAGAGGGGAGGGAGGGGTGCTCCTGGAGGAGGATGGATGAAACCATTAATGATGGGTAGAGGGGAGCATCAAAGCTTAGTCCTGAGGTCAGAAGGTGACATAAGCCGGACTCTTGAGACTTGGCCTTCTACTCTGGGGAAAGCCCCAGCAAAAAGGGGCTTTTCTACCATCAGAATGCCCAGAAGGTGCCCACCTGTACCCAAGCAGAGCCTTTCCCCCTGGCCCAAGCGCCCACAGAGGCCAAGAAGGAGCTCTACTCCCCACAGGGCATAAATGGGGTGTCCGTCTGTCACTCAGGAGGTCCCAGCCAGTCCGAGAGGCCGTCCACCAAGCCTGCCAAGCTCCAAGGTACTGCCAAAGAAGCCGGTCGTGCAGACCAGACCTGTCACCTGGACCTCCCGGAGGTGCGGGGGCACGAAGGGGTCCACTCCCCGCCCATGCGGACGGTGCGTGTTGCCTACCTGGAGCTCGCCCTCTGTGCGGTGCAGTCCCAGGCGCCCAAGTCCCACGGCCAGGTCGTTGACACACAGGCCGCCGTCGCGGTTGACGTCGAGAGTCTGGAAAAGGCTCCAAAGGCGCAGCCGGTGGTCCGGGCCCCCGCAGACGGCGCCGCCGCAAGGGTCAACGGACGCCGGCGATGAGGCGGACGACGAGGCGGCGGCTGCGGCGTCCGGCGGCGGGGAAGCCACGCAGCGGCACAACACACTGCTCACCATCGGGCGCGAGGCGGGGGTGACGGGCCGGCGGGGAGAGCGCGTTAGACACGCCGGTGACCTCAGTCCACTAGCGCGGGCTCCGAGGTGCCGGCAAGCTGGCAGGATGGGCAGCTTCCGGGAGCCCCGCCCCGCCGCGCGCCGCCTGGATGGCCATACCCCCAGGCATGACGCCGACCAGTCACAGACCCGGAGGGCCACCTGGAGGGGCGGAACCTCCCACCGAGGACTGCCCACGCAGGCCTTGACTACCCGAATCAATGGAGAGGGCGGGGCGATCCCCGCTCAGCCTGGGGCAATTCAAACTGAGGGAGGCGGGGATTGGCTGAGCCGGGCAGGAGAGAGGAAATCACGGTGCGATAGGCATAAGTCATGTGATTGGCAGGCGGAAGGCCCCGCGTCCTATTTCCATTGAGAAACGCTGTTTAGACGGCGAAATCGTAAGGATGGGAGGGGCCGTCGTGTAAGGAGAGATCGCAGTCTCCGGTGGGAAGTAGGATTTGCGTGAGGAACAATTGTGAGCTGCGGTTGCAAGGCAGAGTTTGCGCCATTGGGTGGAACTGAAAATTAACTGGCTAACGGCTCAAGACCGAAAGCACTAGGAATCCTCAGGAAGCCGGGTTTTGGTAACCTAACTCCCTAAAATCACCAATAAAATAGCTGAATTTAACGGCGTAAAAGTCGTAATACTGATGATTGAACGACAGGACAACTTTCCAATGGAAGTGAGTAAAGGCTAGGTTGGGTGGAGCGCTCTGTAGCGACAGACACACCTTTAGACCAATGATCAGGCCAATTCCAGTAAGTAGGCATGCTCTTTAGCTGAGCGACAGATCGAAAGAACTAGTGATCGACGTGATATCTGAGCCGCGACCAACCGGGAGGGCGGGTCCCCCTGGAGAAGGGCTGCGAGGCGGGAAGAGGGGAAGTGGGCGGATCTCCGCACATCCCGGCGGAAGAGGCAGATTCAGGAAGCCATTACGCAGCTGGCTGGCGGCAGCTGGGTCGGTCGGGGCTGGGCCCTACGCACTTTGCGTAGCAAGGGGGGTTACCAAAGGCCTGGTACTTGGCCTTGGACAAGGCCGGCCTATCCCCTGTAGGGGGGGTGGGTGAGGAGAAAGGCTGAGGAAGGCGAGAAGGGGAATTGGGGCAGTTAGGGGATTATAGTTTCTTTAAAAAGCAAGGTGGGGAGAAGCCATGGCCGTCCCAGCCAAGAAAAGGAAAATGAACTTTTCTGAGCGAGAGGTGGAGATCATCGTGGAGGAGTTGGAACTGAAGAAGCACCTGCTGGTGAACCACTTCAACGCTGGGGTCCCTCTGGCTGCCAAGAGCGCGGCATGGCATGGCATCCTGAGAAGGGTCAACGCCGTGGCCACCTGCCGCAGGGAGCTGCCTGAGGTCAAGAAGAAGTGGTCTGACCTCAAGACCGAGGTCCGTCGCAAGGTTGCCCAGGTCCGGGCGGCTGTGGAGGGTGGCGAGGCCCCAGGGCCCACTGAGGAAGACGGAGCTGGTGGGCCTGGGACAGGTGGTGGCAGTGGCGCTGGTGGCCCAGCTGTAGCCCCCGTACTGCTCACCCCCATGCAACAGCGCATCTGCAACCTGCTGGGTGAGGCCACCATCATCAGCCTGCCCAGTACCACAGAGATCCACCCCGTGGCCCTTGGACCCACGGCTACTGCAGCCGCAGCCACGGTCACCCTGACACAGAGTGAGTGACCTCTCCCACCCAGTCTGGCGTGCCTAAATGGGAAGGGCCAGCAAGAGCTGGGGCAGCCCAGGGAAGGTTGGCTGCCAAGGGTCAAAGGTCAGATGGGAGTCTTGGAAGACCATGAGGCCTTCCAAGAGATCCCCAGACAGAAGTGATCCTGTTCTCTCTGGGACTTCCTCAGCACGCAGTCTGGACTTCTGACGGGCTGGCTTGCTCTCCACTGTTTTGCCACCATTCATGTCCATGACTGAACTGTGTGGTCCTTGAAGACAGAGACCATGTTTATATCTCCACAGGACTTAACACAGGGCCTAGTACCTAGTAGGCAGTCAGGACATATTTGTTGAATAAATAGGTAGGTGGGCATCGATTCTGGACAAAGACATTCCGGTTTTCAGTGTCGTGAACGTTCATCAGGCACAGCTGAGGAACCTCATGGTTCCAGGTGTTAATCTACCCTTCTGTTCACTCATCAACCATTAGGGCAATTCTGTGCCAAACCCTGGGCTCGGCACTGGGATTACCAAGGTGTCTAAGAGATAGGCCAGTTATATTCTAGTAGGACAGATAAGATGAATATATGAATAACTGCACTGTCAGTTGGGAGAACCTAAGGACTCAGAAGAGAAAGGGGGCTTCCTGGTGGGGTTGGGGGCACACAGTGGATGTTGGCATTAAAGGGTGGAGAAGACTGACCTTTCCCACATGCTTGGAGGCCCAAACAGCCCAGCTAGAATGGCTTCAAAGGTTCTCGCCTATGAATGACAACGAAACTGGTTGGTTGGACTTTTTAGTTAGATAAAGGTTTGCACCAATGACTGTTAAGTGCTCTTTGTGATAGGCTGGGAACTGTTTTCGATCCGTGATTCTCAGTGGGGCTTGGGGGAATTGGGTGTGTGTGTGTGACTGCCATAACCCCACAGTGTCATATTTCTCAAGGATATGGAGGTGGGAAAGGGGATCAAACACTGGTCTAAATCAGTTGCTATTCTGGAAGAGGGCGGACCTTTAGGTATTCCATTGACCAAGGTGGTCAAGGAGACAGGGAGGCATTTATTGGGCACTTTAGCTAGTGCCTTCCCACTCCCACCTCCTTTTCTGCTTGGCCGTAAAAGACATGGAAGTCAAGAAAGCACTGAAGAAGGCCAGACCAGTGGGGCACTTCGGGGAGCATGTGGCTCTGCCTTTATTAGCCAGAAGCAGCTCAGTGGGGTGATTATGAACACATTGGACTCTGGTATTGGGGGAGACCTGCATTTCTTCCTGGACCTGATGAATCAGCTGACCTTAGGCAAGTCATTCCATGTTTCTGGGTCTACCTCCTCTCTGAAAATGAATGTGACAGTATCTACCTCTTGGTGTCATTATGAGGATTCATGGAGCTAATGAGTGCAAAGGGTTAGCACGTAGTAGGCGCTCTACATTTTTTGCTAGTCTTACTATTAGCATCTTTGCTTTTGCCAGATCTGGGGCTGGCCCTTTGGTTATTAAGTAGATTAAGATTCTAAACCCCTTAGATTCTAGATTTATATATGAAAGGCTATAAAGCCAGGGGAGGGCTTAATGGCCTCCTCCCCACCCCACATGGCTAGCCTCACTCTTTCTAGAAGGTGACCTGCCACTGCCTTTGCTCTTTCTTCCCCACAGTCCCCGCAGAGACCACCTATCACACGCTGGAGGAGGGAGTGGTAGAGTACTGCACGGCCGAGGCCCCCCCACCCCTGCCAGCGGAGGCCCCCGTGGAGATGATGGCCCAGCATGCCGACACCTCAGTCAAGCCGCAGGCGCTCAAGAGCCGCATAGCCCTCAACTCAGCCAAGCTGATCCAGGAGCAGCGGGTCACCAACCTGCATGTGAAGGAGATTGCCCAGCACCTGGAGCAGCAGAATGACTTGCTACAGATGATCCGTCGCTCCCAGGAGGTGCAGGCCTGTGCCCAAGAGCGCCAGGCTCAGGCCATGGAGGGCACCCAGGCGGCCCTGAGTGTCCTCATCCAGGTCCTCCGGCCCATGATCAAAGATTTCCGCCGCTACCTGCAGAGCAACATGCCCAACCCCACCACTGCCTCTGACCCTGGACAGGTGGCCCAGAATGGGCAGCCGGACAGCATCATCCAATGAGGGCAGGGGTCGAGCCAGCCTTCCGCTGTGAATGGATGACACCACATGGTCTTGTAAGTGGGTTGTGTGGTTGGCCGCAGTCTAGGCCTGGCCATGTGGACGGCTCCCAGTTTGATAAACATTTAGGGGTCCACGGTTTCCGAGAAATGAAGCAGACTGGGAAGAAGAATTTGTTGGGTTCCTGGGACCCAAACTCTCTTCCCCCTACCCCTTGAGCTGTCCTGCTAAGAACCTGAAGATTGGATAGGTGGGGGTCAGGTGCTGGTGATGGGACCCATATTGTCATGAGCCAGGGCTTGTGACATGACCCAGACTTGGACTAGGACAACTGTCGGCCCTCACTGGGGACCATCTCACAGCTTGGGGGTCTGTGCGGAAATACCCGCCCCCCACCCAGGTGCCATCCTTTGGAGTAAGATAACATCAGTGGTGCTGGCAGTAGCACAAAAACATCTTCTTCCTCCCCTTGGGAGGCAGAGTGACAGCTGGGCCTGAGGAGGAAACTCCACCCTTTTCTCCTTCTCACTGTGCCTCAGTTCTCAGGGGACTCTAGTTAGTGCCGTGCTGTCCCCCCACCCCACTGCACCCGGGCACAGCAGGGGCCCTGTTAGTGCCCTGGGCTGCCCCTGCTGTACACCCAGGCTGCAGCCCGTCGGGCTCAGGAATTCTGTGTGTGGTGGGGACAGCTTGGTCGCCATCTGGTCTTCCACTGCGTCCCCAGGCAGCCCTCTGGTGGTTTGTCCCAACAGCTTTTGACTCAGGTCGAGTATCAGGCTTTGGGTGCTGTAAATTTTACTTATTGCCCCACTGCAGTGGGTCTGAGGTGACCTGTTGGCTCCTTCCAGAAGGCTTGCTGCAAGCCGGTTGTATTTATTCTGTTCATGAACCCCTCTGGGAAGGCTTCCGAGGGCAGCTCTGGCCACGCCCTTCCTCCTTTCCTCTCTACTGACTGTGCATTTTCAAAACTCAGTGCAGAAAACAGCCTGCTCAGCATCACACCCTGCTCAGCATCACACCCTGGACTCCCTTCTCACAGTATTCAGCGCCTTGTGTTCTTGTGAGACTCCCACTGACTGGTTAGGTGACTCTGAAGGCCTGATTGGCCCTGAATGTATGCAGTGGGAGAATTGAAACTGACCTAAGAAGTGGGACCTTGGACTTCTGTGCTCGGGGAAGAGCAGACTGACCTCGGAGTGCCGAAGGAGGTGGTGTTCACTGTTCTGTCTTGATACTTCCTCCCCATGTGTAAGGACTTTACCCAGATGGCATTTGTCTGTTTCATTTTCAGAATCGCCATCAATTACCGAGACCCTTGAATCTTTCCCGATCATTTCCCAAGTTTGCCATTTTGCTGCCGAGGCCTTGGCCACATGTGACCGATGGTTAAAACTCAAGGCTCCAGGGCTCCCCTGGTGGTGCAGTGGTTGAGAGTCTGCCTGCGATGCAGGGGACACGGGTTCGTGCCCCGGTCCGGGAAGATCCCACATGCCGCGGAGCGGCTGGGCCCATGAGCCATGGCCGCTGAGCCTGCGCGTCCGGAGCCTGTGCTCCGCAACGGGAGAGGCCACAACAGTGAGAGGCCCGCGTACCGCAAAAAAAACAAACAAACTCAAGGCTCCAGAGCTCAGCTAAACAACAAAGGTGCTGCCCTTCTGGGCACGTTAAGAATCGCTCAGCTCCACTGTTGCAATTACGGGAAGATGCCCCCAAAGATGGTTGGGAGGTGACTGCTTTACCACCATCCTCTCTGCGGGGTACATGTGCAGTGCCAGCTACAGAGCAGTGGAGAGGAATCAGGCTGTTGAGGGAGTTGGGTGGCAGAAGGAAAGGTCTTCTCAGTGTGGCTGGAAAGCAGTAGCCCCTGGCAGCCTGGGTGCCCTCCCTCCATGGAGCCTGATGGCCCCATCAGGGTAGCTTCAGGGACTTCCTGAGGGTTTGCAGCTTGGTTTGGTTTTTCTCTGGGGTTGGCAATCTGAGCCAGTATTGTGTCTGTTCCAACTGGGTATAAAGAGGAAGCTTGAGGAAGCTTGGATCGCTTCAACTGACTGGTTCTTTCCAGATCATAATTTATATTAAAGAAATATCACCTTTTTTGATATACATGTCTGTGTCTTCATTGGTTATATATAGAAGAGGTAGGGGCTGGTAGAGCAGAGGCTCACAGGTCAAATCCGGCCCGCCCACCTGTCTTTGTAAATAAAGTTTTATTGGAACACAGCCATACCCCTTCTTCTGCTTAATGTCTGGCTGTTTTTCTGCTACAATAGCAGAGTTAAGTAGTTGTGACAGAGCATCTGGCCCACAAGCCAAAAGTATTTACTCTCTGGTCCTTTCCACAAAAGGCTGCCTATCCCTGGTTTAGGGCAGTGTCTCAAACTCTGGATGAGAATTACATGGGGTGTTTTTAATATAACCAATCCCTGGCCTCATCTAAAACCTAGAAGAGACTCCTGGAGGGAGAGCTCTAAGAATATGCATGGTAAACAAGTTCTCTGGGTGATTCTGATATTTTCTGAAGGTTAAGAACTTTGGCTCAGAGACTGGAAGACAAACTCAGATGGAATCAGGATAATGCCCCAGGGAGGGGCTGGTTCTCAGGAGTTTCTGTTCAACAGTTGAGTGGTCCTGCTAAGCAGAGATTCTCACTTGAGATTGGCCTTCATTCTGGAGGGAGCCCAGCCTTTCTGGACACAGTTATCACTCTCTCCAATATTTAGTGATGATAAAAACTGACAGTTACTGAGCCCAGGTGTTATAGGCGTTACCTTATTGACTTCTTGCAACAGCCCCATGAATTAGGTACTAATGCTGTTCTCAGTTGACAGATAAGGTCACTGAGGATCAGAGAGGTTGAACAATTTGCCTAAAGTCGCACAGCTATCTTATACCCTGGGGTGGCCCATCTCTTTAACCGCTGTTCTTTTTTTTTAATTTATTTTAAAATTTTTATTTTTGGCTGTGTTGGGTCTTCATTGCTGCGCGTGGGCTTTCTCTAGTTGCGGTGAGCGGGGGCTACTCTTCGTTGCGGTGCGTGGGCTTCTCACTGCAGTGGCCTCTCTTGTTGCAGAGCACGGGCTCTAGGCACGCAGGCTCAGTAGTTGTGGCACACGGGCTCAGTAGTTGTGGCTCACGGGCTCTAGAGCTCAGGCTCAGTAGTTGTGGTGCACAGGCTTAGTTGCTCCGCGGCATGTGGGATCTTCCCCATGGGCTCGAACCCATGTCCCCTGCATTGGCAGGCAGGTTCTCAACCATTACGCCAGCAGGGAAGCCCAACAGTCAAGTTTTTAATCACTTACTGTGATGATATAAGCAAGAGGGGAAGTGCCAGCTCTCCCAGTGTTGCATTTTTCCCCATGGGACAGTGCTGGGCAGGGTCAGATGTGTTGCAGATGAGGAATCATTTCACTGTTGAGAGAAGCCCCTGCTTTACGGACTTGTGTGTGTGTTGGGGGAATGAGAGCAGGAAGGGACAGGAATGAAAAAGTACGGAGTCAGAGCAAAGTGTCTCCCCACTCCTCCTGATATGAAGGTCTTGGCCGAGGCAACTGAGACCTCAGAATGGAAGCTCCTGGGCTAGGAATGCAGCTTTGCATAAGAGCACATGAGGCCTTCCACATAAAGCCTTTGAAATGGCCTGTGATTGGGCCTGAAAGATCACACATTGGTTTGTGGCCAGGAGCTAAACTCCTCACAAGTGTGTCCCAGGTCTTTGGAGTCAGCCTGCTTCTTACTGGCTGTGTGCCCTGGCATGAGGTCATTTACTTTCTCTAAGCCTTGGCTTCCTTATCTAAAAATCCTTCTCTAACGAGGTTGATGTGAGAAGTTAACAAGTTAATGCTCACAGAATACTTAGCACAGTGCCTGGCACATAGTAGGTGCTAAATAACGGTAACTGCTTTAGTGAGCTACTGCTGTGTAACAAATCACCCTAAAACTTAGAGGCTTAAAACAGTAATCATTTATTTGCCCATGATTTTTCAGGATGAGCAGGGCCCAGAGAGAACAGCTTGTCACTGTCTTGTCAGTGTCGGCTGGGGCAGTTCTACTGCGCCTGGGGGCCCATCCAATTTCAAGATGGCTCCCTCACATGTCTTGTAAGCTGATGCTATATGAGGGCTGGGCACTCTGCTGAATCCGTCATCTGGGGCCAGGGGTGGGGTAGGCACCTCAGTTCTCCTTTACCTGGGCCTCTCCATGCAGCTGCTTGGGCTCCCTCACAGCATGGTGCTTGGGGTTCCAAGAATGAAGAAGTGGAAACTGCTGGTCCTCTTAAAGGTTAGGCTTAGATCTGGCACAGCATCACTTTGTAATATTCTCTTGGTCATGCAATCCTAGGCTGGCCCAGATTCGGGGGAACGAAGGAATAGACTCCATCTCTTTCTTTTTTAAAAAAAATATTTATTTGGCTGGGCCAGGTCTTAGTTGTGGCACGTGGGATCTTCGTTTGCCGCATGTGGGATCTTCGTTGCGGCATGCGGGATCTTTTTAGTTGCGGCATGCGGGATCTTTTTAGTTGCGGCATGCAGGGTCTAGTTCCCTGACCAGGGATCGAACCTGGGCCCTCTGCATTGGGAGCATGGAGTCTTAGCCACTGGACCACCAAGGAAGTACCTAGACTCCACCTCTTGATGGAGGTGTGGCTACTGATACAGGGAGAGGAGGACCTGATGGTGGCCAGCGTTGGAAATAAGCTAACATGCTGCTTTTATTATAAATTGGTGTCAGGACTCCAGACCCATGAAAGATAACCTCTCCTCCTCATTGAGGACTGCTTGCAGTGTACCAATCAGGAGGCAAGGGAGCTCCCCAAGTTTTGCAAGGGAATCTATTGAAGTTATTCCATTTCCTGTAGCTTTGAGTCAAGACATTAGAAGGAGAAAGTAGGAGAAAAACGTTGGCAAGACCTGGGTCACTTTGACTCTTTTTACTCTGGAAATCTTTATACATTTGAAAGGAGTCCGGGGCTAAGGTGGGGACCATCTGTGCAGACCCACTTGGAAATCTCACTGAAAAGACTTCCTGACTCCGGGAGACATTCTAGACAATCGGTTAGGGCCTTGGAGGGTGGCAAGGTGGCTGTTGAGAGGAACAGGCAGGGACAAACTCACTCTCTTGGTTAGAGAAGATGAGCTAAACTTGGTGTGGTATTTACAAAGGGGTACGCGGTTCTCAGAATGACCTGTCCAGAGACAGAGGCCCAGAGGCTGAGCTGCAATGTACTGGTCTCTGCTGACTCAGGACGGTCACTCTCTGCCCGCCTCTTCCTGGGCAGCCCTCAGGGCTCAGCCTGGATGTCACTAGCTCAAGAGACCCTTCCCCACCCCACCCCCAGCCCAGGTAGGCTCCCTGCTGCTGTGTACCCCCATAGCCCCTGCCGTCGGCTCCCTAACTCTCATCCCACGTGGACTTGCTTGTTTTCCAACTGACCCCTCACTGGGAGCCTCTTGGCTTCAGCGACCTTGTCCACTTTGTTACCAGCTATAGCCCAGCTCTGCGAATGGCACCGCCCTTCCCCTGGTGGCCCAGGTGACATCCTTGGTTCCTCCTACTGCCTCACCCCTCACATCCACTATCTGTTAAGAGTCCTCCGGACGTTCCTTAAATCTGTCCAATCTGTCTCTCTCTTCCCAAATCCAACCCTGCCTTCTCTCTCACCTGGGTTGCCCACAGCAGCCTCTTCACTGGCCTCCCTGCCTCCAGGCCTTCCTGAGGATGGTCTTTTGAAGCAAATCTAACCAGGCTTCTCCCTGTCCTATCCCTTCAATGACTTTCCTTAACTCTCGAATTGAAGTATAAGCTCTTGAACGTAACCTACAGACATGGTCTGATGCTGCTTCCTACTTTGTACTCCTTTCCAGCCACACTGAAAGTTTACTTCCTTGTCATTTATATCTCAGTAAAACTGGGGGGTATGGTCGGGGGCAGAAACAAAAGAAAATTTACTTCCTTAAAGATGCTTGGCTCCTTCTACCCTCCAAACCTTCGTCTTTGCTGTTCCTCTTGTCCAGAACAACTTTCTTGCTCATCCCTTTCCTAATTCCTATTCATCCTTCACATCCAGCTTGGGCGTCAGGGAGCATTATTCGGTCACACCCCATGTTTCCTCCCTCACACTGCTCTGTAATTGCACTTTTATTTTTTAATTTAATTTTATGTTTTTTTAAATTAATTTTTATTGGAGTATAGTGGATTTACAATGTTGTGTTAGTTTCTGCTGTACAGCAAAGTGAATCAGTTATACATATACATATATCCACTCTTTTTTAGATTCTTTTCCCGTATAGGTCATTACAGAGTATTGAGTAGAGTTCCCTGTGCTGTAGGGTCTTATTAGTTACCTATTTTATGTATAGTAGTGTGTATATGTCAATCCCAATCTCCCAATTTATCCCTCCCCCCTTTTTAAATTTAAATTTTATCGCACTTTTAAATGTTTGGGCCCTGCTATAGGAGGGTTTCTCAAGCTCAACACAATTGGTTTCTCCAGTCATGTTGGGCTGGATCATTCCATGTTGTGGGAGGCTGTCTTACGCGCTGTAAGGTATTTAGCAGCATCCTGACCTCTGTACACTGGATACCAGTAGCATGTCCCCCCCTCCAGTCATGACAATCAGAAATGTATCCAGACATTGCCAAGTGTCCCATGGTGGGGAGAGCAAAATCACCCCCAGTTAAAAACAGCTGTCCTGGGAATTTCCTGGCAGTCCATTGGTTAGGACTTGGCACTTTCACTGCCATGGCCTGTGTTCAATCCCTGGTTGGGGAACTAAGATCCTGCAAGCTGCTCGGAACAACCAAAAAATAAAAAAGAACAACTGTCCTATGGCAATAACATCTGTCTTATAGTTTCTTGTCAAGTACATGGCACAGTCCCTGGATATCTATTTAATCCACATTTTTGTAAAGTAATTTTATTTATTTATTTATTTATCTATCTATCTATCTATTTATTTATTTATGTTTTGGCTGCGTTGGGTCTTCATTGCTGCTTGCAGGCTTTCTCTCTAGTTGTGGAGAGCGGGGACTACTCTTCGTTGTGATGCATGGGCTTCTCACTGCAGTGGCTTCTCCTGTTGCGGAGCACAGGCTCTAGAGCGCAGGCTCAGTAGTTGTGGCACACGAGCTTAGTTGCTCCACACCAAGAGGGATCTTCCTGGACCAGGGCTCAAACCCATGTACCCTGCATTAGCAGGCAGATTCTTAACTACTGAGGCACCAGGGAAGTCCCTAATCCACTTTTTATTGCGGTGTTGGTTGAATTAAATGTCAACAGCATTCCCATAAGATGTTTTGCATTTCCCCATTTGATAGATGAAGAGACTAAAGCCAGGACTCACCTGGTGGCACATTGTTGGTAAAAGGCAGAGCTGAGAGTCTATCCCAGGTGTGTCTGGCTACACAGCCTCCTCCTTATGAGTCAGCCTCTCATGAGAGGCTGAGCATGAATCAGCCTTTTGGAGCTGTGGCCTGGACCCTGGACCTGTGACAGATGTGTCAGGAACCCCACCCTGAGTGGCCCTGCCCCACCTGAGTGTTGTGACTTTGGGCAGGTCACACCTCCCCACTGGGCTGTGGGGTTTCCCCTCCTGTGCAGCCCCCTTCTGCTGAGAGCTGATGAGAGGATTAAATGAGATAAATGGAGTAGGTGAGTGATGCAGGGGCTGTCTGTACACGGGAGCTCCACACAGAGCCTGGCCTGTAAAAGGTAATGGATATGAAGAGAGGAAGAGGCAGGAAGGGACCTTCCTGAGGACCCCTGACAGCACATTCTCCAAGGATTCTGCTGGTCCTGAGGCCTACAGCCCACAGCCACTCAGATAAGAATCCCTTGGCTCAGATAACAGGTTCCTGCCTGCATCTGCAGGAGGTTAGCTAGATAGAGGCTGTACTCTAGGCTTCAGGCAATCCTGACAGGCAGGAATGTGGGCCCGACCTTCCAGGTAGTCCCTTTTTACAAAAGCAGCCAGAAATCTGGCCTTTTATGAGAAATCTCCCAGTTTAAATATTTCAACTACTAAATATTTGTAAAGCCTGTGCAAGGCAAGTGAAACACACCTGTGGGCTAGAGTCAAGCCATGGATGTCAGGTTGCAAGCTGTACGTCACCCTTTGGGGGCCGGTCTGTACCCCTCAGGAGGAGCCAGAGGAAGGCAGAGGTTGGTAGGCAGGAGGTCTGGGCACCAGATCCCTCTTTCTCTTGCACCTCAGTCTCCCCATCCATATGATGGGTGTCGGCCATCCTAGCTGGAATGGTTCCTAGGAAGGTGGTCCCTCCTGGATACCCCTCCTTTGCCCAGGCTGGGCCTGACTCAGTGGGAGGATCTGGCCTGGGCTCTTTACTTGGCTCCGAGCTGAGTCAGTCATGACACATGTGGCAGTGATAGTCACGTGCCACCTACCTGTCAGGAACCAAGCACAAACGGGGACTGGCCACTGCAGGGAATGCCCACCAGGGCTGAGGCTGGCAGAACCACTGTTTCCAGCCAGGCCTCCAACAGGGTCCTGTCCAGGTGCGAGTTTGGGCCAAAAGGCCTCCATGATCTCCTATGGCTGTTTTTAGTGCCTGCTCAACACCCAGGGCTCCTCCTGGCTGTGGCACTCTGGTTTTTCTTTGAGGAACCATCCCTCCTCCAGTCTCAGTCCATTCAGTTTGAGGGAGAGATCCCAATTCTGGCTGCAGTGGTAAGGATGTGGTGCAGGACTGGTCCATGAGAGGAACAGCATTCTTCTGTCCACAGTGATTGGTTAAGGGTGAGCATGTGACCCAATTGGACCTATGGGAGTCTGCCCTGGGACTTTTGCTCTTTCCATTGTTGTTTTCAAGCTGGTGGGATGAAAACCCGAGGCTCTGGGAAGGTCACCTAACCTAAGCCCATCTAGTAATGAAGCCAACCAAGGAAAGGCTAAGCAGCTGAAATCTAAGAAAGATTTCAGCCGGGGTTTGAGTACTTGAATCCAGCAATTTCTTTTTTATTTTTAATAGATCCTTATTGGAGTATAATTGCTTTGCAATACTGTGTTAGTTTCTGTTTTACAACAAAGTGAATCAGCCGTATGCATACACATGTCCCCATATCCCCTCCCTCTTGAGCCTCCCTCCCATCCTCCCTGTCCCAGCCCTCTAGGTCATCGCAGAGCACCCAGCCGATCTCCCTGTGCTATGCTGCTGCTTCCCACCAGCCAACTATTTTACGTTCCGTACTGTATATATGTCGATGCTACTCTCACTTCGCCCCAGCTTCTCCCTCCCACCCCATGCCCTCAAGTCCATTTTCTATGTCTACCTCTTTATTCCTGCCCTGCAACTAGGTTCATCAGTACCTTTTTTGTCCTTTCTTTTTTTTTTTTTAGATTCCATATATATGCGTTAGCATACGGTATTTTTCTCTTTCTGACTTACTTCACTCTGTATGACAGACTCTAGGTCCATCCACCTCACTACAAATAACTCAATTTTGTTTCTTTTTATGGCTGAGTAATATTCCATTGTACATATGTGCCACATCTTCTTTGTCCATTCATCTGTTGATGGACAATTAGGCTGCTTCCATGTCTTGGCTACTGTAAATAGAGCTGCAGTGAACATTTTGGTACATGACTCTTTTTGAATTATGGTTTTCTCAGGGAATATGCCCAGTAGTGGGATTGCTGGGTCGTATGGTAGTTCTATTTTTAGTTTTTTAAGGAACTTCCATACTGTTTTCCATAGTGGTTGTATCAAGAATCCAACAATTTCTGAAGCTAGATCTACCCTCCTGGATGTACCAGCTACAGCACCTGCAAATCTCCAGTCATTTTAAGCAGGTGTTTGTCATTAGCAGCTGAAAGAGTCCTAATGCTTTTGCCAACCCTAAGGGTCTATGATTCAGATACCAGGTCAAAGTATCTTCAGAGTACTGGCCTAGACTAGTTGTTTCTCATGCTATAACCTGAGAAGGTTTACCTTTAGGATCATCTGGGCTGTTAATGCACATTTCTGAGCCCCCGCTGAGACCAACTGAAACAGATACTGGCGGTGTTGGGGTGGGAGTAGGCATGTGGATTTTCAGCAAGTTCCCACTTGACTCTGACTAAACCTCAAGGTGGAGAACACTGGCGGCCTCTGTCCCTCCTTTTTCCACCCTCCTCCCTCCACATTTGAATCATGTGATTCCACCAATCTGGCCACAGCTGATTGGATGAGGAGAGGATACCTGGTCCAAACTGGGCCAATTGGCTTTCTTTCCCCCAAATTTGGAATTGGGATCCAGAAACCTGCTCAGTTTTTGTGGCTGTTTGAACTTTCTTCCACCTCATACTCCAAGAAGTAGAAAAGGTTGCTCAGGGAATTCCCTGGCGGTCCAGTGGTTAGGGCTGTGTGCTTCCATTGTAGGGGGCATGGTTCCATCCCTGGTGGGGGAACTGAGATCCTGCATGCCTTGTGGCACGGCCAAAAAAAAAAAAAAAAATTGTTGCTCAGAGGAGGGAGAGGAAGGAGAGAACCCAGGAGGGGAGGCGGGGCTGAGAGAGTTCAATGTAAGTGACCACGGTACCATAAGTTTCCCCACCCTGACACCCCTGCGCAAGTCTCCCTTCCCACTGCCTGTGGGACCCCGTATTTTTATAGCCCCTTCCACTTTCTGCAGTAACTAACTCGGGGGATTTCTGCTACTTGTAACCAAGAGACCTTTACCTAAGCTGTAGTTTATTTCTCAAGATCTCAGTTTCCTTATCTGTAAAATGACTAGCGCCATGATACATGATGCCCTTCCGGGGTTTGCAGCGGGTCCTCACAGAGGAGCCTCTGCTTAAACTACTCCTTCCGTCAGGAGAGGTCTTGGTGACGTGGGGTATAGGTGGCAGAAGGACTTCACTGCAACAGTGCTTCTCAAAGCTTGATGTGCATTGAAATTGCCTGGAATCTGTTTAAAATGCAGATTCCTGGATCCTGCAGATTCTTGGTGCTCCTGTAAAATCATCCTTCCCTCCCTGCTCCCTCTCCCCAAACAATCATGGGTCTCCTTTCTGTCACTATAGATGAGTTTGCATTTTCCAGAATTTTACCTAAATGAAATCATGCAGCGTGTACTGTTCTTTTGACTGGCTTTTTTCACTAAGCCTAATTATTTTGAGAAGCACCCATGTTGATGTGTTTATCAATGTAGTAGTTCACTTTTTATTGCTAAGTAGGAGACACTGTAATTTGTCGGTTTTTTTATAATTTATTTATTGTATTTATTTTTGGCTGCGTTGGGTCTTTGTTGCTGCGTGAGGGCTTTCTCTAGTTGCGGTGAGCGGGGGCTACTCTTCGTTGCGGTGAGTAGCTTCTTGCAGTGGCTTCTCTTGTTGTGGAGCACAGGCTGTAGGCGCACAGGCTTCAGTAGTTGTGGTGCAGCACAGGCTTAGTTGCTCTGTGGCTATGTGGGATCTTCTCGGACCAGGTCTCGAACCCGTGACCCCTGCATTGGCAGGCGGATTCTTAACCACTGCGCCACCAGGGAAACCCTGTAATTTGCTTATCTATTCAATCACATATTGATGGATATTTCAGTTGTTCCAATATTTAGCTATGAGGGAACAAGCTGCTGTGAACCTTGTGTTGTCCTTGTGTACAAGTCTTTGTGGGTACCAATGCTTACGTTCCCTTGAATAAATACTAGGAGTGGGATGGCTGGATTATATGGCTGGCGTATGGTTAACATTTGAAGAAACTGCCTAACTGTTTTTCAAAGCGGCTGCTCCATCTTACATTCCCACCAACGGTGTATGAGAGCTCTGGTGGCTCCACATTCTTGCCAGCATTTGGTGGGGTTTTCATTTTAACCATTCTAGTAGGTGGGAAGTAGTACCTCATTGTGGTTTTAATTTGCATTTCCTTAAGACTAATGGTGGTGTTATTTTCCATCTGTAGATCTTCTTTGATGAGGTGACTATTCTATTTAAATTCTCCTCTTATTAATAAGTGTTGAGAGTTCTTTATCTAGATACAAGTCCTTTGTCAGCTATATTTTTGCAAATATTTTCTCCCAGTCTGTGCATGCCTTTTCATTTTTGTAACAAATGCCTTAGATTACTTTCATACACATTGAGTCTGAGAACCTCTCTTCAATGACAAACAGTGCAAATTCAAACAGCAGTAAGAGGTGCTGGCCCATCCGACTGGCAAAAATAAAAAAGAGGGTCCTCAGGCATTGGTGATGGGGAGTCGCGGGAACACTCCTGATACTCTGTTAGCAGGAGTGGAAATTGGTGCAAAATCCTGAAAGGACTATTTGCTGATAGTCCATCAAAATCTTTAAATATGGGTTCCTATGACTCAGCGAGTTCTGTTCTAGGAATTTTTTCTGAAAAAGTAAATAAACAGTAGCAGGAAGTTGTCTGTTCCAGGATCTTTGGTCCTGGGTTTGTGCTGACAGGAGGGGGCTGCAGACATGCCTGGCTGGCCTCCCCAGGAGCTTGATACTCTGCCCTGTGTGCTCAGAGTCCTGGGTGGAAGGCTCAGAGGGACTGGGAGGTCAGTGAGGCTAAAATTTGACGGGTCCCCCCAGCAGGGTGGCCGGAGGAAAGTGCAGTATAGGTCTCACCCGACTGCATCAGGAGTCTGGGTCCACCGTGAGCCTGGCCTGGCCTCGGAGGTTCGAACCAGCCACCACCAGTACAGACTAGGAACAGGGGACACTTGGCTGACACAGCTACCTGGGACCTAAGAAAGGACAGCGCTTTGCTCCACATACCAGTGGTTTCTCTGGGACACAGGGAGGTGGGGTCTTGGTCAAGGCAGGCCAGGACTTGCTGGGGCCGGGCGGGAGAAGGGAGCTGGGAGCCTGGAGACCAGGGCTCTAGATTAGCGCCTGTCTCCTCCTCTGCCACTTGGCCCGGTCTTTTCCCCTTCTGAGCCTCCAGTCTCCGCTGCTGGATAGGGAAGAGGTGGATCAAGTAGTCAGTCCCCTCTGGCCCCTCCAGCAAGGACTGAAAGCATGGGTGTCGAAACCTTCCAGACTTGAGTTCCATTTCTGTCTCCATCATTTTCTGTGACTTGGCATGTTATTTAGCCTCTTCATACCTCAGTTTCTTTTTCTCTTTTTAAAAATTTTTTGTTGAAATATAGTTGATTTACAATGTTGTGTTAGTTTCAGGTGTGCAGCACAGTGATTCAGTTATACATCTATCTATCTATCTATCATTTCTTTTTTGGATTATTTTTCACTATAGGTCATTACAAGATATTGGGTAGAGTTCCCTGTGCTATACAGTAGGTCCTTGTGGGTTATATATTTTATATATAGCAGTGTATGTATTTTCATCCCAAAGTCCTAATTTATCCCAACCCCCACTTTTCCCCTTTAGTAACCATAAGTTTCTTTTCTATGTCTGTGAGTCTATTTCTGTTTTGTAAATAAGTTCATTTGTATCTTTTTTTTTTTTTTGCGGTACGCGGGCCTCTCACTGCTGTGGCCTCTCCCGTCGCGGAGCACAGGCTCCGGACGCGCAGGCTCAGCGGCCATGGCTCACGGGCCTAGCCGCTCCGCGGCATGTGGGATCCTCCTGGACTGGGGCACGAACCCGTGTCCCCTGCATCGGCAGGCGGACTCTCAACCACCGCGCCACCAGGGAAGCCCCGTATCATTTTTTTAGAGTCACATATAAGTGCTATCATATGATGTTTGTCTTTCTCTGTCCGACTTACTTCACTGAGTGTGATCATCTCTAGGTCCATCCATGCTGCTGCAAAGGGCATTATTTCATTCACGTACCTCAGTTTCTGTCTCAAATAAAACCCTGCAATGGCTCCTCAATTTGCTTTGGAAAAAGGCCCTCATGATCTGCCCCTTCCCTCCTCTCCAGCTCCACCTGCCACTCTCCCGGTGCCCCCCACCTCATTCATCACACTCCGGTCACAGTGGAGCCCCTAAACTCCTCCCCCCCTGACCCCAGGGCCTTTACATAAGCTCTTACCTCTGCCTTGCCTGTCTTCAGCCTCTCTCCCCTGCTTGGTCCTACTCATTCATCAGAGCTCAGATGCCGCTTCCTCGGGGTCAGCCTTCCCTGACCCCAGACACAGTCACTCCTGTTGCTGATCTCTGTCATCGCACAGCTGTGGTCATTAAACAACGATGTCTGTGATTATTTGTTTGATGCCTGTCTCCCTGTGGCCCTGGGAGCTCCCTGAGAGCAGGGACGATACAGTCTTGTTTGGGACCGTGTCTCCTGCCCTTTACACAGGCTAGGTAGAGAGTAGGCACCCCAGTAACTCTGTTGAACAAGTAGTGCTAATGCCCTTTATCATCCATTCTAAGATGTGTTTTCACCCCACATTTTAACATCTCTGAAATCAGGAAATATTTTATAACTGCAGTGACCAGGTAGCAACTGAGACATATTCTCCAATACCTGCACGTGTGCATCAAAACTTGCAGCTTGGAAGGACATCCCCGAGACAAGAGTGGCACACTCTGAAGAAAAGCTGCATCACCCGTGCTCTTGATGATACAGGACAATATTGCCTGGGACAACACAGACCTCTGACTCCCAACAAAAAAGTGACATAGAAAAGTCAGATTCTAAATCAACTATACTTCAACAAAAATAAATAAATAGATAAAATCTAAAAAAGAAATGCAGATTCTGTGTGTGCAAAAGTTTCAGAAATATCTTCATTAAATTATTTTGATCATAGCTTCCTTTTTATGTATACCCAATAGTGATATATGATTAAAATGTCTGTTTAAAAGAATGCATTTGGGGCTTCCCTGGTGGCGCAGTGGTTGAGAATCTGCCAATGCAGGGGACACGGGTTCGAGCCCTGGTCTGGGAGGATCCCACATGCCGCGGAGCAACTGGGTCCGTGAGCCACAACTACTGAGCCTGCGTGTCTGGAGCTTGTGCTCTGCAACAGGAGAGGCCGCGACAGTGAGAGGCCCGTGCACCGCGATGAAGAGTGGCTCCGGCTCACTGCAACTAGAGAAAGTCCTCGCACAGAAACGAAGACCCAACACAGCCAAAAATAAGTAAATAAATTTATTTTAAAAAATGCATTCAATAAGTATAAAAATAAAATTCCTAAGTGATAAGGAAGTGTGTCATATTTTACTCAGTGCTAGAGACCCCTGTAGGGCGCGGAGCTCTGGGAGGCCATAGGGGAGCGCTCTATCCACGGGCGCCTTCCCAGGCCAGAGTTTCGGGAATCGGGGCTGGAAGCCTTGTGGCATGTCGCTCTCCGTGTTTCCTGTAGGTGGCACTAGACAGCCACAGTCAGGCGCAGCCCTGGGCACAGCCTAGAGGAAGTCCCATGCTGGAGGGTGGGGACGGGTGAGGCTGGAGGGAGGCCTCAGGAGTGTCCTATCCTGGAGGGGAACAGGCTTTTCCGCCACCCCAGGGAGAAGCCATGGCCAGTTCTACCAGCCCGTCTTGCCCAGAGGCAGATCTGGGTGTGGAGAGAACTTAGGAACAGAAGTCCGCAGCCCTGCGTCGCCTGGCCAAGCTGTGTGATTCTGGCTCCCCTTCCCTTTATGGCCCCAGTCTCGCTCCTACGCAGTGACGGTGTGAGAGCCTGCCACATCTGACCCCTAACAGTAAAGGTCTGAGGTGGCTGAAAGCCCTCCACCAGCTGCCCAGAAGGCCACTGGCTTACCTGCAGAGCCCCAAGCCCTGTGACATCCCTCTCCTTGTCTGACCTTGACACCTGCCCCTGAGGTCAAGATGTTTCCCTTACTCCCTGGATTGGGAAACAGAGGCCCAAGGAGATTAAATGACTTTCCCAAGACTACAGAACTGTGAGTGGTTGGAGCCATGTGTGAAAAGTAGAACTGTTTGCTCCTTCTACCATATCTGTCTGACCTCTTGCAATGGAAGGGAATGCAGAACGGGGTGGGAGAGAACTTCCCATCAAAGAAAATGAGCTAAGAGAAGTTCCTTGGTTAGATGGTGGATTAATTGTACATGCCTAATTTGTCTCCCTCCTAAAACTACAGTAAAGAGATTTTTTTTAAGCCATTGATTTTTTTAAAGAAAAGACATGAGAAACACAAATTATAAAAGAAAAGCTCGGACTTCCCTGGTGGTCCAGTGGCTAAGACTCCGCACTCCCAATGCAGGGGGCCTGGGTTCGATCCCTGGTCAGGGAACTAGATCCTGCATGCAGCAACTAAGAGTTCGCATGCCACAACTAAAAGATCCCGCACGTGGCAACGAAGATCCCGCGTGCCACAACTAAGACCCAGCGCAGCCAAATAAATAAATAAACTTGATAAATTAGACTTTTAAAATTTAAAAACTTTGCCCTTCAAAACTTGTCATTAAGAGAATAAAGAGGGCTTCCCTGGTGGCGCAGTGGTTGAGAGCCCGCCTGTCGATGCAGGGGACAGGGGTTCGTGCCCCGGTCCGGGAGGATCCCGCATGCCGCGGAGCGGCTGGGCCCGTGAGCCATGGCCGCTGAGCCTGTGCGTCCGGAGCCTGTGCTCCGCAACGGGAGAGGCCACAGCAGGGAGAGGCCCGCCTACCTCAAAAAAAAAAAAAAAAAAAAGAGAGAATAAAGAGGCAAGCCATAGACTGAAAGAAAAATATTTGCAATACATACCTCTGACAAAGGACTTGTATCCAGAATATACAAAACAATGTCTACAACTCAATAATAAGACAATCAGCTCAACTGGAAAATGGGCAAAATATTTGAAAAGTTACTTCACAAAAGAAGATATATGAGTAGCCAATAAACATATAAAAAGATAACTCATCACTAGTCATAAGGGAAGTACAAACTGAAACCTGTTTGCCCACTGGAATGGCTAAATTTAAAAAGGCCAATAATCCCAAGTGCCGGTGAGAGAGCGACTGGAAGTCTCATATCCTGCTGGTAGGAATGTAACATGGAAAAACCACTTTAGAAAACAATTTTGCAGTTCTTGTAAAGTTAAACCTACACTTACTACACACCCAGCAAATACACTCTTAGGTATTTACACAAACGGAATGAAAACTTATGTCCGCCTAAAGACTTGTTCGGGAAGGTTCATAGCAGCTTTATTCACCATAGGCAAAAACGGCTCAAATGGCCATGTGGTGTGTCCATCCCACAATACTAGGCAATAAAAAGGAATGAATCGCTGACCTTCATAGCAACAACATGGGTGAATCTCAAGACAGTGATGCTGAGTGACAGAAGGCAGACAAAAAAGTATCCACACTGTGTGATTCCATTTTATAAAATCCCAGAAAATGCAAACTAATCTATAGTGAGAGAAAGTAGATCAGTGTTTGCCTAACAGGGTGGGGCGTCAGGGAGGATGGGAAAAACAGGGTTACCAAGGGGAGTGAGGAACTCATGGGGGTAACAGATCTAGTCACTGTCTGGATTGTGGTGATGATTTCACGGCTGGTCACATAGTGAAACTTGTACCTTTTAAATGTGCAGTTTATTGTTCATCAATTATATCTCAATAAATCTGTAATAAAAAGTAATTTTAAAAATTTATTTATTTTGGCCGCACCGTGTCTTAGTTCCGGCACGTGGGATTTTCTTTTAGTTGCGGCATGCGGACTTTTTGTTGCGGCATGCAAACTCTTAGTTGCGGCAACTCTAACTGTAGCTCCCTGACCTGGAATCAAACCCAGGCCCTCTGCATTGGGAGCATGGAGTCTTAACCAGTGGACCACCAGGGAAGTCCCCAAAAGTAATTATTAACTTCAGGAAAAACAGTAAGAAAGTAAAGCAGTGCTTAGCTATGGATAATATTTAGAGTAAAAAAGTCATGTAAACACTGAAGAGTGATTTTTTTTTTTTTTGCGGTACGTGGGCCTCTCACTGTGTGGCCTTTCCCGTTGCGGAGCACAGGCTCTGGACGCGCAGGCTCAGCGGCCATGGCTCATGGGCCCAGCTGCTCCGCAGCATGTGGGATCTTCCCGGACCGGGACACGAACCTGTGTCCCCTGCATCGGAAGGCAGACTCTCAACCACTGTGCCACCAGGGAAGCCCTGAAGAGTGATTTTTTTAAATTGAGGTATTAAATGTATTAGGTGAGTTGCATAGAGAAGTGTATAAATCTGAAGTGTGACTAGTGATTTAACCCCAAATTGCAATGACCTTCCACAGTAGATGAGGGAGGACAGGAAATGGGGTGGTGGTGATGCAGGAGAGCTAATTCCTCCTTTATCATAACAGGTAGTGTAGGCAGTGTAGGGTAGACAGGTAAACGGGGTAGGTAGTAAATAATGGCTAAAAGGAATGTATCAAAAGACAGCGGTATGTGCTTATTACTTAGAAATATGAGATGTGTAAGTGCTAGAAAAAAAAACGAGCTCAAAGACTCAGAAGTGGTTGCTTCTGGAGTGGGGTGGTGTGGGGAGACGAGGGAGGGGCAGACAGGAAACTGATGCATGTTGTTATCTTCCTTTTAGCACAGGTTGGTTTTGCTTCCCATGCCCAGACAGAATTGCATCAATTCTAAGATGCCCATTTATTCACATGTTTAAAAATTGAAGTATCGTTGATTTAAAATATCGTGTTAGTTTCAGGTGTACAGCACAGTGATTCAGATATATATATATATATATATATATATATATATATATATATATATATATCTTGTATCTATCACTTACTGGCTGGGTGACATTAAGGAAGTCACTTAGCCTCTCTGAGGTCCAAATTCTTCCCTAAAAAATGTGATAATACTCCAGAATTGTTTAGAATACTAAGTAAGCACATGGGCAGGAAGCCCAGTTCTTGGCCTACAGTAGGAGTGCAATAAACAGCAGCTGTTCCAATTAGCTCTTTTTTTTATTTAAAATAATTGTTATTTTATCAAAATAATGCCATACCTCAATGAATCTAAGACATCACCAGCTGTAACACGCACCATTACTTATGCACCATCAAGAAGAAAACGCTGCCAATTATAGCTGTCAGGTGCACCACTGACTGTGAAAAGATTCATCTTGATTTTAAAAATGTTAAAATGTGAATAAATGAAATTATCATACTAAGTGAAGTAAGCCAGACATAGAAAGATAAATATCATATGATATCGCTTATATGTGAAATCTAAAAAAAAAAAAAAAAAGCAAATGAACTTATTTCCAAAACAGAAAGAGACTCACAGACACAGAAAACACACTTATGGTTGCCAAAAGGGAAAGCAGGGGGAGGGATAAATTAGGAGTTTGGGATTAACAGATGCACACTACTGTATGTAAAATAGATAAACAACGAGGACCTACTGTGTAGCACAGGGAATTATAGTCAATATCTTGTAATAGCCTATAATGGAAAAGAATCTGAAAAAGAATACCTGTATATCTATCTATATCTATATCTATATATCTGAATCACTTTGCTGTATACCTGAAGCTAACACAACGTTGTAAATCAACTATACTTCAATAAAAAATAAAAAAAAATTAGGGGCTGCCTGACTCCTGAGTATGTTACCTCTGTTTTGGTTAGTTTGAAAATGCTCCATCTATGGTCCCTTCAGTTGTAAGACCCAGAGAGAGACAGGGGTGGGCTCAAAATCACACAGCGAGACAAAGCCAAGTTAGGTCTAGACCTGGGCCTTTAACCCCCAGTCCAGTGTCCTTCTCTGGAATCTGGCCTCTCCCTTACTGTTACCCTGATACTCAGGACCCCACTGAGAGCTTGGATTGCAGCTCCTAAATGCAGGCGCCATTTAAGGGGCCCAGGGAGATCCCTGGGAGGGCAGGGCAGGGCCTGGTACCTGGAGAGGCTCAACAAACTTGTCACATGAACATAGCAGTGAGTTCCTGGATCAGCAGCAGGGCCAGGCTGGCCTCAGGACCAGGCAACCCCACAGGAGGAGCCTAGGGGCACCAACGGGGAGGGACATTGTGGGCGGAGACCAGGACTTGTCTGGATTCCGTAGCAAGCTCGCTCTTTTTGGGCAATGGTGTGCTTGTTCAAGGTCTCCGGGGCACAGGGCTGCTGGTGGTTCTCACGATGGGGAGGGGGATAAAACTGGCCAAGCAGTCCTTCGGCTTTGCCTCCCCTTTTGGCAAAGAAATTGCTCCCACCTCCCAACACCAAAAAGAGCCCTTGTCACTATTTACTGAGTGTCTCACCAGCTCTCCTAACAGAGGCCCAGAGAGGTCAAGCCAGGCGTCTGCAGTCACACAGCCAGGAGCCTGTCTGACTCCAGAGCCCGTGCTCTAACACTTATCAGCACTGCCTCTCCCACGGTGTTTCTGTGTATCTGATGGTACAGGTCCATCTGGGGCACCAGCCTCTTAAAGGGCAACGTACATCCTGTTTCCGGTTCTGCCTCAAAGATATGAATTGTCGATAACAGTGCCTCAGGAGCTAATCTCTCATGCGAAACCCTGCCTCCTCTTTCCTTCCTCTCTCCTCTGGCCCTTCGCACAGACCCCCGGCAGCCCCCGGCCTGCACATGGCCATGGCCTGCCTGCAGGTTTTGCAGCATTTTCACACCTCGTGTCTCGGAGCCTCATTCTCCTCTTCTGTCAAATGGGAGGAAGAGTAAAACTGACCTCATAGTTCTTCTTTAGAGACTGGAGGGGTTGATGTGTGTTCTGTGTGGTGCACGGCACCTGGTGGGAATCTAGGAGGAGGGTCTAGGAGTCCGGGGACATAGGTGTGACCCTTGGGTCTGTCACTGACCAGCTGTGCAGCCGGAGGCAAGTCTCTGCCTCTCTGAGCCTCAGTTTCCTCATCTGTATGATGGGGGTGGCGGCCTTGCTCCCCCCGTCATTTACCTACAGCAGGTCGAGGGGTGAGATTGATGTTACTGTGGTTCACGGTCATCTTCACTGTTCAGCTCCATTGACCCTCTTCTCGCATCAAAAGAGCCCATCTAGAAACCTCATCCCAAGACTCTTCTGTTCCCGAGGGTGCTGGGAATCCTCATGGGACCGAGCTGAGGGACCCCTGTGAACATCGAATCCTTCATCTGTGAAATGGGCACAGTGACGGTGCCTAACTGCTGTGTGGGGAGAACTTGGTGAGTTAATACGTGTAAATTGCCCAGCGGATCTTACCTGATGGAAAGCCTCCCTTCCACAGGCGTGCAAAGGGAAACAAGCAAGGAGGTTCGTGGCAGCAGGATTTGGGATGGAGAGAAGGGGGGGATCTCCATGTTCCATCACCCATATAGCCTCAGAGCGCCTGGATTCCTGGGGTTCCACCTTGGGAAGCCCCTCCCACATGCCAGAGTTGCTCTGAGTGACAGAGGTGGGAGAGTGGCCGGCCCTTGCAGTATTATAACCACTTCCGAGGTGAGGTTGTAAAAGACTGTGGCTTCCATCTCGGGCTCTCTCATTACTCACTCGGGGGCAAGCAGCTGTCACATCATGAGGACACTCAGACAGCCTATGGGGAGAACTGAAGTCTCCAGGCACAGCCAGCAAGAAACGGACGCCTCCAGCAATCACAGGAGTGAGCCTGGAAGCCGATTCTCCAGTCCCTACAGAAGACGGCAGCTTGACTCCCCAGCGACCCGGAACCAGAACCACCAGCTGAGCCACTCCCGGATTCCTGACCCCCAGGACCTCTGAGATAGTAATGTTTGTTTTTTCTTTTTTTTTTGGCCACACTGGGATCTTAGTTCCCTGACCAGGGATGAACCCGTGTCCCCTGCAGTAGAAATGCAGTCTGAACCATTGGACCGCCAGGGAAGTCCCTAAATGTTTGTTTTTCTAAGGTGCTGAGTTTTGGGGTAGCTTGTTATACAGCAGTAACTTGACACAGGGCCCCATTAGATCCATTTTCGTGTACACGTGTTACGGAAGGCTAGACCAATGTTAAAAAGAATGAGGTGGATTCCTGTGTCGAAACATGGAAAGATATCCAAGGTATGCCACTAAGTGAAAGGAAATCTTGCAGAACAATTATGTGTCATGTGATGCTTTTTGTATAGAAACATGCTGTCGTTGCACAGCCAAAATATCTGGAGGAATTTATCCAAACTACTAATAGTGGTGTTCTCTCTCATTGCAAAAGCAGGGAGGGTGCACAGGAGACCTTCACTCATTAGTTACATCATGTTTGAACGTTTTATGATGTAACCATCTCAGTTTGGTAAACTGGTGGAAAAACAATATTTTTTTTAAAGTTTTGCCTAAAATGAGCCTGGTAGGAAAACATATTAGAGTAAATTGGCTTCAATAACAAATAACGCTTGAAATCTCAGTGTTGAACAGATTAGGAGTTAATTTCTTAGTCTTGTAAAGTTCAATCAGCAGCAGTGAGGGGTGGGTGGGAAGGACTTTGCTTCACGGAGCTGTCAGGGGATCCGGCTGGCTCATGGGGCTCTGTGTTTTCACTTGTGGCTTCCCAGGCGGCCCTGGGCACAGACATCCAGCTGGCTCACGGGGAAAGAGAGGGTAGAGGATGAAGTGGGAGAATTTTTCGTGGGTCAGATCTGGAAATGATGCTCAGTCACTTCTGCCCACATTCCTTTTAGCCAGAACTCAGTTATCCTCTGGCTGTGGCTCCGAGTGCGTGACCTCGGGACCATCTACCCTTCGGCCGCCCAAGATGACTGTCAGCTTTCATCGTGCTGTCCCATCCGAGAAGCTCAGCCACAGGAATAACAGGGCAAGGCCCTCCTGCTGCCCCCAGATGCCACCGGCCACCCAGAGGAAGGAAGTGCTGATGCGCCACATTCTAGAACTTTACCTCTCCTCTGAGGGGGGCCCAGCCTGTCCGGTGTGGTCCGGTCCATTAGTGAGGAGCACAGTCTTCTGACCTGGTGCCCCCTCCTGCCTCCCCTCCCAGGGGCAGGGCCCATCACCTAGGGTGGGGCTGTTTGAGGATGAACCTGGGGTCATGGAGCCCCAGGAATTGTTTGCAAACTGCCATGTGCATCCGCACGTATCTGCAAGCCGGCGACACCAGGCTCACCAAGGTCAAGAAGCATGTGGCTGCTGTTCCCTGTTCCCTGCCCGCACCCCAGGCCCTGTGCTGAGGGCCCGCCCCGCAGGAATGTGCGGGACCCTCCCCGCAAGTCTCTGAGGCGCCCCAGATGGGCAAACTGAGGCTCAGAGAGGGGACATCACTCACCCGAGGTCACACAGCTCCTAAGGGATGAGGCTGAGAAGAGAGTGAAAGCAGGTCTGCTGACTCCAAACCCAGTGTTCCTCATCCTTACTCCACTTCATTCATTCATTCATTCATCCCTCTACTGTGTGCCAGGCTCTGTGTTAAGGATAGAGTAGAGAGCAAAACTCCAAACTGACTAAGTCCTTTCCTTCATAGAGCTTATGCTCAGGGGTGGTAGGAGACAGAGAATAGTAAAAACAATAAAAATAATGGCAAACAAGAGGTTATCAGAAAGTAGAGTGTTCCTATGAAACCTTTCATAAGCTGAAATGGCATAGAGCAAAGAGGCAATTACTTTAGGACACGTCTTGCTAATGGATGCACAAAATAAACCGAGACAAAGCACAGATGCTCACAGACACAGTTCAAATCTCTGGTGGCTTGACGCTGAGGTGCTGAGTGTATTTCCCCGGTAAGGAGCTTGGCGGTGCCACTCTTGCTGCATGGGGTGCGCGCTGCCTCTATAGCGGCTTGCTGCAAAACAAACACTGAATGCTATTTTTAATTTTCTCTTTCGTCTTTTTTGTGAAAACGAAAATCCTCTTCGGATTTCTTTCAGTTAGGGAAAGCAAGTACTAATGTAGGTCTTTTGTCAAAGCAAAGTGGCGTAGAGCGAACTTTCAAAAAGTGAGGGGTACCTATATGCAGGGCACTTGCGATGTGCCAGGCACAGGCCAGGCATTTTACACATTCTTTAAATTCGTCCAACAGTCCTTTTATCATTACTCCAATGAGGCAGCTGAGACCCAGAGAGGCTAGATAACTTGTTCCAAGGCAGAGCTTGGTTGTGGTGGAGGCAGGGTTCCAACCAGAGTCCAAGGCTCTTAACCAGCACACTCATGAAAACAAAACAAAAAAACCCACAGAAAACATGCACATAAATAAACAAGGTAATTTCAGATAGTGATCAATGCTATGAAGCAAGGAACGTAGGGAGATGTGGTTCAGAGCGCCAGGAGACGCAGGGGACAGAGAGATAGACGATCATGGTCAGTCTCTCCCAGTTGGTGACATTTGAATGGAGGCCATGGGAAGTTGTGGGGAAAGACATACCAGGCAGAGAACACGGATGTGCAAATGTCCTGAGGCAGGCATGGACAGGGACAGGGAAGCCGGTGATCAGGGGCCTAGGAAACAAGGGGGAAACATAGAAAGTGAGCTCACAGAGTGGGTAGGGGACACCCCAAGGGCCTTGCAGGCCACAGTAAGGATTTTGGATTCTGCTTGAAGAACAGTGAGGTAATATCGGAGGACTGAAGCAGAGGAGTGGTATTTTTCAAACTGCGGTCCCTGCACATGTTCAAGTTATTAATTTTTATTTCACTAATACAGTAAAATCGCCAGCCTCCATACTGGACTAGGGGGGAGGCTGGAGCCTGGCCCGTGGTAGCATTTCTGCTTGTGTCTGAGCCAAGTAGAGCTATGTCAAGGACAAGGCGAAAATAACGGAGAAGAGAGGGGAGCTGTATTAGTTACCTAGGAGCCTGGCCCGTGGTAGCATTTCTGCTTGTGTCTGAGCCAAGTAGAGCTATGTCAAGGACAAGGAGAAAATAACGGAGAAGAGAGGGGAGCTGTATTAGTTACCTACTGCTATGTAACTTATCACCCCCCCCCAAAATGCAGCATCTTAAAACAAGAAACATTTACTATCCCAGAGTTTCTGCGGGTCAGGAATCTTTGACTCAAGGTCCCTTACAAAACTGCAAACAGCAGGGGCTGGGGGCCCACCTCAAGGCTCAGTTGGAGGAGGATTTGCTTCCGACCTCACTCACCTGCTTATCGGCAACATTCAGCTCCTTGTGTTCTGTTGGTCAGGGCCTCCCTCAGTCCCTTTGCCACGTGTGCTTCTCCATAGGGCGGCACAACATGGCAGGTGGTTTCGTCAGGGCCAGCAAGTAAGAAAGCAAGAGAGGGCAAACATGATGGAAGCCTGTGTCTTTCTTTTTCTTTTTTTAAATATGTATTTATTTATTTTATTTTTGGCTGCATTGGGTCTTAGTTGCGGCACGCGGGATCCTCTGCTGTGGCATGCAGGCTCCTTGTTTTGTTGCATGGGCTCCAGAGTGTGTGGGCTCAGTAGTTGCGGAGCACGGGCTTAGTTGCCCCACGGCATGTGGGATCTTAGTTCCCTGACCAGGTATTGAACCCGCATTCCCTGGACTGGAAGGTGGATTCTTAAGTACTGGACCACCAGGGAAGTCCGCAAGCCTGTGTCTTTCTATAACCTAGTCTCAGAAGTGACATCCCATCACATTTTTTCTTTTCCTTTTTTAACATTTATTTATTTGGCTGTGCCAGGTCTTAGTTGCGGTACTCAGGATCCTCGTTGCCACGTGTGGGAAATTTAGTTGTGGCATGTAGGATCTAGTTCCCTGACCAGGGATCAAACCCAGGCCCTTGGCAGTGAAAGTGCAGAGTCCTAACCACTGGACCACCAGGGAACTCCCATTTTCTTATTAAACTTAAAAATTTTTGGAATAATGTGAAATTTACAAAAAAACCTGCCAAGATAACACAGAGGGTTTCTGTTATCATCCCTCACCCAGTTTCCCCTAACGCTATCATCTTAATTTACCCTGGAACGTTTGTCAAGAGAAATCTGCTTTGGTACATTGTTATTAACGAAATTCCAGCCTTTATTCAGATTTCACTCCTGTTCACACTGATGAACAGGATCTGTTCTAGGGTCCAATCCAGGATACCACATTGCATTTTGTCAAGTCTGCTTGATTTCTCCTGGTCTGTTTCCTCTGTCTTTCCTTGCTTTTCATGACCTTGAGTTTTGAGGAGATCTGGCCAAGTATTTCGTAGAATGTCTCTCAATTCGAGTTTGTCTTTGTTTTTCCTTTGATTATGTTGGGGTTATGGATTTGGGAGTAGGAAACCACAGAAGTAGATACAGTGCCTTCCTCATTACATTATATTAGGGGGGGTGCATGATCCCCATGTGACATCATCTAGGAGATTAACCTTCATCTCTTGGTTCTCTTGGTTAAACTGGTTTCTGATATATTTCCCCGCTGTAAGGTTACCGTTCTTTCCTCGTACTCTATTCTTTGGAAGTGAGTCACGAAATCCAGCCCATACTCAAGGAGTGGGGAATTAAACTCCACCTGCTGGAGGAGTATGGTAAATTAGTTGGAATTCTTCTGTAAAGATGATTTGTCCCTTCTCTCCCATTTATTCTTTATTCAATCAATTTCTTATATCAGTATGGACTTGTATACTTATATTATACTTTGAGTTGTAATCCAATACTGTTATTTATTTTGTTGCTCAAATAGTTCCAGCTTTGGGCTTCCCTGGTGGCACAGTGGTTAAGAATCTGCCTGCCAATGCAGGGGACATGGGTTCGAGCCCTGGGCCGGGAAGATCCTACATGCCGCAGAGCAACTAAGCCTGTGTGCCACAACTACTGAGCCTGCGCTCTAGAGCCCACGAGTGACAACTACTGAAGCCCGCGTGCCACAACTACTGAAGCCCACAAGCCACAACTACTGAAGCCCACAAGCCACAACTACTGAAGTCCACGTGCCACAATTACTGAAGCCCGGGTGCCTAGAGCCCATGCTCTGCAACAAGAGAAGCCACCGCAATGTCAAGCCCGCGCACCGCAACAAAGAGTAGCCCCCACTCGCCACAACTATAAAAAGCCTGCGCGCAGCAACGAAGACCCAACGCAGCCAAGAAAAAAAAAGAAAAAAGTTCCTGTTATGCCGAGTGAAGGACAAAAAGCTGACAATTTCCCTGTGGTTTGGAAAGGAAAATCTAGCTGGCAGGCCAGGCCCCCCGGGGAACACAAGGGCTGAACTCAACACGGTGGAGGGGCAAAACCTCATTTCCACAAAACAGCATCATCTGTCACACTCAGTTTGTCCAGTAGCTTGAATGCTGTTGTTCTTGTCGTTTGTTTTGTGCTTGATTTGTAGTTGTGTGGTGTAGTGGCCAAGAATACAGGACTCAGGACCCTGACTGTGTATATCCAAAGCCTGGTTCTCCCAGCTGGGTGATTATGGGCAAATGACTGAGGTCTCTGAGCCTCAGTTTTCTCTTCTGTATAATGGGGACGATAACAATCCCTATCTCACAGGTGGTGGTAAGAACTCGGTGAGTTAATACATGTCAGGGGCACAGAGCAAGGGCACAATAAACGTGAGCTAGTACAGTTATCAAGTTCATAGATATTCAGGGAAGAGGATAACTGAAATCATCTATCACCTCTGGGGCTCTTGAGGTTTTCCCCCTTTAAATAGATGTTTTTAATATTCGAGCTGGAGGAAGTTTGGGCTGCCATGAGTGTATGGCCCACGTCCAGCCCAGCACTGTTCACGTGTGGTCTGGCATTGTGTGCCCCATCCCCGATTCTCTCCCCTCTGCCAACCCAGACTGAGATTGAGCCCTGCAGGGCAGGGAGGGTCTGTTCACCCCACATCCCCTCTGTCCAGCCTGGTGCCTGGCACAAACTAGCCTCCAGTAAGCACTGGGTGAATAAATGAATGCAAGCAGGCATGAATGAATGGAAAATCCAGCAGTGTGCATGTGACTTCATTACTGAACTTCCTCTCAGGTGATCAGGGAAGGCTTCCAGGAGGAAGTGGCGTGGGGTGGGAGTGTGGTGAGGGGGGGTATTCGAAGCAGAGGAGTCAGCCTGTACGAAGGTTTGGAGACCAGGCAGCATTTTATTCCTTCTGGGAAGTGAAAGCAGATTAATCTGGGTGGAGGGAGAGGGTGAGGGCGGGAGGTCATGAGGGAGGAGGGGGCAGGCAGGTGAGCAGGGCCCAGACCACTCACCGTCAGGAGTGGGTAGACTTTGCCCTGAGCAGGAGGGGAGACAGGGCCTGGGATGGGACATCAGAGGCTAGGTGGGGAGCAAAGAAATCCCAGCTGGGCTGGTGCCCCAACCCCAAGGCTGCATATTGCTGTGTTGGCTTTGGGCAGGTTGCTTCCTCTTTCTGGGTCACAGTTCTTCCATCTGTGAAATGGGCACTGGGTTCTTATGAGGGTGGACACCATGCTGGACCACAATGTACACTCCCCTAGCCTGCTGATGGGCTGGGAGAGTCTGTCTGCTGGTTGGCAGGACAATCTGGCTTAATGTATAATTACATCCTTACAATGTTCCTAACCTTCAACTCAGCAGTTCCTTTTCTTAGAACTTATCCTGAGATAATAATTTAGGACTTGTGAAAAGATTTGGCTCATGGGATGTTCATCAGAATGTGCCTGCGATGGCAGAAAAATTGGAAACAGCCTAAATGTCCTGCATTAGGGAAATGAACATGATGCTATCAAAACTGGTGCTGAAAATTTTCATCTAATGACATGCAAAGGTTTTCATTGTACATTATGAAAAATTTTTACTGCAAAAATAACACATCTCACCTTTAAAATATTCAAATCCTGGGCTTCCCTGGTGGCACAGTGGTTGAGAGTCCGCCTGCCGATGCAGGGGACACGGGTTTGTGTCCCGGTCCAGAAAGATCCCACATGCCGCGGAGTGGCTGGGCCCGTGAGCCATGGCCGCTGAGCCTGCACGTAAGGAGCCTGTGCTCCGCAACAGGAGAGGCCATAACAGTGAGAGGCCCGCTTACAGCAAAACAAACAAACAAACAAACAAACAAAATTCAAATCCTGAAGAAAATTATAAAGTAAAAACTGAAAGGTCCCCCTCTACTCACCAATTTCTACTCTTGAAAGTTAACCACTATTAGCAGTTTATTAAATTGTCTTTCAGACTTAGATCAATGTGTACACAAACATATAAACATATATACATACCTGTACGTGTTAAACAACATATATGTAAGATGGTATCTTACTAAGAACATGCAGGGCTTCCCTGGTGGCACAGTGGTTGAGAGTCCGCCTGCCGATGCAGGGGACACGGGTTCGTGCCCCGGTCCGGGAAGATCCCATGTGCCACGGAGCAGCTGGGCCCGTGAGCCATGGCTGCTGAGCCTGCGCGTCTGGAGGCTGTGCTCCGCTACGGGAGAGGCCACAACAGTGAGAGGCCAGCGAATCGCAAAAAAAAAAAAAAAAGAACATGCAGAGTTTCTTAAAATATTATCTAATTACGTATATGGTACTACATTGTTATTGTAATGGCCCCCAAAGCATCTTGCCTTCCAGCATCCATGCCCTAGTGTAGGCCCCTCTCATGTCGAATTTGGATCTGATCATGTGACATCATGATCAGGTCCAAGGGACATTAGCAAGCATGATGCAAGCAAGGGCTTGATGAGGGCTTGCACTCTGAGGCTTGTCCTTTTGAAATACTCATTCTTGGGATCCAGCCGCCATGCTGCAAGAAAGCTCAGTCTAGACTGCAGAATGATTAGCAGATACGTGGAGAGAGGCCCTGGAGGATGAGAGGCCACCTTGGAAGTTCCAGCCCAGCTAAGCTCCCAGTTGAAGGCATCCACATGAGTGAGCCCTGCTGATGCCTCGTGGGGCTGAAGAACTGCCCTGTTTTGGAGTGGTAACTAAAAGATGATAGAAACATGGATTGTTCTGCAACTTTTAAAAAATCTTAACAATACATATATATATCATGAACATCCTCCTAGGTCGGTTCATATAGATCAGCTCATTCTTTTTTGTGACATTTCTTTTTTTTTTCCTTAATTAATTAATTTTTATTTTTGGCTGCGTTGGGTCTTCGTTGCTGTGCACGGGCTTTCTCTAGTTGTGGCGAGCGGGGGCTACTCTTCCTTGCGGTGTGCAGGCTTCTCATTGTGGTGGCTTCTCTTGCTGCAGAGCATGGGCTCTAGGTGCGTGGGTTTCAGTAGTTGTGGCACACGGGCTCAGTAGTTGTGGCTCGCAAGCTCTAGAGCGCAGACTCAGTAGTTGTGGTGCACGGGCTTGGTTGTTCCACGGCATGTGGGATCTTCCCGGACCAGGGCTCGAGCCCGTGTCCCCTGCTTTGACAGGCGGATTCTTAACCACTGCGCCACCAGGGGTGTCTTTAGGATAAATTCCCAGAAGCAGAGTGGCTAGGTCAAATGGCATGCACTTGAAAAGTTTTCACAGATATGGTTAAACTGCCCTCCAGAATGGTTGTACCAGTTTGTGTTCCTACTCACAGTGGGTAAGCGGGCCAGGTCCCCAACCCTTATCCAAGCTTGAAAAGCCACTTAAACAGCATCATTAGGCAGCATGAGTGCGCGAAAGTGTTACAGAAGTGGCGGGGGGAGGGCGGTGAGGTGCTGGACCGTGGGGAAGATTCTGTTGCAGCTGCAGGGAGCAGGGTCTGGGGCCCCGGCCCAACCCCACCTCAGTTCCTTCCTCTTCTGCTGGGGCAGCTGTGTTCAGCACATCCTCTTTCAGTGCAGCCCTTGAAGGCGCTTCCCCAGCAGACGGGCTTCACGGGTAGGCTCAAGTTCCTCCAGCCTTGACCCCCTGCTCACTGTGACCCTCTGGCTCAGAAGGGCCCCAGCCCCAGTCCCCACCTCCTGCAAAGAGAGGAGCTTTCCAGGTTTGCCTGTGACTTTGGACAAACCTCTGATCTTTTCGGAGCCCATAACTGCTTTTGAAAAAATGTGGGGACTTCCCTGGTGGTCCAGTGGTTAAGACTCTGCACTCCCAGTGCAGGGGGCCCGGGTTCAGTCCTGGTCAGGGAACTAGATCCCACGTGCCACAACTAAGAGTCCTCATGCCACAACTAAAGATCCTGCATGCTGCAACTGAAGATCCCTCGTGCTGCAACTAAGACCCGGCGAAGCCAAATATATAAATAAATAAATATTTAAAAAAAAAGAAAGAAAAAATGTGGCTGATAACAATACCAGTCTTTGGGTACTGTTCTTTATTCCTTCACTAAACATTTCTCTCTCTCTCTCTCTCTCTCTCTCTCTTCCTTCTGAAAACATCCTAAAGAAGCATCCTGGTCTCTTGGTCCCCACGGTCTAATGGGAGGCAGAGCCAGACCAGGTAACTGCATAGGTATCTATTTTTGTGTACTTGTATGTGGGGAATATGTTATCTGAAATCAAGTGCAAGTACGCAGGAACCTGATTTAGCTAGAGGGTGGGCAATGAGACAGCCATTGAGTTGAGACCATAGGATGAAGCTGCTAAAAGAGTGGAGAGCAGGGTAACTGCATTCCTGGTGGGTGGAACGCCTTGTGCAAAGGCCCCGAGGTGGGAGGGGCACGTCACATTCATTTCTGGGACTGAAAGAACGCGAGCGCACAGAGTGAAGGGGAGAGAGGACTCAGATAAGACCCAAGGGGTTAACAGGATCACACTCTCCTTATGGACCAGTGTTGACCTTTAAACTAAGAACACTAGGGAGCCATTGACTGATGGTGAGAAGATTAAACGAGATAACATCTTGTAAATTTCTTAACCCACAAATAAATGTTGTTATTATTATTATTAGTTTTAACTTTCTCCACCCTCCTGGGTATCAGGCCAGAAAATTCTCTTTGATCCCAAAAGGCCCGACTAGTCTGGGTCAGCTGTGTCCCTTGACTGGGAAGTCCCCCAGAAATAGCCCTAATGTTTTCAGAAATTGGAGTCCAAATCCAGAAAGCATCAGTAACTTGTCCCCAAGGTCACCCAGGGAGGCAACGTCGGGAACCCAGTTCTCGACTCCACGCCCAGTGCTTTTGCCAAAAGCAAGTTCTCATCACCTCCCTGCCCTGCTTGAAACCCTCAAGGGCTCCCCACTGCCTCCAGAAAGCCCACAGCCTGGCACTCAAGGCCCCCTGCTTGGGGTTATCTCTCCCTGGCATGAACCCGCACCAAAGTGAAGGGCACTGTTCAGTGTTGCCCAGAGGACGCCCGAGAGCCTGCTGCCCCACATTCACTGGTGCTGTCCCTCCGCCAGGAATTCGGGGAGTGCAGGTGCTCCGATCTCTTCCCCAGTCATTCCTGCAGCCCATGGGGGCCCCCTGTCCTATATTAGTTTCCTACGGCTGCTGTAACAAATTACCACTTAGTAGCTTAAAATAACACAAATTTATTACCTTACAGGTATAGAGGTTAGAAGTCCAAAATGGGTCTCACTGGGCTACAATCAAGGTGTCAGCAAGGCTGAATTCCTTCTGGAGGCTCTAGGAGACAGTTCCAGCTTCTAGAAGTTTCCTGCATTCCTTGGTTCATGGCCCCTTCCTCCATCTTCAAAGTCAGCTGTACAGGTCTGAGTCCTTCTCATGTTGCCATCTCTCTGGTTTTTCCTTCAGTCTCTCTCTTTCTCACTGAAGGATCCTTGTAATTACATTGGATGTAACCACACTCAGATAATCCCGGATAATCTCCCTATTTTAAAGTCAGCTGATTAGCAACTTCAATTCCATTTGCAACCTTAATTCCACTTTGCCAGGTAACCTAATGTATTCACACTAATCACAGGATTGCAATGTGGACATTGTGGAAATTCCCTGGCAGTCCAGTGGTTAGGACTCGGCGTTTTCACTGCTGGGGCCCGGGTTCGATTCCTGGTTGGGGAACTAAGATCCCACAAGCCCCCAAAGCAGTTGCCCCCAGGTAGGAACCCAGGAGGGAGTGGGTGCTCCCTACATTTCTAGAGAGGAAACAAAGGCTCTTAACAGCACACCGTTGTGGAATGTGTTTGAGTTGGTAACCGAGCTTTCACATACTTGGGGGTAAGTCGTATTTGTTTTGCTCCACATCTGAGAAAACTGTGGTTAGAAAGGTCAAGTGGCTGACCCAAGGTCACAGGTAAGAAATGAATATTGCAGGGCTCACCCCCAGACCTGACCCCCAGCTCCTCCCTTCTTCCCCAACCCTCCCTGAATGGTCTCACCCTCCCCAGACCATCTTAGTGATTTTCCAAGGCTGCTCCAAGGGAGTCCTGTGGCCAATTCACCCTTATTTCTGGCTGTTGGCCAAAAGTCAAGGGGTCATACTTGAAAGACTTCCTCAAACCCTGCAAGTCATGGCTCTAGAGGTTTCCGCCTGAACTAGAAGCAGGACTGTTTCCTACACACTGCCAACAGGGCTGTAATGGGTGCAGGTTTCCAGGGGAGTTTTTTGTCAATGTGTTTCAAAAGCTTTAAAAATGTACATCCCGGGCTTCCCTGGTGGCGCAGTGCTTGAGAGTCCGCCTGCTGATGCAGGGGACACGGGTTCGTGCCCCAGTCCGGGAGGGTCCCACGTGCCGTGGAGCGGCTGGGCGCGTGAGCCATGGCCGCTGAGCCTGTGCGTCCGGAGCCTGTGCTCCGCAACGGGAGAGGCCACAACAGTGAGAGGCCCGCGTACCGCAAAAAAAAAAAAAAAAAAAAAAAATGTACATCCCTTTTACCCATGATGTCACATGAAGGAAATGAACAAATGCAGAAGGAAATCAACATCTAGGTTGTGCATCACAGCAATAGGGAGAATAGCGAAAAATCAAAGCCAACCTAGATGTCCATCAATAGTGTCTCGATGAAATAAAAGGATGGATCCAATATTGTGGTCCCACATGGTGATTTAAAATGACAATGTACTGGGACTTCCCTGGTGGTGCAGTGGTTAAGAATCTGCCTGCCAATGCAGGGGACACGGGCTCGAGCCCTGATCCGCGAAGATCCCACATGCTGTGGAGCAACTAAGCCCGTGCTACTGAGCCTGCGCTCTAGGGCCTGCAAGCTCGTGTGTCACAACAAGGACGCAATGCAGCCAAAAATAAATAAACAAAATAAATAAATAAAAATGACAATGTAGGACCCACCAAGGTCATGTGACTTTTCTGTACTGTTAAACTTCATTGTAATAAAATGAGAGGAAAAAAATGACAATAAAGGTGTACAAAGATGGCCTTGAATAAGCACATGAAAATATGCTCTGGTCCATAGTCACCAGGGAAACACAAATTAAAACCATGACAAGATATTACTACACATCTATTAGAATAGCTAAAATTAAAAAGATTCACCATATCAAATATTGGCAAAGATGTAGAGTCGCGGGAAATCACATACAGTGCTGGTGGGGGTGTAAAATGGTATAACCATTTTAGAAAACACCCTGGTAGTTTCTTTTTTTTAAAATAAATTTATTTATTTTTGGCTGCGTTGGTGTTCGTTGCTGCATGCGGGCTTTTCTCTAGTTGTAGCGCACGGGCTTCTCATTGCGGTGGCTTCTCTTGCTGCAGAGCACAGGCTCTAAGGCTCTAGGGCGCACAGACTTCAGTAGTTGTGGCACATGGGCTCAGTAGCTGTGGCACATGGGCTTAGTTGCTCCATGGCATGTGGGATCTTCCTGGACCAGGGTTCGAACCCATGTCCCCTTCATTCGCAGGTGGGTTCTTAAACACTGCGCCACCAGGGAAGTCTCACCCTGCTAGTTTCTTAAAAAGTTAAACATACACTTATCACATGATTCAGCCATTCCATTCTAAGGTATTTACCCAAGATAAATAATAGTGTAGGTCCATACAAAAACTCATATATAAATGTTTACAACAGCTTTATTTGTAATAGGTCCAAACTGGAAACAACTCAAATGTCCATCAACAGATGAATGGATAAGCAAACTGTGGTGTAGCCACACAATGGAATATTACTTAGCAATAAAAAGAAATGAACTATCAATCCATACAACATGGGTGCATCTGAAGATAATTACGCTAATTATTTAGAAGCCAGATAAAAAAGAGTACATACTGTATGATTCCATTTATATAAAATACTACAAAATGCAAATTCATCTGCAATGACAAAAAGCAGGATCAGTGGTTGCTGGAGTGTGTGTTGAGGGGGGAGTCTGGGAAGTGGCCGGAGGAATTACAAAGTGGCACAAGGGAAGTTTTATTGGGGGGAGTATACGTTCATCATCTTGAATGTGGTGATGGACTCGTATACATATGTTGAAATCTATATCATACACTTTAAATATGTGTAGTTTATTGCATGTCAATTACTCAGTAAAGCTATTTTTTTAGAAAAGATGCCCTCCTCCCGGTTTTAAATAATCACTAGGGACGTAATGTACAACATGGTAAATGTAATTAATACTGCTGTATGGTATATATGAAAGTTAAGAGAGCAAATCCTGAGTTCTCATCACAAGGAGAAAACATTTTCTATTTCTTTAATTTTGTAACTATAGGGATGCTGGATGTTCACTAAGCTTATTGTGATAATCATTTCTTTTTTTAAAAAAAATGTATATTTTATTTTATTTTTTTGGCCGCGCCCCGTGGCTTGGCTGGGGAGGATCCTAGTTCCCGGACCAGGGATCGGTTTGGAGTCCTAACCACTAGACCACCAGGGAATTCCCCAATCATTCCACGATGTATGTAATTCAAATCATTATGCTTTACACCTTAAGCTTATACAATGCTGTATGTCAATTATATAATAAAACTGGAAGAAAAAAAGTGCGCTCTTGATACATTGATAAATTTTTAAAAAGGGGGCGGGCAGGTTCCAACGGTATACACAGTCTGATTTTCTTTCTGGGAGGAAAAAAAGGCGTTTGCTTGCTGTGTGCATTTCCTGGGTGATGGGATCAGAAGTGAAGTAGACTTTTTTCTTTAAACTTTTCTGCATTTGCGTAACGGTTTTTAACAACCACACGTTTGCATTTATATTTTATAATAAATAAAACAACTTCCATTTTGCAGGAGGAAAATCGACTAAGCAGGGTCTAGCCCCGCCCACCCCCGGAGGCTCCTCCCCCTGTCCCGTCCGGTACAGCTGGAGGCTGGGAGTTGACCGAGACTCAAGAGCTGCCTGCGAGCTGGTCCCCGCGCGCAGCGGTCCCCAGGGCAGTGACGAGAGCAGCCCTGCAGCTGCTTCCCGGAAAGCCCAAGGGTCAGCCTGGGCTAGACCAGTAAATCACCCCAGGAAGGGGCCCGAGCATTTCCTCTGCAGAGGGAGGGCAGCGAGGCGGGGAAATGCGTACAGGGTTTGGATGAGTAAGGGGCCCCCCACACATGCTTGGGTGAGGGATTAAGCGGGTGGGGATTTAGAAAGAAGAGGCAGTGCAGCCCAGCTCCCAAGGAACCAAAACAGGCACCTGGAAAACCAGCAGGACCTTCCTGAGTTCTTGGTGCCAGGGGCTCCCCGCTTCACTGTCTGCTTCCCTGGGCCTGTGGCTGGTGGGTAATTCACCGGCCACCGAAGAGTGGTTCTGAGCCAATTTCCCAAGACAGAACCTCATTGGCCCATCTTGGGTCACGTGGCACACAGCCTTGATCCAGCCAATGGGGAAGGGTCAAGTATACTAAGATGCCTTCCAAAGGGTTCTCAGGGAAGGGGCAGGGGCCGGCTGGATCGCTCCTCAAAGGCTGTCCACTACACTCCACGAGCACACACGAACACAAAAAAATCTGACTGGGTGGTTTAGCCTCCAGACAGCATGGTGCCTCCCTATGTGTGGCAGCTGTCCTGAGGGGCCCAAGTATTAGAAGGACAGCCTGGTCCAAGCCCCCTCCCATGGAGCAGATCCCCACCCAGGTCTGTGCACACCCCTGGTGACAGCTGCTAAGTCACCTCCCCCAGGGCAGCAATGGCAGAAGTCCTCTGAGGACTCTGAACAAGGCTATGTGGAGAAAGGTCAGCTATGTCAGTAGGAGCAGGTATGAAAAGATACGCACGGGGTGGACAGAGGAGTCAAGATAATGGTGATGGGGCTTCCCTGGTGGCGCAGTGGTTGAGAGTCCGCCTGCCGATGCAGGGGACACGGGTTCGTGCCCCGGTCTGGGAAGATCCCACATGCCGCAGGGCGGCTGGGCCCGTGAGCCATGGCCGCTGAGCCTGCGCGTCTGGAGCCTGTGCTCCGCAACGGGAGAGGCCAGAACAGTGAGAGGCCTGCATATCGCAAATAAAAAAAAAAAAAAGATAATGGTGATGGCTCTTGACCATCACCAGAGCTGCAGTGTCATCGCGGCAACGCTGACGCAGCAACCACCACAGCAAAGCACAGCAAGTCATACCTTCGACAGGCTAAGCACGCAGGAGGACCCCAAGTAGGAAGCCACCAGTGCCTGCTACACACAGACGATCAGAGCCCGTTGTCTAACTACTAGCGTTTAATGCTAACATTCACACTGATCCAGCACCTTCAACAGGCCAGGCACTCATTCTAAGCACCTCATATATTACATCCTCTCATGCAGCCCTCCTAACAACTCCAAGAGGTAGGTACTATTACCCCCATTTAATTTATTTATTTGGCTGCGCCACGCGGCATGTGGGATCTTAGTTCCCCAACCAGGGATTGAACCCGTGCCCCCTGCAGTGGAAGCACAGAGTCTTAACCACTGGACCTCCAGGGAAGTCCCCTATTACCCCCATTTTACAGATGGGAAAAGTAGGTACAAAGAGATTCAGTAAATTGCCCCGGTTCACAGGGGTGGGATTCAAACCTGGGCAGCCTGGCTTTGATGTCATGCTCGTAACCACTGCCCCTTCAGGTGCTGGCATGTGTCTGACACTGTTCCAGGCACTGGGATACAGACGTCCTCCTTGTGGGCCTGGGGAAAATGATGCAAATAGCAATGACCCACATCAGGAGCTGTCGCTGTTGTTTTAAGAGCTGCAAGCTTGGTACTCTAAGAGAATCTAGAAAGGGACCATCCTTGCTTGGAGGGATCCGGGAGGGCTTCCCTGCAGAAGTGATGCTGAAGCTGAGGTCTACAGAGTGACAAGGAGTGAGGGAGGCAAAGCAGAGTACGCAAGGCAGAGTCTATGGTAGGAAGAGGTCCAGGTGAGAGGGAACCACGTGTACAGCATGCCCGAGATTAGGTAAGAGCTTTGCTGAGGGTCACCCCAGGCAAAGGTGAGAAGGCATGATAATGACCCTGCCCTGGCCTCCAGGTGACTGGCCCTGCCTCTCTGTGACCCTGCCTCACCTCCCCAGTCACCGTCAAATGCCCGCAGCTGTCTGAGGTGGCAGCAGGACAAGCCCGTGGATGTATTCAATCGCTGTTTGCTACCAAGCGGCCCGGAAGGACGCTAATCACTTTAGTGCCCAGTTTGCGGGAGTCATGATGATTCAGGGAAAAAGCTACTTGCTGGATTCTGGAAGGGTATTCAGCCGATCCGCCTACCCAAGCGTAGAGATGCTAATCAGACGCCAGTCTGCCCACTGGTCACCTCGAGAGTGGGGCCCCAGTGGTCTGTGGAGCAGCCCTGGCGTCTTTCCAAGGGCTTATTGTGGTCACTGGGGCTTTCCTAAATGAGTTCAAGAGCAAACGCTGGGGTTTTCGAGAAGTGCTTCAGCCTCAGCATCTGACGACATCCTCGACAAGAATGGTCAATTTCTGGACCCCAACGGCAACAGAGGGGCTGTCAACACGGGAGGCTGCGTCACTCTTGAGGGTCAGGCACCACTCAACAGGGCAAGACGGTGGCTTGGGCTCATACTAACCAGCTGGGCAGAGGTGGTAACAATTATGTGAGGGCAGGGAACTCACCGCCTCCCGCTCTTCAGGCAAAGCTGGTTTTGCCTTCTTGGAGGGAATGTTTAAAATGCTCTTGACTGTTGGCCCAGAGATTTCACATCTGGAAATTTCCCCTCCTGGGATCCTCCATCAGCACACAGGGGGCATTTACAAGGGTGCTCACTGCAGTGGCTTGAAGTAGTTAAAAACTGCAAGCACTGCAAACATATCCTGATGGAACTGGCTAAATCTAGTGTGGATGTCCTCACCATGGACAACTGCAGTCCCCAAAGAGAATGTTCCAGCAAGGGGAAACCTCTAAGAGTCACTTTTAAGTAAAACAAAACAAAACAACCTAAAAGTGACAAAACAATGTGTATTGTATTATTCCATTTTTCTTTCTTTCTTTTTTTTTTTTTTAAGATGCCAGTATTACAAGCTTTAAAACAGCTACCTGAAGCATCTTAATGGAGGTCATCTCTGGGAGGGGGCATCACAGGGGACTGTCACTTTTTAAACTTTCACTTTCTAGAGCATGAAATTGTGCTGTTTGAAATTTTTTTTAACATCCTTATTGGAGTATAATTGCTTTACAATGGTGTGTTAGTTTCTGCTTTATAACAAAGTGAATCAGCTATACATATACACATATCCCCATATCTCCTCCCTCTTGCGTCTCCCTCCCACCCTCCCTATCCCACCCCTCTAGGTGTTCACAAAGCATCGAGCTGATCTCCCTGTGCTATGCGGCTGCTTCCCACTGGTTATCTATTTTGTGCTGCTTGAATTTTTCAAAGATGAGCATGTGTTACTTTTGCTTTGAGATCGTTTTTTTTTTTTTGGCCACGCTGTGTGGCTTATAGGATCCTAGTTCCCGACCAGGGATCGAACCTGGGCCCCTACAGTGAAAGCACCGAATCTTAACCACTGGGCCGCCAGGGAACTCCCTGAGATCCTTCTTTTTTAATGTAAGCATTGACCACTGTAAACTTGCCTCTTATTACTGCTTTCATTGGAGCCCATAAGTTTTGGTCTGTTGTGTTTTTGTTTTCATTTGTTCTCAAGATAGTTTCTCATTTCCCTTGAGATTTCTTCTTTGACCCATTGAGTGCTTAAGAGTGCGCTGTTTAATTTCCACATATTTGTGAATTTTCCAGTTTTCCTCCTGCCACTGATTTCTCGTTTCAGTCTGCTTCAGAGCATGTGCTACATTTGAGATCAGCAGAGCAGTGACTAAAAAGAGAAAGAGAAAGTCTGGATAACACGGTGGTGAAGAGCTCAGGCCCAGGATCCAGACTGCCTGGATTTGAAGTCAGCTCCATCATCGATTACCCGTATGACCTTGGGCATGACATCACCTGTCTGCGCCTCAGTTTCTTCATCTGTGAAATGGGACATACCTCATGGGACTGTTGTGAGGATCGAAAGAGTTCATCTGCTAAAAACCTTAGATCAGTGCCTGGAGCACATACTAAGGCTCAGGGAAGTGTCAGCTGTGATGATGGGGGGAGGACGGGACAGTGACAATGGCACAGTCTAGAGGCTGTTTCCGCTGAGCCTTGTATGGTGGCCACAAGCATGTACAATGGAGCTCCCTGCCCTCCAAGAGCAAGAGGGCCCCTGAGCCCCAGCATGATGCTTACCCCGTGGAAGGACTAGTGTCAGTAGTGTTCTGTGTTCATTTGTTCCTTCCTTCTTTCTTCCACTCACTCACCGGCCCCCTGTTATGTGCTTGGCCTGGGAGGGGGAATGGACATGAACTCTTCTGTGAAATGGGGATAACGATTGTCTTAGTCTGTTCTGGCTGCTATAACAAAAACACCACAGACTGGGTGGTTTACAAACAACAGAAATTTATTTCTCACAGTTCTGAAGTCAGGGAAGTCCAGGATCAAGGTACTGGCAGATTCGGTGACTGGTGAGAGCCTGTCTTCTTGCTGTGTCCTCACATAGCAGAAGGGGCAGGGGAGCTCTCTGGGATCTCTTTTATAAGGGCACTAATCCTATTCATGGGGACTCCACCTCATGACCCAAGCACCTCCAAAAGGCCCCACTGTCAAATACAATCACGCTGGGGGTTAGAGTTTCAACATATGACTTTGAGGGGGTGGAAACAAACATTTGGTCTATAGCAGTGATGGAACCCCCTGCAGACTGTTGGCTTTTGAGGAGAACTTAGGAGCACAGGGCCTAGCCTGGGGCATGGGCCCCCAGGGTGAGGCCAATACACAGAAGCTGTTGCTTAGACAAAGAGAAGTGACAGCATCAGAGCATCAGGGCCTCCTTGAAAGCCAACCCCCTTGCAGGAGAATGGTCAACGCTGCCCTGCCTTGGGCCCACATCACTGTATCGCTGTGCTGATTTCAACCCTCCCCGCCAACAAAACCTCAGGGAGGTCACCACTCTTACCCAATTGTTCACACTTGTACCCCCAGTGCTTACATCACTGCGTGGCACAGAATGGGCACTCAGTTTTTGATCTAGTCGAACAGGCACTATTCAAAAGCACTTTACAAAAATCATTACTCATAACATCTCTGGGAAATAGGTACTATATTTCCATTTTAGAGATCAGGAAACAGAGGCATAAAGAGGTTACATAACTTGTCCAAGGTTACACAGCCAAGTAGTGGCAGAGTTGGAATTTGAACCCTGGGAGGTATTTGTTGAAGGAAGGAAGGAAGGAAGGAAAGGGTGAGGGGCAGGGTCTGGGGTCTGTAGTTCTGAAACGCAGAATCAGAGAACAGGGCCCTTAGCAAACATCAATCTCCACCCCACTCCCCTGCTGTTCTACAAGTGGGCAGTGGGGACTAAGGTCTGGGAGGGTGGGGCCCTAAAGCCAAGCAGGAGAGTAAAATTCAGGATTCCCAGTTCCCAGTCAGGAGTTTGGGATGCGTTAGAAAATCCCAAGTGTTGAATTCCTCACTGTCACTGGAAAGAGTTTCATAGTGAGTTGAGTGGAAGGGACAGGTTACAAAACACGGTGTGATGTTAATAGCTAACATTTGATGAGTGCTTCCCCTGTGCCAGGTAATTTACAACGCCCTTTATGTACATTACTACCTTGTAGAATCCTCAAAAGAATTTCATGAGGTAAGTATGGTCACTAAACCCATTTTACAGCTGTGAAAATTGAGGCTCAGTGTCTCCAAGCGACTGGCTCCTGGTCATGGAGCTAATGAGTGAAGGAGTCTGGGACTCATACCCTGGTCCCTGCTGCAGCCCCTGTCCCCCACTGATCCCCCAGTGCCTCACCACTAAATGGCACCACTGATGATTTTCACATTTAAAAATAATAGCTGTTATTATATAGAGAATGGATAAACAACAAGGCTCCACTGTATAGCACAGGGAACTATATTCAATATCCATATATATATATATATATATATATGACTGAATCCCTTTGCTGTACCACAGAAATTAACACAACATTGTAAATCAGCTATACTTCAATTAAAAAAGATAGCTGCTGACAGTAACACCAGGCACTGTGACTAAGAAATCATAAAATAAGCAGAGCTCAGCAAGGGCTAAAGGGCTGCGTGTATGCCTAAGAGGTAGGGAGTTACCTAAGAGGACAGGGAGGTGACCTGGGAACACCTCTTCTCAGTAAACACAGCCCTGATCACTGGGTGAAAGGTGTCGGACTCCTGACCAGTTATGTAAGTTCAGGGTCCACCTGCCGACTCCTGGTCTGCTGGGTGGGGGTCTGAAAAGTTTCAGAAGACCAAGCCTAGATCTGGAGGTCCCCTTCGAGGTCGCCTAGCACACGGTCAGTCTGCCTGAGAAAGGCCTCAGCCAAATCCCTCCCTCTACCCTGGTCGAGGCCAACAGGGCCACAGTGACACTTCCCAGAAATGGGACTTCTGCCTGCCCTTTCAGGAAACGCTCAGAGGCCCCCTCCATGGCTTTCATTTGACTTTGCACAAAAGGAATTCAACTGGACTCTATTTCCAGAGTGGCTCTGTGCCATACACTTTCCCCTCATAACTTGTATAACCGTGCAAAGGTGTCATTATCTCCATTTTATGGGTGAGGACACTGAAAGAGGTTAATAACTTGCTTGAAGCAATAGATCTGGGATTTTTTTTTTTCTTTTTCTTTTTGTTTTTTTTTAGGGCTGGGATTTGAACCCAGGTTGCTTTAAACAAAAGGAAGGCCCTGGGAACTGTGTGTTCATGATGTATCTTGAGATACAGGTGGCAGGCAGAGAAGGGAAAGTTAAAGAGGCTAAACTCCGTTTTTTTTTGGCCACACGCTGCTTGTGGGATCTTAATTCCCCGACCAGGGATTGAACCCGGGCCCCTGGCAGTGAGAGCACCAAGTCCCAACCACAAGGCTGCCAGGGGATTCCCGAAATTCCAGAATCTTCCAGGCCATGTAGGGAGCTGGCCTGGAATAATCACATCATTCTCTCTCTAAAACCTTCCCTGGCTCCCCTTTACCTTTAGCATAAAGCACAACCTCATTAACACGGCCTGCAAGGCTCTCCTGTAGGATGGGGCCTGCCTACCTTTCTAGGCCTGCCCTCGCCTCTCACAGATCCTGGGCTCCTACATTCTCTCAGCTTAGTCTTTCCTCTCCACCAACTCCCCTCTCTCCTGGCTGACTACTACCCATTGCTCAGGCTCGGGCTTACATGCTACTTCCTCAGAAAAGTCTGCCCTGACCACACACACCAGGCCAGGCCTCTTCTGTGTTCTTACTTCCCCCTGAGCTCCTCCTGACCTCCAGGTGTATCACAGCTCTCATCACTTGGGCCACATCTACATGTCTGCCACTATAGCCCCAGTCCCAGAGCAGATGGTGTGATAAACATCTGTGAATGAAAAATGAATGAATGAAGTGCTTGGCAGACCTTGGAAGGCCGGGGTAGGCAACAGACAGAGGGGGAAGGTGGTGAGGTGGCTGGGCTGACCTGCAGGTTGTATTAATGACAATACTGCAAGGGTAGGGCCAGCGCTCAGAGGTGGGAACACAGGCTGAAGTTTGGACTTTGTCCCATCAGCAATCTGGAATCCTGGGCTGAAGGCATGCTGGAGCCGAAGCCCTGGTTTAAGAAAATAAGTCTGGCCTTGAAGCTGTAGGGGAAGACGGGCAGCTCTGGGGAAAGCCACCCATGGGTCTCTGGACACGATGAAAATGGTGTAAACACACTCTCATGTTTCAACCTGGGAATCTGGCCTGATTTTACACAGTGTCGGGTCAGGCATTGGGCCTTGGCCTTCACACACTCACTAATCAAATCTGGCCAACAACCCCAGGAGATAGGGACTGCTGTGGCCCCACTGGACAGATGGGAAAACTGAGGCTCAGAGAGGCTGAATGACCTTCCCCAAGTCACACAGGGACTCTCCATTGCTGCCTTAATTAAACTGTATTACAGCATACTCAGAGGTGGGGCATCTAGACCGTCCGGACTTGCACTGTGTAATACGGTAGTCATTAGCCACCTGTGGCTATCTAAGTTTTTAATTTAAATTCAATGGAGTTTAAAATTCAGTTTCTCAGTCACACTAGTCACTTTTTTTTTTTTTTTTTTTTGCGGTACGCGGGCCTCTCACTGTTGTGGCCTCTCCCATTGCGGAGCACAGGCTCCGGACGCGCAGGCTCAGCAGGCATGGCTCACGGGCCCAGCCGCTCCGCGGCATGTGGGATCTTCCCGGACCGGGGCACGAACCCGTGTCCCCTGCATCGGCAGGCGGACTCTCAACCACTGCGCCACCAGGGAAGCCCTAGTCACATTTTTAAGGGCTCAATAGCCACATGTGGCTAGTGGTTACCATACTGAACAGTGCAGAGACGGAACATTTCCATCATTGCAGAAAGTTCTATTGATAGTGCTTGTCTAGACCCCGGCGGTGGACAGGTCTACAGAGACCACTCAGTTCAATGCTCTTACTTAGCAGATAGTGAAAGAGAGGCCAGGGACTGGTTCAAAGTCACACAGTGAATCAATGACAGAGGTAGAACTCAAAACCCAGGTTCCTGACTCCCAACCCAGTGCTCTCTCCACTGAAGTAGGTGGATTCCTATCTCTTAGCTGGGGTTTGGTAAGAGCTGCTGTGAGGCAAATGGACACCATAAACAAAGTCCAGTGACCACTGATTAAGTGGAAGTAATACTTGAACATTTATAACAGAGGTTGATATCCAAATATGTAATAAGCTACTACAAATAAATAACAAAAAGATGACAACTCAAAGTTTTAAAAATGGACAAAGGATACGGCCAGGCAATTTACAGAAATTCAAATTGCCAAAACAAGATGAAAAGATGCTAGTGCAAGAAATGCAAGCATGGTAGTAGAGGGTGTTTTGTTTTGTTTTGTTTTGTTTTGAAACAGATTGGTAAAGATGGAGAAAGTATGGGAACGGGCACTGTCTTATACTGCTGGTGGGAGTATAAACGGGTCCAACTTTTTGGAAGGCAGTTTGGCAGCATCTCTCAACAGTAAATATGTAAATGCCCTTTGACTCAGTAATCCTTGGGCTGGGACCCAGGCTGCCTGACTCCAGACCCCGTGTTCTGAACCATGACTACTCTCCGCGAGTGATGGTCAGGCTTGGGTTGGAAAGGGCAGAGTTGGCTGATCAATGGGGAGACTTGTGGACTTGGCCGTGGGAGGTTTAAGCAGGACAGATCACCGTGGGTGGGTTCTTTGGAGCCTTTATCTTCATGTGTGACTGGCTCAGATATTCGCAAGGAGCCTAGCACAAATCGATATGCCCTTGGTCAGCTGCTGGGGTGGCTCAGCTGTCATTCCAGTTCTGCAAATAATTGGAGCCGAGTCACCACTGAATCAGCGCTGACCGCCTGTGGCAAGCAGCGCTGGGAAAACGGCTTGGCGTGGCGCTCTGTGCTGGCTGTCAGGTGACTGAGACAGCAGGCCAGCTGGGTAGCTGCCTGCCCTCAGGGTGATTTGGGCAAGTGGCATTTTCCATCCCAACCTCAATTTCCCCTTTCTTTCTTCCTTTCATTTTCTCTTCCTTTCTTCCGTTTATTCCTCCCGCCCTCCCACCTCCCTTCCAATGAATGCCAAGTACACACCAGTTATTGTGACAGAAAACAGAAGGCCGAGGCCTCATTTCTCCGCACACAGATGGTTGGTAACTTGGGGACACAGAGCAGGGAGTGAGCATTGTGCCTGATGTGGGGGAATGGGGTGGGAGAGGATGCTTGAGCTGAAGCCTGACACTGAGTAGGTGTCACCAGGTGGGCAAGAGGACAAGGCCAGGACCTTTGGGCAGGGCTGCAGGGGTCCGAGCAGGGCAGGCAGGGAGAGGCTGAGCAATTGATTCCAGAGGGGACTGAATGCCTGGCTAAGAACTTTTTTTTTTTTCCTCTAAGAACCTTTGACTTTCTCTCACCTTCTGAGATGGCCCACACTCTGTCTGTGAAGTGTGTTTCTCCCAAGGCTGTTCTCACCTTTTGAGACGTACCGCATTCTGTCTATGGAATGTGTATCTCTCTAAAGAAATCCACTTCTTACCTAAAAAAAAAAGAAAAGAAAAGAAACTTTTACTTTATCCAGAGGGTGCTGGACAAGCATGGAAGGCCTTTTGTTAATAATATCCTTATAATTATATATTATTAAATTATAAAATAAATCTATCATATTACAAAAACCAAACAATATCCCAGAATATTCATTAAAATAATAAACATTTCCCCCCCAAACCCTCTCCTTAGTTGAAAGCCTCTGGTAACAATTTAGTGTATCCTTCAAGATTCTCTTCTATGCACACATAGATCTATTTTTCTTGACAAAAATAAGCTCATCTTAAAAAAAAAAAAAAAAAGCTCATCCTTTATATATTGTCTGTGCTTGCTTTTCCATGATAGGGTGGACATCTTCCACCTTGGCACACACATCTCCAGCATCCTTCTCAATAGCTGGATAGCATCTCACTGATGATGCTTCCCTTCATTCCACAAATATGTATTTATTTAACCCTATTGGGTACTGGGTATTATCCCAGGTGCTGAGGATGGAGCAAGGCACAAAACACAGTCCTTCCCCTCAAAGACCCCCTCTTCCTACTGTCAGACATCAGGCTGCTGCCAATATTTTCGTATAATATAAAATGGTGCAGGGCTATCTTGCACATGTAACTTTGTACACATGTGTGAGTATTGCTATTGGGTAACTTACTTTTTTTTTTTTTTTACGGTACGCGGGCCTCTCACTGTTGTGGCCTCTCCCGTTGCGGAGCACAGGCTCCGGACGTGCAGGCTCAGCGGCCATGGCTCACGGGCCCAGCCGCTCTGCAGCATGTAGGATCCTCCCGGACCGGGGCACGAACCCGTGTCCCCTGCATTGGCAGGCAGACTCTCAACCACTGCGCCACCTGGGAAGCCCTGGGTAACTAACTGTAAATGGACTTGTGCGTATTGAATTTTGATAGTTATTGGCAACACCAAGGAGTTTTAAAATAGGAGGTGACAAGGTTAAATCTACAGTCATCCATTCACCCACCCATCCATCCATCCACACATCTATCCATTCATATATACATCCATACATATGTATGGATATATGCATATGCATGATATATATGCATCCATCTATGCATCCATCCCTTGGACAGCCATTTATTGACTGTCTATCATGTGACAGGCCATGAACTGGATGTGGGGACACCATGGGTGAGGTGTCTGATCCTGTGAAGCTCATGCTGTAACGAGAGAGAAGAAGATAGCATCACAAGAGTTTGTCTAGGGCCAGATAAAGGTAAGGATTCTCTAAGCGTACCCCCACTTTCTCCAGCTGTGATTCTGTTCTACAGGCTGATGTCCCACGCAGTTCCTCCATTCCCCTCTACTCCTCCCTCACTCCTATTCCAGTGCTTAGTGCTCACTTACCTCCTGACTAGGAGAACCTGGTGCCATTCAGTCAAATTCAAAATCCTGGGAATATTCAAAAATTCTAGTGGGTAACTATTATCACTTCTCCACAAGTGTTCCCTCTCTCTTCCCATTGTTCTGGCTCCACCGTGGTCAGAGCCACCAGTTCCCCGTTGGAATGGCTGTAATAGCTTCCTCACCTGTCTGCCTGCCCCTGTTCTCGCCTGCTGATGATCCATCCGTTCTCCAAAGAACAGAAAGAACCGGAAACAACTTTCCAAACAACTGGAAAGAACTTTCATAAAGGTATTTTGGATCTTGTCACCAACCTGGTTACATCCTCCCATGGGGTCCTTTTGGGCTTAGACTAAAACCTAAACTCCTCCCAGGCCCAGAGGGTCCACATGAGCCGGCTCCTGCCTGACTCCATGCCTCTCTCTCCTCCCTCCTCACACTCCCCTCCAGGCACACAGAGTCCTGGAAACATGCCAGCTCCTGCCTCTGCTCCCAGAGCTTCCTGTGCTTGGGGCCCCTTTCTTATGTAGGTCTGGGCTGAGATAACGCCTTGCAGAGGCCTTCCTTGATCATCTAAATCAGAACTCCCAATCCGATCATCCTCTCTCAAATTCTCCTGGGATTCCTTTTCCAGACCACTTACTTGTCTGAATTATCTTATCAGGTACTGGTTCCCTCATATGTCCGGTCAGGGCCTCAGGGAGGAAGGACAGGCTATGCTTGGGAATTTAGGGGGCTGGAGAAGTAAGGAAGTGCCAGCCTGGAGCTCCCTGCTGACTTCTCACTCAGATCCCCATGTCCCTCCAGGCCTGAGCCTTTTGCAGGCACAGCCTCTTCTGGAAAGGTTGATATTCTTTTTTTGTTTGTTTGTTTGTTTAATATTTATTTATTCTCTTTCTTTATTTTCTTTATATTTTTGGCTGCATCGGGTCTTCGTTGTGGCACGCAGGGTCTTCGTTGCAGCGCGGGCTTCTCTCTAGTTGTGGTGTGGACTTCTCTCTAGTTGTGGTGTGCAGGTTTTTATTCTCTCTCTAGTTGTGGCAGGCGGGGTCCAGAGTGCATGGGCCCCGTTGTTTGCGGCACGCGGGTTCTAGTTGTGGAGCGCGAGCTCAGTAGTTGTGGCACCAGGGCTTAGTTGTCCCGCAGCATGTGGGATCTTAGTTTCCTGACCAGGGATCAAACCCCTGTCCCCTGCATTGGAAGGTGGATTCTTTACCCCTGGACCACCAGGGAAGTCCCAAAGGTTGATATTCTTATTCCTAATTTACAGACGAAGAAACTGTGGCTCAGAGATGGGAAAGTTTAGAGTGTCTCCTTCAAGATTCCTTCCTATGCATGCAAAACTATACCCAAAGTGTGTGTGACACAGGTGTCGGTGTTGTGTCAGCCAGATTTCGGACCCAGTTCTGTTGGCTCCAGGGCAAGCGATCCTAGCCAGACCATACTGAACCCCCTCTCGGTTTGGAATCCCTGAGCCTTGGTGTTTCAAACCAAGGCCATACTACCATTATGCAGCAGAACCAGGATCCTAACTCAGACTTGTCTCGCCCCAAATGCGGCATCCTGTCCTGGCACCTAGCTCTCTCCCTTAACCAGGACCCACCTAGGAAATGAGGGAAGGGAAACTTCCTGGGTTCCCAGCCCAGAGGCTCAGAGAGATAAATACCCCACCAGAGCTAAGTCTGGTAGCCAGGCCCACCCTGCTTCCTGTTGGAGAGGCCTGGGGTTACTCACGGTCACAGCTGAGAAGTCAGCCGGGCCTTGGGACATCCTTGGCTGGCTTCCTCCTCTGAAATCCCCTTCTGGGGTCAGATAGCCACAGGCCTTTCCCCTGTGGAGCAGGTCCAGCCAGGATTAGTGAGCACCCCCACTCCTACCCCAGTGTGAGCAGCACAGCTTAGCACTCTAGTGCCTGTGCTCCAGGGTCAGGACCCTAGTCAGGTAATTTAAACTCTCCAGGTCTCAACTTCCCTGGCTGTACATGGGGATACATAAAAGTACTGGGAGCTGCTATTATCATTCTTCTCCTATCTGGCTAACTGTGTTTTTCAAATTATGGGACAAACTGAAGAGAAGTACAGGTTGCCACCCATTTTATGGCTGGGAATCAGGAAGGAATCAGAAATCTGAGTCCTCAGATACATGTCCCAACCTAACTCATCCCCAGGTGCACTTGATTCTGTCTTTCAAATGCTTCTCGGACTCCACTTTTCCTGCAGTGCTGTGGTTCCGCTGTCATCATCTCTGGCCTGGATCACCACAACAGGCCCCTCACCCCTGTTTCCCATCTTCTCTCTTCCACACTACCTGTAGTCAGAGCAAGCTTCTTCTAACAAAAAGCAAATCTGTCTGGGTCACTCTCCCGCTCAAGACGTGTGCGTAGCTCCCCTCCTTCCTCTGATCTACAAGACTCTGCAAGATCCAGCCATTACAGGCCTTCCAGCCATACCTCTCGCCTCCTGCATCTCTCAAAGAGCCACAATGCAGGAGCATGGAGGTACTCACAGCTTTCTGTGGGCATTGCACTCTCTGGCCGCCAGGCCTCTTGAGGCTCCCTCTGCCTAGACCCTGCCTGACTCAGGGTATGCATCCTGCCAGTGGCTTGGATAACTTTGTGAGGCATTCTCTCTGAGTCCCCCTCCCCTCCACCCCTGCCTCCACTGAGCTCCCTGTTAAGTCCCCTATTACAGTCCTCATCCACCAGATTTGTCTCTGCCTGTGTCCCTGTCTGCTTCTCCACCTGATCTTGAGCTTGGCGAGGCTAGAGATGGCAGGCCCACCAGTCTCACTCCTAAATCCGAGCCTGGCTCAGGGGCACCTAAACATTTGGGGACTGAATCAATGAACTGCAATATGTTGAAGGCCTGGGAAATAAAAAGCTCCTGAATTGGTCTCTGTGTGCAGGGCAGTTAATGCAGTCAGGGAGACCAGCCATAACTAGGTAAGAAGCTAATCAACAACAAAAGGCTTTGATAGAAGCTTGGAAAGGGAGAAGATGGTTCTATCACAGGTTGCGTGATGAACTGCTTTAACTCAAGCCCTGGCGAAGGCTTTGCAGGCACTTTCCTCCTCAGTGCTGAGAAATAGAGATTCGAAGCCAAACACCTGCATGGTCTAGTTCCGGCCACCTCTCTTGGGTGTGTTTTCTGAAAAATGGGACTCGCTACCTTCCGGGCCTGATCTAGTCGTCAACGAACTCAAATCTGGAAGGACACTGGAGGGCCACTTCACCCATAGTGCTCATATTGTTTCTTCTCGTCATTGTTTCTCCTTTTCTTTTGCTCGCGCCCTCCTCTTTGCCGCCCTGCCGGCCCCGGCTTTCCGCCCTGCGACCTCCCACTGCCTCCCCAGGGCCCCTAGCCTTTTCTCTCCGCTCCGCCCGGACCGAGGAGGCGGGCCCAGATGGGAGACGCACCAATCCGAACGCCTCGAGCTGCCGCGGCCTCCAGCGAGTCCCGCCCCACGCCGCCGTCCGCCAATCGCACTCCGCTCCCGCCCCGCCGGGCCGCCCAATCGTGGGCGGGCTGAGCCCCCGGCGCCCCGCCCCTCCCGCGCTCAGCGGCGGCTCCGCGGGCGGCCGCGCTGGGCCTCGGCACTCTCCGAGCTGGGCCGCGCAGCGTCTGGCGGGCGGTGGCGTCGGGATCGCAGGCGGCGGCGCTGCTGCTCGCGGGGCTGCTGGCCAGAGGCGGCGGGTGAGGCGGGTGAGGTGGGCGCCACCGGCCGGCCGGAGGGGCGCCTCAGCTCCGCCGGGGCCCGCGGAGCGGGACCCGCGGAGCGGGACCCAAGACCGAGGAGGAGGCGGCGCCCCTGCTGCCTGGAGCCCGGCCCGGTGCCCGCCGGGAGGGGGCAGTGGCCTGACGTTCCTGGCCCGGAGCGTCCCCGACGCGCCTCCCGGGGAGGTCCCCAGAGCTCCCGGCCGCCCCCTGGGGGTGCTCTCAGCCTCCCAGGACTTACCTGCGCGGCTGCCTGGCACCCAGGAGCGGGAGCGTGGGCGCGGCGTGGGCGCCTACCCCCGGCCGCCAGCGGGGCGGGGGCGGGGCCGCCCTCGGCCTCACCGGGCCGCCCATCGCTCTCAGTCTCACCGGTCCGCCCGCCGCGTCCAGTCGCGCGGCGTGAGCTCCCCAGGGACCGCGGCTCGGGATGCTGTCCGCCAGCGCGGCCGCTCGCGCGCCGCCCGCCACCCCTTCCCTTGACTCCTGGGCCATGCCCCAGTGTTTACATGCCGGTGAAGCCCTCGGCCACTCCGAACCCCTCCAAGCCCCAGCTCCCCGAGGGTGAAGCCAGCCGGCCTGCGACCTGGACTGGTAGTTCAGACCAGGGACCTCCGGACTCAGATCCCCATCCGCTCTGCCGCCTCAGCTACCATCTGGGCGGGATCCGGCTCTGGTGTTTTGAGGAGGGGGTGTGGTGTAGGGAAAGGAATCCTGGGGATTTCTGGCTCCCCCGCTTTTTTTGGCCTTCGGGGCTTCAGACTCAGGGAACTCGCTCATGGCTTTTTTGATGAAGAAGAAGAAATTCAAATTCCAAACCACTTTCACCCTGGAGGAGCTGACTGCGGTCCCCTTCGTGAACGGGGTCCTCTTCTGCAAGGTCCGGCTGCTGGATGGCGGGGATTTTGTCAGCTTGTCGTCAAGGTAGGAGCTGGGGCAGGCCTGCCTGCAGGGAAGGGGGATAATGAGCCAGATCTAGTCACTTGGCGAGTGTGGAAGTGCCTCTTGGGGTCCAGAGAGTCCTGGAGATTATGTGTGTCTGGGGCAGGTTTGCACAAGGCAGGACTGAGTGATCTGAGAGGTCTGGGCCTGAGGAAGCTGGCAGGGTGCTAGGCACCCATCTGCAGGTAACCAGCCGGATACCTGGGGGTCTGTTGTTTCAGCCCCCTCATGGGGCCTTGCACACCGCCCACAGTAGGCCCATTCTGCAGACTTGTATGAAGAGCCCAGCGGGGTTTGGCCTCGAAGGGCTGAGAAGGGGAGGAGTGTTCCAGGGCATCTTGCACCCAGCTGGCCACTCGGGCTGTCATATGTTTTAGAGCCCGAGCCAGCCACAGGTTCCCTGGCACTCCCTGGCTCCTGGGAAGGTCCAGCCCCAGGTACTCCTGGTCTGGCTGGAGGGTGGTGGCTGGATTTTGGCCTGCCCAGCCCCCTCTGAGTCACTGCCCTCTTCTGGCTGGAGCTGGACTGCTTTGCATTGCAAATGCCCTTGTCAAGGAGGCTGCTGCCCTCTCTGAAAGAAAGAGGCTCGGTCAAGTTTAGTTTTTGTGTTCTTCCCCATCCTGCAGGTCCAGCTGCCCGGCTCATTGCTGAGGGCGGCTGAGTTCCCAAGCTGCGCCCACTGCCTGGGCCCATCTGGGGTCACATAGTCCTGGAGTGTGACAGATGGGAGTTTGAGTCCTAGCTCAGCCACTTTGTGGGCCCAATACAGGTCTCTGTGTCAAAGTTGTGAAGAAGTTTCAGCAGAGAGAATGCGGTGGCAGGGCCTGGCCCAGTGCCTGTGACCCACTGGCTCCCTTCCTTGGTCTGTCCCTTTGCTCCTCAGGCCTCCTTGTGGGCCCAGTTAGCTGGAGCTGCCTCACAGTTCTGAGATGGGGTGCCTGTTACAGATGGAGAAACTGAGGCCCAGAAAGAGGGAGTAAGTGGCTTGCCAGGGACCTCGAAGGAGGCAGTTGTCAACTGAACTTGGCCTGTTTGGAGACCTGTTGGATGAATCTGGTGGTCGAATGTTCTGCTGGGAGGAGGGAGAGGAGGCATACAGCCTAACCCAGATTTAGGAATCTCCAGTGTGGGACAGGGTGGGGTGCCTTTTCTGTGCACTTGGGTCCGCTCAGGCTGGGAGCTGCTTATCTGAGGAATTCAGACGAGGGCTGCCCTTTGCTGTGGGGGTGGGAGGCTGTCCTCCTTGCCTGGGAAGCCTGTGATCCTGTGGCCACCCACAGAGTAGCCCAGCCTTTCTGGGAAAGGGCTGTGGTGCTCAGAGCTAGGGCCTGGGGTCAGCCAGTGAGTGGCCGGGTGACCTAGGGCAAGTTACCTAACCTCTCTGATTCCAAGAACCAGCAATTATTGGTGCTTTGCTCCCTGTTTTACTGGCACCTCTCACTTAACCTGTTGACTATGCCATGGAGCAGAGTGGAGGTTGGGGGAGGCCTGTAGTGTTGTTATTCCCATTTTATAGAGGTGGCTCAGAGGCTCAAGGAGGGAGTGATTTCTCTGCGTTAATACAGCAGAGCCCAGATTCAAACTCAGGATGTGCTTTTAGCCTGTTCTGCCTTTGAGCCTTAGTTTCTTCTTCTGTGAAATGGGAGAAGTCATACCCACCCCTAGAGTTGTGATGGGGAATGGGTACTGTGTATACCATGTCTGACCAGGCAGACTGTTGCAGCAGCTGTCGTTACTATGGTAGAGGAGCCCAGGCCCCAGCCCCTCCTAGGTCTTGGGCGGACCAGGTGGAGTCAGCAGAGGGCCTACATCTGAACTGAGGGCTGGGGGCAGGGTCTTGGATCCTACTGAAGAATTAGTATTCAGCCCCAGGCTGAGGTCTCAGCTGGCTTCCCAGGCCCTGGGGCCACTGTCACCCTACCTGTCAGCCTTTCAATTGCCCTAAACCTGCCCCCTCATCCGGGAAGGTCTGGAAATTTCCAGGTCTCAGCCCACAGTGTCTGGATTTCACCTCTCTCTCCCCTTCTTCCCTCTTGGCAAGGGGCCATGGATTCCCTGAACCCGGCTGAGCCTGCCTAAACAGGCTTTCCCAGCCCTCATCCTGGATGAAACCTGAGTGGCATGAGGAGGGAAGAGCTGACATTGAACCCCACACAACTTGGCACTTATGGGCTCTGGGTACCTGTTTGCTGCTGGGCATGTGTGTCTGGAGGGAACACACACGTTGGGACCTGAGGCTGCTTTACAGCTGCTTTGGCTTTTGCCCAGCAGAGGGGGGTTCCTGGGTTCCTACCCTTCCACTCCCATCCCACACACCCTGGTCTGCAGCCTGGGAGCCCCTCCTCACAGCCCACCTCTCCAGAGGGCCAAGGCCCTCTTGTTTTGGAGGTGGGGTAGGGTCAGGGGTGACGAGACCTGCTTAGTTTATTAGCACACTGTCCATAACCCCGGAGACCCCTGACATGTCCCAGGGAGTGGGGGTGGTGGCAGCATGGGTGGTGTCTGAGCAAAGCAGGCCCAAGCCTCCACTCCTGCAGCAGCCACCCTCCTAGCTAGAGTGTTTCCCTGTGTGTTGGGTGCCATGGCAACAGCTGGGTACACAGCTCCAGCCTGACCCAATTTGAGCAGGTAGAACAGGTGGTACATTGCACTGTTCCCCAGCCTCATCTTTCTGAGGCCTCCTTATGAACCATAATCCTCACAGCTACCATGTTCAGTGCTACGTGCCAGGTGCCGTGCTGAGTGTGTTTGCACGTGCTGTGTCTGTTCATCCTCTCGGCCATCCGGCGAGGTCATCTGGCTAGAAATGCAATTGGGAAAATAACCGTTTTATCATCAGGGTTTAAGCTGCCTTTGATTGTGCATTATTAGATGCCAGGGACCTGCTGAGCACCTCGAATGCACGATCAGCTGAGTCCTTGAACCACCCCGTGAGCTGATGAGGAAATTGGGGTCAAGAGACCTAAAGTGATGGACCCGTGTCACTCAGCAAGAGAGTGGCAGAGCTGTGATTTAAACGTGGGCAGGTCCGGCTCCAAGGCCCTGCCTTGCCTTGGTGGCAGAGGGCTTGAAGCAGCTACAGCCTCATGTCATGTCCTCAGACCTTTGAAGGAGGTTCTTTTCAGTGGGCTGGGCGGTACAGGGAAATCCAGATTTGGATCATTTCAAGGCACTGGGCTAGATCCTGTGAGATCTGAGCAAAAGGGGCCTCGGGGCCACAGGTGGGGGGGTGGGGCTGAAGTCCACTGCTGTGGACTTGGTGCCAGGCACGGGCTGGCACTGGGGCACAATGGGCATTTGCCAACGTCTCTGCCTAGAGGCCTTCCAGCAGACGCATCCAAATGGCATCTGGGAGGCTTTCCTAGGGGTCCCAGGAGGGATGCGTCCCAGCCAAGTCTAGTGAGTCGGGAAGCAGTGGACCAGGCTGTGGTCTCCCTAGGGCAGGCTGGGCACAGGCTTCCAGCCTTGAGCCAATCTGTCTTTCAGGCAGGAGGAATCCCAAACATCCTGAGAGGTCTCTGTGCCCAGCTGGCACTGGTCCTGTGGCCTGCCCCATGCACGTGGCTGGTGGCGGGAGGGAGCGAGAGGGAGGCGTTGATTTACCTTACAGCAAGTCCTCTCTGGAGGAGACAGGCAGAGCGAGCCTCCTTGGCCAATGGATGGGGAAACTGAGGCTGGGGGCAGAGAAGTCACTTGTTCAGGGTCACTTCGTAGGAGGAGCTAATGGCACAGCCGGATGGGCTCTGGTTGGCCCCGACTTCTGTCCGCTGTGCAGTACCCCTCTTTGCATGAAGGGGCGGGCTGGGCCAGAAAGAGAAGAGGGGCCCCTCCGATGGCTCTTGCTGCTCTGCACTTGGGTGCCAGGCTGTCTAAGAAGCAGACTGTGTGACTTGGGCAGGCTCCCACCCGTCCTTTCTTTTTGGCAGCTTTGAATTCTCAACTGTCTCTTCAGTGGGGTTTTTATTTGGGCAGCCTTTTGAAAGAGGGCATGCCTGCTCAGAATACAGGTACTGACTTCTCTCTGTGGGCCTGGCCTTGAGCAGGCCGGGGCGGGAGACCTCCGAGGGATGTTTGGGATTTGTGGGGGGCATGAAGAAGACCTTGGACAGGTCAGCTCTGCAGCTGGAGGCCCTGTGCCCGGGCCTGGGGAGGCCAGGTCTCTGCACACACACACCACAGGCTTGGCTGGACCTCTGCTTCCCCGAGGCCCTCTCCCTCCCTCCTTGGAAAAGGGTGCAGCTGCCACTGGAATCTGCTGCCCTGCGAGGCCTGCTGTCATGCACATCTTAATGTGGAGGGAGGGTCGTGTGGAGATGGACACACAGTTCTGTCTCTTGGGCCCGAGGGTGCAGGGAGGTGGAGGTGCAGTGGGACCCTAAGGCAGGCAGGGCATCCACTTCCCTTCACAGATCGGGAGCTCTGGAGGCCGAGTGGGGAGGGGGCAGGAGGAGGAGGGGGAGGAGGCTGGCAGGCGCAGGTCCCTTTTCCACATTTACCGAGCACCCTCTTGGCCCTGGGCTTTCAGAGGTGACCGGGACCAGACAGCCTTGCTCCCATGGAGCTCCCCATGGGGTGGGGGCAGTGTGCCTGTGGGCATCACAGAGGAAGGGCTTCCCTGAGGAAGGGACTCTTCATGGGAGCCTTGTGGGCCAAAGGGAAAGCCCTCCCTATCACAGTGACGTGCCCCATCCTGAAAACATAAGCTCCATGAGTTTGGGAAGAGGTCAGGCAGAGGCCCCCAGCTGGAAGGCACTTGGTCAGTGATCTAGGCAAGGGGCTGGCGTGGTTGGGGTATGGAGAGGGGCAGCATGGGGCTGGCTGCAGTAGGTGAAGATGGGGGTAGCTGGGCTGGACAGTGCCTGGCTTTGGGGGTCCAGCCGAGGGGCAGGGGGGCAGTGTGCCCGGTTTGCCAATTAGGATGCTGGCTCTTGGCTGCCAGGTGGAGAAGGTGCCAGGGTGCCTGACTGGTACTCAGTAAGGGAAGTTGGAGTTGTGGCCTGGCTGGGCCGTGGCAGGCAGAGGGAGAAGAGTGGGCACACTGGCGAGAAGCTGGGCGGGTAGAGCCGGCAGGTGGGTTTCCTTGTCCTCAAGTTCCTGGCACCACACCCAGCACTTAGTCGGTGCTGGAAGGTGGAAGTTCAGAGCGTGCACAGTGGCCAAATGCGGCTGGGGTTTTGTTGCCCTATACAGTGCTCTAAGAGTTTTTGACAGCATAAACAGAAGTCTTTTAAATCAGAAGATCGAGCAACGGTGTCACGTGGCAGCATGTGGCCCAAGGGGCTTTGCGCTGCCTCCTCCGTGGGCTGCCTGCTCTGGGCTCCTCCTGAGCCCCCGCATGCCCTTGGATCCCTGACGGTGGTCTGCCTCCCTCATCTGCTCGGGCCAGCCTGCTCCCCGGGGCCCCTGTGGAAGGCCTTCCGTGCACAGGCTGGGGCCTGAGGAGGCGGGTGCTTGTGGAGAGAAATCTTGCTGGCAGGCTGCAGAGACCACCCTGGCAGCCCCTGCCACCTGCCTGCCAGCCTGGCATTGGCAGAGCCCTGACCCGAGGTGATCTGGCCCTGTGGAGCCAGGGCTGTTCCCCGAGGCCTGTTCCCTGAGGCGTGTTCCTCACTTTGATCTCTGTTCTGGGAGCTGCTCTGGCCGGGGGTTCTCAGTAGCAACCACACCGTGTGTCGGAGGGCCCCGAATGCTTTTGAGCTCTGCTTCTTCAGTACCTGGGAGTCCTGACTTGCATTCGCGAAGCCCTGCCTGGACCTCGTGATAGCTGCTAGCATGTCTGCTCACGGGCCTCGCGAGCCTGGGGACTCAGTATGTGGAGTCTGGTGACTGCTGGGTGGTGACCCTGCGGTCACTTGCCCACTGCTGGGAGGAGCAGTATAGCACCCATGGCAACCAATATAGATTTATCCTCATCTCATCAGACAGACACGGAAAGGTCTGAGCCGGGGAGAGACATCAGATTTGCTTAGAACGAGACCTGGAACTAATTTGAGGCGAGGGCGAGGGCTGTCTCTCTTCATTATCCACTTGGCCTGGCAAGTGCTTTGGGTTCTGGGGCTACCAGACCTGCCCCCAGGGCCTCAGATGTGCTCTGTGACCTGAGGTCTATCTCCCTTGGGCCTTCTGGCTCTCCACGAGGTCACACTGTGCTGTTGGTGGCCTTGGTGAGGCCTGAAGCTGCCCAGCCTGTGCCTGGCCTTGGTGTCTGCTTAGGACTGCCGTTGCAAACCCTCTGTCTCTGCTGTGAGCTTCTTTTGGTGGCCTGGCCTTGGAATGGCTCTCAAATGCAGGCCTGGAACCACCCACGCCACCCCCCCCCGTCTGCCCAGATGTCAACTGGGAGTGGCCAGCCCACAGTTGGGAGGAAAGAGCCCCGATGGAGGACGTGCCGCCTCTTTGGTCAGGCTGGTGGCTTGCCCTGCACAGGCCTGGGGAGGACATTCCCGTCCTCTGCCTCTTGTCGCCTGTTTGACCTTGGGCAAGGGACTCAGTCTCTAAGCCTCAGGGGCTGCTGGTGTCTGCCTCGCAGTGTTCTGGGGAGGACCAAGTGAGATAATGCCTGTCAAACGTCCAGCTCGGCTCCTGGCACGTGGTCGAGGCACTGGATGCGCTGCCGCCCATCCTTCCATCCCTGGCTGAGTCAAGGTGGTGGGCTGGATAGCGCACCTCAGTTGCCCTTCTGTGGCAGCTGGAACTTCCCTGTGGGCCAGGACTGACTGGGGTGCTGTCTCTGTCTCATGATTCTAGGGGTGCTGTGGGGAGAGGCTACTTCCGGAGGGGTGGGAAGCAGGTGAGGAGCACGCCTAGTGTCTAAGGAGCTGGGCCTCACGCTGGAGCTCAGGGTCCCCAGTGGGGCCTGTGCACTTTCTTGCCTCTGTTGGCTTGAGCCTGCCCTGTCTTGGGGCGCTTGGCTCCGAGCCAGTGAGAGCTGGAGTGCTCCCAGGGTGCGGGACTAGGGTGTAGGGGGCTTCTGCCTGCGGGAAGGGGCCCTCTGCACAGCCAGTTCTGGGACCCACTCTGGCAGGCGGAAGACCGCCCCGCCCCCACATGAGGCAGAGGGCAGACTGCTGGGGGACGGGGGAGCAGGGGAGAAAGCCAGGGGCCCTCGGTGGGTGGCAGGCCCCTGGTGCTCCCTGACTTTTACCACACCTTACTTTTCTAGTTGTTTGCTTCTGCAGTTGCCTTGTCCTCAAGCTCCCTTCCCCCGCTTCTTCACCTGGCTGACCTCCTGCTCAGCCCGAGAGCCACCTCCTCTGGGAGGCCTTCCCTGGCCTCTTTTGGCCTTGTACACCCCTGTGGGCCAAGCGTCTTAGCTCCTGCCCCAGACCGTGGGCAGGAGTGGCCTCTGTTGCATCACACTCCTGGGGCTTCCTGCTGAGGGTTGGCGCTGGCGCAGGGCTGGAACTTCTCTCCCTTGGCCCTGAACCAGTGCGGGCACTGATGGTGCCGGCCCAAGTGCCAGTCACCGCCAGCTGCTTGGGCCCAGCCCCTCCCCACCCTGGTGCGGGAGGTATCAGCGCGTGTCAGGAGCAGCCCTCGCCTGAACACCATGCAGCTGGGCACTGCCTTGGGCTCAGAGGCTGCGATTGAGAGGCAGCTGGCCGCACCGATGGGTTGTGTCGGGTGGACCCTGTGTGTGGAGTGGGGATGCTCCTAGGGGGATGGGGAGGGGGCGGGGGCTGGTGCCTGCCCCGGGAGGCACCTCGGCAGCTACTCACTGGCTCTGTGAGCATGGCCAACAGCCTTGTCCTTTCAGCCTGGGCTTGCTCCTCCATCAAATGGGGTGCGGGTGCCTACGTGGAGGCGGGAGGGCTCCCTAGATCAGGGCGACTTGCTTGCACAGGGCCCTGCACCTGGCAGCTGAAACCAGACTAAACCTGCTGGGGAGGGCTCTGGGGAAGGCAGAAGTCTGCGCCCTTTTTGCATGCAAGGCACCCTTACTTCCCACCACTTCCTCTGAGCGAGCGCTGGACTCTCTGCAGACCCACAGAGGCAGCACACCTGCGGCTCCCCAACCCCCAGTCCCTCAGGGACAAGTTCCTGCGCACCTTCTGTGTGTGGGCCCCCCCCCCCCCCCGTGCAGCTTCGTGGGGTTCCAGCCCCGCCCCGCAGTGCCCTGCCCTGCAGTGCCGCGCCCAGAAATGGATGTTGGGCTCCGTCCCAGGGACAGTAGGTGATTAGGTTGGGGGAGAGGGGAGAGAAGAGCAGCACAGGGCAGAGGGAGGCAAGGGCAAGAGTGCTGAGCAGGGAAGAGCTCGTGGCCTGGGGGCTCGGGGTCGGGGGAGGCCACGGGGAAGGGCTTGGACTTCTCTGACCAGGGATCCACAGAAGGGTGTGAATCAGAGTCAGAGTTGTATTTTAGAACCCCCAAGGGCAGCCATGGGGTTGACCACTTGGGACTCCACATTGTAGGAGGGGAGGTGGCTGTCAGCTGAGAGGAGCGGTTTCCCACCTCTGTCATCATGGAATGATTAAAAACAAAACTCGAGCCTGCTACGCAGCAGCCGTTGCTACTCACGACAAGGACAGTGTCGCAAACAACCGCAAGGGAAGGAAGCCAGACACAAGAGCATGCTGTGCGGTGCCGTTTATACCAAGTTCAAAAGCATTCTGATTTAAAAAAAAACCCATCCTGATACGAGTCAGGATGATGTTGTCTTTATTGGGGTGGCAGTCATGTCTGGAGGGGACTTCTGGGACCTGTAAAGTCCTGCTTCTAGGAGGCTGGTTACACAGGACTGCTCTGAGAGCCAGCCAGCCAGCCGAGCACTGATGTGCGCACGTGTCTGTGTGAGAAAGGCCTTGAGACACCCACACCTTTGGTCGTGCTGGGCACCTGAGACTGGAGGAGGTCCTCAGGTCTCTCCAGGGTCTTTCTGCCAGGGCAGCCTGAACCGTCGCTACCCAATAAGCATCACTTACGAGCCTTAACTCAGCAGTTGCCTGCAGTCTTCTCTGGCTGGGGATTTTCCTTCTGCCTCTTGCAAACCCCGGCAGGGGCTGCTGGGTGTGGGGCTTGGCGGTTCAGAAGGAGGGCGGGCTCCCAAGGCTGCCAGACCACCGGATCTCTCTGAGCCTCGCTTTCCTCTTCTGTGAAATGGGGTGATAAGCTCCTTCTTGGCGCTTGGATTAAGTGGGTTACCACCCCCCTGCCCCCACGCCCCCGTTAGGCACCCAGCATAGCCCCGGCACAGAGTAAGTGCTCAGGAAAGGCTGGCAGTGGTTGGCATTAATGCAGGGCAATCACTGGAGAGGATCCAGGGGTGGGAGCAGGAAGGAAAGGTTCACCTTCCTCCTGCTCTCCCCTTAATTGTTTCTCTTCTCTCTTCCTGTGTTTCACCCATTCAGCAAACATTTGTGATTCGAGCCAGGCTGCTGCCCTGGTCCTGCACTGGGCACTGGCTCCAGCATTGGCCGAGACAGCCATGGCCCCTGACCTTGGGCCCATGAGCCAGGGAAGACCATTAGACACGTCAGCTCTCCAAGTAGTGCTGAGCACGGTGCGGGAGGGGAGGCATCAGCCACTCCTGCCTGCTCTGGCCCTGACCGCTGTCTTTGGGGATGGGCCTTTGACTGGGTACTCTCCCTGAATGCGAGAGAAGGCCTGACCCAGGGCTCCAGCACCTCCTAAGGGTTTTCTGTCGGCTAAAGAGGAATCACATGGACCTGGGTGAGAATGGCCATGCCCCTTTTGGATGCAGACAAGACCAAGGCCCAGGTTTGTTTCCCAGTGTCCCACTCAGGCCTGGCTCGTAGTAAGTGCTCAGTTAATGTGTGTGGACTAAATGAATGGCAGGGGCAGCGATTAGCCCAGGGTCAGTCCATGAGTCTGCAGGAGAATCAGCTGTCTGGGCAGGAGGTGGAGATTGGTGAGTCAGGGCCTCCTGGTTCCACCTGACCCCGAGCCCTTTGTCTTGTGGTTGGAATCTCAGAGAGCTGCTGAAGATGGCCAGCAAAGCAGGTCTTAGTCTGTGCTGGTTTTGTGAGGAGACGTGACTCTGGTTGAGTGGTCCCTGATTATTCCTCGGTCACCTCAGAAGTCCAGGGAGCCGTGGGGAATGTGGTGTGGAGCAGTGGGAACACCTGGGGGCAGATCCAGAGATGGTGATGACCTCTGACCCCTCAGTGACTACAGAGAGCTGGAGAACGTGACCTGACCACAGCTGGAGGCCCCTTTCCTGGAGGTGGAAATATCAGTGCAAGAAGGTCTAGGGTGGCCCTTATTGGGAGCAATGCTGTGAATATCACTAATTTAGTCATCAGAGGCTTACTGAGCGCCTCCCATGTACCAGGTGCCGCCCTTAGCACATGGGAAGCAGCAGTGAGTGAAACAAAGGCCCTGCCTCCAGGACCCCTGCGCTCTGGAGCATGGAAGCCTCCTTCCATTTTCACCATTAATAAGACCCATGTCCAGAAGAGGAAGTAATTTGTCTGCAGTCGTCGTGGGGAGGGTGCTTTCAGGAAAGGCTATGGGGTTGGGTAGGGGTTCAGAGGACAGGGACATCCCTGTGACTCACTTGAGTCCAGCTATTCAAGGAACTGGGCTCCGGGGATGGGCATACCTCCCTCCTGTTTCTTCCCTTCCTTGGGTGATTCAAACACCACCCAGGCGTGAGTCAGCCAGGAGCGGCCTGAGTATGCCTGGGCTACCTGTCCGTCCACCTCCCAGGACGTCCCAGCCAGGTTCCAGGTCTGGGGAAATGTCCTGATCCATGGTCCTGGGGTGGGGAAGTGGGGCCTCCATCAGGGCCCTGGCTTCCTGCTGGACCATCTATCTCAGAGTTACTTTCGATGGTAGCAGCCATGTCCCCCTTTCAGTGTGAGTGTCCTCTGGGTATGTACCAGGCCCTGTTCTCTCATTAGGCCTTTTAGCAAACCCGTGAGACAGGGCAGGGCAGTGACTGAGGCCCAGAGAGGTCCTGGCCAGTGAGTGGCAGATCCTGGCCTTGGTCCCCAGCCTATCTGCCTCCTGTACCCTTGCCTTGTGAGTGAGTGGTCCCGCTGGGGATCTCAGGGGCTCAGGAAGGGAAACTCCCTGTGCACAGCCAACCCCACAGTTCCGTGTTTTACAGTTGTGGGTTCTGGAACGGAGGAGGGAACGTAGCTACTATAGCCCAGCTGCGGCTCCTTGCTTTGAATTTCTAGGGCCTGGGCCCAGTTTAAGATTCTGAGGTCAGACAGCTATGGGTTCAGATCAGATCACGGCCCTCTCCCAGCCAGACCTGGGGTCGGTGGCTTCTGTGCTCTGAATCTCAGTTTCCCTGCCTGCGACGTGGGGATGATGGTAGCTACCTCCCAGGCTTGGGGTGTGGACTCCAGGAGGTCAGGCAGGGAGAGCTCTCAGTTCAGTGCCCGATAAGTAGGAAATGCTCAGGAGGCAGGAAGCTGACCTTATGGACTTTTATAGGAACATTTCCCCACTCTCCCTTCGACCCTGGATTGACCAGGCTTGGTCCCCAACACCAGCAGGTCTTGACGAGTTTGGCCCAGTGCCATGCCCCACTGACCGTACACTTTGACCTCATGACCACCCCTCCTTTAGGACAAGACTGGTCTCAAGGCCGCCTCTTCCCTGGTATTGAGATTCGTGAAGGTTCAGCCCACAAAGCGCAGGGACACTGACGGCTGCTGCTGTCCCCTAAGAACAGCTTTTCTATCTTAGAGCATCTTCCCAGCGGTCCTGCAGGGCAGGGGTGGGCGGTGGGCTCCTGAGGTAGGGCTTGGAGGTGCAGTTCACCCCTCACCTCTTGAGTGACCTGCGGACTCCCTGAGTGTCCATCTGCTCATCTGCGAAGTGGGTGCTGATCGTGTTTGCGGAGGGTACATGCTTGAGCAGCACCTGGCACACAGAAGGGTACCCGGAAAACAGGAGCCAGGCTGGGCCACATTTGGTGATGGGGGCACCTTCGCGCAGGTGCCTGAGTTTGGACCAGCACTTGGTCAAAGCCAGCAGTTCACTCCGGATTCCTTTCGATGGCCTGCTCTCCTCTTGGGCTGTGTGCATCCGTTGAGAATAGCATGCCCACACATTCGCCTGGGTGATAGGGAAGCTCGAGCTGCCTGCAGAGCCTGCCTCTGGGTGCAGGCACCTCTGCGAAGGCAGAGCCAGGGAGGCAGCGTGCCTGTGTCTGTAAAATGGGGAAGCCAGCATCTGCCCACTTTGGGTTGTTTGATGCAGTTCCAGGTTACCGGGCTGGTGAGTAGCAGGAGTGGAACGCAGGTGCCTCTGACTCCAGAGTCCTCACTCCTAACACTGATGCCTCTCCACCAAGCCCGAGTGGCTTGACTTCTAGGAACTTCTTGCTGCCTCGTCGTGTCACAGGAGGAGGGGCTGGCTGTGTCAGAACTGCAACAAGCTGCTTCCCCTGTGTGCAGCCCTGAATTCCTGGCAGGGGCCAGATGCTGCTGGGCGGCCACATTGGCCACGTCACTGGAATGGAGGCTCTACCGCCCTGCAGCCCCTGGACAGATGCCTTGCCTGGTCCCCGGGGTGGGCCCCTCCCCAGGCGGCTGTACTCTCTTCTCTTCAGGGAAGCACAGGCAGATGTTGTCAATTTAAATTGTTTCCTTATTAGACTCTCGCCTTTCCCAGGCTGGGCTGGGTTTCATCAGCCGGGAACCTTGATTGCATCACTGTGACTGCATCACTGTGACTGCTCGTTCCTCCAGGGACCCGGCCAAGGACCAAGGTCGGGGAGATCACGGAGTGGGTGTGGCTGAGGAGGTGCAGGCTGGATGTTGTGACTGCCGGCCCAGCGGGGAGGGATTCGTGCGATGGAGCCTTGCTCTGGTTATCTCTCATCATGGGGGCAGAAGGGGAGGAATCCGGGGACCAGCCCTTTCAGGAACACAGGAGGGCAGTGGGGCTGGGAGTCCCTGGGGTCCCACTCAGTTCTCATGGATATGCCCTCGCTTAGCCAGGTGCCCAGCTCCTGCCTCAGAATCACCTGGGAGCTTGTTTAAAAAGTCCAGTCCAAGGCCTGCAGCAGTGGTTCTCAACCAGGGGTGACTTTGCCCCCGGACAGTTGGCAATATCTGGAGACATTTTTGGTTGTCACAGCTGGAGTTGTGCTATTGGCAGGATGCTGCCAAACATCCCGTAATGCACAGGACACCCCCCATAAAGTCCAGAATGGCTTAAAATGTCAGTGGTGCCGAGGCTGAGAAACCCTGCCATAACAGAGTCTAGTTCTGGCAGGGCCTGGGAATCTTCATTTGTGACAAGCCACGGAATTTTCAGTGTTGACTTGAGTCTGAGAAGCTCTGTCCTCCCAGGCCTCACCATCCCCACCCGTAGATAGTGGCCACAGTTGAGCTGCCCCCTGCCAGGCAAGCTCTGTGCTGGGTGTACGGTGGTGACCAGACAGGTGTGCAGACGAGTACTTGCAGCCAGGCTGCTGGGTAGGTGAGGGGCTAAGGGTGGGTCAGGCTGGAGCCCTTCCATGGCTCCCCACTGATAGCCCGGTTTCCCTTCTGTCAACTTCCTGCTCTGAGACCACTGCTGGCTGTGCCTTCACTCCGACTCCGGGGAGGGGCCCCAGATGGTCCCTGTCTGTGAGGACCCTGCGGGCCGTGGGCAGCCTGTGGCCAGGAGGTGGATCCCATGGAATTGACCCCTCATCACCTGCGTGATGGAGACTGGGGGGTGCTAAAGCTCTGAGATCTTGCTGCATTTCCTGGGCAGTGAGGCTGGTCTGGGCCAGGTGATAGGGATGTGGCAGTGAGCCACCCTCGGGGAGCCATGGAACCCGGACTCTGGGGTGGCCTTTTGCTGGGAGTCCCAAACTTCCCCATCTGAGAGGCCGAGGATGGTGGCTCACTTCAACCTGGTCTGCTGCTCTTCACAGCCTTTGAGGCATCTTGAGTTGTTGGGGCCCTGAGAAGAAGCATTCCCTCCTCCCAGGTCTCCACTTACCTTCCTGCTTCTGAAGGGAACCAACATGGGGAAGAGGTGAAGGTGTGGCCTTGGGTCAGCATCCAACCCTATTGTTCTGTCCAACCTTGCTTGGGCTTGTTCTGCCCTTCTCTGGACCTCAGTTTCTTCATCTGTAAAATGGGAATGATAATGGCACATACCTCCTTGGATTGTGGTAGTTGCTCATGTCTATAAAACACATGTCCTGTAGAACAAGCTCAATGAACAGGACTGGGTTTTACTGTTGATTAATTAAAGATGAACCCGGGAGGCAGGAGCGAGTGTTCTAGAGCGAGGGTCGCGCTCTGTGCAGCTCTGTCTTGAGCTGTGGGGAGGCAGTGGTGGCAGATAGGTGCCATCTGTGTGGGGCCCCGACGGTGGCCAGCTGCCTTTCTGAGTCACTGACACATGGTAGGGCAGGTGCTAGAAAGATGTGGCTACTACACACCCATCGTGCCGGTAGAATTCTTTACATTGCCTCTCTGGGTGAGCAGTGGAGAAAGGAGCTGGACACGGCACCGCAGGGTCACGCGACAGCCCCACGCAGTGGGTAGTGTCACCCTTTCACAGATGAAGTCCAGGCTCCCGGTGGTGGGCCTCCGGGTCACTCATGCAGCCCTACCCTCACCTGCCTGATTACCCCCGTCCCCCTGGCCTTCTCTTGCCTCTTCCTGAGAGCCACCTCCTTCCTTCTGGGTCTTCCCACCACCCGGGCCATCTCCCCGCGTCTTCACCCAGCCAACCGCAGCCTAGAGGTCCCAGCTATGGCGTCACTGCCCCGACCAAGTCAGGCCCCCAGTCTGTTCTGCTTCCTCGCAGCCCCTTCCACTTCCTTGGAGGCTGGCGGCAGTTGTCAGTTGCTTTTTGTGTGAGTCTGTCTCCCCGCTCGGCCGGGGGCTCCTGAGGAGGTCTGCTCCCGTTGTGTCCCCACACCCACGTGGGCCTGGCACCGAGCCGGCGTCCACAGTGAGGCTTTGTGGATGCATCACAGAGGCCCTGGTTGGGATCTGGGGCCAGGGGAGCTCCGAGGGAGACACCAGCCTGGTAGGATGCTCTGCTCTATTTCAGGACAACCCAGAAAGAGCCGAATTCTGCCAGCGGGCTGTGGTGGGTGGAGAGGGCTCGCCCTGCCTCTCTGGGATTTGGACATCTAATTGTGTATCTTAAAGCTAAAAACGAAACTCCCCTGAAAACCCAGTCTCTGTAATTACCTATCCCTGGCAGCATGGAGCTGGGGACTCAAGCCCTGAAACCCCAGGCTAGGGAGGCCATCTTCATCTCTTACCAAGGGGCGCCCGGTCCTGCCGGGAGGGTGAGTGTGGGCCCAGGCCTTGAATCAGGCAGATGGGCATTCACATCCCTTTGCTTTTGACCAGCTCTTCTAACCTCACACCCTTTTCTCATTTTTCAATTTCAAGTTCAATTACAGAAACAGTTCTTCGACAGACACAAAGACAGTTGGCCCTGCGAATGGTTCCTCACCCCACCTTAGCCAGACCCGCTCCGAGCTCCCTCCCTCCTTCAGCCATTGTCTCCTCCTGCCCCTTTGCAGGTGGAGCAAGCCGCTAGGCTTGGGAGCCCAGAGTCCAGGGCTCTGGACGGTGTCCTCTTTGGGCTTGGTGCCATCATCTTTACATTTCAGTTCTCGGCACATCCTGAGCCACATTAGCAGGGCAAGCGGGGGTTGGGGTGGGGGGCGGATGCACAGTCCTGTGTGTTCTTAATGAGCATCTTCTTTATGATTTTTCGTCAGAGATGCTCATTCGTTGTAATTTTTTCACGCTCTTCCTCTTTCTGGCTCACTGCACCTGGGGAGTTGGGGAATGTATGCAGAGATCCATGTTTCCCACAGAGGCCCTGTCCCTGCCCCCGGGGCCACAGTCCGTCGAGGTCATGGCTGGTGCCAAGCGGTGCTCAGCTTTCAGGATCCCGGTCGCCCTTCAGGGCTCTTGGCAGCGCTGCACTGGACCTTTGCTGTTCCTGGGGTGGCTTTTTGGCCTCTAGCCTCCTTGTGCCTTCTTTTTTTAATAAATTTATTTATTTATATATATATTTGGCCGCTTTGGGTCTTCGTTGCTGCGCGCGGGCTTTCTCTAGTTGCGGTGAGCGGGGGCTATTCTTTGTTGTGGTATGCGGGCTTTTCATTGCGGTGGCTTCTCTTGTTGCGGAGCATGGGCTCTAGGCGCACAGACTTCGGTAGCTGTGGCGCGCGGGCTCAGTAGCTGTGGCTCGTGAGCTCTAGACCGTAGGCTCAGTAGTCGTGGTGCACGGGCTTAGTTGCCCCGCGGCATGTGGTATCTTCCCGGACCAGGGCTCGAACCCATGTCCCCTGCATTGGCAGGCGGATTCTTAATGACTGCGCCACCAGGGAAGCCCCTCCTAAGCCTCTCCTCGTGCCTTCTTAAACATGTCAGGCATATTCCCACCTCAGGGCCTTTGCACTGACTGTTCCTCATGCCTGGACTGCTCTTCCCCCAGGCGTCTGTGTGGGTCACTCTCTCACCCCCTTCGGCTCTTTGCTCAGATGTCACCTTCCCATTAACACCTTCCCTGGCCGTCTTTCCCTCAGGCGCCCCCAACCCAGGCACTGCCTGCCTCCTTCCCTGTTCCTTTTTCCTCCATAGCACTTACCACCATCTTGTGTGTTTGCTTTATTTTGTCTGTCTCCTTCCTGCTGCCAGACTATAAGCCCCTTGAAGGCAGGAATTTCTGTTTTGTTCACTATTTATGTCCCTAGGGCCTTCAGTAGTACCTGGCACCTAATAAGTGCTTAGTAAAAGGTTTTTGAATGAATCAAGCCCCTGAGATTCCCTCAAACCTGGCCTGGCAAGCTCCCACCTGGGGCTCATGGTCCCCTGCTTGGCGTCTTAATTCCTGTCTTTTTTTTTAAATGAATGCCCCCTCACCCCGACCCCTGAGCCTGTGCTCATCTTTCATCTCCCCCCATTATCCCTGCCCTGTGCCTGAGACCCCATACCAACTGACTGAGGGTGCCCAGCTCCCTCTCTTCAGAGGGCTCTGGAGGCGGCTGCAGGGCTGAGTCCTGGCTGTGCCATCTCTGGCTCTGGACACAGATGGGCCTGGAGTCAAGACCGGGCTCTGCTCCTCACCACCCTGTAGCTGTGAGTGAGTTTCTCAGCCTTTCTGGGCCTCATTTTCCTCATCTGTAAAGTGGGCCATGATAACACCCAACTTGCAGCGTTCAGGAGTTCCAGGCAGCACACAGTAGGCCCACAGGGAATGGCCACTGCTGGGGTGTTTGTTTTTATCCTTGCTGTGACCTCCTGGGTGGGCCAGGGCGAGGCTCTGAGCTTCTTCCCATGGGAGTGGTGGCATTTAAGAGCGTGTGTTTAGAGCCCTGTGGAAACATGAGGGAGGCCCAGGGCTGATCCCGTGAGCCCTGCCCCTGCCCACCTTCCCACAGCGGGAGAGGAAACAGCCTGTTACCTGAGCCTGGGAGGGCTCCGCATGGCTTTCTCTGGCCAGGCCTGCAGGAACCACGGTCAAGCAGGCTTCCTGGCCGGGTGTTCCCGGGGCAGACTCACAAAGGGGAAGGGAGAGAGCCCACAATTCGATATCGGCTTTTGTTCCCGGACACTAATCCTAATTCTTCTGGGTGTTTCAACACGCCCAGCACTGTGAGCTTCCTCCTCAGGCTCCAGCAGCTGCTTCCAGCTCCTGGCTGGCTCGAGCAAGTGGAGGGGGTGGGCGGAGATCTGAGGGTCCACATGGGAGCCCTGGCCGGCCCCTAGCTTTCCCTGCTTTCAGGCTTGGGCCTTTGGCTGCTTGGGAAGTATTCTGCTCTTTTCACCCTTCCATTCACCTCCTCAGGGCTGCTTTCAGCCTCTGCCTAAAACCGGAATCCATAATGGTGAGACAGAGGCACTGTCAGAGGAAGATTCAAAGTTCTCACCATGGTCCAGCATGACCTACCCCTGTTCCCTCGACAACCTCGTCCCCTCTGCTCCCCTCCCCAGTCCCATTCAGCCGCTGGCCCCCATGCTGCTTCTCCACTTGCTAAGCTTGTTTCTACCTCAGGGCCTTTGCACTTGCTGTTCATGCATCAGGACAGCTCTTCCCCCAGTCTTTGCTCAGCCCACATCCTCACTTCACTCCAGACCTTGCTCAGACGTCACTGCCAAAGGGCTTTCCCTAACCACCTGCCCAAAGTAGCAGCCCCCACCTTCTCATCTCTATCCAGTACTCCCTACCCACCTTCCTTGTTCTGTTTTCTCCATTTTTCTCTCTTTATTTGAACTACCATGTTTTCGTTTTGGTAACAGCTTTATTAAGACGTAATTCACAGACCACACAATTCACCCATTTAAAGTGTACAATTTGGGGGCTTCCGTGGTGGCACAGTAGTTAAGAATCCGCCTGCCAACACAGGGGACATGAGTTCAAGCCCCGGTCTGGAAAGATCCCACATGCTGCAGAGCAACTAAGCCCGTGCGCCACAACTACTGAACCTGCGCTCTAGAGCCCACGAGCCACGACTACTGAGCCTGCACGCCACAACTACTGAAGCCCGCGCGCCTAGAGCCCGTGCTCCGCAACAAGAGAAGCCACTGCAATGAGAAGCCCGTGCACTGCGACGAAGAGTAGTCCCCGCTCGCCGCAACTAGAGAAAGCCCGTGTGCAGCAGCAAAGACCCGACAAAAATAAATTTTAAAAAAAAAAGTGTACAGTTTGGTAGTTTTTAGTATATTCACAGAGTTGTGTGACTGTCACCACAGTCAATTTTAGAACATTTTCATCACCCCAAAAAGAAACTCCATACCCATTGGCAGTCGTTCCCATTTTTTTCCCAGCTCCCCCATCCCCTGGCAATCATCAGTCTTTCTGTCTCTTATGGATTTGCCTATTCTGGGCACTTCATAGAAATGGAATCATACAATGTATAGTTCTTTGTGACTGGCTTCTTTCACTTAGCATAATGTTTTCAAGGTTAATTCACATTGTAGCACGTTTAGGTGCTCAGTTTCTTTTGATTGCTGAATAATATTCCATTGTATGGATATACCACATTTTATGTATCCACTCACCAGTTGATGGACATCTGGGTTGCTTTCACTTTTTGGCTATTATGAATAATGCTGCTGTGTACATTTGTGTACAAGGTTTTGTGTGGGCATATGCTTCATTTCTGTTGGGTATATACCTAGGAGTAGAATTGCTGAGTCATATGGTAACTCTATGGTTAACCTTTTGAGGAACTGCCAGACTGTTTTCCAAAGCAGCTGCACCAGTCTACGTTCCTACCGGCAGTGCGCGAGGGTTCCAATTTCTCCCCATCCTCATCAACGCTTATTATCTGTCTTGATTATAGCCATTTTAGTGGGTGTGAAGTGGTAACTTGTTATATAGTTTTGATTTGTTTTTCCCTGATAGTTAATGATGTTGAGCATCTTCTCATGTGCTTATTGGCCATTTATATATCTTTTTTGGAGAAATGTCTGTTCAGATCATTTACCAATTTTTAAATTGGGTTGTTTGTCTTTATTATTGAGTTGTAAGTGCTCTATATATTCTAGCTACAAGTCTCATATATATGATTTGCAAATATTTTCTTTCATTCTGTGGGTTGTCTTCACTATTTATTTATTTATTTATTTATTTATTTTGCGGTACGCGGGCCTCTCACTGTTGTGGCCTCTCCCGTTGCGGAGCACAGGCTCCAGACGCGCAGGCTCAGCGGCCATGGCTCACGGGCCCAGCCGCTCTGCGGCATGTGGGATCTTCCCAGACCGGGGCGCAAACCCGTGTCGCCTGCATCAGCAGGTGGACTCTCAACCACTGCGCCACCAGGGAAGCCCGTCTTCACTATTTTGATGGTGTTCTTTGAATGACAAAAATTTTTAAATTTTTATGAAGTTCAAAATATCTATATTTTTCTTTTGTTGCTTGTACTTTTGGTGTCATATCTAAGAAACTGTTGCCTAATACCAGATCATGAAGAGTTACCCCTGTGTTTTCTTCTAAGAATTTAATAGTTTCAGCTCTTAAACTTATGAATTACTTATTGTATACGGTATGAGAAATGAGTCCTGCTTTATTCTTTTGCACGTGAATATCTAGTTGTCCCAGGAACGTTTGTTAAAAAGGCTGTTCTTTCCCCCATTGGCACCCTTGTTGAAAATTAACTGACCATAAATGTGAAGGTTTACTTCTGGACTCTCAATTCTATTCTATTGATCTATGTGTCTATCCTTATGCCAGAACCACTCTTTCTTGATTATTGTAGCTTTGTAGAAGTTCTGCATTCAAGACATGTGAATCCCTTCTTATGTTCTACTTTCTCTAGATTGTTTAGATTATTCTGGTCCTTTGAACTTCTAAGATTTAGGATCAACTTGTCAATTTTCTGCAGAGAAGCCAGCCGAGATTTTGATAGGAATCATATTGAATTTTTAGATCAATTTGGGTGTATTATCATCTCTTTTTTTTTTTTTGTGGCTGTGTTGGATCTTCGTTGCTGCATGCAGGCTTTCTCTAGTTGCAGCAAGCAGGGGCTGTTCTTCGTTGCTGTGCATGGGCTTCTCATTGCGGTGGCTTCTCTTGTTGCGGAGCACGGGCTCTAGGCGCGCAGGCTTCAGTAGTTGTAGCACGCGGGCTCGGTAGTTGTGGCGCGCAGGCTCGGTAGTTGGGACGCACAGGCTTAGTTGCTCCGCGGCATGTGGGATCTTCCCGGACCGGGGCTCGGACCCGTGTCCCCTGCATTGGCAGGCGGATTCTTAACCACTGCGCCACCGGGGAAGCCCGGGAGTATTATCATCTTAACAATATTAAATATTTCAGTCCACGACTGTGGGATGTCTTTCCATTTATTTAGATCTTCTTGAATTTCTTTCAGCAATGTAGTTTGTAGTTTTCCAGAGTATACGTTTTGTACTTCTTTTGTTAAATTTATTCTTTTTGATACTATTGTAAATGAAATTGTTTTCTTCATTTCATTGTGGATGTTCACTAGTACTGTATATAGAAATAACTGATTTTTGTATATTGCAACCTGGCTGAACTCATGTATTCTAATAGTTTTTTTACTGGATTCCTTAGGATTTTCTACATACAAGATTAAGTCATCTGCCAAAAGAGGTAGTTTTCGTTCTTCCTTCCCACTCCCAGCAAAATGTAAGCTAGTCATTGCTGTGGCCCCAGTGCATAGAACAAGGACTGGCACACGACTGGTGCTCAATTATTTGAATGAATGAATGAGGCTGGGTCAGATGATGCTCCAGCCCAGGGTTCCCACTCCTCCTTTGGCACCTGCTTCCTGAGGGTCCCTGCCCATGTCCACTGGCAGGTTGGGAGCTCTCCCTTCCTCCCCCTCATCTCTAGCCCTGACCTTTTCTGTTTGTCCCCAGTCTGTGGGGGTTGCTGGAGCTCACCTTCCTAACAGGGTCAGAGCATTTTGGTGATTGGCCCCAGCCCAAGTTGCACAGTGAGTGTGAGGCTGCGAGCCCAGGTCTGCCCGACGAAGTCCTGTTGCTTCTTGTCACAGCCCTGGCAGGATGTGGGGAAGCCTTGGTCCCATCCTCAAAGACTTGTGGGGCTAGGAGGGAGCTCCTCATAGAGGCTTGGCTCGGGCGCTTTCATCGGCCGAGAAACCAAGAGTATGTTTGTTCCTCACTCATGCGATTCCCTCTGCCAGGAACCGTCTCCCCCGCTTGCTACTCCCCCCTCTTCATTCGGGTCTGAGCCTGAATGCCACCTCCCTGCAGCCAGTCACCTTCCCTGACTCACCCCTTCCCCCACCCTGTCCCGGTGACACTGAGTCATCAGTGGGGTGACTGTCAGATGTCAGTCTGTGAATCAAGTCCACCACAGCATCCAGCACCTGGCACATACTTGGGACTCAGAGACATGGGTAGACGCCTCGGGTGCAGATCAGGGCGCTGCTGGCTCCACAACCCCAGGGGGTTCTGTCTGCCAGGCTTTCCCGAGCCCCTGACCCGTGAACCACGGTGATGGCTGAGCGCTCTGACTCTGCAGTTGGACCGTCCTGAGTTCAGATCCTGCTTTGTCCATCACTGGGGGTGTGACCTTGGATGGTCTCCGGGAGCCTCAGTGCCCTCAGCTGTAGAAGGGGTGGCACAGAGTCTCCTTCCAGGGTTGCCGTGAGAAACAGGCCAGCCCGTGTTCAGGAGATGCTCAACCTGTGCTGACCCTCCGCCCACCAGCCCCCGTCTGGCCATTAACCCGAGCCCCTCCGGTCTCCAGGGTGTGGAGCGGTCACTTCCTCAGCTGTCCACTCGCCGTTCCTGTTAGGTGGGATGAGGCTGGAGATCATGTCTCGTACGCCTGCCCCTCCCTTCCTGAGCGCGTCCTGCCGTGGCAGGGGGGCTCATTTCCACCATGTGCCGCTGCCACCCCCGGGGCCCACTGGCCCCTGAGGCAGCTGGAGAGGCTCGGTGGACTGCTCCCACTGGCTCCCACTCACCCCCAGGGCACAGGGCGCCTCCCCAGTGGGGGGCGGGTGCTGAATTGGTGGGCTTGGTCGTGTTCCTCAGGTCCAGGAGGCGCTCCAGGGACTGGAAAGCCAGCACCCCCTCCTCGACCCTGCCCTGACCCAGCGGGGAGGGTTGAGCACGTGGCACCAGAGCCAGGCTGCCTGGGTTCAAGTCCCTGTTCTGCTCTGCCAGTGGTGGGCCTCGGGCCGGGATCTTAGCCCTAGAGCTCCCAGTTTCTTTGAACGTGGGCTTGGACTACAGGTAGTAGCTGCCCCAGACGGTTGCTGGGAGGGTTAGCGTGACCTTGGATCGCCAGCACTTGGAGAAGGCTCCTGTGGCAGCTGGTTTTGTGAAGTGCTTTGGGTGGTGCCTGGCGCACAGAAGTACCGTATGAGCATTAGCTGTTGTTGTTGTTGTTATTATTATCATTGTTATTATTGCTGGTGAAGAAGGGGGCTCTGGAGCCAGGCGGCACTGGGCTGAGGGCCAGCTGTTTCCTGGCTGGGCAGGACTGGGCAGTTTATCTAGCCTCAGTTTCTTCATGTGTAAAAAGGGCTGGGAGTCCATCCTGGGAGCACCGTTGTGAGGCTCACTTGAGATGGCCAGTGGCAGTCCAGCTGGAGGGAGGTAATGGCAGCCAAAGGAGCTACCCGAGACCCCAGAGCAAGGTTGGGGGTGGGACAGGCAGTGCTGGAAACAGACAGCTGCCCCCAGCCTGATCTCACCCTCGCCTTGTGTTTTTTCATTTTTTATTTTTATGTTTTTGTCGTTTGTTTTATAACACGTACACAAGCAGATTCTTGTTATGAAAATACAGTCACTTTGTGATACAAAGTGAAAAGTGAGAGTTTCCCTCCCCGTCCCAAAGGTAGCAGGGCCCTCACGTCCCTAAAAGTGGACCCTGCACCCTTGCACTCACTGTCCCTCTGATCCGCAGGGAGGAGGTGCAAGAGAACTGTGTGCGGTGGCGGAAGAGGTTCACCTTCGTGTGTAAGATGAGTGCCAACCCGGCCACCGGCCTGCTGGACCCCTGCATCTTCCGTGTATCGGTGCGCAAGGTGAGAGGCCAGGGGGCGCTGGTAGGGCCACTGGGCTGCTGGCTTTAGGCCCATGCCCTGAGTGAGTCAGTCAACCCCTTTTCTTGTCCCCCTTCCCTGGGAGTCAGATTGGGGGGTGGGGTGGACTGGGGAGACCCATGAGGTTCCTGGGATCCCCTAGTCATCCTGCTGCCTTTGTCTGTTTCCCATGCAGGAGCTGAAAGGTGGGAAGGCTTACTCCAAGGTAAGCGGGGCCATGTGAAGGGGCGGCGGGCTGGGACGGGATGGGTGGATGGGACAAGCATGAGAGAAGCTCCTAGACGAACCTCCACCCGCCTCTCTTGCCCCAAACAGAAGACGCCCCGCCCTCCATGAGATGTATTATTTTTTTGAAATATCTTTTTATTTTTAATTTATTTTTGGCTGTGTTGGGTCTTTGTTGCTGTGAAGAGTTGTGACTCACGGGCTCTAGAGCGCAGGCTCAGTAGTTGTGGCGCACGGGCTTAGTTGCTCCTCGGCATGTGGGATCTTCCCGGACCGGGGCTCGAACCCGTGTCCCCTGCATTGGCAGGCGGATTCTTAACCTCTACACCACCAGGGAAGTCCCAATTTTTTTGAAATACCTTTATTGATAGTCTTTGCACTTAACATAAAGGCAGTGGATGCTTGTTGCAGCACAAATGGGACAGAGGTTTTCAGAGTGAAAGGGTGGTTTCCACCCTATTTCTCTCTAGGCCTCCTCCTCAGACTCCACCATTTTGATTTGTTAGGGTCTTTCCAGACCTTTTTTTTTTTGTGTGGTACGCGGGCCTGTCACTGTTGTGGCCTCTCCCATGGCGGAGCATAGGCTCCAGACACCCAGGCTCAGCAGCCATGGCTCACAGGCCCAGCCGCTCTGCGGCATGTGGGATCTTCCCGGACCGGAGCACGAACCCGTGTCCCCTGCATCGGCAGGCGGACTCTCAACCACTGCGCCACCAGGGAAGCCCTCCAGACCTTTTAAGAAAAAAAAAAAAAAAATGCATGAAATATACGTCCAGAGCAGTGAATAAAACGTGTGCATATGGTTTAGAGGATCATACAAGGCACACCCTGTGTGTGTACTTGTGCACACGCAGGTGATATGATATTTAAATTCACAAGAGGGACTTGTTCTAAACAGATTCTGCAACTTGGTTTTTTACTTACCAATACATCATGGGCATGTTTTTGTGGCATCACAAATTTCCTTTTGCTGTCTAACAGCGGCGGGGCCCATCGTTTGGCTGGGTGAAGAGGGCTCGGCCAGGCCCCGCTGTTGCACATCTGTGTGGTTGCCGGGCTTTCCCTGTGCCCACAGACAGTTCAGGCCTACGCATTAAAACCTTTTCCACTGGGGAAGGTGGGGGAAGATGGCTCTGGAAGGGTTACCTCTGGCTTTGAATCAGCCTGCTCTGCCCTAAGGCCCCCTTCTCGTGGGGACTCTCGCCCACCCTCTGCGGCCTGGGGAGGCGCCCAGCAGCAGGGGATGGGCTCAGTCAGTCCAGAGGGGACATGCCTCTGCCTCACCTCACTCTGCGTGGAGAGCCCGAGGGAGGTGCTGTGCAGGGCGTGTTCCTTCCCACCGACCAGAGCCCAGGAAGCTCAGTGGACCAGGCCTTGTACTCTGCCTTGGCCGGGGCGCTGATGCCCTCTCCAGAAGCAGAGGGCAGGGTGGCTAGAACCGGGCTGTGGAAGATGCTCTCGGAGTGGAGATTTCTCCTCCTGTTGCTGCATGTGGGTGAAGGACAGCCAGGAAAGAAACTGCCGGCAAACAGCCGGAACTCCCACCTCCTTCCCCCTCCCCCCACAAACCTGCTATGTCACATGTCAGACCTGCCAGGCCCTTCCCTTCCGTTCTTTAATCAAACCTCCACCACAGGCTCAGCTCCCCTTAATCAGAGGAGGAAGCTGAGGCCCAGAGAGGTGGTGAGACTTGACGCTGATCAGGCCTAATGTCAGTTCTGGCTCTGCCGGTTAAGGTGTGTGAGCCCCTGAGCAAGTCACTTCCCCGCTCTGAACCTTAGTTTCCTTGTCTGAAGCATGTGCCCTAAGCTCTGCAGTAGAGACTTGCATGCAGCAGGTGCTCAATAAATGTCCCTGATTGGCTTGGTTCGTCTTCCAGGTGGCCAAGCCCAGCATCCCCCCAACCTCAACCTCCAGGTCTGGCAGACTTGGCTTCCACCCAGGAGGCCTTCTCAGCTCATACACCATGTTCTCACACTTTCTCGCTTCCCTCCGCATCCCTTGCTCCCTTCTGCATCGCAGGAGCAGCTGGGAGTTCCCACCAGCCCCTCACTCCAGCTCCCGCCAGGGTCTCCTGCTCACCCTGCAGTGCCCTCCACGCTTGCAGCCCAACGCCAAGTTCCCACGGGCCTTCCCTCCCCTCCTGTCCACTGGCCTGGTGGCTCCCACAGCACGGCCTTGTTTCCCAGGGAACAATGCGTCTGTGTCACAGACAACAATGTCCTTTCATCTCGGGCGCTGCCCTGGTGCACGCTGGGACACGGCACAAAGGGTGCTTTGTGCAGCTCAGGGATGTGAGCTCCTGGCTTTGCCACGTTGGAGCCGCCAGCCCGGGCCTCTGTCCTTGGGTGCCGGTTATGCAACAGTCATTCTGGGCCGTGGGGCGGGCCCGAGGGCTCTGCCTCCCCTCCCCATCCCACCTTGCCAAGCTAACCCTTGGGCTGCCAGCCATGCGCCCGCACTCCCCTCAGCCTCCCACCCTCTCCTCTGTCCCCACAGCTGGGCTTTGCCGACTTGAACCTGGCGGAGTTTGCAGGCTCGGGCTCCACAGTGCGCTGCTGCCTGCTGGAGGGATACGACACGAAGAACACCCGACAGGACAACTCCATCCTCAAGGTACCAGGGCTTTGCTGCCCCATCCACCCACTCCCACCAAGGGGCAGGGGCAAACGTGCTCCTTGTCAGAGTCCCCTGACGGTTGTTAAGAATACAGGTTCTCACCCCAGACAGGCAGTGAGAGACATTGGGAAAGACGTGGGCCCTGGGGTCAGGAAAGCACCATCGAAGGCCTGACTCAGGCACTGGCCTCAGTTTCCCCATCCATAATCAGGGTCAGGGGTGGACCCAATAGTCTCTTTAACGCTTTGGTGAGCACTTTCGGTGAGCTCAGCATGGCTGAGTGCTTACCACCCGTTATCTCGTGGTTTCTGACAACAGCCCCGTGGGGTGTGCTATCTATCATTGGCCCCAGTTTTGCACCGCAGGGGGCTGAGGCGCAGAGGTTCGATCATCCGCCTGGGTCACAAGCAGAGCTGGTACTTGAGCCTGCAGTCCAGCTCCTAACCACTGCCCACACGTTATGAGGCAGCCTGAGCTCCCAGAGCATCAGTGAGCAGATGGACTGCCATCCCCGGACCTGGCAGAGCCGGGCAGCTGCTCAGAGGGCCCAGCCACGGGAAGGCTTCCAGCCGGGGCATCATCCTCCCCCCAGGCAGCTGCCTCTTTGGCCTCTTGGGACAGAGATATCTGGGCATCCACTGCCAGCATGCCTCTCTTCCTCGTCCCCACACCCTTCCACCTGGCTGAGAAAACAGTCTTGTTGTAGCCACACCTCTGCGAGCTGGCCCAGCGGGAGCGTGTTATGCCTGGCAGAGCCAGGCAAGAGGTGGCAGGCAAGGGCTCTGGGGCGTCCTGGGCCTTTTGCCGAAGAAACCAGAGGCACCTGAAAAGGTCCAGGCTAGTTGTTGTGAGAGCCAAGCCCTTTCAGCCTTGCCCCAGTGGCCCAGTGCATCCTCAGGCCAGATCAAGGCCCCAGGGGCAGGTGGCCTCCAGTTCAGGGCCATCTCCCCCACATCCTGTCTGCAGGGCCTTGAGCAGTCCCTTCCCCTGAGTCTGAGTCTCAGTTCCCTCGTCTACAGCTTGGGGCCATCACGTACTTTGTAGGTTGCTATCATGGCCAAGTGAAACAATCCATTAAAAACAAAGCCTCACCCCAGCGGTCAACATTTTTGTCAGAGGTGTCCCTGTGATCTGAGCACCTCTTTCCCACCCCATCACCCCTCTGCCTGTCGCTCCGCCCCAGCCCAGATTTGGGGACCCAAACCTTGCCCTGCTTAGACCATTGCCAAAATCTTTGCCCGAGTGGATGTTACATTTCTAATGGCTTCTTGCTTTACTTTATTCAACAAACTTTCACAAGCCCCTGCCCTCTGTGTTGGAATCTGTGAACCCCTCCCCACCGCGTAGGCATTGAGAGCTTCCCTCCCACCTGCTCACCTGCTCTGAGGGCTGCGAGGGGCGCAGAGGATAGAGAGTGTCTGCGGCTCCTCCCTTGAGGGCCTCACAGTCTGTTTGTGGTTTTGCAATGACAGTAGCTGACATTCCCTCCTCACTCACCCCGTGCCAGGTGCCCAGCATCCTCTCCACTATTCCACGAGGTAGGCGTTAGGATCAGTTTTGTCCTCTGCACGAGGAAACTGCGCTTCACTGAAGTTTGGTGGCTTTGCCAGGGCCAGCAAGGGACAGAGATAGGATCAGAGTCCAAGTGCATCTGAAGCCAGAGCAGGGAGGCCACAGGGAGGCCGGGCGCCTGGGTCGGGGGGTGGATGGGGCGTGGCTGATTCCTCCGGCTTTTGCACAGGTCACCATTGGAATGTTCCTGCTCTCTGGAGACCCCTGCTTCAAGACGTGAGTGCTGGTACAGGGTGCCGGAGGGGTGGGGGCTCTGTCCTGGACACGGGGAGGGGGGACAAGGGACTGTCCCCTCCTCCAGGCTCTTGGGTTCCCCTGTCTTCTCCGACCCCAAAGTGGGGCACTCCGGTCACACGCATCTGTCTTCCCAAGGCCGCCGTCCACTGCCAAGTCCATCTCCATCCCAGGCCAGGATTCCTCCCTGCAGCTGACGTGTAAGGGTGGCGGGACCAGCAGCGGTGGCAGTGGCACCAATTCCCTGACAGGGTCCCGGCCACCCAAGGCCCGGCCCACCATCCTCAGCTCAGGTACTGTTCCTCACATGCCCTCCCTACCCCTCCCATGGCCGAAGGCTTTTACCTCCCCATATCCCTAGGTCCCAAGGGGGATGCTTGCTGAGAAGGGAAGGCTAGTGGGATGGCGTGTACCCACCCACGCTTCCATTAGGCAGGCGTCTGAGCCCCTCCTGTGATCTGGGCTCTGTGTGTGGCCCCAGGACCACAGCAGCGCCCTGGACCGAGACTAACCGGGTCCCTGGCCTAGCAGGAGAGACGGGTGTCAATGAGACAATAAATATGTCAAATGCATGTCCACCTACAGCTGTGACGAGAGGTGTCAGAGAGACACAGAAGGTGTCCGCCTGGGGATGACCGGGGAAAGCTCCCTGAAGGGGTGTCATTTGAGCTGAATCTGGGGTGTGGTGTGCAGTGTTCCTGGCAGAGGGATGTCCTATGAGCTCCTGCTCTGTGACTGGCTGCATGACCTTGACTGGTCGTTCTGCCTCTCCAGGCCTCAGCGTCCTCCTCTGCAAAATGGGATCAGCAGTAGCAATCACATCTTGGGTTGCTCTGGGGATGAACTGAGCAAACGTACGTGCGCGCCTTGCCTGGCTCATAGTGTGTCCTCTATTTCCCAGCACGTGTTTTGTTAAATTATCATTATTACTAATATTATGAAAAATGCAAATGAGCTTGAATCCCCAGAGGAATCAGTGCGGCAATTAAGAGGGGGAGGTGATACCAGGAGAGAAGGCTCCAGCCTGCACCACCCCCCAACCCTGGGTGCTGTGCAGGGTGAAGCAGGCCCCTCTGAGCATGAGCCTTGACCTCTGCACCCCTTCCCTGGGGGTGAGGTCAGGGCTGGGAGGAGGACTACCCCTTAGCTGATCAGTAAGCAAGGCGGCACGCGGCGGCCCTGATTTGTGCCGCAAGAGCAATTAGGGCACAGGGCCTCAGGCCCTGTTTGCTGGGTGATTCTGCCCCCAGGGGATGGGAGCAGTGAGGGACCCTCTGACCCCAAGGGCCAGCTTCCCTCCACTCCCGTTTTTCCTGCACACCCAGCCTAGTGTGGCCCAGAGCTGGGGGCTGCATGCAGGAATGGGGGCTCCCCAGCTCCATTGCTCTCTCCAGCTTCAGGGTGGGGGTCCCCAGAGGAGAGATCTGGGGACCAGGCCACTCCAGCAAATATGGGGCCTTTTGTGCAAAGTAACAGAGGTGCCTCTCCCACGGGGGGTGGGATTTGAGCCCCCCCAAGCCTCTATAGCTGGTTTTCTGCCTCTCGCTCTCCCTCTTCTGCAACTCCTCAGATGTGGAGAACCTGCTGACTTGAAAAGCCATGTGGCTTTGGGTGGGGACACAGGCAGGCCTGGGGTCCATCCTATGGCCTGGGTGTGCTCATCTCCGAAGAGAGGATGGATGAGTCCTTGCTTCCTGTGTGGGTGGGGTGGGGCTACTCATGGAGCGCTGGGCAGACCCCACCTGGTTCCCTGGAATCTCCTGCTGTCACTGCCTGAAAGTGTGTTCCCCGCCTTCCGCACCCCCTTATTCACTCCACTCCAGCTACACTGACCCAAGCCCATTCAAGCCTCAGGGCCTTTGCTTATGCCGTTCCCTCTGTCTAGAAGGCCCTTCCCCTGATGCTGCTTCCTTCTGGCTTGCTCCCTTCCACGCATCCTGAAGGTTTCGCATTAAGGCCACCTCCTCAGAGAAGCCTTCCCTGATTCCAGACTGGGTCAGACCGCCCCCCCGCCATACGCTCCCTACTCTGCGTCATTAGCCAGTTGTGGTTAATCGTGGGTCATTTTTGTTCAACATACTTCTTTCCCACCACTGGTGCCTGTGACACCACGTCTCCTGTTCCCAGCACCCGGTAGAGCGCCCAGCGTGGAGGATGTCCCCAGCAGATATTTGTGGAATGAACGAATGACCCGGGGTTCGAGTGGTGACCTGCAGCTCGGGGCAGGTTGCTGCTTCCCTGGACCTCAGCTTTTCAGTCTCTTAAATGGAAATACATAATGTGCTCTCCACCCCCCCACCCCCCACCCACCCCCCCACACTCAGTGAGAGGAGGAGCAAGGGCGAGGGCGGGCACACTGGTAACCCCTGCCCCTACCCGGCTTCCAGGGGTGCCAGAGGAGCCGGACCAGAACCTCTCCAGCCCCGAGGAGGTGTTCCACTCCGGCCACTCCCGCAACTCCAGCTACGCCAGCCAGCAGTCCAAGATCTCTGGTGAGTGCCCGCCCGGCCCCTTGCCCTTGGCCTTCCACCTTCCCCGGCCCCCGGCTCCCAGTAATCAGCGTCCCCGACTGCCCCCCAGGCTACAGCACCGAGCACTCGTGCTCCTCCAGCCTCTCGGACCTGACGCACCGCCGGAACACGTCCACCAGCAGCAGCGCCTCGGGCGGCCTCAGCATAGCTGTGGAGGGTCCCGAGGGCAGCGAGCGTGAGCATCGGCCCCCCGAGAAGCCGCCGCGGCCACCCCGGCCCCCACATCTGTCGGACCGCTCGTTTCGGTAAGTCTCACCATACGTGCTCCTGGAGAGCAGACCCCGCCGGTGGCTCCCTGAGCCTCTGCTCCTCTACCTGTAACAGAGGGACAAGGGGGCCCCTGCCGCAGTGGTGTGGGCATGGCTATTCAACCAGCTGATGCTCACAGGCGCGGCGCCCCGGCCTGGCACGCATGCTCAGTGAGCGGTTGCTGCGTGCGGTTTAGTGTCCCCTCTGTCCCCGCCTGCTCCCTTGCTCTGCAGCCTCTCAGAGGCTGGTACTTAACCTCTCAAGGCCTCCGTGGCCTCCTGTGTAAAACCAGGTCGTAGCAGCGTCTGCACGTAGGGTTTGATGTGAAGGTTAAATGAACACAGTCTGGAGCAGCTCTCACGGGAACTTGGAGCATCCTGAGTGCTGCGGGGGCTCAGCCCTGTCGTCGTCGTGCCTGTTGCTGCCCTGACTGTTGTGACTCTGCCCCGCCCCGCCCCAGGAGGAAGAAGGACTCCGTGGAGAGCCACCCGACCTGGGTGGATGACACGCGGATTGACGCTGATGACATCGTGGAGAAGATCATGCAGAGCCAGGACTTCACGGACGGCAGCAATACTGAGGGTGAGCTGCCCGCGCCGGCGGGCCAGGGACGATGCCCAGGGGCTCCCTGGTGGCGCCGCTCCGCTCAGCCCCCATCCTTCCCTGTGTCCCCACAGACAGCAACCTCCGGCTGTTCGTGAGCCGCGATGGCTCCACCACCCTGAGTGGCATCCAGCTGGCCAACAGGTAGGGCTGAAGGTTCTGGGTGGGTCACGAGTGTGGCTCTGGGGCATAGTGGTGAGAGGATATGGCCTCTGCAGCCCACTGACCTAGCTTTGAATGCCAGCTCTTGTCAGTGTGACCTTGAACCAGTCACTTCTCTCTGAGCCTCAGTTTCCCCATCTGTCAAATGATGTGGACCACACCACCTTACCTGGAAACCTGGGACAAAGGCCCTGGGTTTGGTTTTGGGGGTTCTGAGGAAGCTTGGTAAGTGCCTGGCACAAGGCTTGGCACACGGCAGGGGATTAATACATCTTTATTCTGGATTCTACTTTTCTTTCCCTTCCTCCTGGATCTGGGAACTCCTAAAAAAATGATGACTCGTTTATTTACTGAACAAATATTTATTGCACACCAGCTACACACCAGGTACTGAGCTATCCCTAGGTGCTGGGGATACGGCAGTGAGCAACACAGATTTCTGCTGCATGGTGTTCAGAGACAAGGAGGTGGTAGGATCAAACTTGGACTTGAACTCTACAGTTTTAGAGTGCCCTCTCACGATCATTCACTTACAGCATGCTTGCTGTGTGCCTGGCTCACTGAATGAATGAATGAATGAGTGGTAGAGATTCCCACCTGCGGGGCTGTGCTGAAGCCTTTTCCCCTGGTTCCTGTGGGCCCCATCTCCAAGGGGTCTTTGCTGGGCCATGCAGGGTCTCCAGACCTCTGGTGCTGCTCTGCTGACCCCTACTGGCTGAGGCTTGATATTGCAACTGCCATCTTTCCATGGTCGCCTCAGCTGCCCCGGGTGGGGTGGGCAAGAAGGAAACAGAGGGCACCTCCTTCGGGCTTTGTGACATCCCTCTCTATCCCCCTCTGAGGATGAGGAAACTGAGATGCAGGACGGGAAGAACCGATCTATTTGGCATCAAGGTCATTGCAGAGCTGTATGCTGAGCCCTGAATGTCCACAATCCCAGGGGTGGCCCTGGCCTCCCTCAGTGGGGAGAAGAGCCGATAAGCTCCCCAACCTTCTACTGCGCTTTTAGCAAGCCTCGTAATCCCTCTGAGCTTCAGTTTCTTCACCTGTCAAGTGGGGCTAGCTGCAGGCCCTCCCTGCCAGAGTTGTCGTGAGGATGGGCGCAGCACACCCCAGCGTGAGAGCTGCCGGTGCTCAGGAGGGCTTGGGGCATGGTCTCTGCCAGCTCTGCACTCCTACAGACTCCGATACTTAACATCTGTGTTGCCCTGGGCAAGTGATTCAACTTCTCTGAGCCTCAGTTTCTTTCTCTGCAAAATGGGGCCTGCTTGTGAAGCACTCCCAAGGGCCTGGCCCAAAGGACCTGGCGCAAAGGACCATCAGATGACAAGCTGACCTGTCTCTCCCCGCAGGGTCTCCTCTGGGGTCTATGAGCCAGTCGTGATTGAAAGCCATTGAGGAGCAGGCGTCCAGGCTGGAGAAGGACCCTGCCTTCACAGGCGTCCAGACCCAAGTCATTCCACAAGGGACCTTCCCCTTCGGATCACCATCTGTGCCGCATTTCATCTGTGCCTGCTCCATGCACTCCAGCCCCAAAGCATCATTCCATTGACCTCCCATCATTGCTGGGACGCTCATGGTCCGCCAGGGCCCCGGGCACCACTGTGAATATTCTCCTCTGAACCACTAGAGGGCTGGACACATGGGCCCGTGAAGCAGGTGGGCCAGACAAACGCGGCGGGGACTGCCCCTCTGGACACCCACCTGGCCCCTCGGCGAGGACATGCAGCAGCTCCTGCACATGCAAGGATGCTTGTGGCTGAGGGGCCTCTTGTTCTGTGTCCCTGCTCACTCCAGGAGCACTGGCCCAGCCAGTGGCCCTGGCAGGGCCTTGCTCCATTGTTCCCTTGCCCTTGGGGGGCCAGTCCACCCCTGGAATCCTGCCACCATGGCCCTCTGACTGCTCAGTGCTTCAGCTGTCCCTTCCCTGTGTCCCGGGGGACCTGCTGGCGGCCTCCTCCTGGGAACCAAGACCTCAAACCCCACCCACACTCCAGATTGAGACCCCACCTCCCCCTGCAACGAATGTTCTCCTGCTGCCCTGGCAGCCTGCACTTTGCACACGCTTGTCTCCAGCACAGCGCCCTGGCCCTCACCTGCCTGTGCTCTGAGCCCTTCCCAAGGATTCCTGGGCGCTGCCTGCTGTGCAGTCAGCAGCCCAGCCCTAGCAGCCCGGCTGGAACGTGGCACTGCCCCTCCCCACTCCAGTTAACTCCAGCTCAGGCCCGAGCCCCATGCTGAGAAAGGTCTGAGCGTGGACGGTGGTTCCCCTCTGCCCGGGACTGGATCCTGAGCAGCTGGCTTCCAGTAGAAAGCCAGGGCAGGTGCCTCCCAAGCCCTTGGAGGTCAGTGGCCTGGCTGGGCTGGGCTTGGCAGGCAAAGCGCCCTTTCTCTCCCTCAGGGTCAGCTGGCCCAGGCCGGGGCCTGTGCTGGAGAGGCAGGTGGGCTGTGACTGGACTGGCCTGGAGCTGGCTTCCTGGCCAGAAAAGCCTCAGCCATCCTCTGAAAGCATCCCCTCTCTGGGCAAGGGCGAGGTGGGGTCCATTAATGGGGTTTTCCCAGCGGGGGGGCAGTCTGGCCCCGCCCCCCCCAATCCTCTGCTCTCAGCACTTTCCCGTCCTAGTCCTCGTTACTTGCTTGAAGGTGGGTTCTGACTGCCGGCCAGTCCCTGGACAGACCCCCTGCCGCTCTTAAATTTCACTCATTTTGTATAAGCCCAGCAGGCTGGTGTTTACTTAGCCCTATACCTTTTTCCTTTTCTTGCCTCTTTTTTTCCTCTTTTTTCCTTCTTTCCTTCCTTCCTTTCTTTTTCTTTTCGTTTTTAGAGTTCACAGTTTGGTATCTTCTCCTCCCCCAGGTGAGGGGAGGTGGTTCTGTTCTCTCCCTACCCGCTGGCTGGGTCCCAGCAGGGCTGGGGATCTGGGTGGGGGCAGATGGGGGTGTCTCCTCCCCAGGCTGGGAGGGGTCCTTGCCCTTCTGCCCCACTGGCAAGAATTGGAGTCTTGGTGTTGGAACCTCCTGGCGTTGGGACCAGAGCATTTCTAGGATTTTTGTTGTTGTTGTTTTTAATTACCTAACTTTTAGAAAATGAATGTTCGAAGGTGCCTGCTGAGGCAGGACGGAGCATTTGCTCTGGCTGGAGAAGGCTCTGGTCAGCTCTGCGGGTCCCTTCCTGCCCCACAGACACCTGGCACTTTAAAAGGGAGCTGGCCGCACTGTCTCCAGTTGAAGTGACCCCCAGAAGATGGGGGAATGCTGTCCTTCCCTTCTGTATCTTCATGACCTCAGCCCAGTGAGGAAATGCATTCAGGGTGTATTTGGGGTCTGATTCAAAGTTCTGGGGCTTTAGACATAAAATAGCTGGCTTTGGTGCTGTTGGGGAGAATTCCCCAAACCAGGAACCCCAGCCCCACCCTAGGCGAGGTCTGAACTTGACAGTCACCCCAGAAGGAGACAGAGCCTGCCACACCCTCCCACGCTAGGCCCTGGGCCAGGGTAATTGGACTAACAGAATTCAGCCACAACCAAATTAATGCTGGCTGGAGCCGGAGGCCTGGAGCCCCTGGCCTCATCCCCACGTTGGAGCTCATTCTTCGGCCCTATGGTCCCCTCAAGCTCAGTGAATTCCCATTAGGTGCCCACAGCTCTGGACTTAAAATCCTATATAGAGAGAGATAGAAAGAGTATATTAGAGATATTTTTGGAAAGGAATTGGTCTATGCAATGCCAGTTTGGAATCTTCTTGAAAGACAGTTTAACATTTTTACTAGGAGATTTAAAGAAAAGAAATAAAGGTCTACAATATTTTTAGTTTTTTTTTTTTAGTTTTTTTTTTTCTGGTCACCCCACAAACTGACCACATGGCATGACCTGCCAGGACGGAGAATGTCCACGGCTTCCTCTCTTTAGGGAGGTGAGCAGGGAGATGGGGGGAGGGGAGGTCTTTTTTTTTTTTTTAACACCCCTCCTTTCTAACAATGTTATACCACCACCCCCTGATTCAGTGGCCTGTGTTTGTATCTCTGTCCCAGCTTCTATTGTAGAAAATAACATTGTAAAGGGAAATCAGCCTAGTGTCAGTGTCTTGGTTTGGGGGGAAAAAAATTAAATGTTGCAGTTTTTGTTTGTTATGGCATGTTGGCTTTTGTTTGTTTTACTGAGTTGAAGTCGGGATCACAGACGGCATCAGAAGGAAGCAGGATGTATAAGGTGACATGCTGGGGGTGGGGGAGATGTCGGTGGCCAGGTTCTCAAAGTCCTGACTGTAGTTATCAGAATTACCACCAGTTATTACTCCAGGTTCCTGGGGAGGAAACGGATGCCCAGAAGGGCAGTTTCTTGCCAGTCTCACACCTACGAGGTGGCAGCTCTGACCTCAGAGCCCAAGTTCTACCTCCCTAGAGTCAGCTATCCTCTAACAGGCATGCCTGAGGACAAACAACTGTGCCTCAGTTTTCTCAGCTGCAAATGGGGTTGTGAATCAAATGAGAAAGTGGGTATACAGGCCTTCCTAGGGAGCTAGACACTGGGAGGTGCCGAGCGTTTCCCCAGCCTCTCTAAAGCCACAGGCCAGCACCGTCTCCAGGCCGGGACCACCCCTCACTCTCTGCCCCTGACTCAGAAGAGCTGACTTAGCCAGGCTCTGGGAAAGGCAGGTCACCCTGGGCCTTTAATGAGCTCAGAGGTGGCAGGAATCCTCAGGGCTTTGGACAAGCCAGAAGGGACCAGACTACGAGGCCTTGTCCCTGCCACAGCACCGCATTGTCCCCACCCTTTCTTAGTGCTGATGCCCACTCATGGCCTTTGTAAACCCTGGAGGCTGATTCTCAGTCCCTTCCTCTGTTCTGTGCACACCTGGGGAGGGAAAAGGTGGCTCCTGGCTGAGCTCAAATTCTCCTGAGATAGAGAGGGAAGGGATTGGGCTGTAGGCTAAAAAAAGGTTGCTCCTTTGGAACACAGTAATGCTTAGTGAAAAATCAGTATACAGAGTGGTAGGGGGAAAAAAGTCCCTCTCAGCTTTGTGATGGGCTTGGACGACCCAAGGAGACAGATGCTGCCAGCAGGAACACGTCATGCCCGGTTCAGGCCCGATCTCTGTGTGCCCCCGCCCCCCAAGTGAAGATAACACACGGAGAGCCTCCACACAACCCCTCAGGAGGCCTGGAGTCTCCACATGCTGTCCTCTGTAGCATTCCAGAAGTCACCAAAATTTCAAAGCTGGTTGACTGATTCAAAGCTCTTACTTGTGCCAAGCCTCACTCTGGGCACTGGGGATACAGCAGTGACCACAGATGCTAATCTCAGGGAGCTCACAGTCACGTGGGCCAGATCAACAAGTAAATCAGCTAATTAAAACGCAGTGATAAGCGTCATCCTGGAGCCACACTTGGGGCTATGGAGCGGAGGAGGGAACCCTGCCCAGCTGTGAAGGTCACTTCCCTGGCATGTGTGGCATCCCAGTGAGACCTGATGCGGGAGAAGCAGCCAGCCCCATGAGCTGTGAGGAGACAGTGTTCCGGACCTCGGAGCTGGAGGAGACATTGAAGATGATCTGGCCTCCAAGCCTAGGGAGGGGCCTACACACCGGCCCAGTCCAAAGACCTGTCTGGGCTGCGGGACACCCAGGGCCCGAGAGGCAGACGGTGAAGGAAGGGAGGGTCACCCTAGCCTCATTCATGCAGTGAAGAGAGGACACCCGAAGGGTCGCCAGGGAAGCCTGGCATGGTAAGGGGGTGCCCTCTCACAGCCAGTCGAAATCCTCCCCATCCCTGGGGGCCCCAGCCAGGCCCTCCTCCCACCCCAGGCCGGTCGGTGAACTTTTTCTGCACCCTACCCTCAACAGACAAGTTAGGGCCTCGGGACCAGGAAGTAGTGCCCTCGGGTTCTGAAGTCGGCTACACCACTGACTCAGACTGTGGTCTCCTGCAAGAGCGCGCCCCTCTCTGAGCCTCATTTTCCCTATCGGAAATATGGGACTTCCGGCCACCCACCCCCATCCCGCTCTGGCTATGGGACTCTGGGACATCGAGAGACGGGCTTTTGTTCTCGGGCGAGTTCGACAGGACTGAGACCACAAACGCCACCTAGACTGGGTTCCCCCCCGCCGCCCTCTGTCCCATTCCCTAGAGATTCGGGAACGCGGCCCACAATGCCCTTGAGAAACTACATTTCCCGATATGCAAAGGGAAGGCGGTGCCTGCCTGTCTCGGGCGACGTGGTCCTGGACCGGCCTAAGGACTACGACTCCCGGCGTGCCCCGCGGCCCAAGGCCAGAAGGGCCCGGATCCGGAACCGGATGAGGCTTGCTGCTCCAGTGCCCGCCTCGCTGGGGAAATGGTGAGCTTGGGCCCGAGTGCGGGGAACGGGGGCGTCTGGGGGTGGGGTCCTGGGTCTGCTCAGGAGCTGGGACTTGAGTACTCGGATCCGGCATCGCTCTTCCGCCGGTCCGTCGTACGGGTGATAGGCCTTGGCCCGGCGCTCTCTCCCGGCCTAAAATTGACCTAGTCCTCCACGTCAGATACGTCAGCTGAGTGAATGGGCGTAACCAGGCTGCAACGCCCCCCTTCTTTAGTGCACCTAAATGGAGCATCACTGCCTCAGTTGAGTTCTCCCTTTTCTGCAGGCCACGGGAACAGACCAGGTGGTGGGACTCGGCCTCGTCGCCGTTAGCCTGATCATCTTCACCTATTACACCGTCTGGGTGATTCTCTTGGTATGTGTGCTGCCCCGTCCTCTCTCACCTCCCATCCCTGGATCTTGAGGCCAACTCCTAACATCATTTAAGCAGCTGCAATGTGACAGGTGCCGTGCTGGGTGCTTTACCTGCACACCTCACGAAAGCTCCAGAACAGCACTATGAGGAAGATGCTAGCGGTGTCCCCCATTTTATACACGAGGAAACGAAAGCGCAGGGGGAAGCCTCAGGCTCAAGGTGGAAAACTTAACCACTACACTGTAAAGTCCTGTCCTTGATTTGCTCTGCCTTTGATGGGAGTTCTAGTTCTTCTCGTTATCCTGCGGGACCCTGGGCATGACAGGTGCCAGTGGATTTTGTGAGAGTTTTTAGGATTTTTCTTTTCCCTGTGGGGAAATGTCTTGGTTACTGCTTTAAAAGTGTAGTGTTTGGAAGGCAAAATCTTGCAGAACTTGGTATCCTTTGGAGAAAAATGTTGGTAAAGAAGACTTTGGAGCCCAGGTTGGGAATCATTCGAGGATTCCTCATGTACCCTTTGCCCCTGCTAAGCTGCGGGGGCCTTAGGGCAAGTCCTTTGTCTTCTGTTCCCTGCCAGGTCCCCAGCCCCAGCTTAGGGCAGGCACCAGGCAAGTGCCCAGTACACAACTATTAGATAAATGAAGGAAGGGAACAAATCAAGGCACCCCAAATGCCATCATCTTAAAGAAAAGCAAATGCAGTCTCAGTGCTTTGGTGGGGTCAGCCCCAGAGACGGAGGAGGTGGGATGTTTGGGCTTGGGGAGCTGAGCAGGGCGGGGAATGCTCACCAGAGCTTTGCCCTCGATGCCAGCCATTCATCGACAGTCAGCACGTCATCCACAAGTATTTCCTGCCCCAAGCCTATGCCGTTGCCATCCCACTGGCTGCCGGCCTTCTGCTGCTCCTGTTTGTGGGTAAGTTCCCCCAACCCTGGGCAGCGTGTCTGAGGGACCCCATGACCCTCTCCCAGCCCTGAACATGCTGCTACACTTTGTCACTGGCTGTATGTCTCCGTGAGGCTCCTTGCCCCCAACTCATCCCCTGGGGTTTCCCTGTTCATCCTTCAGGGCTTTAAGTCAGGCTTCCCGATGCCCCAGGCTCACTGGACTCTAGTGGGATGTCTCCCTTTTTCCTGCTCCCTCCACCACCACCATCACTCTGCTCACACCTCCATCACCTCTCACCCCCTGGTCACCCCGGTTCAAGATCCCTGCACCTGTCTGTCTCCCGGGGTCTAGTCCTTAAGGGGCAAGGACTGTTGCTTTATCATTGCTGTTTACTCAGCCCCCGGCACAAGCTGTGGCACTGAGTTGGTGCTCAAGAAAGTGGTTTGGATGCATCAACAATCAGATGTCTGGATGACGGGATGGGTGGATGATGGATGCTGAGTGGGTCAGTGTGTAGGTAGGTGGGTAGGTGGTTGACTGGGTGAGTAGATGAATAGTTGAGTGGATCTTATTCCCTGTAGAATTGGAAGCGCTAAACTCAGCAAATTGCCTGTAGTAGGCACCCGGCTGATGTTTTTTGAATGAATGGGTGGATGTGTGGCTTGATGAACAACTGGGGAGATGACCAGGTGGCCTGGAGTGTGGTTGGGTAGGTGCTTGGCCCCCTGTGTGGGTCACTCTCCCATGCTGTGTCCTGCTCTGGCCTCCCAGCAACCCTGCGCTTTCTTTCCTGACCTTTCTGGTCTGTGTATTCCAGGCGTGTTCATCACCTACGTGATGCTGAAGAATCAGAAGGTGACCAAAAAGGCTCAGTGAAGGCCCAGCACGGATGAGGCTGCCGGCGCCTTCTCTGCTTCTTCTCCAGGGCAGACCAAGGGTGGGGGCCCAGAGGACCCGTCCAGGCACTGAGGGCCCCTCAAGCCTGGCTACCCTGCAGACACCCTTGTGGGATGGAGCTGCTCAGGACTCACCCCTGACTGACCAGAGCCCCTGCTCACCCTTCCAGAAGCCAGGAGGGAGGAGTCCCTGGAAGTCTCGCTCTCACCCTCTTCAGGTTCAGGGCCTGGAAAACGCCGGTCCTCCCCACCTCACTTTTCAGACTCCCTGTCGCTTTTTCCTCTGGCTTCTACACTCTTGCCTCAGTTTCCCTCATGTCACATGCTGTTGCTGGACTTGGCAGGTTCTGGGGTGTCACGAGACCTCTCCCCCCATGTCCTGCTCCTCCACAAAGGCAGCTTTCCCGGGTCTGACATACCCCAGACCCCACAAGGATTTCTGGACCTGGAAAGCCTAGGGGGAGGCCTGACAGGCCCCAGAGCCCATTAGGGTGGCCACACGGGGGGCCCCTGGATTGACCACTTCTCACGGAGGCCCAGCCCCCCAGCCTCAGTGCTGGCCTGTTGGGGAGAGCTGAACAATAAACGGTGGTGGTGTGTTTGTCTCAGTGCCATCCCTGGCCAGGGGGCTGGGCCGCTCAGGGGCTGGAGAGGGGCTGGGCGCTGGCCTCTGCATTGGTCTCGGGTCAGGAGACCCTGGTTTGTGCAGTTGGTGCCTCAGATGCCTCCTGGATCATCTGTGTGCTGGACACAGGATAAAGCAGGGACCGGGACCGGGACCGATACGGGTCTGGCCTGGCGCAGCTGATGGCTGCGGAGTCTGTGGAGGCACGGCAATCTGCCAGACGCCACATCAGCCTCTACCAGGTCTCCCCCGTGCCAGCCTAGCCAGCTGGCACCGGTATTTTACGGACCCTCAGGCTAGTCCCCGAAAAGCCAAGCCTGTCATCTGTCTCTTGTACCCAGCAGCCCAACTTAGCGTGGCTCTGAGCAGAGGGCTGTTATGAGCCAGAGCAGGGCTGGTTCCACTGTGTTCAGGTTAACCGGCACAGGCCCCAGCCTTAGTCCCTGGCATCCCACCATGCCCCACTGGGCAGCCAGCTCTCCCATTCACAGTGTGAGCCTCCACCCCTCACACCTTGGACATTCATTCTTCCTCCGGTTAGCAAAGGTGTCCCCCTCATCAGAGAAGAGAGACCAACTGCAGGCACACTTGCCCTGTCCTTACCTGTCTCCCTCTCCATCTTCCAGTCCAGGCAGAGCTGCCCACCTGGACTCTGGGTCCTGTCCTCTCCCACTGCTATAGCAGGAGCCTCCTGTCTGATGATCCCTCTCAAGGGAACAGCCTCTGCCTTTCAACAAGGTCCCCCAGTGTTAAATGAACATGTTACGGGCTCCGTTTAAGGGACCCTCCATCAACCCAGTAATTCCCTCCGGGTCTCTCCCGCGCTTTCCCCTCCACAGCCAAACTTCCCAAAAGGGTATCCACACCTGCTTCCTGCATTTCCTCACCCCTACTGTGCTTGGCAGCATTCCAGGTGGGCTGCACTCACCACCCGTGATGTGCAGTCTTTAAATCCAAAGCACATTTCCTTGACCCCTCTGCTACATTTGGCCGGTGACCTCCCCCCGGGACACCCTCAGACGCTGGATGACCCGTTCTCCTACTTTATGCTCTCTCTGGCACTCATGCTCCTCTGCCCCGAGAGGGTGGGTTCCTCGGGACTCGTCACAGGCTCTTTCACCCCACACTCTTCTGGGTGACCTCATCCTTACCCAGGCTCACCTCTAGCCCAGCTTTCTTCTGAGCCCCAAAGTATTGCACGTGCACCAGCTGCCCACCTGAGATCCCCATCGGCTGTTGTAGTGACACCTCAAATCCATCCCGTCGTGATCTGAATTCTCAGACTTACCCAGTCTCCCCCTGCACAAATCTGGCTCTCCCGTCGTGCCCTGCCTTAGCATCATCATCCTGTATCCCTGACCCACAGCCAGAAGCCTGGCAGACATCACTGACCTTGGCTTTCCTCTTCCACGACCTCATCCCCATGACCCCAAATCCTGTCAATTCTCCCCTTACCCCGTCACCTTCCAGATACAAAGCCACTGTCCCCTGCCTTAAATCACCAAAGGCTTCCTCACTGCTCTCCCCTGCCCACAATGGCCCGCTCCAATCTGACTGCACTACAACCAGTGGCCTTTTGAAAACATCTGAGCATCTTTTCTTTTTTTAATTTTTAGCCGCACCACGCTGCACGCGGGATCTTGTTTCCCCAACCAGGGATCGAACACGCACCCCCTGCAGTGGAAGTGCAGACTCTTAACCACTGGACTGCCAGGGAAGTCCCTGAGTTTTTTTTTTTTCTTTTTCTGAGAATCTTTCTCACACACTTACAATGCTTCTCTGGGTTCCTGTCCCTCTCCCTCCCATGGCCGGCCGACAAGAGCCTGCATGCTTGCTTGAGCTCTCCTCACTCCAGTCACACTGGCCTTTCATTTCCTGGGACTCACTGAGGTTCCCTGCACATCCTACTCACATTGGTTCAGCATGTACTTCTCAAACACTGGTTTGTGCAAGGTACTGAGCCAGGGAAGGAGACTGGCATGGTTCCTGCCCTCCTGGCACTCCCACTCTGGGTGGGGGAGGGGAGATATAATAAACAAATAAATGAACAAGACAGTCTCTGACAGTGTTAAGTGTGATGAAGAAAAATAAAGCGATGTGATCATGACCGAAGGGAGGGGACACTTAGAGTCGGGCAAGGTGATGAGGAATAAAGCAAGTGGAGGGTGGAGGTGGGGGAGGATTTCAGGCAGAGGGAACAGCAGCTGCAAAAGCCCGGAGGTGTGAGAGTTCGGTGGCCAAGGGCCAGCCGGGATCCCCTGTGACCGTGTGCTGGGTGCAGGGACAGTGATTTGAGATGGGGCTGGAGAGTGGGCAGATGGGCCTGGGGCCATGCCGAGATGTTTGGACTTTGTTCCAGTGCCGTGGGAAGCCACTGGAGGCTTAGAGCGTGCGAGTGACATCATGCGATTTATGCTTTTAAAAGCTCACGCTGGCAGCTGTGTTCCTCTCTCTCACTCACCACTAAAATCCGCTTCCCCCCCACGCCACCCCGGCCTACACTGCTCCTGGCCCATAGTGAATGTTCAAAATAAGTGTTGAATGAATGCACGCCCCTGACTTCCTGTGTGACCTGGAGGTAGTCACTTCTCTCTCTGGACCTTAGTTTCCTCACCCGAAATACGGTCGGTGGGAATTTCACGCCAGGGTGTGTGGGCGGGACTGGATTTAGGTTACCCGCCTCCCCGAGCGCCCCGAGACCTGAGTCTCCCACCCCAGGAAGGGAATGTGGGTCTTCCCCCGGTGGGGACCTTAACCAACGCGCGGCGGCCCTGCCCAGCCCTGGACCGCGGTCCGAAGGGTGCTGCAGCCCCAGGGGCGGGACCCGCAGGCGATCCCCCGCGCCCCGGCTCGGATTGGGTGCAGCCGTGACCTGCACCACGCGATTGGTCGATCCAGAAGCAGGGGCGGGGCCTAGCTCCTGCAGCGGGGCGGCCCGGCAGCTGGGGACGCGGCCAGAGCCCGGGGAAGCTGCTGCGGGGGCGATGGCCGCGCCGAGCCCGGGGCCCCGCGAGGTAGGTGCAGACCCGAGAGAGGACAGGAAAGGAAAGGGTTGGAGGGCAGGGGCAGGACCTCCCCTCCCCGTGCAGGGCGAACACACCCCCATCCAAGCCCAGAAGGGGTCCTGCACTGGGCGGGACTGGGACACGCCCCACATGGGGCCGCAGGTCTGAAGCGGGGAGTCCGGCGGGTATCCCCCGAGAACTTCCTCAGTTTCCTTATCGGGAAAATGGAGACAATGATAAAAGCTTCTCCTTCATAGGGCTGTTAGGAGGTCAAGCTCTCAGACAGTGCTGGGCACATGGTGGGCGCCCAATGCGAAGGGGTCAGCAGCTATGATCTCAGCTTCGTGCTGACCCTCCGCGCTGGCCTGGAGGAACTCGGCATAGACGAGTGGAATAGATGACTGAATCACTGACATCACAGCTCCTACTATAAGGAGTTCCTGTGCAGGATGCTCAAACTCAACAGTAACAACAGTTAATACCTGCCACGAAGGAGTTATTATAGTTCTCATTTTACAGAGGAGAAAACGAGGTGCAGAAAGGTTAGGTGATCTACCTAAGCTAGTGAGAGGCTGCAGAACAAATGCTCTGCCTACTGATAATAAACATCACTATTGTGGGTGCTGACTGCATGCCAGGTACTGTCCCCTCACAACACCCAGTGAGGTGGGTACCAGCCTTATCTGCATTTTACAACTGAGGAAACTGAGGCAGAGAGGGATGAGGGGTGAGCTGACAAGCAGTGGATGTGGGACTCAGACCAGGGTCTCTCACCTGTGGGATGCTTGCTGCCTCAGGCTCATTGCTTCTGGTGCCTCCCACCCCAGGTCCTGACCCCCTCCCCAGAGGCTGGACACAGAGCTGCCACCTCGAGCTCTGGCCGCCGTGGCCTCCTCTGGCGTCTACGAGACAAGCAGTCTCGCTTAGGCCTGTTTGAGATTGGCCCAGGGCATGAGCTGCACCAGCTGACGTGTATGATGCAGGCAGGGCTGTGGGCTGCCACTCAAGTGTCCATGGACCACCCGCCCACGGTGAGTGGCCAGTCTGTCCCATACACCTCCACAGCACCGACAGCAAGACCAGGCTGATGCCCTGTCCTGCTAATACTGCAGGGCTGGGGAACAGAGCGGGCTAGATAGAAGGAGAGGAAGGCAGGGGCTTGGTGCAGGGAGGGAGGGACATTCTGGGGTGGGGGCTGAGGCCAGGAAGCCAGAAAGCCCAGGGTGTGTGGGGAGTGCGAGAAAGCCCCTGACCCGGGTGGTTGATGTGTGATCTAGGTGGGTCTCTGCCTCTCTTTGGGCTTCAGTGTCACCTCTGTATAATGGATGGGAGGGATTGTACTCCTTGGTCTCTGAGGCCCTCCCAGTTCTGCCAGGGTGTGTGGTTAAGGGACCCCGCCCCCACCCCACCAGCCCAGCCCATCCTCCCCGGAGCTTAGGCTGGGGCCAGGCTGGCTCAGCAGAAAGGGTCGCCCACTGCAAGCTCAGCAGCTGGACGGCCCGGGTGAGCATGTATGTTGTTTGTGTGTGTGCATACATGTGCACAGTGTGACCACATCCTGTGAGCCAGGTCCTAGCACAGGACCTGGAGGTCCAGGGAGAGAGTAGGAGTCCTCTAAATCTCATCACCTGCTGAAAATCTTCCATGGCTCCCCAATACTCAGCCTGGCCTCACGGTCCTGCTGGCTCAACCCCAAGGGCCAACTGTCCAGCCTCCTCCCCAGTCCATCCTGACTCGCTTCAGTCACTCAGGCTCTCCTTCCCTTCCTGGTGGCCACCACTGCTGTTCCTGCTCCTGTGAGCACCCTGCTCCTCCTCTCCACTGCCCTTAAGATTTCAGCTTAGGGGGCACCTCCTCCAGGAAGCTTTCTCTGATCCTGCTTCTCCCAGGCTGAGTCAGACAGTCCTAGACTTCTAGGCCATCCCCTTTGACTGGGAGGGCATCTGGCGACACTTTGGCCAACGTGTGTCTGGGCACATGCGTCAGGCTCTAGCTCAGAGACTGGTGCTGGGGACCCAGCAGTGAATGAGACACACCTAGGACCTGCCTTGGGTTACTCTCCTCCTCCCTCCAGCTCTGGGAGGGCTGGCAGTCTATCTGCCCAACTCAGGCACACCCAGAGTGGTCCCCACTGGCTGGAGGAATCAAACTGGGGGGAACGGGGGTGAGGCCAGGTACAGGATGCTTGGAGACCCTGGGCTGGCACTGGGGGGTTGAGACTTGCCCTGAGCCCCTCTGCTCCTTGCTACAGGGGCTGCCCACGGAGGAGGATTTCTCCGAGGTCCTGACCCAGGTTCACGAGGTAGAAAGCCCGAGTGCTGCATGGGAGGGGGTGTGTTCTGCTCCTCTCCTCAGTTTCCCCATCTGTGCAGTGGGAATGACGGCTTGCCCCGGGGCTTTGCAGGAAGGGTGTGCTTACCCTGACCCTCCCGCGCCAGAGCCAACTGCACACACCTGGGCCCCAGGGACACTCTCGGGGCTGCTCTTCCTTTCCGCAGGGCTTCGAGCTGGGCACCCTGGCTGGCCCCGCCTTCGCCCGACTGCGGCGCTCCCTAGGGCTGGCAGAGGAGGACTATCAGGCTGCGCTGGGTCCCGGCGGCCCCTACCTGCAGTTCCTCAGCACCTCCAAGAGCAAGGCCAGCTTTTTCCTGTCGTGAGCTGGTGGCTGGGGTGGGGAAAGGGTGCGAGAGGTGTCCGGGGCGGAGGGGGGCTCTTGAGGAGAGAGACAGCATGGCCAGGTCAGGGTGGGTCAGGGCCGGATAGCGGTCAGATGGAGGAGCAGAGACTGGGGGCGAGGGCAGGAGGCGAGAGGGGCGGTGCGGACGCGGCTCCTGCCCCACCTGGTCAGTGACCTCTCCGTCCCGCCCCCCAGCCACGACCAGCGCTTCTTCCTGAAGACCTTGCGGCGCCGGGAGGTGCGGGCGCTGCTCGCCCACCTGCCCCGCTACGTGCAGCACCTGCAGCGGCACCCACACTCGCTGCTTGCGCGGTTGCTGGGTATGACCGGCCAGGGACCCGGGACTGCGGGACGAGGGGAGGGGTGAAGAGAGAGAGCGAGAAGGGGAGGAGGTCAGGGAGTGGGCGGTTCCAGGACGGGGGGCGTAGGGTACCTGAGCCCGAGCAGGGTGGAGGGGACTGGACAGGAGGCGGGGCCGGCTGGGGGCAGAGTTCAGTGGGGGGGCGGGTCCTAGACAGCAACGTAGGAGGGCGGGGTCGGTGGGCGGGGCCAAGACCTCGGGCGGGGCCCAAAGGGGGCGGGGTTGGGATTGAATAGTCCCGAGAGGAGGGTATATGGGCAGGGCTAGGCCTGGGGGACACGGCATCTTTGGGGCTAAATTTAGAAGCGGGTCGACTTGGGACACCACCCCAAGCTGGGGAAGGGGTCTGGGGGCGTGGCCTGGAGGCTCGGGATGCGGCGGATCGCGAGAAGGAGGCATGGCCTGGAACTGGGGCAGGATGCACCCGGCGTTGCCGAGTTTGGGGCCTCTCTACCTGACGCCCTCTCCCTTTCCAGGAGTGCACAGTCTGCGGGTGGCCCGGGGAAAGAAGGTGGGTGAGGCCGAGGTGAGGGGGCCGGGCCGGATGGGGCGGCTGGAGGGTGGGATCCTGTCCTCCCTCACTCCCTACCCCCGTCTCCAGAAATACTTCATCATCATGCAGAGCGTCTTCTATCCCACCAGCCGCATCTCCGAGAGGTGAGTCGGCCTCCCCGCCCCACCCAGAATGTGCCACCTGAAGCACCCACACTCACTAGACAGACCGCGAAACTGAGGCGCAGGGAGGAGAAGGGACGTTACCAAGATCTCCTGACGGGTCGGAGACAGTGATTCCCAGGACCAGCATCTCTTGAGCACTCAGTATGCCATGGGCGCTGTGTTGAGACATACACATTCATCATTTTCCTTATTCCCAGAACAACTCTTGAGGGGTAGCTGTCCTTATCATCCCCATTTTGTCGATGAGAAACTGAGGAGGGGAAAGCCACACAGCTACTAGATGAGGAGCAGGGATTCAAACTAGCCTCTGATTGCAGGTGGCCCTCTGAGCCTCCTAGCCCTGCCTCTGCCTGCGAGCTCCACGCTGATGCTCTCCCAGGGCGCGGACTTCACTCATGCCCTCTGTTGCTGCGTCTAGGGTTGGGCCCCTCTGTCTGGGATACCCCAGGGATGACAAGGTGCCAAGAGGCAGTTACAGGCAGGGGTAAAGTCTGGACTGGACGTTCAAGGGCCTGAGTTGGAATCCCTGCTCTGCCCTTTACTCACTGTGTGGTCTTGGGCAAATTAAAAACAAAACAAAACAAAAAACCTCTCTGAGGCTTTTTCTTCATCTCTAACACGGGGACAGTAACGGACTGGGGTTGTGCTGAGAATCTGGACGGTCACCCAGTGGAAGCTCTTGTTTCTTATTACCTCGTCAGTTCCCTGTATGTCTCAAGTCTGTATAAGGTTGAATTCTGTCTCCCCCACCCCTCACTTCCCAGGTATGACATCAAGGGCTGCGAGGTGAGCCGCTGGGTGGAGCCCGCCCCTGAGGGCAGCCCCCTTGTCCTGGTGCTGAAAGACCTCAACTTTCAGGGCAAGACCATCAACCTGGGTGAGCCACGGGGGCGGTCACTACCTGCTCTTCCTCCATTTAGAGTGAAGTTAGAAGGGTGTCCCTGGCACTGCTCTCTGCCTGAGTCTTTTTTTTTTTTTTTTTTTGCGGTACGCGGGCCTCTCACTGTTGTGGCCTCTCCCGCTGCGGAGCACAGGCTCCAGACGCGCAGGCTCAGCGGCCACGGCTCACGGGCCCAGCCGCTCCGCGGCATGTGGGATCTTCCCGGACCGGGGCATGAACCCGTGTCCCCTGCATCGGCAGGCAGACTCTCAACCACTGCGCCACCAGGGAAGCCCCCCTGCCTGAGTCTTTAAGAGCCCAGATTCTGGAGTCAGGAGAGTCTGGAGTTAGACAGAGAATCCTAACTCCACAGCTTTCTAGCTAGGTGACCAAGGCAAATTACAGATGAGTTCCCTCATCTGTGAAATGGGACAGTAATGACATCTGCCCTTCTAGGGCAGATGTGTGTGGAGCCCTCAGAAACTTGCCTGGCACACAACGAGCACTCAGGTGGGGGCACTGATGCTCCGGCAGGGCCCCAGCGGAGCTGGCTCCTCCGCCAGATGGAACTGGACACCGCCTTCCTCCGGGAGCTCAACGTGCTGGATTACAGCCTCCTGATGGCCTTTCAGCGTCTCCATGAGGATGAGCAGGGCACAGACAGTGGCCTCATCTTCCGCACAGCCAGGTGGGCCCCCCAGAGGCAACAGCAAGAATGAGGTGATGAGAACATGGAAAAGACAGTGTAGTGGGGGAACAGCACAGGCAAAGGCTCGAAGACTGGAAAGTGCAGTGTTTGTGTGTATGTGTGTACGTGCGTGTGTGTGTGTGTGTGTGTGTGTGTGTGTGTGTGTGTGTAGCGTGGAGGGCTGGAGAAGCCTGGCCGGCAGGGGTGGCAGGCACAGATGGATCTCAGCAGAAGAAAGACCAGGTGAGATCCAGTTGAGCTTTTGAAGAATCTGCCCATTTTCCAGAAGGAGATGTGGAGCCATTGAAGGTTTCAGACCTATTTAATTTTTGCCTTAGAAAGAGCCCTTGCCCCTTAACTCGGTCATTTCACTTTGAGGACCTCGAAGTCATCACCACTGGCACCATCATCTTGTTGCCTTCCTCTTGCATGCAGCCAATCTTTGCATGCTGACTATGAGCCTCATTGAGAGGATGGGCTCATTCCCATTTTAGAGATGTGGAAACTGAGCCTCAGAGAGAGGAAGTGAAGTTGTAGAATGACTTTTGAGGATTCATGTTAGTACTTGGTTAGTGACTTGCATTTCAGTCCTCCAAGGCCCACATCTGTGGTTGAACCGAATTACTCAGGGTTTAAGACAGGCACTTCAAGGAAATAAGTTCATTGATCCAGTGGGTGGACAAGTGAAAAATGATGTCCACTCACTAGCCCCCATCCCCACCCCTTGGAGGAAGACCTTGGGATGGGTGAGTCTGTGGCACAACCCAAGGTAATGGCTTGGTGGGCACATCCTGACCAGATGGTGGGATGCCTGCCATGGGGCACAGAATCCACCAAGTCTGCCCATCCAACCTAGGTCAGCTTCTCCCTTGCCCTCTACCCCCAGATAGTGCTCATATTACAGCCGTCATTCAGCAGGTAAACCCAAGTGTGCATACGACGGTTGTTTCTCCATGCTGCCTGGTGAAAGGTCACAGCTACAGCCCCACCCCCACCCAGTTCCCAGCCCCTCATTCAGAACCCACCACACCCAGGTTAACCCTGGCACCACAGAGAGTACCAGCGCTCTGTTCTGGCTCCCAGACCACTCGGTTCTGATTGGTTGGTGCTTGGGTGGGACTTTCTTTGATTGCTTTCTTTCCCCCAAGACCTGGGCAGGGCAGGGATAAAGCCCTCAGCGACCCCCCCGCCCGCGACCCCCACTCCCAAACTCCCACCATCACAAGAGGACAACGTTAGGGGACTGAGCCTGCTTCTGGTTGGGATTGGGGGCCCAGCCAGAGACACCTTCTGATTTGGAATACAATTTGAGGCAAAAAGACACACCATCTGCAAACTTGGGTTGGACTTTGTCTGCAAGGTCTCAACTCTGCCACCCTGAAACTCCAGGGTTGGATAACCCCAAACAGCAGTTTAGGAAGTACCCAAATATGGGACTTACCCAAAGTGATGTGGCACATAAGGGCAGAGCCAGAGTCTGTGTGACCCAAATGCTCTAGACCAGCGCTACCCAGTAGAAATTTAATGCGGGCCACACATGTAGTTTTAAATTTTCTAGTAGCCTCATTTTTAAAAGTAAAAAAGAAATAGGTAAAAATAATTTTAATAACATATTTCACTTACTTCGTACATCCAAACTTTTATCATTTCATCATCTAATCAATATAAACATTTATGAGATATTTTACATTCTTTTTCTCACACTGCTTTGGAAATCCAGTATGTATTTTATACTTACTGCGCATCTCATTTGGGACTGGCCGCATTTAAGTGCTCAGGGCCACATATGGCTGGCTGCTGGCTGCATAATGGACAGCTCAGCTTCAGACCGTCAACTGCACTTTACTCAGCTGCCCAGTTTATCTGACATCACAGGCCCGGGCACACGGGAGGTGTGGGAATGACCCAGGGGCAGCATGGCCATGCTGACAGGGTCCATTGGCTGGGGCTCCCTGGAGGAGGTGGTAACCTCACCCTCCTGTCTGCCCCCAGGTCTATGAGAGGGGTACAGAGCCTGGAGGAGCCGGAAGCCCAGAACCGCCGGCTGCTGCCCGACACCCCCAACGCCCTACACATCCTGGACGGGCCAGAGCAACGCTATTTCCTGGGCCTCGTGGACCTCGCCACAGTCTACGGGCTCCGCAAGCGGCTGGAGCACCTGTGGAAGACGCTGCGCTACCCAGGCCGGACCTTCTCCACCGTCAGCCCAACTCGCTACGCCCGTCGCCTCTGCCAGTGGGTGGAGGCGCACACCGAGTGACAGGCGCCCAGCCGCGCTCTCCCCACCTGGACAATGGTCGCCCGCTGGGGACGCGGGTTCCAGCTTGGCCCGGGCAGCGGGTCGGGCTCTCCTCGCCTGTTGTTCCTCCTATTGGCCTCCAGAGGGCAGCATCCCCTAATTAATATTATGAACTCATTTTGCTGGGGATGCTGTGCCTGGCATTGTATCAGGGACTCCCTTACATTATTAGCTCATTTAATCCTCAAAAAAAAAAAATGCTATTATTCTTTTTTTTTACAGACCATGAAATGAACGCTCAGGGGGTGAAGGGACTGAGCTAGATCATTCAGCAATAAATGCTGGAACCAGGACTCAACTATGCCTTTTGGACTCAGGAGCCTGTATTCTTACTCACCAGCTCCCACAGCCCTGTCCTCATTGGGGAAGCGGGGAGGCTGAAGCCACCAAGCCCAGCCCCCTTGTCGTCCAGATGGGGAAACTGAGGCCCAAAGACTTTAAGGGGCTTAGTACGGGTAAGTGGCAAGGCCAGCCCAAGAACCCGGGCCTCCCAACCCCCTGCCCTGGCTCAAGCAGGGCCCACTGGCCTCCCTCTGGGGTGGCCCCCCTCACTCCTGCTCTTCTAGGATGCAGGTGGGAGGAGGTGGGGGAGTGGGGGGGCTTCAGCTCTGGGAAACATTAGACTGCGGTCCACTATGGATCTTGAGTAAGCTCTGCCCTCATCTGGGAGTCACTTTTATCATCTGTGAAATGGGAGCAGGGGTTGGTGGTCAGATGGAGGGACCTGGACACACAGACATCACTGGGAGCAGAGAAGAAAATTGCCTGCATAGCCTGTGATCTTTCCTTCTCCCTCCTCCAGGAAACTCCAACTCTGCCTTTGGCCCCAGTCCAATCCGACCATGCCCAGGTGGCCCTTTCCTCTAGAGCTTCTCTGGGGCCTGGCTGTGTGATCAGGACAAGGTGCTAAACCTCTCTGTGCCTCAATGGTCTAATCGTTAAAATGGAAACATTTAACTCATTAAATATTTATTGAGCACCTGCTATGTGATAGGCCCTCTGCTGGGAAATGGGGACGTGGGGTGGAGCAAGATGCATAGATTCCACCACCACAGAACTCACAGTTGGGGGGGACAGTGACAAAAGCAACCTGTGTGACAAAGCCTTGCGAAGGAACATGGGGCTGTGGAGCTCAGGGAAGGAGCCTCTACCTAATTATTTGATGGGTGGGTGTGCTCTAACCCCTTCACTGAGACCAGAAGAATCAGATGCAGCTCTGGGAGGGTCCCAAGCCAAGGACACAGGAAAGACCTGGAGTAAGAGAGAGCCTGGCACTAGAGAGAAAAACATGACACTGTGGTTGGAGTTCGGGGCTGGGGGTACAGTGTGGGGGTGTAGGGGGCTTTGTGGGCCAATGGCTGATCCCTGGACTGGATGACTCCAGACCTTGGGAAATTCACTCACCCACCACTGCCATTCCATTGGCCTTGAGAGAAAAGGAGGAAAAATGGCTGGTGGGGGAAGGGAGAGGAAAGGGAAATCTTATGCTGCAGGGCTGGAGTGCGGGTTCCTGGAATATATATACACATATATAATTGACCTCACCCTTAGCTGCCTGGGTGAGTCTGGGTGATTACTCTACCTTTCTGAGCTGGCACAAGCCACAGAGCATTTCTTGTTCTGGCTCAGCAGGAAGCTGAGACATAGAGTGCATTAAGGTCATCACTAAGGAGGTGGGTGGGTCGTGGAGACTCTGGTGGGAGGGCAGCACAGCAGGAAACTGGGGTTTGGCCCTACATTTCCCTGGGATCTGAATCCAACAGGGCTGAGTCAGGGCCTGAGCCCTACGCTCAGAGATGGGTATAGCTCAGCCCCTACCCACTTTGGGTCTCTGGCAATGGGCTGAGGCAGGGCCTGCGGCTGGAAAGGAAGTGGCTTGTCCAACGTCTCACGAGGCCCAGGACTCCTGGCTCTTCTAACTGGCTCATTCAACAGACATTATCTAGCACTGAGTGTGTGCCAGGCACTGTGCCGGTGTTGGAAATGCCCTAAGAACATGACTGGCCTGACTGCCCGCATGGAGCTTAGAAGCTGGTGGGCAGATGGACCATAAACAAGAAAACCAGTTAATACACTGCATGATTTCAGAGTGTGACAAGTACTATGAAAAAAATAAATCAGGTTGGGACAAGAGGGATAGTGGTGCCGTGTTGGATAGAAAAGTTGGCAAGGGCCTTTCTGAGGAGGTGATATTTGAGCTGAATGACAAGAAAGAGCTGGCCATCTGAATAGAGAAGTCCAGGTAGAGGATATAGCAAGTGCAGAAGTCCTGAAGTAGGAACGAGCTCAATGCAACTGGAGATTGGAACGGTGGCCAGGGTGGGTGGACGGTGATTAAGAAGGAAGCAGGAGGGCCTCCCTATTCTATGAAGAGTTAGGAGAGGACTTTTGCCAAAACCAAATTGAAGAGCTTCATCTGAGGCTGTGGGACTTCCCAGTGTCAGTTCCACTGTGGATGTATGACCCTCATCTACTCTGGGAGCCCAGGACATTTGGGCATGTCTGGGCTTGTCAAGACAGGAACTTGACCATGTCTCCATGCGGCCTTAGCAAGGAAGGATTTGCCTCTCTGGGGAAGGAATCGTCACCAGCCATTGTGGGTGATCAATGAATCCATAGGGAACATCTCATCATTTTCCCCTTGGGGTTGGGGCCACGGAGAGAGACTGAACTGAGGTGTGCCCAGGCTGGAGTGGGGGATACAAGGAAGGCTTGTGCTCAGCGGAGGCCCCGGGGGCAGGGCTGCTTCAATAGAGCCCCCAAAAGGATGGGGAGAGGCATGGAGGCCTAGATCACCGGCTTGGGGGAATTTGGCTTTGCATATGGAGTGCTAGCCCTGGAAAGCTGCTGATCTGGGTACAGATACCCAACATAGATACCCTGCTGTTGTGCCCACACCGGAACCTCTTAGAAAAAGGAAAATGGAGTTTGAAATGGGACCAGAGCTGGAGCCCAGGCTGGTTCCCAGGCCAGGGCCCTGCAGAAGGGGATGCATGTGGTAAGATGAGCTTTCTTTCAATGCTCATAAAGCATTTTGTAAAAAAGAAAAACAGTTTAGATGGGAAGTATGCTCTCCACTTCACCCCAGGCCTGCCTCTCCCAATTGCCTCCTATTTGCCCCTTCAATCCTATCTGGCCCCGGAAAGCACTTGAGTTTGAATCCCCGAGGGACCCCAGGTGAGCCTTCGAATGCGACACATTTCAGCACCTGCAGGGGCCCTACACTGCGTTGGCTTCGAATTGGAGGACACTTTGAGAAGGGGGGTGTTATAGTGTGACTTCTTTTGTACCATGATTCTTCCTCATCTTGTGTGAAACTCATAGGATTTAACCTCAGTAATTCAAGATGGAGTCACAGTGGCCAATGTGAACTTCCATATTAGCTGTTGTCCGCCTGGCGTAGCCAAAAAAAAAAAAATTAACAGTGTTTATTTATTTGGCTGCGCTGGGTCTTAGTTTTGGCACGTGGGATCTTCGTTGCCACGTGCAGTGGCATGCAGGATCTAGTTCCCTGACCAGGGATCAAACCCGGGGTCCCTGCATTGGGAGCGTGGAGTATTAACCACTGGACGACCAGGGAAGTCCCAGTAGTTTTGCTTTAGACAAGGAATTTGTTTGGTTCCTCAGGAAGACTCTACTGGCACAGAGACTGATAGAGACAAGATTCTTTGGGGCATAACTGTTACACCCTACAGGCAGATCCTTTAAAATGAGACCACAAGACTGAGCAACTTGAAGGCTCTTTGCTGGAGGACTCCACACTGCTGAGAGCTGTTCCAGACGGATGCTCTGTTGGAGCAGAAGGCGACTTCCCACTCACATTTGTCATGAGATTCTGGTTCAGCTGGACCAAAGCCTGCTGCTCGCTCGTGCTGAGACGTGACCTTCCCAGTCTTCTCCTTGGAGTTGTTTGTTACCCCCTTTTCTATTTTTCCCACTAACCTGTGTTGTGTGCAATAAACCAAGTGACTCATGAATTGAATACTGGTTATGGTTTTTGGGGTTTTGGGTTTTTTTAAAATGTTTATTTATTTATTTGCTGTATCAGGTCTTAGTTGCAGTGCGTGGGCTCTAGAGTACCCAGGCTCATTAGTTGCGGCACAGGCTTAGTTGTCCTGCAGCATGTGGGATCTCAGTTCCCTGACCAGGGATCGAACCGGCATCCCCTGCATTGCAAGACCAATTCTTAACCACTGGACCACCAGGGAAGTCCCATGGTTACGTTTTGTATATCCCCAGTCCTGTGATTCTAACCTGGTCTTACCGCTGGATCTTGCAGCAAAACGGGGGTGTTTGGGAGATGAAAGTAGGTGGTCAGAGCCCTGGCTCTGCAGTGACTGCCCAGGGTTTGAATCTTGGCTCTGCCACAAGATGCCACTGCACCATCTCACTGGGAGATGCTATCATCAGGTAGGTGCTATCATCATCCCCACTCCACAGAGGAGAAAAACTGAGGCTCAGGTGAACTCACCCGAGGTAGTCCAGGTAAGGTTGCCAGAGAAAATACAGGACGCCCAATGACACTGGAATTTCATATTTCTAATTATTGGTTGTTGCTGAAATTCCAATATAAGTGGGCATCCTGTATTTTATTTGCTAAACCTAGCAACCCTACCAAGCTTGAAACCCGGGGCTGCCTGAGCCTAAAACCCCGTTTAATTACCGTCCCGCACCGCCTCCCGCACCGCCCCCCGCCGCCCGACTTCATAAATGGAGAAACTCCAGTCCGGACGACAAGAGAGCCACGGCACATTGGCTCCGACACCCTCTAGCCCTTTCCTAGGCGGACCGCCCAACCCACCTCCCGCAAGAGCTTGGGAGACGTGCGGAAGGGCAGAAGAGGGGAGACGCTGGAGCTCAGACTCCGCCCCCAGCTGCCGAGGCCCGGCCGCCGGTCCCGGAGGCCCCTCCGCCACTGCCAGCCGCGTACTTCCCACCCACGCCGCGCAAGCCGCGCTCGTAAGCCCCGCCACCGCCGTTCAGCCCCGCCCCCAGCGCCCCTGTCTCCTCCCCGTCCCGGCAAACCCCGCCCCTGCCGCCGGCAGCGACCGCCCTTTCAGTTTCTAGTCTCCAGAAGCTGCGGCGACGGCACTGCATCCGCCCAGGTCCTCCGGCTTCCTGCCCGGCTCGTCCGACCCACGGGTCATGGAGCTCGGAGCTGCGGATCGGGAGCAGCCGGCGCGTCCCAACCTGCCCTCCAGGTTAGCGCCCGGCCGGGTGAGGGGGTGGTGGAATCTGGGAGTGGGGTGGAAATCCCTCGTGCTGTCCCGCCCCAGGCCTCTCCATTAGTGAGGTAGGAGAGATGGGATGGGAGTCGAGGCTCCAGGCTCCTGATTCTGTCCAACCCAGAGTCGAGGGATGACCTTGAGCCGAGGGCTCCTCTCGTCTGCCTTTCCTTCCCCATCTGTGCAATGGGGACTGGGTTGGCTGGAGGTTTCCCAAGGGTCACTGATTCCAGCTCCTTTAGGATGGGGACAGAGCTTCCCCGTGTTTGGAGACTTTAAGGCGTTTGATTCCCAGAAGCCGTCTGCCCTGACCCCGGCCTGTACCCTCCCCTGCCTCAGTTTCCCTGGGCAGTTTCCTCAGAGGCCTGGGACCCAGCTCTGAGTGTCTGGGTTTTGGCAGGTCCCCGGCTCCCATCCCTTCCCAGCCTGATCCCTGGAGGCAGCAGCCACCCGGCTGCTGAGCGGCAGTGACAGCATGAAGGCTCCGGTAAGTGGCGGAAGGAGGAAGGCTCACAGGGGACTTGGAGGTGGCTTCTGGCACAGCAGCCTCAGTAGCCTCTCCCACCCCAGGGCTGACTGTCACTTCCGACTTCACTGCTCCTGAGCTGAGGAGAAGGCCAGACTGGCCTCAAAGGCCAGCCCTGATCTGGCAGGCTGTGTGGCCCCAGGCAAGTGGCATTCCATCTCTGGTTTCCGGGCCTTGCCCCTCTTCCTTGTAGAGTGGAGATAATAGCACTACCTCCTGTGAGCATCCAAGGTCACCCAGGTGAGGCATCTGTCTACCTGGGAGTGGGATATGTTGTGAAAGTTCAGTTTAGCTGCTCTTGATTTTATTCAGGAGCCCCTGGTGAGAACCTTGGATGTTGTGGGAAGTCAGCCACGGCTGCCTGAATCAAGGTCTCTGGGTCCCTTGTGGGCAGGGGACCAGGTGCCAGGCACAGCCTGAGGCCTCAGGGGCTGAACCCCCTCCTCCGCACAGCTGGCCACACAGAGATTTATTTTTAGAAGCTGAAGTGGCTTGTGGGCAGAATAGCGAGGGCCTCTGGCAGGATATGCCTGGGGGAGCTGGGGGGCTGCTTTTTCACTTCTGGTTTTCACAGAGCCCCAGCCAGCCACTCAGTGTTTCTGAGGGGTGGCAGAGGGACCTGGGCCTTGGGTAGGCTGGGAGAAAGTTAGCACCCAGAGAGACACAGGTGGTGACCAAGGTGGCCCAGCACACAATGGCATGTCCGGGTTGTGACCCCCACTAGGCGACCTCGCCTGGAAGGCTTGGTGGGGGTTACTCATTAAGCCTGCCCGCCGGGCAGTGGGCCAGGAGGGCTTCCTGGTTCAGATGGCCTTTGGCACGTCGTTTCTGGAGGCAGGAGCCTCTGGGCTGCAGCTTTCAGTTGTTGAAACCATTCGTTGAACGATGCTGCCCTCACATCCCTTTCTACCATCCCTTTACTCACCCGGTCTGCTGACCCAAATCGCGATCATCAGCTAGGGGGATGGCCAGTGAGTCAGCTGGGGGAGGGGATGGGCTATGGGCATGCAGGCAGCCTCATCCCAGGGTCTGAAGGGGGCTGGTTGCCCTTCTCATGGGCCACTCTCCTGTCCTCACGTGCACAGCACCTCACGGTAGTGCTTTGGCCACCGTCCTCACAGTAAGTTCACGCTGTGGGCATTACCTGTTTCAGAGAGGAAGCAGGCCCAGAGAGGTGGAGAGTTATACCCTAGGCTGCACAGCACACCTCAGCTTCTGGCTAAGAGCACGGTTTCTGGTTGTGAGGCCCCACCCTGCTACTTTCGTACTGTGTGGCCTGGAGCTACCCATTTCACCCCAAGTTGGTTCCCTTATCCTAGAATATAGGAATAATAATAGGGCTCATCTCAGGGTCATGTACTCTGAGCCTGGCAGCCCAGAGGAAGGCCTGGTTAACAGAGATGGTGGCCTCTGCTGATGTTCTGGGAGCTACTGAGCTGGGGTTTGGACCCATGAGGCTGGGGTACAGCACCCCTGCAGAAGCCTCTAGGAGCCCCAGCGACCCCCACTCCCGCCCCATGACAACTGTCTCCCCAGGGTCGGCTCCTCCTCCTCACCCTGTGCTCCTTGGGCTTCTCCGCTGCCTACCTCCTGCTGTACTGCTGGGCCTGCCTGCCCTCCTGCCTGCCCTCCTGCCTGCCCTCCTGCCTGGACTCCCACCTCTCTATCAACTCCAGGCCCACTGTGCCAGGGCCCCAGCACTTCAGTGGCTACAGCAGCGTGCCAGATGGCAAGGTGAGTTGGCTGGGCAACATGTGGGGGGCAGGCCCGGCCAAGGCTACCAGGGTGCCCTCAACTCTCTGGGGTTGTGAGAAATGGGCTCATGTCAGGCCAGCCTGGACCCAGGGCTTGGAGCCTGTCCACAAGCTGACCTGTCACTTTACCTCTCTGAGCCTCAAGTTCTAAGAGGAAATGTCTTTTTTTTTTTTTTTTTGGCCGCACCGCACATCTTGCAGGATCCTAGTTCCCCGACCAGGGATTGAACGTGGGCCATGGCAGTGAACGTGCCGAGCTCTAACCATTGGACCATCAGGGAATTCCCACATGTCTTTTTTTTTTTTTTTTTTAATTCAACAAATAATTGCCTGGCTGCTCTCAGCTGGGTGCTGGGGATAAAAAAAGGTGAATCAGACAGGGTGGCCACGTGGAACTCCCAGCCCAGTGAGGGGAGCCAGACGTCATCACATCACGGTGATGCGTGCATCTTTAGATTTACCTGTCTACGCACAATCCGTTTGTTCAGCAAGTGTGTCTTTGGTGCCTTGGATGTGTCCTGCCTTGTGCTGATTGCCGCTGGGGATACAGATGACACAGATAAAAGTCATATCAGTCCCAGAGCTCTCCCTCTGGGGGAGACAGGGACAGTGGGGCCCGGGGGTTACAAGGCAGCTGAGGCCCCTTGCCCCACGGCACACACCTCCCCATGCTTGCTCTGCTGGGCGAGGTTTGGAGCACTTTACCCCCTTCACCCTGATTTCAGTGGCCCCATCTGGTATGTTTCTCAAAGGCATCCCCCAACGACACCTGGTGCAGGAAGCTCCCAGTTCAGAGTTTGACAGCTCTCTGAACGTTGGTCAGAGGGAGGCGTGCTCAGGGACCCTGGCTTGGAGGAGACCTATTTCAGACCTTCATCCCTCTGAGTCACAGTTGCCTTATCTGTAAAAGGCTGTCATTACAGTTCCTACCTCGGTAGGGTTACTGTGCAGGTCCAACTGGATGATTCATGGACAGTGTTTAGAACGGGTGCTGTGTAAATCTTTGATGAAGATGCAAAAACAGGGCTTCCCTGGTGGGAAGTGGTTGAGAGTGGTTGAGAGTCCGCCTGCCGATGCAGGGGATGTGGGTTCGTGCCCCGGTCCGGGAAGATCCCACATGCCGCGGAGCGGCTGGGCCCGTGAGCCATGGCCGCTGAGCCTGCGCGTCCGGAGCCTGTGCTCCGCAACGGGAGAGGCCACAACAGTGAGAGGCCCGCATACGGCCAAAAAAAAGATGCAAAAACAGCTGGGGTCGGGGGGACAAATTAAAGTGCCATACAGGTTTGGCCAGGTGGGACAAATGGCGAGGTGGGCTGGGTGGACGGTGTCCCAGCTCCATGGTCATGGCCAATGTTCATTTCAGATGCTCAGAGCTCATGGTGACGTGGGCCCAGGGTGGCCAGATCCTCTAAATTTTGTTGTTGTTGTTGTTTGTTTGTTTTTTATTTATTTTTGGCTGCGTTGGGTCTTTGTTGCTGCGCTCGGGCTTTCTCTAGTTGTGACGAGTGGGGTCTACTCTTTGTTGCGGTGTGTGGGCTTCTCACTGCAGTGGCTTCTCTTGTTGCGGAGCACGGGCTCTAGGCGGGCGGGCTTCAGTAGTTGCAGCACGTGGGCTCTGTAGTTGTGGCTTGCAGGCCCTAGAGTGCAGGCTCAGTAGTTGTGGCACGTGGGCTTAGTTGCTCCGTGGCACATGGGATCTTCCCGGACCAGGGATTGAACCTGTGTCTCCTGCATTGGCAGGTGGATTCATAACCACTGCACCACCAGGCAAGTCCCCCAAGTTTGTTAACAGAGCACGAAATCTAAGTTTGGAATGTCAAAAGGGCTGATTTTTATAAATTATTAAGTATTAATTGTCTTAAAGACCCTGTGTAGGACAAGCAGAACACCTCCTGGGGCTGATGGTGACCTTGGATCTGACCAGACCCCAGTTGTCAGGTCAGGCTCAAACTGAGGGCAGAATAAGGAAGTCTTGTTTATTGCTGGGGCGTGGAAACTGGGGCTACGAGTTCTTAAGTCAACATTATGTCAGACATGAAATGTCCCTGAGTGGGCTACAACACTGTGTCTTTTATTGACTAGAATCAATGTTCCCATATCCTTTACACGCCTCCATAAACCTGTGTTCCCCCAGGAGGGAATGGAGGCCTGGGGTAGGCAGCAAGTCCTTTGCTGGGAGCCCTGACCCCTGACACCCAGTGAATGTTTGCAGGCTTGTTGGCTCAGCTTCCGCCTCTTGGGGGATAATGAGGTGAGGGTTGGACCCTTACTGTGCCCTTGGTCTGTGCTGAGCACTCTCCAGGCATTTTTAATTGAATCCTTCCTTACAACCTGGTCAAGTAGATGCTATTTTCATCCCCATTTTACAGATGAGGGAATTGAGGCTCAGAGAGGCAAAGTGACTTGCCTAAGTCCACACAGCTAGGAAGGGGCAGAGCCAGGATTGAGGCTCAGAACCAGAGGTTCCCAATGTTGTCGTGGGCACTAAAGACTGCTTTTACTTATAAACTGGAACAATGAGAATGGGACTGGGGCAGAGGAGGGAGTGACCTAAGAGTGATTCCGAAGAGCTGAGGTTCATATTTACCTAACAAACACATACATGACACCCAGTCTGTGCCAGGCACTGCTCTGAATGCTTTATAAATATTTGCTCATGTAACCTTAATGAGGAAATGCAATGTAGGGCCTCTTAGGGCCTCAGCAATAAAGACCAGGGTCAGGAATGTGGCTGATGAGGAAGCATGAAGATTCCCTGAACACAGAATCTTAGCTCTGCCACTTGTCATCGGTCTGACCTTGAGAAGGTCACTCCAGCTGCCCCGCCTCGGTTTCCTCATCTGCAAAATGGGTTGATAAAGGGACTTACATCCCTTTACTGATACATCTTACTGATATAGATGTCAAGTGTGGTCAGGGGGTGTTCCTGGGTGGAGGAGCAGGCAGGTGGAAGCTGTGTGCCCAGGACTTTCTTTCTTTTTTTTTTAAAGAATTGTTTTAGTTTTCATTCTTTTTTTATATAAATTTATTTTATTTCATTTATTTTTGGCTGTGTTGGGTCTTCGTTGCTGCACGCGGGCTTTCTCTAGTTGCAGTGAGCAGGGGCTGCTCTTTGTTGCGGTGCACGGGCTTCTCATTGCAGTGGCTTCTCCTGTTGTGGCTCACGGGCTCTTGGCGTGTGGGCTTCGGCAGTTGTGGCTCATGGGCTAGTTGCTCCGCGGCATGTGGGATCTTCCCGGACCAGGGCTCGAACCCATGTCCCCTGCATTGGCAGGCAGATTCTTCATCACTGAGCCACCAGGGAAGCCCGCCAGGACTTTCTTTCTCTCTACCTCCCCCTGCAGCCGCTGGTCCGAGAGCCGTGCCGCAGCTGTGCCGTGGTATCCAGCTCGGGCCAGATGCTGGGCTCGGGCCTGGGTGCCAAGATCGACGGTGCTGAGTGTGTGCTGCGCATGAACCAGGCGCCCACCGTGGGCTTCGAGGCGGACGTGGGCCGGCGCAGCACCCTGCGGGTCGTCTCCCACACGAGCGTGCCGCTGCTGCTGCGGAACTACTCATACTACTTCCAGCAGGCCCGCGACACCGTCTACGTGGTGTGGGGCCCGGGGAGACCCATGGACCGGGCGCTGGGCGGCCGCACCTACCGCACGCTGCTGCAGCTCACCAGGATGTACCCGGGCCTGCAGGTGTACACCTTCACCGAGCGCATGATGGCCTACTGCGACCAGGTCTTCCAGGACGAGACGGGCAAGAACCGGTGAGCCAGGGGCCTGCCTGCTGGGGTCTCCCTGGCGGCTGGGGGCCTGCCTTCTCCAGCAGCCTCTGGTCCATCGAGGGTCTGCTCTGTCAGGTGCTGGGGCTCAGCAGTGGTACAGGCGGACGTGGTCCTGCCCTCTGATGGGGGCTGGGAATCAGAGGGCTGTCATTCATCGAGTTCTCTTAGAGATGAAGAATTCCAAATGGTGGTGAGGGGCGTTCGGCCTCGCCAGCACGCGTTGTGGGGTGACTGGTGTGGGCCCGCGTCAGGGAGCTCTTCTCTCTGGAGGGGATGCTCTGAGACCTGAACTGGTCTTTGACGTCCCTTCCCGATAAGCAAAGCAACAGTGACAGGTCTAACAGCCCTTTTCACACACCAGGCGCTGCCCTCAAGATCTCATTCTACCACACGCCTAAAAGAGCGCCCCGACTCCTGTGGCCCCCTCCTCCACGCACGGGCTCCTCCCTGCCACCTCCCCACCTCAGAAAATACGGCTGCCAGCCTCCAGTTTTTCAGACAAACACTTGGGCTTTGCCCTTGACTCCCCTTGTTTCATCACCCGCCACGTACGATGGGCTCTCGAATCTCCTCCCGTGCCCACGGGTGCCACCTTGACCTAAGCCACCATCCCCTCCTGCTCTCGCAGCACCCCCTGCAGTCTGAGCTCCAGCTGCCCCAGGGAATTCACCCCATCAGTCACCTGCCCTCACCCTACAGCAGCTTCGCATAATGGGGAGAGTAGAGTCCAGACTCCCACCTCCTCCCTCCCCTGGCCTACAAGCCCCGCATGATCTGGCCCCTGCCTGCTTCTGTGACCTCATCCTCCTTCGCTTACCCTGGCCGCCTGGGCCTCCTCAGACATCCACGCTGCCCTCACCTGCAGTCCTGTGCACGTGCCGTTCCTTCCCCCAAGTCCTCCCACAAATGACTGTTTGCTTCCAGATGTGGATGGAGTGTCATGTTGACCCCAAATGAAGGAGCATCTACCACCTGACATCCTTCATCCCATTCTTTTGTTTCTTCCCAGCAGTTCTCTCCCAGCTGCCCACTCCCTTGAGAATGTTAGCAATGGGCGGGGCCGGTTCAGGCCAGCACAGGGCTTGGGAGGTGTTCAGTTTGAATGACTGAATCACCCCACAACCCCTCGGTAGAGGTGGAGGTGAGTGGCCCTCGGCTGGGAGAGTAACCAGTGCTGCTGCTTTGAGAGAGTCGAGGCCTGGGGTGGCCACACAGTTCCTTGCTCTGAGTTGGGTGTTGGGCCTGGAGGAGGAGCTAGGCTGAAAGTGTTCCCTCTCCATAGCCACCCATAATTATCCCCATTTCACGGATGGGTCACTGAGGCTCAGAGAAGTTCACGAGCAAACCTGATGACGCAGAGCAGATTCAAATGGAAGACCACTTGACTCCAGACGACCCTCTTCCCCACTTTCAATGACGGTGCTCTGCTGCCTCCTGCCATCTCCCCAAGCCTGGTCCCTTAGCTGTGGGCGGGATGTGATCAGGGCTGCCGCACCACCGCTGGGAGAGGGGTGGTTTGCTCAAGTCCTCTGTGGGTGGGAAGAGTTGAACGGACCCGGCTTTGCACCCCACCCCCACCTGTTGCCCATTGCTGGCCTTGGGCTGGGGCTGCCCCGTCCTTAGGCACCCCCAGAGCCCCACTGTGGGCGTCAAGGTGAGAGGCCCTCGGCTGGGAGGGGAACCAGTGCTGTGCCTTGAGAGAGCTGAGGCTGGGGCCACCTTGCTCCCAGTTGAGTTGGGGGTCGCGGCTGGCTGACTGCTTCCCTCCCTCTGCCAGGAGGCAGTCGGGCTCCTTTCTCAGCACCGGCTGGTTCACCATGATTCTCGCCCTGGAGCTGTGTGAGGAGATCGTGGTCTATGGAATGGTCAGCGACAGCTACTGCAGGTCAGGGCAGCCAGGCGCCGGGCGGGAGGGCACCATGCGTGGGCTTCCCAATGGGTGGCCGAGGCACAGGGTGGGAAGGAGCTCGGCCTCTGGAACAGGTTGGATACCAGCCTCCGCTCTGCCCGTGTGGCCTTTGGGCCTGGCCGCCACCTCCCAGAGCCTCTATTTTCTCATGTCCAAGAGAGAAAATAATCACACTTTCCTCAGAAGGTTATGGAAAGGTTTAGAGAGAGAATAATCTACCAAAGTGCCTACCACAACATCAGGGCTGATGGTGTCAGTGATCTATTACATCTAAGTTCTGACTTGTGATATTATATAGCTCAACGTTATCATAACTAATTGAACTGAAAGGGTTCCACGTCTTCACCCTCTGTTCTTCTTGGAACTTCTTTGCTGAGCACGTGGGTGAGATAGATACACGTGGGTAGCCTGTGTGCCCTCTGCCATGGCACCTGGCCAGACAGCCAGTGAGTAGCTGGGTGTGCAGGGCTGGCAGCTCCATGCGGCGGGGAATGAGGGCTCCCTCACCAAGAGCCCAGCACCAGGCGCTTTGCATATTTTGACCTGTGGTTTCAGCCGAGAAGGTAGATAATCACCATCCCCATTTTACAGATGGGTTATTGAAGCTCACGGCATACGTCTTTGGCCTAGAGTCAGCCAGCTTGCAAGAGGCAGAGCCAGGGCTTGAACCCTGGCCTTTGGGATCCTCAGGGGCTGCCCTTTTCCTCCTTTGTTCTGGCCTCCCCTGGGACCAAGCATGGGGCTCTGTGGCCTGTAGTACCTGGCGAGAGGGGGTCCGGTAGGTGGCAGGGTCTGGTGGGAGGCGGGCGAGTTCTGGTGCCTCACGCTCATCCCTGTTCCCCACCCACAGGGAGAAAAGCCACCCTTCGGTGCCTTACCACTACTTCGAGAAGGGCCGGCTGGACGAGTGTCAGATGTACCTGGCACACGAGCGGGCACCCCGCAGCGCTCACCGCTTCATCACTGAGAAGGCTGTGTTCTCCCGCTGGGCCAAGAAGAGGCCCATTGTGTTCGCCCACCCATCCTGGAGGACCCAGTAGCCCCATCGCCCAGCCAGCCACAACGCCTTCACCAGGCCTCTGTTCCGACCACACTCCACCAAAAACATTTAATTTATGGATCCTGCCTCCTATCATGTGCCGAGCACACCGAAGTTCTCTTCCTGCCCTACCCTGGGGACACTTGGAGCCATCTCAAGTGGCCTCTAGACTTATGGGGAGAAGAGGAGGGCTGTGGTGACCTTTGCACCCTCCTCCCTACCCCTGCTCCCTGAGTAATCTGAGTCGGATTCGTCCCACCTCTGAGTCTGTCCGGTGGCCTTTGCTCCCGGGGCTGGCAACCCCCCTATTCACCAGCACCATGAATTTCAACCGAGCACCAGCCCTGGCCCTTCCTCTCTGCACTCCCTCTCCACCTGCCTTTGGTGCCACACTTCCCAGGCTTGCCGCCCTGGTCAGGGCAACCCAGAACTTGAGGTTTGTTGGGCGAAGGGGCCTTTGAACTGTGACTGCCAGGGCCACCTCTGGAGTGTATGGGTAAACATGTTTTCTGGAAGCCTGTCCTGGCTGTTGTCACGTGTCTGGGGGTGGGGATTGGGGCTCCTCTTGCCACCACAATGCCATCACCTGTTGTCTTGAGGGCAGACCTACAGCCGGCTGGGCTTCTGGCCATTTAATGTGCCTGCATGTTTCCTCCCCAGGAACCTACCCGCTTCCCCACCAGGTCAGGGAGTCTGACCCCATGACTGCACTTGACCCAGGGAACACCCCAGCTCAGAGGCTTCCATGGGATCCCCACCCTGTACCCAGTGGGAGGAGAGTCAGGGTGGGAGGAAATTCTTCCATATCATGTTGCCTTCCTGGTCCAGGGTCAGATTCCACTGGCCTTGCCAGTTAAATTCCCAGTTAACTCTGGGGTTGGTTACACTGCTAGAAAGGAAGGAGGGCAGGCTTGGGGCTTTCCTTCTCTGAGTATCAGTTTGGTCACCTGTAAAGTGGAAAAGCACATCCACCAGTGAACAGGTAGCAAGGGTGTACAGCCACGCTGGGGTGGGTTAGAGTTATAGCCCATTTTACAGGTGAGATGAAGCTGCTTGGCTGAGCCAGGGTGCAATCCAAGGTCTGAGAGCTGCACCTGAGCGTCTGGGCCCTGCACCAGGGGGCTGGAAAAAGCCCACGGAGGCTTCACCCCCCTCCTCCCTTCTTCCCTCCTAACTTCCTCCCTCCCTCCCTCCTCTTCTGGACACCAGGAGACTAATGGAGGGCCAGGACCCCAGGCTGTCAGCTGGGATGGAGCCTAGGGTTCTAGCTTCCAGCTCCGGGGCTTGGCCCCTTCATTGGCTGGTGACCTGTGCAGAAACTGCCCCGGGGCACCACGCTTAGCTCAATGTTCTGCTGTTGCCACTTGAAATTGTTTGTTTGTTTGTTTTTAACAAGGGGCTGCGCCTTTTCATTTTGCACTAGACCTCACAAATCATGTAGCCATCTGTGCCAGGGAGTCTGGGTGACCCAGGACAGTCCCTCTCCCACCCCCAGCCTTCTCAGGAGAGACTGGAGACCTGGCACCTGGCCCACCTGCCTTTTGTGCTCTGCCTCCCCCTACTGGGTGCCAGGTGTGCCCAGAAGCCTCTGCAGGCATGCCCCCCGGGCTGGGGGGCAGGGAGCACGCCCGTGGGAGGGAGCAGGCTGGCAGCTGAGCCACAGCTGCTGGCCCGGCAGCTGGCAAGTGTTTGTGAGTAGGCGTTCGGCAGAGGTAAGGGGGGAATGTAACCTGGCAGGCAGAAGGGTTGGTGGGGGAACTTCTGGGCCCAGAGGGAGGGCTCTGGAGTCAGACCTGGCCTCGTTCTGGCTCTACTTCCTGCCGCGGGACCCTGGCAGGTTAGTGCCTCCCTCGTGTGTAAAAGGTACTAAAGTAGTCCCTACCTCACGGGATGGTACAAACTGGGAGAGATGGCATCCGTAAAATGCCTGTCCCCAGTGCTGGCCCTTGACATGTGGGAGCCATCATCTTCAATGGGGTCACCCTTGCTCAGCCAGCCCTGCCCTCCTCGGTGGTGGTGGTTGGGCAGGAAGACTTCCCACTCCCATCAGCTGTGTCTGCTCACCGCGTCATCCTCTGTCTGCAAGGCCCAGGGTCTGCTGGGTTTGCTAGGACTCCAACTCCACCCCCTCCCAGCAGGTTGCCTCCTCCTCCTGTTCCATTGCCTGGGAGGTGCTAGCCAAGCCCTTGGGGCGTAGTGTGCAGAGGCACCTCTGTCTCGGCCCTGTCCTTGGGTGGGTGGGATGTTTATTGCTGTGCTGGCCCAGATATTGTCCTTCTGGGGTGGTGACCCGGCAGGGACGATCCACCAGCTACTTCCTCTAGGCAGACGAAGATGACTGGTGACTGGATCTGGGCCTGCTGACAGCTCTCTGGACCCCCATCTCTGCCACTGCAGTTCCTGCAGCTTCCGGGAGGTGAGTTGGGGGACAGGAGCCTCCTCCCAGCCCTGAGGAGTGTGTCAGGGTGGGGGGGCACCTTGGCGTGCAGCCCCTCGTTGGGCCTCTGTTTTCCTGTCACACCCAGGCTCCTTTGTCTCCTCAGCAGGCCTGCTGGGGACGCCCCCTACTTCCTCCTGAGGACAGAGGGGAAGCTGGGTGAGTCTCATAGCCTGGAGGTATCTTAAGGAGCCTCTCCTCAGAAGGAACTTCGGGCCAGGTCAGGAACTCATCTAGCCAGGAGAGGACAGGAACCTTGGTTCTCCTAGGAACTGGTGGGCACCCATGTCCAGCGTCACCTGGGCCAGCCTGACCACTCCAGCCTCTGAGAAGAACCAGGTACTTCCTGGTTCCAGACCCACTGCCCAGAGGCCTCTGAGGGCTTTTTCCAGTATCCCATGGAAGGGAAGAATCCTAACAGTGCAAAGATTGCTAAGGGGTGAGAAGGGGAGAGTCACACCCTGGACCCCCATCCTGGGGCAGGAAGGGCTGAAGCATAGGCCACCTCCATCAGACCATGGGGGAGTGACTCCGGGGTGGGGGACCGGCTGCGCAGCTGCAGGCGGGGTCGGGGAGCAGCGCCAGGATTGGCCGCAACCTGCCGTCCATGAAGGCCCTGGCGTGCCTGTGAGGCAGGCCTGGGGCTTCCAGGGGGCAGAAAGGCTTGTGGTTATTCAGCAGACAGGTCTGCTGGAATCCCAGCTCGGGCACCTCTGTACTCTCTGTGCCTCACTTTCTCCCTCTGGAAAGTGGGAGTAACAGCAGTGCCCATAGGTTATTTTAAGGATTCAGCGAGGTATGTTTGCAAAGTGCTTATTAGCACAGGAGAAAGCACCCGACACACATGGAGCTGTGTGGGTTTTCGTATCCTTGTTGTTGCTGTTGTTATTATTATTATTTTGGCCGTGCCGCGAGGCATGGAGGATCTTAGTTCCCCGACCAGGGATCAGACCTGTGCCCCCTGCGGTGGAAGTGCAGAGTCTTAACTACTGGACCGCCATGGAAGTCCCCTTGTTCTTGAGGCCCAGGAAAGGGAAGCTAGCCCTAGAACAGAGCCTCCTGGAGCAAGCCTGGCCCCAGAGACACAGCAGGCCTGACGGGGGAGCTCCAGGTCCGGATTTGGTCCAGGAGCTGGGCTGTGGCACCCTTTTATTTCCGGAGTCTAGGTCATTGGCCTGGAGCTGGGAGAAGGGCGAGGGGTGGATTGGGTGCCTCCACCCCTCGCCTCTAACCTGCCTGTGACCTCAAGGAAGGGGCTCCTGTTCTCTGAGCTCCCAGCAGTTCCGTTCATCAGGTGTCCTGGCTGACTGCCTGGCCTCCTGCTCCGTGGTTTTCTGTCCCGTGGCCAGCAGGGTGGGTCAGGCGCCGAGGAGGGCTGGGGTGAGGATGGGGCTGAGGCTCAGGAAGCGGATGGAGGTGGACACCAGGGGGCAGGAAGCCTTGCATGCACCCCTGGCTGTTTGCACTCCCCCCCGCACTGCCTGGTGGGCAGTGCCTCCATGGCCTGGAGGCTGGACCTTGGGGGCCCCCTGACTTTTGTTTAAATTAAAAACAAAGTGGTATTAACTTCCCAAATTAGTCCAATGCAAACCACCTGGAATTTTATGAAGCAGAAAGTGAAAATAGCACCTACCCCACTCTCCCCACATCCACTCTCCAGGGGAAACTACTGCCAGTAGTCCTGAGTGGATTCTTCCAGAAGCCTTTTGTGTGCATTTACAAACATATATGCATAGATAGTTGTATAAAAAAAAGGAATCATGTTATACATGCAGTTCATTTTTTATATTAAAAATAAATTTTTAAATATAAAAACATTGACCATTATCTCAAAAATTTTGGAAAATACAGTTAAGCCAAAAGAAGACAGCAGCCCATAATCTTATCATTTGAAAAATAACCACTGTTGACACTTTAATCACTATGATAGGCAAAAGTATCTATTTTCATTTGACTTATCTTTCTTCTTTTTTTCACCTTTTAAAATACTGTGTTAGGGCTTCCCTGGTGGCGCAGTGGTTGGGAGTCCGCCTGCCGAAGCAGGGGACACGGGTTCGTGCCCTGGTCCGGGAGGATTCCACATGCCGCGGAGCGGCTGGGCCCGTGAGTCATGGCTGTTGAGCCTGCACATCCGCAACGGGAGAAGCCACAACAGTGAGAGGCCCACGTACCACAAAAAAAAAAAAAAATACTGTGTTACACCCGAATGACGGCATGCATTATACTTGTAAAAATAAAACACATATAATGAACCTCTTGAACACATGTCCCACTTAAAGACCAGACCTTCGTTATTATAACTTGCACACCCCTGCCTTTCTTCTCCTCTCCCTCATCCCTCCCCACAGAGACTGCTGTACTCTTGACTTTTGCTTTTAAAACTTTAATCAGTCTGATAGGCAAAACTATCTCCTGTCCTATGACAGGCGGCCTACTGCCTGCTGTATGCTTAAACAGTATATTGTGTAGTTTCATTTGTCTTCCAGGACCTGGCTTTTTCACTCCTCATGTCTGTAAGATTCATCCATGTCATTCCCCCCCACCCCCGCTATATAATATTTCACCATGTGAACGTATCATAATGTAATTAAAAAATTCCATTCTCCTTGATAGCTATATGAGTTGTTTCCAGTTTTGTATTATTTCAAGCATTGCTGCTATGAGCTTTGTTACATACATTTGCAAGAATTTCTCCAGGGTATATACCTAGGAGCAGAATGCAAAATTTTCCAACTTTGTTTTCCAAAGTGATCATAGAGGTACATTTTAAAAACTCGCTTTCTTCACTTATTACATATCCTGTAAATATCCTGGACACCTCTTCCTGTCGGTGCCTATTGACCTGCATCATTCATTTTAGCGGGGCTGTGTCTTTGTTCATTTAACCAGGTGTACAGGCTACTTAAGTTATTTTTCACTATCGCATAAAATGATGTAATGAATACCACAATTATCATAAGAAGTAATGTAACATTTTTAATCCTAACAACACCCTGTGAGGTTGTTCTCCCTATTTCCGGGAAGCAGGGGAAGTGTAAGTAAGTGCCAAGGCCGCACAGCTAGCAGACGGCAGGGTCGAACTTGAATCCAAGAGTGGATCCCTGAGTTCACCCAGGGTGACTACTGGGTGCAGGGCTCTGGAGGCCCGAGGTAGGGATGCCCAGGGAGAAACTCAGCTGATTCCAAGCGCAGTGTGCTCTGGGACTCAGTTTCCCCATCCCCGTCGTGGTAACAATAAAGCGAGGTAGAAGTGGGCCTGACCCACACTAAATGTTCTCCGGAAGACTGTTGTTGTTGTCGTTGTCACTACAGGCTGCCCAGAGGAGTAAGCGAGGCGCTCGGGTGCCCCGGGCCGGGGCTCGTCCGCCCCTCACCCATCCCCGCCTGCACCGCCCAGGGGCGGGGCCACCCGCGGCCCCCGAAGGCTCCGCCCGCCTCCCAGGCCTGAACCGAAGAGCGGCGAGCGGCGGCGCTAGGACCCGGCGGGCCTGGGCTGCGGCGGGGCCTGGGCGGCCAGAGTGGCGCGGACCCTGGCTCTTGGCTTCCGGCGCCATGTGAGGGGGCTCGGGGGTCGCGGGGAGCCGGGCGCTCCCCGGGGGAGGTGAGCTGGCGCCGCGCGGGGGCGGGCAGCGGGAGGGGGGCGCTGCCTGCGCCCCTGGTGGTGGTGGGGCCGTCAGGAGCCGCTGGGGATGGAGATTGATATGGGGGCCCCTGGGGCTCCCCTAGACCCACTCACTCTTGGCAACCGCGCCTGGAGATCCCGGTCCCCGCGCCCAAGGGCTGTCGCGGTGTTAGCGGGGCCTCCTGCCGCTGACTACCCCATTAGAGCTCGGGGACCCTGCCGCCGTCCTGCCTCCCTTCTCTTCCCAGCTGAGGCTAGAGCTCCGTACCCCCCGGAGTGCTGGAGTTGGGGGGTTCAGCGCAAGCGGGGCGCAGAGGGTGAGTCGTCCCCCTCCTAGGTGCACCCACGGTTTCGGCGCCCCCTATTTGGAATTAGGAGCCCCCCTCCCCCTTCTCCCGGGAGCTCTCCTCCCACGTGGCTCGTGGGGGCGTCCCGAGCCTGCAGGAGGACTCCCCGAGCTGGGAGAAGCAAAGCCCCCAAACAGAGGGCAGGGTGTGGCCCCATAGCCTGAGCTCACGGTTTCAGCCCCCCGGCTCCGCCCACCTTGGGGCTGAGTCCACGATCCTGGCTCAGAGCTCTGGGCTGCTGCCTCCCTAGCCTGAGCAAGTCGCTCCCAACAGTCCTGCTCTCCGGTGCTGGGCCAGGTGCTGGGAACGCACTCAGTGGCCTCTGGTCAATTCCAGCCCTGGGGGATCCTTGAGAGAGATCCAGTCAGGCTCAGCCCTGGGCTGCGCCCTGGAAACAAGCATGGAAATAAGGCACCCCAGCAGGCTCTGGACAGCTCTGCAAGGCACTTTGCCTCTCTGAACCTCAGTCTCCTCATCTGTGAAATGGGGATAAGAGCCCCTGCTGTGCAGAATTGCCAGGAAGATTCAGTGAGTGGGTGATGCTTAGCAAGGGCTCCGCATTTATTGATATTAGAGGGAAGTTGCTGGGCCATATCAGAGGGCAGGGGAGTGTTTCTCTGGCAAGCTTGTGGAGAGGCAGGCCTTGAACAATGAATAACCACAAAACTAACAGCTGCTGTCACTGATCAAGCACTTTCAAATCCTGTGCTTCCGTTGCCACATCTGCTTGAATCCTCCTAACAACATTGTGAGTTACCTACTCTTATTATTCCATTTCACAGATGAGGAAACTGAGGCTCAGAGAGGTCACATGGCTTGCCCGAGGCCCCTCAGCCAGTAAGTGGTGGAACCGGGATTCGCACTTGAACATGAGATGCTGTACTGACCATGGTCTTCTCAGAGCAGGATTGTGACGGTCCTGACCAGGGGGACAGTGGTCCTGGCTGAGGGCACTGCTCAGGCAAAGGTGGGAAAGTGGGGGGTGGGCCTGGGAACTGGAGTGCTCTAGTGTGTCTGGAGCTTGGGGCATCCGAAGGAAAGGGTAGTGAGAGGGGAGGCTCAGCTCAGAGAGGCAGCTGGAATGCTAGAGGCGTCAGGGTAGATGGGGACTACCCAGGGATCTGGATGACTTTTGCCTTAATGGGCTATGAATCTAAGAACAAGCCGCTCTTCCCTTCTGATGAGCCGCAGTTTCCTGATCTGTGCCGCAGGGACTGGACCCTGTGAGAGTCCGGATGAGAGTCCTAGGGGCCTCCCTGCATGGCTTTGAAGGCTGGCTGCGAAGGCTGGCTGCGAAGGCTGGCTGCGGAGAAATCTGAAGCTGGGTTTGGGAGGAGGGGGCTCCCGAGGAGAGGGGGCGGGGTTGGGTGGTGGGCGGAGTTAAGACCCAACCAATCAGGAGCGGCGTGGGGGCACCTCCTTTAGCCTGGGGCTCTCTGGCTATTCCTGGTGGCGGTGTAGGAGTAAACAGCTGCTAGGTCAGGGGGCGGAGATAGTGGCGGGAGATGGGAGGCCCCTGGAGGGAAGGACGGAGCTGGGAAGCTCCTGGGCCCCAGTTTCTCTCTCTGCTCACTCTCCTTCCCTTAGTGCCTTCTGGCCTCGAATCGGCTGGAGGTGGCTGGACACAAGTACTTACTTTTGACAGGTGGGGAAATTGAGATCTGCAGAGAAGCTGCGTCCTGCGTGGATGGGCGGGGGGCGTTGGGGAGTGAGGAGCAGAGCTGAGCTTGTATGGTCCCGGACCCCACTGCGCCCCAGGGTGGGGCTGTGATTATAACCATTGGACAGATGAGTCTGAGCCCTTAACCCCCAAGATCTTATTAATGAACAAAGTCAAAGGGGAAAAAAAAGATAAGAATGAAGTCATTCAGCAGTCCTCCTGCACCCATCTCCAGGGCTCTGGAGACACAGCAGAGAATGTGAGGCCCTGTGCCAGCTGCGACCTCAGAGAGCTCTCAGCGGGGAGGTGGCACGCAGGGCACATTCCTGGCCCACCTCAGGCCGGGAGGATGAGTGGGCATGAACAACATTGTGGAGGGTGTCCTAGTCAGAGGGGCCAGTTTATGCAAGACCTGGAAGGGTATGAGTTTAGAGGAGTTTGGGGACCTACAAGGAATGTTATTCCCAGGCCTCAGGAACATAAGACAGGGTTTAGAGTAGGCGTGTGAATGGGGCTCCTGCTGGGTGGGGGGCAGGCCCCCCCCAGCAAGGGAACCAGTTTTAGGCCTGCCAGCTGCCTTCGAGCAGAGTGGGAGAGTGCATGGGCAGAGACAGAGGCAGGGCTCTGCCACCACCTGGCTGTATGACATCAGGCCAGTTCCTGCCCTTTCTGGGCCTCAGTGTCTCCACCTGCAAAATGGGTACAGCCCTGAGCCTTGAAGTCATGGGTGGGTAGGAGGGCTGGCAGGGGTGGGGAGGGTGTAGCCTAGGACCAGCTGGACTTGGGGGAAGGCACCCAGGCCGTAACTCTTTCTGTGGCTTGCAGGTGTGATCCCACACCCCTGCCCCCTGGGCCACCTGCAGGACGCTGGCCCCTGCCCCTCAGCAGACGCCGGAGAGAGATGAGTAGCAACAAAGTAAGTCCCCCTTCATTTCTTGTCCCCATCTCAGCTTCTTATTTCCCTCCGTGAAATGGGCTCCTTTGGACCTGCCTCAGACCCAGGCGCTACAAGTCTCTCTTCCCTGCTGAGAAGCTGCTGATGCCTGGGAGACCCTGGTGTGAGCCCTGCTGTGGCCACTGATCTGTGTGGCCTGGGCAAGCTCCTGCCTCTCTCTGGGCCCAGGTCCACCTCTGTCCTCCTAGACTTGACTGGTCCATCTGTGGTAAAGGGCTGGCCGAGAAGGTGACTGTGGAGTGCTATGCAGGAGGTGGGGGTGGGGAGTGAAGGTGAATGGGAGGTTGGGAGAGGGGGCAGTGGTCAGAGTCAAAAGTGACATGATATTATGAGCATCACTCTGAGGGTTTCAGGGTTCCCCATGATCCATTCATTTATGCTTTCCTGAGCACCTACTATGTGCCTGGCCCTGCACACCCCTTTCCTAGCTGCACTACAGCTTTGGCAGAGCCTGGGGGTTGGGGGTGGGGTGATCTGAGTGTGTCTGGGTCCAATCCAGAAAGAGAAACCACTCAGTAATTTGAATAGAGAAAGTTTAATATAAAGAATTACTAATTTTAATTGTGCATTGGAGTAACAGGGGATTAGAACTCTACAGAATACAGGGATAGCAGGTATAAGGAGCAGCTACTGGGAATTTCCAGTCGTTAGGACTTGGTGCTTCCACTTCTGGGACCCAGGTTCGATCTCTGGTTGGGGAACTAAGATCCTGAAAGCCGTGTGGCACGGCCGAAAAAAAAAAAAAAGGAGCTGCTACCACACCCAGGGTTGAGACCCAGGCCTTGCTGGGCTGGAGAGGGCACAGCTCTGGCCCACTGAATGGCAGAGAACTCACTGTGGGGCTGTGCTGTGGAAGTTGTCATAAATCCACCTGCTAGGCTACAGGGAAGGCTGTTCACAGGAGATAACTCCCAAGAGACACTTCAAGCATCAGATAAAACTGCTCCGGGGAGGGGAAGCTTACGTTTTTTGGGTGTTACTGGTGTCGAGTGTGCCACATGAGCGCAACTCTGGAGAATCTGTGGTCGCAGCAGGAATCAGAGGCACTCTGCTTCCAAACTGCCTGAGGCTGGATGCTGGAGGAAGCTGCTGGCCACTGGGAGAAGCCATGTGCACTGTAGAAGCAAGTGCACCAGCACCAGGCCCAAAGCCCCCGGAACCAGGAAGCAAACTCCCTTCCTCCTGACATGTCTCTCCGGCGCCCTCTACTGACAAAGTTTATTATGCAGTTCGCTGGCAAGGAAAAACCTGTAAAGGGCCCAGATCCGTTTTCACAGAGCAGGCAAAAAGAGTAAACCTGGAGCTGAGAAGCAGTACATTAATAACCAGCCCAGGGGGCTCAGCACAAGAAGCCAGGACTCCCGGGTCCCACCTAGCCTTGCAGACCCCAGGCAAATAAATACCAGTGGACACTTCAGATATCACTTTCCTGCCCTTTGCCATATGTTGGTGTACTGACTACCCATGCATCCTGATTCCTGACCAGATCCTTTCCCTTCAGGTTTAAATGAATGGTAAACATTTATAAAGAGTTACTGTTTGGGGGAAGACCTAGACCCTCTCGTTGGAATGTCCCACCTGTCTCCAAGCATCCTTCCAGCTGCAACTGGAAGGATCCTTCTGACCCACACTTCCAATCTCATCCAGCAAACCCTGAGAACCTTCTGTGCTCTGGGCCCAGCCCTGGGAGCTGAGATACAGTGGGGATCAAAGCTGACTCAGTCCCAGCCCTCAGAACTCATGGTTTAATTGAGGGGGACGGCTCTTTGAATGCAGCGTGATTGGTGCTGTGATAGGCGGTGCTCAGGGGGCTGAGGGAGGCCTTCCTGGGGGAGGTAGTGCCTGAACTGGTCTGGAATAAAGAGCAGGAATCAGCAGGCATGGTAGGTGGCAAGGAGCCTCCCGGGCAGCTGGGCCCTCACTGGCCTCTCCCCTCTCCAGGAGCAGCGCTCAGCGGTGTTCGTGATCCTCTTTGCCCTCATCACCATCCTCATCCTCTACACCTCCAACAGTGCCAACGAAGTCTTTCATTACGGCTCCCTGCGGGGCCGCGCCCGCCGGCCCGTCAACCTCAAGAGGTGGAGCCTCACCGATGGCTACATCCCCATTCTCGGCAACAAGGTAGGGCAGCTGCTTTGGGAAGCTCCCTGGGAGCTGCCTGGAGACGAATCCTCCCCATTGCCCACCATCGCTGCTCCCACCTCCTTCTTCTCCTCCACCTCTTCTCTCTGCTTCCACCAACCCTCCTAAAGGAAAGGGTGAATCCCAAGAGTCCAGTGCCTTCAGCCCCTTGTTGGCTGTGTGACCTCAGACAAGTACCATGTCTCTCTCTGGGCCTCAGTTTTCTCCAAGGTCCCATCCTTAGTGCTAATATCCTATCATCTCCTGAGTCAGAATCCCTTTGGGAAAGTCTCTCTGGTTTTCACTGATCTCTGTCTCTGTGTGGGAGTCTACATAGGCTTTCGGAGTAGGACACTAGGGTACTTGACGACACAACAACAGTAACAGTAATGGCTGCCCATTGTCAGTTGCCTGCTGTGCACTGAACACCGTGATCAGCAGTAATCCTCATACCAGCCCGGTGAGGTTAGCGTTATCTGCCTTGTGAGGCTCAGAGAGGTGAAGTCACTTGCCCAAGGCCACACAGCAAGGGAGGGGAGGAGCCAGGGTATTGCCCCAATGCCTGATGAGCTACAGCTGTGTCAAGAGGCCAACAGTCATTCTGGGGCTTCTTTTGGCCTTGGGTAACCATGAAACTCAGGTTGTGTTTCTGGAGTTCACCCTGTGGTCCTCTGAGCCCTAATGTTTTCCCTGGGGTCAGGGAGAAAATTATTGGCCTCAAGCATGGACTCCATCTTCTAGGAGGAGGTCTCCCCAGGCCCTGCCTACCTCTCTCTCCTCCCTCACTAAAACCCTCATAAATCTCTCGGGGTCTTTGGCATACAGTGTGTTGGTCCTGGGGCTCTGTGGCCATATAGACCTGGGTTCAAGTCCTAGCCCTGCGCTCCTCTGCTGTATGACTTTGGGGACATCCCTGCATGGCTGTTCTGTTCTTTTGTTCCTTAACTCTGCCCCCAATGAGCAGCCTTCTTTTGCTTCTCAACACACCCTGGTCATCCCACATCAGAGCCTCTGGTCTTGCTGTTTCTCCTGCTTGAATACTTTCCCCTGCATGGTTCCTTTTCATCCTTCAGGTGTCAGCTCAGAGAGGCCTCCCCAGGTGACTTTTCTAGGGCAGCTCTCACTCCTGCCACTCTTGATCCCCTGCCCCTATTTTATTTCCTTCCCAGCGTGTTTAACTTACCACCTGGCATTATTTTATCATTTACTTGTACACCGTGTCTCCCCAACCGTGAGCTTCTTGAAGCCAGGAGTGGGGTCTCTTTTGTTCATTGTTCTGTCCCTTGTACTTGGCCATTAGCCAGCTTGCTATAAAGATTTGTTGAATGTTGCATGAGTGGGCCTCAGTCTCCCTCCTGTCTCTAAAATGAACATCATAACTCCTGCTTCCTGGAGGCCTGGATGTACGGAGCACAGTGCCTGGCACTGAGTGGTCATAACAGTGTTGGCTTTCCTTACCCCCCCAGACTCTGCCCTCCCGGTGCCACCAGTGTGTGATTGTCACCAGCTCCAGCCACCTGCTGGGCACCAAGCTGGGCCCTGAGATCGAGCGGGCCGAGTGCACAATCCGCATGAATGACGCCCCCACCACGGGCTACTCAGCCGATGTGGGCAACAAGACCACCTTCCGCGTAGTGGCCCATTCCAGCGTATTCCGTGTGCTGCGGAGGCCCCAGGAGTTCGTCAACCGGACCCCTGAAACCGTGTTCATCTTCTGGGGTCCCCCAAACAAGATGCAGAAGCCCCAGGGCAGCCTCGTGCGCGTCATCCAGCGGGCAGGCCTGGTGTTCCCCAATATGGAGGCTTACGCCGTCTCTCTTGGCCGCATGCGCCAGTTTGATGACCTCTTCCGGAGTGAGACAGGCAAGGACAGGTACCAACCTCCTGCCCGCTCCCTCTGGCCAGTCCTGTGCTCCCTCTCAGCACGCTCCGCCCAGAGGGCCTGTTGCTCCCAGCATGCACTGCTGTGAGGGTGTGGTCACTTCTTGCCACCTTGTGGTCAGGTTTCCTAGGGGAGTTGGCTTCATGTCCAGCTCTTAGCATGAGTCATTTCCAACACGCTCTGCATGGCCTCGTCTCCCCCGGGATGCGTGAATGGCTCCGAGAGACTAGGGCTCCCAGCATGCTCTACTCTAAGGTTGCGCAGTCACTCCTAGCATCTTTCTAGGAGAGCTGCCCCATAGCATGCCTCATGGAAAGTGTTGACCATACCCAGCACATCTTACTTTAAGCACACTGTTGTTCTTAGCATGCTCTATTCTATTCTAAGGCTACATCACCCTCAGTATGCCCTTCTCTGACTAATCTCCCTAGAAAAGCTAAGCCAGTGCTATCCAATAGAAACATCATGCAAGCCACACACGTAATTAAAATTTTTATAGTAGCCACATTTAAAAAGTAAAAAGAAACAGGTGAAATTAAATTCAATATATTTTTACTTAACTCAGTATGTCCAACATATAGATGCTGTAAGTATTTTGTTTGATTTACATCTAAATATTTTAAAATTTTTGGAGATATTGTAAATAGCATTAAAAAAATTTTTTTTTTGGTTTCCCATTATTCATTGCTAGTATATAGAAATATGATAGATTTTTGTGTGTTGACCTTATATCCTGTAATCCTACTAAACTTACTTATTGGTTCTGGGAGACTTTTGTAGATTCTTTGGGATTTTCTGTGCAAATGATCATGATGTAAGGACATGCAAATAAGGACAGTTATTTTTTCCTTTCCAATCTACATGCCTCATTTCTTTTTCTTGCCTTGTTGCACTGGCTAGTACTTTCAATATAACATTGAATTGTATTGGAAGTGGTGAGAGTAGACATCCTTGCCTTGGTTTCAGGCTTAGGGCGAAAGTGTTCAGTCTTTCGTCATTGAATATGATGTTGGCTATAGGTTTTTGAAGCTATGGGTTGAGGAAGTTATTAGGTTGAGGAAGTTCCCTTCTCTCACTGGTTTGCTAAGAGTTTTTTTTAATCATTCCTGGATATTGAATTTATCAAATGTTTTTCTGCATCAATTGGTATTGCATGGTTTTTCTTTTTGAATTTTATTTTTTATACAGCAGGTTCTTATTAGTTACATATTTTATACATATTAGTGTATATATGTCAATCCCAATCTCCCAGTTCATCCCACCACCCCTGCCGCTTTCCCCCTTTGGTGTCCATATGTTTGTTCTCTACATCTGTGTCTCTATTTCTGCCCTGCAAACCGGTTCATCTGTACCATTTTTCTAGGTTCTACATATATGCATTAATATACGATATTTGTTTTTCTCTGTCTGACTTACTTCACTCTGTATGACAGTCTCTAGATCCATGCACATCTCTACAAATGACCCAATTTCATTCCTTTATATGGCTGAGTAATATTCTATTGTATATACATACCACATCTTCTTTATCCATTTGTCTGTTGATGAGCATTTAGGTTGCTTCCATGACCTGGCTATTGTAAATAGTGTTGCTATGAACATTGGGGTGCATGTGTCTTTTTGAATTATGGTTTTCTCTGGGTATATGCCCAGTAGTGGGGTTGCTGGGTCATATGGTAATTCTATTTTTAGTTTTTTAAGGAACCTCCATACCGTTCCCCATAGTGGCTGTATCAATTTACATTCCCACCAACAGTGCAAGAGGGTTCCCTTTTCTCCACACCCTCTCCAGCATTTGTTGTTTGTAGATTTTCTGATGATGTCCATTCTAACTGGTGTGAGGTGATACCTCATTGTAGTTTTGATTTGCATTTCTCTAATAATTAGTGATGTTGAACAGCTTTTCATGTGCTTCTTGGCCATCTGTATGTCTTCTTTGGAGAAATGTCTATTTAGGTCTTCTGCCCATTTTTTGATGGGGTTGTTTGTTTTTTAATATTGAGCTGCATGAGCTGTTTATATACTTTGGAGATTAATCCTTTGTCTGTTGATTCGTTTGCAAATATTTTCTCCCATTCTGAGGGTTGTCTTTTCATCTTGATTGTAGTTTCATTTGCTTTGCAAAAGCTTTTACGTTTCATTAGGTCCCATTTGTTTATTTTTGTTTTTATTTCCATTACTCTAGGAGGTGGATCAGAAAAGATCTTGCTGTGATTTATGACAAAAAGTGTTCTTCCTATGTTTTCTTCTAAGAGTTTTATAGTGTCTGGTCTTACATTTAGGTCTCTAATCCATTTTGAGTTTATTTTTGTGTATGGTGTTAGGTAGTGTTCTAATTTCATTCTTTTACATGTAGCTGTCCAGTTTTCCCAGCACCACTTATTGAAGAGGCTGTCTTTTCTCCATTGTATATCCTTGCCTCCTTTATCAAAGATAAGGTGACCATATGTGCGTGGGTTTATCTCTGAGCTTTCTATCCTGTTCCACTGATCTATATTTCTCGTTTTGTGCCAGTGCCATATTGTCTGGATTACTGTAGCTTTGTAGTATAGTCTGAAGTCAGGGAGTCTGATCCTCTAGCTCCGTTTTTTTCCCTCAAGACTGCTTTGGCTATTCGGGGTCTTTTGTGTCTCCATACAAATTTTAAGATTTTTTTTGTTCTAGTTCAGTAAAAAATGCCACTGGTAATTTGATAGGGATTGCATTGAATCTGTAGATTGCTTTGGGTAGTATAGTCATTTTCACAATATTGATTCTTCCAATCCAAGAACATGGTATATCTCTCCATCTATTTGTATTATCTCTGATTTCTTTCATCAGAGTCTTACAGCTTTCTGAGTACAGGTCTTTTACCTCCTTAGGCAGGTTTATTCCTAGTATTTATTCTTTTTGTTGCAATGGTGAATGGGATTGTTTCCTTAACTTCTCTTTCTGATCTTTTGTTGTTAATGTATAGGAATGCAAGAGATTTCTGTGCATTAATTTTGTATCCTGCAACTTTACCAGATTCATTGATTAGCTCTAGTAGATTTCTGGTGGCATTTTTAGGATTCTCTATGTATAGTATCACGTCATCTGCAAACAGTGACAGTTTTACTTCTTTTCCAATTTGTATTCCTTTTATTTCTTTTTCTTCTCTGATTGCCGTGGCTAGGACTTCCAAAACTATGTTGAATAATAGTGGTGAGAGTGGACATCCTTGTCTCGTTCCTGATCTTAGAGGAAATGCTTTCAGTTTTTCACCATTGAGGATGATGTTTGCTGTGGGTTTGTCGTCTATGGCCTTTATTATGTTGAGGTAGATTCCCTCTATGCCCACCTTCTGGAGAGTTTTTATCATAAATGGGTGTTGGATTTTTGTCAAAAGCTTTTTCTGCATCTATTGAGATGATCATATGGTTTGTATTCTTCAATTTGTTAATATGGTGTATGACATTGATTGATTTGCGTATATTGAAGAATCCTTGCATCCCTGGGATAAATCCCACTTGATCATGGTGTATGATCCTTTTAATGTGTCATTGGATTCTGTTTGCTAGTATTTTGTTGAGGATTTTTGCACATATATTCGTCAGTGATATTGGTCTGTAATTTCCTTTTTTTGTAGCATCTTTGTCTGGTTTTGGTATTAGGGTGATGGTGGCCTCATAGAATGAGTTTGGGAGTGTTCCTTCCTCTGCAGTATTTTCGAAGACTTTGAGAAGGATGGGTGTTAGCTCTTCTGTAAATGTTTGATAGAATTCACCTGTGAAGCCATCTGGTCCTGGACTTTTGTTTGTTGGAAGATTTTTAATCACAGTTTCAATTTCATTACTTGTGATTGGTCTGTTCGTATTTTCTATTTCTTCCAGATTCAGTTTTGGCAGGTTGTGCATTTCTAAGAATTTGTCCATTTCTTCCAGGTTGTCCATTTCATTAGCACAGAGTTGCTTGTAGTAGTCTTTTAGGATGCCTTGTATTTCTGCGTTGTCTGTTGTAACCTCTCCTTTTTCATTTCTAATTTTATTGATTTGAGTCCTCTGCCTCTTTTTCTTGATGAGTCTGGCTAAAGGTTTATCAATTTTGTTTATCCTCTCAGAGAACCAGCTTTTAGTTTTATTGATCTTTGCTACTGTTTTCCTTGTTTCTGTTTCATTTATTTCTGCTCTGATCTTTATTATTTCTTTCCTTCTACTAACTTTGGGTTTTGTTTCTTCTTCTTTCTCTAGTTCCTTTAGGTGTAAGTTTGGATTGTTTATTTGAGGTTTTTCTTGTTTCTTGAGGTAGGCTTGTATCGCTATAAACTTCCCTCTTAGAACTGCTTTTGCTGCATCCCATAGGTTTTCGATCGTCATGTTTTCATTGTAATTTGTCTCTAGGTATTTTTTGATTTCCTCTTTGATTTCTTCAGCGATCTCTTGGTTATTTAATAACATATTGTTTAGCCTCCATGTGTCTGTGTTTTTTATGTTTTTTTCCCTGTAATTGATTTCTAATCTCATAGCGTTGTGGTTAAAAAGATGCTTGATATGATTTCAATTTTCTTAAATTTACTGAGGCTTGATTTGTGACCCAAGATGTGATTTATCCTGGAGAATCTTCCATGGGCACTTGAGAAGAAAGTGTAATCTGTTGTTTTTGGATGGAATGTCCTATAAACATCAATTAAATCTATCTGGTCTATTGTGTCATTTAATGCTTCTGTTTCCTTATTTATTTTCATTTTGGATGATCTGTCCATTGGTGTAAGTGAGGTGTTAAAGTCCCCCACTATTATTGTGTTACTGTCGATTTCCTCTTTTATAGCTGTTAGCAGTTGCCTTATGTATTGAGGTGCTCCTATGTTGGGTGCATATATATTTATAATTATTATATCTTCTTCTTGGATTGATCCCTTGATCATTATGTAGTGCCTTCCTTGTCTCTTGTAACATTCTTTATTTTAATGTCTATTTTATCTGATATTAGTATTGCTACTCCAGCTTTCATTTGATTTCCATTTGCATGGAATATCTTTTTCCATCCCCTCACTTTCAGTCTGTATGTGTCCCTAGGTCTGAAGTGGGTCTCTTGTAGACAGTATATGTATGGGTCTTGTTTTTGTATCCATTCAGCGAGCCTGTGTCTTTTGGTTGGAGCATTTAATCCATTCACGTCTAAGGTAATTATCGATATGTATGTTCCTATTACCATTTTCTTAATTGTTATGGGTTTGTTTTTGTAGGTCCTTTTCTTCTCTTGTGTTTCCCACTTAGAGAAGTTCCTTTAGCATTTGTTGTACAGCTGGTTTGGTGGTGCTGAATTCTTTTAGCTTTTGCTTGTCTGTAAAGCTTTTGATTTCTCCATCGAATCTGAATGAGATCCTTGCCGGGTAGAGTAATCTTGGTTGTAGATTCTTCCCTTTCATCACTTTAAATATATCGTGCCACCCCCTTCTGGCTTGTATAGTTTCTGATGAGAAATCAGCTGTTAACCTTATGAGAGTTCCCTTGTATGTTGTCATTTTTCCCTTGTTGCTTTCAATAATTTTTCTTTGTCTTTAATTTTTGTCAATTTGATTACTATGTGTCTCAGCGTGTTGCTCCTTGGGTTTATCCTGCTTGGGACTCCCTGCGCTTCCTGGACTTGGGTGGCTATTTCCTTTCCCATGTTAAGGAAGTTTTTGATTATAATCTCTTCAAATATTTTCTTGGGTCCTTTCTCTCTCTCCTCTTCTGGGACCCCTATAATGCGAATGTTGTTGCATTTAATGTTGTCCCAGGGGTCTCTTAGGCTGTCTTCATTTCTTTTCATTCTTTTTTCTTTATTCTGTTCCGTGGCAGTGAATTCCACCATTCTGTCTTCCAGGTCACTTATCCGTTCTTCCACCTCAGTTATTCTGCTATTGATTCCTTCTAGTGTATTTTTCATTTCAGTTATTGTATTGTTCATTTCTGTTGGTTTGTTCTTTAATTCTTCTAGGTGTTCGTTCTTTAATTCTTCTAGGTCTTTGTTAAACGTTTCTTGCATCTTTTCGATCTTTGCCTCCATTCTTTTTCCGAGGTAGTGGATCATCTTCACTACCATTATTCTGAATTCTTTTGCTGGAAGGTTGCCTATCTCCACTTCATTCAGTTGTTTTTCTGGGATTTTATCTTGTTCCTTCATCTGGTACAAAGTCCTCTGCCTTTTCATCTTGTCTGTCTTTCTGTGAATGTGGTTTTCCTTCCACCGGCTGCAGGATTGTCTCACATGGTTGTTCTTAAGATTTAATCTGATGGATTATATTGATTGATTTTTGTATGTTGAATCAGCTTTGCATTTCTGGAATAAACTCCACTTGGTTGTGGGTGTCTTATTCTTTCTATATATTGCTAGACATGATTTGCAGTATTTTGCTGAGATTTTTGTATCTATGTTCATGAGAGATACTGGTCTGTAGTTTATTTTGTACTGTCTTTGCCTGGTTTGGGTGTCATGGTAATGTTGGCCTCAGAAAGTGAATTGGGAAATATTTTCTCTTCTATTTTCTGGAAGAGATTGTATAGAATTGGTTTTATTTCTTCTTTAAATGTTTGGTAGAATTCACCAGTGAAACTGTTGGCCTGGAGAGTTCTTTTTCAGAAGATTTTAAACTATGAATTCAATTTCTTTAAGAGTTATAGGATATTCAGGTTATCTATTTCACCTTGAGTGAGTTTTGGTAGTTTGTGGTTTTCAAGGAATTGGCCCATTTCATCTAAATTGTCAAATTCATGTATGTGTTTTTTTGCGGTTTTCTTATTATTCTTTTAATGTCTTCAGGGTCTATGATGATATCCTCTTTTTTTATTCTTGATATTGGTAGTTTGTGTCTTTTCTCCCTTCTTTGTCAGTCTTGTGAGAGGTTTATTTTCTTTTAAACTTTTCAAAGAACCACACTCAATCAAATATATCCAAAATATTGTCAGTTCAACATGTAATCAGTATCAAAAACGATCAGTGACATATTCTACATTCTTCTTTTCATACTATCTAAGGAATCAAGTGTGTATTTTACACTGACTGCACGTCTTAACCACATGTCAAGTGTTCACGTGTGCCCGCACGTGGCTAGTGACTGCTGTAGTGGGCACACAGCCTGAGGTTCTTGGTTACTTTTTCCATGCCTTGCTCTGAACTTGTGGTCACTTCTGGCATAACCTTCTCTGTTTAGTCTCCCCTTAGGAGTTTTCTCCTAGCATGTACGTAACTGCTTCTACCTACCATGCTCTGTGATCATGGTTACTCCCAGCCTGCCCAGGTGTGACCAGTCTCCCCAGGAGTTAATTCCCAGCATGCTGTGTTCCTATTCCTCCCCTCAAAGGAGCAGACCCCACACCCCTCATCTCTGTCCAGACAGCTTGCCCTCTGCCAGCTTGCCCGTGCTGCCATAGCAGGGCTGGACAGGGGGTGACTGAAGTGGGGGGAAGGCCCCATGAGTGGGTGGGAGGAGTTCTGGAAAACCCTGTGTGGGTTGACCCTTCCTCCCTGCCTGCATGCCCCCTCATCGTGACCCCTCTTTGTCCCCAGGGAAAAGTCCCACTCGTGGTTGAGCACAGGCTGGTTCACCATGGTGATTGCGGTGGAGTTGTGTGACCATGTGCACGTCTATGGCATGGTCCCCCCCGACTACTGCAGGTGAGCACCCCCAGGGCGATGCCCAGCCATTGGCCGCAGGGTGGAGCTGGGGTCCCAGAAACCTTGGCTGGGGTGCCTTCAAGGGCCTCTATTTTATAGTATTCAAACTGCTCTGCCGAGATCTAGGCTCTTTAGAGCTACCCCAGGAGCCTCAATCCCAAGCTTAGCCAGAGTCCAGAATTTGTATATTAATAATAACTATTTTCGTTATTACTATATGAAAAGCCCAGCAGGTGACAGCTGTTTTTTACCAAGTGCTGACCGTGTACCAAGCATGGCTTTTTATTATCTCATTTACTCCTTATAGTGACCCTAAGGGATAAGTGCACTATTCTTCCCATTTCATAGATAGAAAAACTGAGCGGGACGTTTTGTGAGTGGCCTCAGTTCCCACGAACAGTAAGGGGTGGGGGCCAGGCTCCAGAGCCCGCAGTCCTTACCACTACCCCATATTGCCACCCTCTTGGGAAAAGGAAAAGTTTCCACTGCATTTAAAAAAAAAAGGAAAAAGAAAGTTTGAGAGTCACATACCTAGTCCATCCTACACCCATTTCACAGATGGGGAAACTGAGGCCCAGGGAGGGGCAGGGATTTCCCCCACTGAGGCCCTATAGCAGGTCAGGGGCTGGAAAGGGCAGGGTCCTGCTGGTGCCCACCTTGCCCTTATGGCCCCATCTGCTCTGCCCCAGCCAGCGGCCCCGCCTGCAGCGCATGCCCTACCACTACTATGAGCCCAAGGGGCCGGACGAGTGTGTCACCTACATCCAGAATGAGCACAGCCGCAAGGGCAACCACCACCGCTTCATCACGGAAAAGAGGGTCTTCTCGTCCTGGGCCCAGCTGTACGGAATCACCTTCTCCCACCCCTCCTGGACCTAGGCCACCCTGCCTGTGGGACTCTTACAAGGGACACAGGAGAAGTGGGTCTCCGCCCAGCCGCTCGACCAAGGGCCATCGTCTGGCTAATCAAGGCTGGTCAGAGTGTCTTCTGGCCATTCCGTCCTTGAAGAGGATATAATCTCCAGCCGTTCAGGGCCTGGGGGTATCTCTTGGCCAATCAGGGATTTGGGCTTCTATGTGGTTACTCGGGTGTCGAGGGTATTTCTTGTCCAGTCAGGGTCTGAGCATAGTCAATCAGGGTATTTCTGAGTAATCCGAGGCTAATGTCGTGTCTTTTCCCATGAGGCCTTGGTTCAGAGTCTCAGGACAGACTCTAAATCACTTCCTATTGGTTGGGGCAGTGGGGTCCTGTCCCAAGGAGCTGGGAACTCGTGTCGTCCCCTCACTCCCCAGAGCCAGAAAGAGGTTGTGTGGCGGTGGAAGCTGTCTGGAGCCCAGGCAGGGGCATCTGTGGGATTCGGGGGGTTCCAGGCGTGGGAGGCAGGTGTCCGGGTCTTGGCTCTGCCGTGAGTGGCCTTGGACAGACCCCTTGCCCGCTCTCTGGGCATCCTTCTGCCTGTGTCAGGTTCTAGAGTCTGAGAACCCTCCCACCTCCTCCAACGACCACCTTAGGTCTGTTCTCCGTCAAGATTGGACCCCACCAGCCACCACCCCTTGCCGGAGGGCTCAGCTCTCTGAGGGTCTGGGGTTCCCTTCCCCACCTCCTCCTGGAAACTTGAGGATGTTTTTGTGCAAACTCTCCCAGGCTTTGGGGAACTCTGAAAAGAAGGGACAAGCCTTCAGCTGTTTTCCTAGCCCTTCCGCCCAGCTGCCATTAGCGTGGCTCTTAAAGAGCCAGGCCCCCTTTTCTGCCATCCAGCAGTGAGGTTTTCCACCTGTTGGAGGAGCCCTTGGGGCTGAGAGAGGGGGGATCCCAGCCCAACTGAGGTTCCCTGCAGCCCCTTTGTCTGCAGCTGCTGGAGTAGTCCAAGGGTCTCCCCCGGCTGGGCCTGGGAAGGCCCTAGGGGGCTGGGAGCTGTTGCCTGTGTTCTGTCCCCTCTCTCTCCATCAGGCACTTTATTGCTGCTGGACTTCAGTGGGGTGGGTTTAATCCCTGCTCTTCTGGAGTCTTAGAGAAGACTGGAGGAGGCTGTGCAATGGGTCGAGTCAGGTGGAGGAGACGGAGGCCCGCAGTGAGCCATTGCACACTGGGGCAAGGGGTGGGGGCCGGCGACTACCCTAGACTTGGTTTTGTAATGATTTGTACAGGAATAAACACACCTAAGCTCCGGCTGCGTTTCCTGTGTTCTGGGTTCGAGCTCCGCTTTCTCTGGCCCTGCACTTCGGGCCCCGTTGGGACAGTGCCCACACTGTCCAGGCTGGACGCCCACACACAAGCAGGATGTCCAGCTTTGTCAGCTGGCCAGTGAGTCATGCATTTCACAGCTTGGGTGGAGACCTGGCAGCCCTGGGGGCTGGAGGTACGTGGGCTTCCGGAGCCAAGCCCACCTGGCTCTTCCAGTCTGGCCTCCCCTTGCCTGTGTGACCTTGAGCAAGTCACTGCCCCTCTCAGAGCCCCAGTTCCCTCTTGGTTGAGACCAGACACTGCTCTCAAGGAGCTCAGGATAGAGGGAGGGGAGGGGCCCCACGACAGGTTCAGGGCAGTAAGGGCCACACAGAGCAACACAGGGCGCTGCGAGCATAGCTTTGGAGGAGGTGACGTTCTTCCAGAGGAAGATTCCTGCAGAGGTTTTGGGGAAGAGCTTCCGGCAGGAAGAGAAGGGGGCCGGGAGAGGACATTTCTGTCACAGAAGCATCTGCGGCGGACGGGATGGAGGAGCCCAGAGAAGAGGATTGAAGGGGAGAGGCAGGTGATGGGGTCAGAGGTTGGCTGCAGGGGGGTGTTGCTGAGGGCAGGGAGCTGAAGTACCCTTCAGGCCCTGGCAGGAGGGAGCCAGGCAGGGCTGCAGCCCTGGGCCAGGCGGCGTGTGAACTGTGGATCCCTCACTGCTGCCTCTGTCCTCTCAGCTAAAGGGCTTGTTCACTCCAGGTTGGCAAGAGCAAGCGGGTCCGTGACTCGGGGAGATTACAACCTGTTTAGGAAGATAAGATGCCCTTGGGAGCGGAGACCTAACAAAGGGTGACTGTGAGACAAGGGCAGGTGGCCTGCTGGAGATGGAAAAGAGCTCTCCTGGGCACTGGGCCAGCGGGATGGGGGCCACGGAGCTGGCCAACGGGAATGGCCCCTGCATTTGTCTCAGTTCATGTATACATTGGCTCAATAGGTGGCCACGTGCCATGCGCTGTGTTAGGTGCAATTGATGAGGGAGCGGATGTCAGGTGGGAAGAAGGGCCTGAATGGAAGCCTAGTGGGAGGACCCACGGCCTCGCTCAGGGAGGTCAGCAGGAGGGAGTCAAGAGGGGTTGGTTGCTGGGGGTGGACCCTAGGAAAGCTCAGTTCAGCGTCAGCAGGTAGGACTTTGATGAGGGCAGGAGGTCCAGGGTCTAGTCCTCAACCCCACATGCTCTCACTGCCTCAGATGGGACCCAGCCGAGACTGCTCCACTCATGGCCAAAGTTAACTTCCTGAAGACACCTCATCACGGCCAGCTTTGCTCTGAAAACTTCACTGGCTTCCCACTGTGGTCAGGACCAAATCCACCTCCTAATTTGGGGTTCAGGGCCCTCCCGTGAACTCTTTTACCCAGTTACCCCTGTGAGGCCCCTACCCCCCACTCCTCCTTGGGCGAGGGGGCATCTCCCACCAGCTGCAAACCCCACATGTGCTGCCCGAAGCAGCCACTCCAGCTGTTTCCTGCGGATGCTCTGCGGTCCAGCCAGGCCCGCCCAGGGCAGCCCCACACCTGAGCCCCATGTGCTGGACACATGGATCCAGCTGTGCACCTCAGAGAGTGGCCACCCAAGATATATCCCCCGATGCTGGCTCATTGGAATTCTTTATTAGCTAGAATATTTTAAAATGTTTTTTAAGACTTGGTTTCATTTTGTACGGTTATGTTTTAGGTATTTTTTTATATTTTAAAATAACTTGAACTATACAAACACTGTAAGATGGAAAACGAGGGTATCACCCAGTCCTATTCCCTGTTGACAGTTTAGGGTTCAATCTTTCAGATTTTTCTTCCGTGTACTTTTTTTTCTTTCCCTCTCTCCCTTCCTTGCTTTTCTCCTTCCCTACTTCTCTCCTTCCTTCCTCCCTCCCTCCCTTCCCCTCTCCCTTTTTTTCTTTCTTAAGATTGTAGCCGGGAAAAAAAATCCTGAAACTTTAATATCCCAGCCTTGGTGGAAAATCCATAGATCATGCGCAAAGGAAATAATTAAAACAGGTACTTAAAATATATTTTGTTCAGTTTCTAAGATTTTTAAGGTTTTTTTTAATTGTGGAAAAAAAGCACATAAGATTTACCACTTACCCATTTTTAAGTGTACAGTTTAGTAGTATTAAGTTTTTCTACACTGTTGTGAAACAGACCCCCAGGAATTTTTCATCTTGCCTCTCTGAAATTCTCCCTTTCCCCTCAGCACGTGATAACTATCATTCTACTTTCTGTTTCTATGAATTTGACTGCTTTAGGTACTTTGTATAAGTAGAATCATACAATATTTGTCTTTTTGTGACTGGCTCATTTCCCTTAGCATCATGTCCTCAAGGTACATCTATAGATGCTTGTTGTATTTAAAAAAAAAAAAAAGCATGGAGAAGCCTTTAAGTAAGAAGTGAAAGTCCTACCCCCACCCAGGCGATCCTGTGCACACAACTGCTCTCTCAGTTCTGCTGTAGTTCATCAACTTTAAGATACCGTTGATTTGATTATAAGACAAAACGATTTCAGAGATTTTTGTTTTGTTTTATAAATTTATTTATTTGTTTGTTTTTATTTTTGGCCGTGTTGGGTCTTCACTGTGGTGCGCGGGCTTCTCATTGTCGTGGCTTCTCTTGTTGCGGAGCACGGGCTCTAGGCGCACGGGCTTCAGTAGTTGTGGCACATGGGCTCAGTGGTTGTGGCCACGGGCTTAGTTGCTCTGCGGCATGTGGGATCTTCCCGGACCAGGGCTCGAACCCTTGTCCCCTGCATTGGCAGGCGGATTCTTAACCACTGTACCACCAGGGAAGCCTGATTTCAGAGATGTTGAAATGCAAAAAAAAAAAAAAAAAAAGTTTAGGGATAGATTTTACACACATGCGCACATACACATCCGCATGTTTAGAATTGTTTTCATGAAGGTGGGATAAGATCAGGGCTATTGGGCCTTTTGCCTCTTTCTCTTGCCCCAGCAGCTACACAGACCTCCAGCTTCCTTTCTCCAGCTGACTCTAGGGAAGTTGCCATCTCCCCAGCCTGACTGTCTGTGCCACTGTCCCTCCCATCAGTCAGTCTCCACTGGCACTAGAGAACATCCTGTACATGTTTTGCACCCACTTGTGGGATTCCTAAGAATAGAAAGACACATTTGAAAGTTTGATTGACATCATCAATTTGCTTTCCCCATCATCAATTTGCCAGTTCACACAACCACCTACAGCTTTCGAGAGGGCCTTTCAAACAATTTCTAAGGCAGACCCTCTGACCCACTACTTACCCCTCCCACAAATGGCGAAACTAAAATCCCAACGAATAAGAACCTTGTCTGACGTCATAGGTGGCCGTGCTGGGATCAGGCCCAGGCCTCCTGGAGTCCAGGTTGCTGTTGTTGCTAAGAAACCACCCATCTAAGGTGGTCTCACCCTTCTGATAGTCTCATCCTCTTGCTTAAACACCTTCCATGGCTCTTTTGTGCCTGCAAGACAAATTCCAAATTCAACCCACTCCATCTGGGGCTGCTGCCTTCAAGGTCGTGATGTGGTCTAGTGGTCAAGTGCCTGAGTTCTGAAGATGCATGGTCCTAGGCTCTCATCTCTGTTCTGCTACATCATTGGGCACCTATTGCTGTGTCCCGGTCTCATGCAAAATGCTGGGTAAATACATCACTCTCTACCTGGGAACCCCAGGCAAGTTCTTTTACAACTGTGACCCTCACTTTCCTTCTCTGTGTTTAAGGATTGACAGACATGGTCTGAGTCCAATGCTCTGCCCGGCACCTGGTGCCCACTGAGTCTCATTAATGGGAGCTGTTCTTTTTTATCAGGATTGTCGGTCCCCCATCTGGGTGCCCTCAGCATTCTGAATGACCCACATCCTCATACAGCCTCACTGGGAGCTGCCTGGCAGCTGCATGGGAGCAGGGCTGGGTTTTTTTTTTATAATCTACACGGCCACCGCCTCGGAGATGGGTATGTGGGTGGTCTTTGGAGTCCCGGGAAGTTACAGTCCCAGAGGAGCTCTTGGGTCCCTTCCAACAGAGGAGGAGTTCCAGGTGGGTTTGGCCCAGGGGCCTCTGGGCAGGATCCGAGGAGGGGCTGGGGGACTTTGTCCAGCCAGCAAAGCCCCCAGAATCCGTGCCTTGGTGCCCTCCATCCCTGGTCCTGGCCTCTCTCTGCCACCAATTTGCTGTGGGATTTTGTGCAAAGAGCCTCTCCTCTCTGGGTATGTTTCCCCAGCTGTCATACAGGAAGACTGGTCCCGTCCGCCTGGAGTGATGCGGGCACAGTGGGGGTGACGAAGGAATGAAAAACCCTGGGGAAGCTGTAAAGTACCCTACGCGTGTGCAGGCACAGCCACCCGCAGGTGCACGGCGAGGGCGCTGGCCTGGCTTCCCATCAGGGCTCCGCTCTGGTCCAGTGCCCGCTTCCTTCCCGGTCCGCTCTCCCTCCCTCTGTCCCTCCCTCCCTGCCATCAAGGAGCGCTGGCTCCCGGCATGCCGTGCGCTGCTGACAGCCTTATAAATAGTCGCCTTTGCGGGCGGGCGGCCGGCGAGGACGGGCAGGGCACACACTGTCCCCGGTGCCCACCCGCACCCCTCCCTCAGGTCAGTGTGTGCCCGTGTGTGTGCCTGTGCACGTGTGGGGGGTGCCCCTGCGGGGAGTGGGGGGTGCGTGTTTGTGTGTGTCAGGGTATCCTCCGGGTTTGTGTGGCTGTGTGTTTGTATCCATGGTTGCGATCTGTATGCATCTGCCTGCCTGTGTTCCCCAGGCTCTGCTCTGGGTATTAGTGCCACACTGTGTGTGCCATTGTGGATGTGTGTGTGTGTGTGTGTGTGTGTTGCTCTCCCTCCCAGCCTCCGCGACAGTCACCCCTTTGTCCTGCCGGCACTCTTGGGGCTCCAGGTCCCTGCCCTTGGCACGTCCCACCTGGGGACTGGGGAGGGGGAGCTGTGGCTGGACTGCCTGCCCCGAGGACCTGGGCAGGGGCAGCCTAGGTGATGGGAGGAGCTATCCTGTCATGTCATTTTGAGTGCTGGGGGGACGGGAAGCCCCCTGGATGTTTGGCCCCCTGCCCCCACCTCCTGAAAAGCAGGGGCCCTGTGGGAGCCCTGGGACAGCCCATGGAGCCTTTCCTGCGTGCTGCTCAGTTACCTACCTAGGACTCTCCAGCAGCAGCAGGACTGGGCCTGGGGGTACAAGCCCAGAGAGGGTACAGCAGCTGCCCAAGGTCACACAGCTGAGTGATAGAGTTGGGATTTGAACCCTAACCAGTTGCCAACCACTGGAAATGCTGCTCTTGGTCAGAAGCTGGGAGACCTGGGTCTTGCCTGGCCTTGCCTTGTGATTGAGATGAAGTCGCTGTCCCATCGGGCCTCAGCTCCCCAGGCCCCTCAGCAGACCACCCAGTCATATTAGGAGTTGCCGTGGCCCTGATTTGGGGACCTTATAAGGCCTGGGTGCGGAGCCCGTAACCCAACTCTGCCCTGGACCCCTGGCTTCTGTGAGGACTCCTCACAACCCAAGTTATTTTGGACCAAGAAGTGGCAGGTGCCAGCAGGACAGAGGGGCTTAGGTTACCGGGAGGGAGCAGGGCAGGGTGGGGTCAGGAACAGCCCTCAGGGTGTCTTCGTGGCAGGCTGTCCCTGGCCCGGGGGCCTCTCCCTCCCCCACCAGCTGCAGACAGGCGCTGCCAGCTGTTACTCTTCCTTAAGCACACTTAGCAGGAGAGAGGTTATAACTCGTAGCCCCTGAGCAGCGGGACGGTCCGCAAAGCTGCTGAAGGACCTAGTGGGTGCCAGGCCCTAGTGGGTGCCAGGCCCGGGGCAGCAGAAAACGTAGCCTCAAGTGTGACCCCAGCCAGGCCCTGGAGCAAGTCTCTCCTTCCCTCCCAAGGTGACTGTGAGGATGGAGTGAGGCTCCCGGGGCTATGCTCAGCCGGGGCCAGGCCCAGTGTGGTGGACACAGGCCTGCAGTACACAACAGAGAGGCCCAGTACGGTGTGGTGTGTGTGATGCTGGGCGACGGTCACCTGCCAGTGTGTGGGAGTGGAAAGCAGAGTCCAGGAAGGCTTCCTGAAGGAGGTGACACCTGAACTGAGTCCTAAACAGTAGCACCTTGGGGAAGGGCATCCAGGTGTTGGGTGCAACATTAGCCGGGCCCTGGAGTGGGACACGGTCGTGGTGGGTGAGGGAGGCCGGAGCAGTTCAAGCAGTGGCTGATAGGGCTGCAGAAGCGCTGTGGGCCCTCGTTGGGGCGGTCAGCTACGTTAGGGTTTATCTTGGGGACTGAGGGGGCCATATACGGAAGGGTTTTTAAGCAGGTAAAGACGTGGTTTGATGCTTGTCAGAGAAAACCCTGCAGTTTGCCTGGTGGGGCACGGAGGTAAGGAGGCCCACGGGAGGCTGGAGCAGTGGCCAGATCCCCTGCTTGGAACACGGCAGTGGCGGTGAGGACATGGACTGGAGGGACGTTCAGGAGGGGAGGGCTGGGGCTTGTGTGTGTGGGGTGGATGTGAGTGGGGAGAAGGGCGTCCGCTCTGACTGCAGCCTCTGGCTGGGTGGTAGGGCGCAATGCTGGGGACATGGGAGGGACTGTTTAGAGGCTCGGGGTCTGCGGGGTCTCTGGGCCTGTCCAGGGGCTGTAGATGTTTGGGGCTGGGAGAGGAGGCCTGGGCTGGCTGAGCAGGGATGGGGGTCCTGGGAACCTGACGCCAAAAGTGAGAGGGTGGAGTAGGGGCCCCGGGTGGGGATGTCCCCGGCAGGAGGAATGCTGGCCAAGGGTTGAGGGTCAAAGGCCAAGGCAAGAGTGTCTCTGATGTTTGCTGGCGGCCTTGGGGAGGGCTGGTGGGTGGGGAGTAAAGAAGTGGGGGCCAAAGATGTGTTGCAGTAACTCTGAAGGCACCGATGGGAAGGGAAGGTGGAGGGAGACCCCTGGGGCTGTGGATGCAGAGTGTGTGTGGGGGGGTGTCCCAGGAGGCATTGGGCTTGATTTACACACTGAGGGAAGGTGTGGGCAGGGGCCACATCAAGGGTGGAAGTTGGGCCTGTGCAAGGGTGAGAGCCTGGGGACCCCCTCAGCTGAGGACCGTACAGGCTGTGGTCACGTGAGCAGCCCTGCAAATTTCTCTCCCACCCTGGGCCTCTGTGTCCTTTGAGCATCCTAGTCCAAACCTCATCCCAGATGAGGACACGTGCAGCTCCCCTCCCACCTGCCTGCACCCCGGCCCTGGGGAGCGTTGTCGGCCTGTTTTCGAATCGCAAGGGGAGCAGCTCAGCAGTTGTTGGTGTGGCTGTTTATGCCCCTCGGTGCTGCCCCCGCTGTCTGGCCCCAGAGGGAGGAGGCAGGGACAGGACAGTGGAGGCATCCAGAGGAAAGGGGACTTTGTGAAGTCCTCCCAGCCTCCTGGGCCTTCCCTGCCCCCACCAGCCCCTCCACCCTCAGAGGAAGTCAGGGCCTAGCACACCATGTGGCTGGGCGGGAGCAGAGGCAGGAGAATCCCCCTCACCCTCCCCACCTGTGCCCTTGTCTTGCAGAGTGCTGGCTTGGCTCCCCAGACCTCGGCAGGATGGAAGGTACGGAAGCTCCCCTCTTTTCCTGCTCACAGCCTGGGCCTCAGTGTGCCCATCTGTTTAGGGGGTGTGCTTTCGGGAGACATTTGGGGAGGGTTTGGATGTGGCTCTGGGGTTGCTAGAAGGGGCCTATCTGGGGGCCTCCAGCATCTTCCTCAGGCCTCTCACAGGATATACCAGCTCCAGGATTACTTTTAGAAGGGAAGAGGCCTCCTTGAGGCTCCTAAGGGCCCCACAGCTCACCTCCTACACTGGTATTTATAGAGCTGAATCTCTGGCTCTTTCTGGAGACGGGGGCGGCACTGGTGAGGGAAAGCCTGCCCTGTGGAGAGGCCCCAAGAGTGCAAATGCCAAGGCAAACAATGACACATTCCTGCCCCTCTCCCGGACCAGCAGGGGTGGGTCTTGAGGATGTCTTGGGCCCTCCTGGCTCCTATAGGCTGGGACCTGGAGGGAGACGTGGGCCAAGAGCCCGGCTGGCCCGCCTCCTGGCAGCACCACCCGTCCCTCCCTGGCGCTGGGCCTCGGCCTGGGCGGCTCTTAAAGGAACCCAGCTGTCCTGGCTGCTGCTGCGGCCTGAGGCCGGCGGTCATCCTTCCACCCCCGGGCCTCTGAACGTCCGCTGCCACTGGGCTGTGGCCTCCCCCCACGCCCAGGCTTGAGCCCATCACATGGCAGCAGGCGATGGGAACCCACAGAAGTCATTCTTCGGCAGCTCCTCTAGACCTCCAGCCCCGTGGCTGGGAGGACCCCGGGGAACTGCCGAGCTCACCTCCCCACTGGGGCAGGGACTTCTTTCCTAAGTGCACACAGCGAGCTGCTACTTCCCTGAGAAGCGGGGAAGGCCTGGCAGCCTGGGAAGAGGCCCCGGCCGCAGCCCTAGCTCTGGCATCCCTGGAGCAGGCCCCTGCCTCTAGGCCTAGGTTCCCCCCTCTCTGGTGGGGCTACGGTCTTGCTGAGTTCTGAGATAGAGGTTGAAACGTAAGCTCCCTCCCTCTCCGGGCAAGGGTTCCACGTGCCCACCAGAGCCCCCTCCCCCCCCACCCCGGCAACCGTCTCCAGGGCAACGTGTGTTGTGGTTGCCAACTCCACACTGGTACCGCCCAGGGAAGGCAGGAGGCAGGCTGGCCCAGGGCCCGGGAGGGGAAGGGCAGGGGACACAGCAGAGCAGGACCATGCGGGCCTGCCACTCGGCACCAGACGCCCGCAGCGTGGAAGACGCTAACGCCCGAGGTGACCAGGCGTCTTGGCCAACGCGAGGGTTGGCGTCCGAGCCCCTGAGGGTCACCGTCACAGCGTGTGCTGAGCCCGTAGCCTTCAGGCCTGGAACACCCTCTTCTCCCTGACCTGTCCCAGTCTCTGAGTTTTCCTCGCCCCGTTATCCCTCACTCTGGGCTGACTCATCTGCCTCTCTGACGGGACCACGAGCTGAGTGTGTGCAGCTGCCTGGGGCCCAGCACAGGCCTGGGATCCCAGAGGTGCCTCTGGTTCTCTGTCCAGTGACTCACTGAGCTCTGCTTCCCTTTTCTCTCCCACAGAGAAACTGAAGAAAACCAGGATCATCTTTGTGGTGGGTGAGTCCAAGGCAGCAGGCAGGGAGGGGCTTTGCAGGCCCTGGTGGGAGCCTGGGCCTGGGGCTGCACCCTGGGCTCTGCCCCCGCTTCACTGGGTGACCCGGGCAGACCCTGTCCCATTTCTCGGGGCTTCTGAATGGGCGGGCGCTTGCAGGCGGGCCTGGTTCGGGGAAGGGCACCCAGTGTGAGAAGATTGTCCAGAAGTACGGCTACACCCACCTCTCCACCGGGGACCTCCTGCGGGCTGAGGTCAGCTCAGGCTCAGCCAGGGGAAAGATGCTGTCGGAAATCATGGAGAAGGGGCAGCTGGTGCCACTGGTGAGTGGGCCCCGGCAGGGTGAGGGTTGGGGGGTGATGGTGGCCCTGAGTGGACACCAGCCAGCAAAGCCCATGACACACTAGCAAGGCGGACCATGACCTTCCCTGTTTCTGAACCCTCCTGAGGGTCCCCACTGCCCTTGGCAGAAAGTTCCTTCCGGAAGCTCCCGGGAGCCTCCAGGACCTGCCCTGCCAACCCCTCCCACCACCAACCCCTCCCACCACCAACCCCTCCCACCACTAACCCCTCCGGACTCCCACCACCCTGGCCTTTCTGTCCCCTCACACTGATCACACTCTTTCCTGCCTGGAATGTTCTTTCCTCCTCATCTTTCATACCTTGCTGACTCCTCAGACTTAGGCTAAGACCCCCCCCCTCCCGCCAACTTTATACTCCAGTAGCCTCCCTTCTTTGTCCGTATAACCCATGTCATGCTTGGAAACTATAAATCAACGGTGTAATTGTCTGTCCCCTCAGCAGACTGTGAGTTTGCGGAGGGCAGGGAAGGTCTGCTTTGTTCACAGCTGTGTCCTCAGGGCCCAGACAGGAGGCTGGGAGGAGGGGCTTAGTCATATTATTGAGTGAATGAAGAAATGAATGAATGAATGAACGAATGAATGAATGATTCAATCAATCAATCAAGTCGTCACAGTTCACAGAAGGCTTCCTGGAGAGGGAGGCTTGTTTGGGAAATCTGTGTTAGGGCAGAGGGCATTTCTGGCTGTGGGGCAACGCGTGCAGAGGCCCGAGGAGGGGGTGGAGAATAGGGGGTCATGACCCCGCCTTCTTTTGCCACGCCTCCAGGACACAGTGTTGGACATGCTCCGAGACGCCATGCTGGCCAAGGTAGATACTTCCAAAGGCTTCCTGATCGACGGCTACCCCCGGGAGGTGAAGCAGGGGGAAGAGTTTGAGCGGAGGGTAAGTGCAACCTCTTGGAGCTGTGACATGGGATGAGCCGGCGAAGGCTGCTGTGATGGGCAGTTCTGAGCAGGGGAAGAGAGACACTGATTGTGGGCGGGTGGGAGGGTGGGCAAGGAGGGAGACCAGGGAGACTTTCTGGAAGTCTTTCTAGAAGTCTAGAAGAAAATGAATGGAAGGAGAGAAGGCACCAGGCTGGGGAATTCACAAACATGGCCGCAGGTTCCAGCTCAGCTGCTTGAGGCCTTGGGCCAGTCAGGCTGCCTCTCTGAACCTCGGTGTCCCCAACTGCAAAATGGGGACAGACAGTTCGCAGCTGCCTTGAGGAGCAGCGTGGGGATTAGAGAGAATGCATCCTTCAAAAATGGGGCTTGGCACCCCATAAACACACAATCAGAGGGGCAGGGAACAGCATGGATAGGGCTGGAAGGGTCACGCTGGTGTGGGGAGAACAGAATCTGTGGGGCAGGGCAACCGGCAGTGATGTGGGTGAGGACGTTCAGGCCGGGCTGAGGCCTCGAATGCCACAGAGGGGCGTCTAGTCTCCTTCCAGGTGCCATGGGGAGTCTGGCTGGAAAGAGTGAGCCTTGAGGATGAGGGCTCTGGGCTGCCTGGCACGGGTGTCCCCCAGGAAGACTTTCCACAGTGGGGGAGCACCTCACTCAAACACACACATGTGCAGGCATATGTGCCCACAGGCATACAAGCACATGTACATGTGCACACAGGTACAGACACACATGCACAAGGCCAGAGGCATATGCACACATGTACACAAGCATCTAATGTACACACACGCACACTCATGCAACGTGTGCGCACGGATGCAGTACATCCAGATACAGGGACGCACAGAGATGCACACACATACACCGATACCTCTGATGTCACAGGCCATATGGGGGAAACAGATGAAACCGCAAGTGCCCAGGAGGAGGGAGAGGTCTGCTGACCTCTAAGGGTGGGTGTGGGCTCAGGGAGGGCTTCTCGGCAGCGGGAATGCCTGCGGGGAGGGCCGGGCATCTTAGGGGGCTGGGGCAGGACAGACCTCCATCCTCATTGCCTGTCTCTGTGAGGCTGGGCCATCTTTGGGCTTCCATAGCTTTAAGCCTCATCCAGAGGGAGGATATTATATTCCTTGACATCGAAATGGCTGCAAGACCTCAAGAAAGTGTCTGTCCTGGTCTGGGCCTCAGTTTCCCTATCTATGCAATGGGGATTGGCTGGGTTTCCTTCAGACTAGGAGGCCATGGACCCTGAGGTCAGATGCCAGGCAGCCCTGAGGCACGTCCTGATGTACCAGATGCATGATGTCGCCTCAGGCCCTCAGGGTCACATCTAGAAAATGTGGTTAATGAAAGTTAACCCATCCCTCCTGGGGCCGTTGTGGGTGCTACTGGGCTACAGGGCTAGGCACCTGGTCTTCTCGGCTCTGGACAGCAGGGGGCGCCTGGGCCTCACCGAAGGAGGACCGGTCGGCCTCCTGGCCCTTCCAAATCTTCCCCGCAGATGAAATGCTTATTGCAATGACAGGGACATTGTTCAGAGCCCCAGAGCTCAGCAGGCCCTCGCCCCTTCACTCAGCCCTCCTTATTCCTTTGTCAAGTTCATATCCAGCCTTGCAGGTATAAGACGCACCTACCTGCCCTCGGGGGCTCCAGGCCTGGCTGGGAGAGGGACCGTAAATAAATAACCAGAGGCCCTCCTGAGACAAGCTCGAGGCAGAAGTAAAGGGGGACTGGAAGCGCGTGTCGCAGAGAGCTGGGATGGTTGGGGGGGGGTGGGCATCTGCAAAGACTGTCCTAGAGGAATGAGATTTTAGCTCAAATCCGAAGGCGAGCACTTGGTATTGAGGGAAAGGGTTCCTGGCCAAGGTTCCCGGCATGAGCAAAGGCCTGGCAAGGGAGGAGGTGGATGAGAGCCCAGACCACAGACAGTCCGCGTGGCTGAAGCCAGGAGAGCAAAGGACTGAGAAGCACGAGATGAGGAGGTGGGGGGAAGGGTAGGTCAGGTAAGGAGTTAGGACTTTCTCCTGAGGGCACTGGGGAGCCATGGAAGAGGTTTGAGCAGGGGAGGGGCAGGGCAGATTGGTTTTAGGAAGGTCCCTCAGGCTGCCTTGCAGGAAGGGCTTGAAGGTCTGAGTGGGTCTCAGTGGGGCCTCAGAAGTGGGAAGATGGGGAGGAGATGGCCCCAGGGGGCAGGAATGAGGCCCCTGTAAATAGTGCCCCGCCTGCAGATCGGACATCCCACGCTGCTGCTGTATGTGGACGCAGGCCCTGAGACCATGACCAAGCGGCTCCTGAAGCGTGGAGAGACCAGCGGACGTGTGGACGACAATGAAGAGACCATCAAGAAGCGCCTAGAGACCTACTACAAGGCCACAGAGCCCGTGGTCGCCTTCTACGAGAAACGTGGCATCACCCGCAAGGTGCGGGCCCGAGGGGGCCCTAGGCAGCCTGGGCCTGTGCCTGGCTTGGCCTCAAAGTGCTGTGACCTTGGGCCAGCCCTCCTGTCTGGGCCTTGGTTTCCCCACTGGTTGGATGAGGGGCTGCTGCCCACTGTGGCTGGGCTCGGGGAGCCTGGCCTGGCTTCCGGGAGAGGTCAGCCCCCTGCCTCGGTGGGGCCCACCCAGCCTTCCCTGGCATCCTGCCCTCATGGCCCATCTCCCCACAGGTCAATGCCGAAGGCTCCGTGGACAGTGTCTTCTCCCAGGTCTGCACCCACCTGGACGCCCTCAAGTAGCAAAGCTGGAGCCCCTTCTCCAGCTCAGAGCCCGGCCCCACCCTCGTCCTGACTCAAGGCCTTCCCAGCCTGAGCTCAGCGCTTCCACCCTGCCCGGCTGGAGCACAGGCAGAGGAAGCCACTTTATCCTGTTTTCATGGACAGCTGAGCACTAAAGGAATTTCCAAGGACATTCAGTTTTACTCCTTTTTCTTTGATTCCATCAGGGATGATTCACATGGCGTGGCCGCCCCAGCCTTGAGTCCTCAGCCCCTCCCCTTCCCGTTCCTCTTTGGACCCCTCAGCCCGCCTCAGCCGGTACCCCTCTCCTAGCTCCGTTGGAAGACACAGGGCCCTTCTTCACACATGGCGTGCTGGGCCTGGGCTGTGCCAGGCGTGGGGACACTGGGTGACTGAGGAGTGGTCCTGGCTCTCGGGGACTCGTGGTCAGGCAGAGCTGGGCCCTGGCCTGGGTTCCTCTGCATCCTTGTCGTGTGGCCTTGGTCCTGAGCCCCTTAGCTCTCCGAGCATGTTTTCTGTCCCGAACCCCTGCTGGGGACTGGGCTGGAGCAGGCAGTGTGGTCATGGGCTGTGGGAGGGCTTCCTGGGCAGTGGGGGCAGCACACATCAGCCGGCCGAGTGGGCAGCGAATTGGCCTCCTTGGTGCAAGAAGCTTTGAGGGTCCGGAAAGGGCATCGGGATTGAATGGGGGGGGGGTCATGGTCAGGGGTGCCTCCCTGATGAGGTGAGACCTGAAGGATATCCCACCATGTGGTCCTGGACAGGTCACAACCTGCCCTTCCTGAGCCCATTTCCAAGTCTGAATTAGGATCAGTGCCCCTACCCCCAACCCTCCCCCAAGGTTAGGGTGAGAACTCACTGAGCAAGGGGTGTGGGTGGTCAGTTACCGTGGCCTGTGGACCGGAGACCAGAGCAGCCTCAGGGAGGTGCAGGGCTGGGGTGCTTGGGGGCTGCCCCGGAATCCCCTGGGGAGAATCATCTTCCCTCTTCTGTTCTCTTTCACTCTTTGACCTCATCACGGAGAAAGTCTCCATTGGTGCTCACGTGTCCCTAACACCTGTCCCAAGCCCAGCTGGCTCCCTTTAAAGCCAAGAGAGCCTTCAACAGGGCATCCCCAGCTGGAATGAAATCCTGTGCAGGGCTGAGGGTGCCCCTGTGTGTCCCCTTCTACCTACAGCAAGTGCGGCTGGTTTTCCATTTACAGTAGTTATTTAAACTTTCCTTTAAAATAAACGTATTTAAGTTTTAAAAGATGAGTCTATTGAAGGAACACAAGATCAATAAATGATAGCACAGGGGAGATAGGTTCTAGAAGGCAGGCGTCATGCGGCCCTGGGTGGGGTGCGGCCGAAGGTCTCTGCAGCTGGTCTTTCTGTGCCCCGTGCCACCTGGGCCGCACCGGGAAGCCCCAACTCACTCTGTGACCGCCCACCTCGGGGTCTCCAAGTCGCGTCTGTCAAACTGGGCTAAAACACGCACACACTCATGCATACACACACACTCGTGCACACACACGTCCTCTGTCGAGGTTGTCATGATCAGCGCAAGGATAAGTGGAAAAACACGCCCCTGAGATGATAAAAAGCTAAGAGAAATCCACCTGACAAAATTGTCTTCAATATCTTCATTTTTTTAAATTATAGCTTCATTAATTCAGGTGTGTCTTCAGTTTATGGAAACCTAAGCTGACCCAAACTATTCACCATGGAATCACTTTATTCACTAAAGAACAAAAAAAACCCTTGAAAACTTGAAAAAAAACACAAAATGTTTAACAGCTCCAGTAACTACCACCACCCCATCCTTGCCACTGCGAACCTCCCTTTGAGGGTTACGTCTCTGGAGCAACGGCTATGCTGGCAAAAGATGGGGTCGCGAGCCCCCAGCCTGCTGTGCTGTGGCTCCCAGAAGGAGGGCAGCCGTATTCACAAAATTCCATCCCACCTACTCAACCCAGACCAGCTCTGGGCAGCTCAGTGCACAGAGCTCAGAGGAGCCCCTGGTAGCGGGAGTTGCCTTGAACTGGAACTCTGCAGTGGGGCCTTGAGGGTACAGAAGAGTTTGCTTTACCACGAGACAGAGGGCATGGAAGGGCGGAGGGAAGAGCTCTGCGGAGTCTCAAAGGTGGAAAGGACCAGCTGTGGGGAGGGCTGAGGCCTTAGAGGGACAGGAGTGCAGGCTAGAAGTAAGGTGGTGGGTGGTGGGCAGCCAGGCTCTCAGGGCCTTGAATGCTGACTCAAGTATCAAGTCTTTCCCCTAAGAGCAATGGGAAGCTCAGAAAGAGCTTTGTTTTTTTTTTTGTTTTTTTTTTAAGAGCTTTGTTTTTTAATGAAAAATTTCAAAGTGAAAATTGGAGGAAATAATATAATGAACACCCATATACCCATCACCGAGATTTAGTAATTGGTAACATTTTTCCATACTTCATTGTTTTACTTTTGCCAAGCTATTTTAAAGTAAATCACAGATATGAGAACATTTCACCACTGAAGTCTGACTTCAGCGTGACTCTCCAATAAATAAGGACACTTTCCTATATAACCACAACTCAGAGGTCCAGGAACACTAAGTTACAGTAACATTGTGATAGGTAATAATCAGACCACACGCAATTTTCCCCAATTGTCCCCAAAATGTACCTTTGGTCAAAGCGGGACGCTATCCAGGACCACACGCTGCATTTGGCTGTGATGTCCATTAAACCTCTTTCACCTAGAACGCCCTTCCTACTCTTTGACATTGGCCTGTGACGGGATCAGCTGTCCTGCAGAAAATTCTTCCTTCCAGATTTGTCTGTTGCTTCTTCGTGGTGTGTTTAACTAGCTGCCCCGTCCCCTGAATTTATTGTAAACTGGAAGTTAGTTGTAGTCTTCGTAGATGCGAGTGAAGCCTTTGGGGCAGGAATACCTAATAGGCGAGGCTCAGGAAGGGTTTTTAAACCGGGCAGGATGGTCAGATCCGCAGCGCTTCCAGCTTTAACCTGCACACGCATCTCCCTGGGGTCTTATTAAAAAGCTGATTCTGGGGCTTCCCTGGTGGCGCAGTGGTTGAGAGTCCGCCTGCCGATGCAGGGGACACGGGTTCGTGCACCGGTCCGGGAGGATCCCACATGCTGTGGAGCGGCTGGGCCCGTGAGCCATGGCCACTGAGCCTGCACCTACGGAGCCTGTGCTCCGCAACGGGAGAGGCCACAGCAGTGAGAGGCCCGCGTACCGCAAAAAAAAAAAAAAAAAAAAAAAGCTGATTCTGATTCAGCAAGTCTGGTTTGGGAGGGAGGCCCCAGCTGCTGGTCCGAGGCCCACACTTTGAGGAGCTCAGAGAGAAGCTGCTCTGTGGAGGCGGAAGCCCAGGGAGGGCGTGGGAGGAGGGGGCATCTCTAGGGTCAGCGTGTGCTCAGCCCCTAGTGGTGGGCTGAGAGGGCGACATGGCATTGGATCTGAGACGGCAGAAGCTGTCACACTCTTGAGGTCTCTGGGGACACTCCAGGCTTGTCCCAAGATGTTGGAACATTCTAACCATCCGGGGGACTGGTACGGCGCCTCTGTAACTTCAGGGTCTCAGGCAGGGTGGGCTCCCAGATAGGGTGGTGTCCTCAGGTGCCTCCCGTGTACTGAGCCCCTAAGTCTTGGCCTCAGGGCTCCTGAGGGCCTGGCCGGAGGCACTGAAGTGGGAGAGGAAGGAAGCGGAAGCAGGGAGCAGAGGAGGCCAAGGCTGTCGCCTCCCAGACGCGAGAGGGGCCTCGAGTAAACAGGAAGGCCTGGCGGCTCCACAGTGGGGGGGCTTTGGAGGGGGGGTGCAGAGCCCTACTGGACATGCGCAGCAGGCGAGCACAGGGCTTCCTTTCTGGCAAGCAGACCCAGAGAGGTTATGTGGCTTGCCCCAGGTCACACAGCGAGGCAGGGGCACAGGACTAGACCCTCGCCTGCCTCTCCTGCTTCTGTCCCCATCCTGGGGTTCTGGTGCAGGCTCTCCTGCCTCTGCTTCCCACTGTGGTTCATGGGGTGCTGGACAGTCTCTCCCCTTCTTGGGCCTCAGTTTCTCTTCCTATAAACTCAGAGTCCCTACAACTCAGAGGTTCTAGAATCCTGGCCCAGTGGAATCCTTCTGCCTCCTAGGTGGTCTTCATGGGTTCTCTAGACCTTGGGCATCGTTGGGTTTTATCAAGAACGTCAACATCACCCAGGAGGCGGCAGGTACCAGGACCTTTCCTCGGGGAAAGAGAGGGAGACTTTGAGGGATTTCCCTCTTCTAGAATAGAGTCTGGCAGAACCACTGACCCTGGTCACCTCCCTGTATCCTTGGGGAGTCATTTGCCCTCTTCAGAAACCCTGTCCCTGGGCTCAGAATGCCCCCAACACCCACACCCTGGAGACTCAGAATCACAACATGTGAGACCCCAGGCTGTGTAGGCCAGTGGTTAAGTCCATTCATTCATTGCATGAGCACTTACTGAACGCCTGTCATGGGCCAGGCACTATGCTAAGCGATGGGGATTCAGCAGCAAACAAAGCAAGGCCCTTGCCCTCATGGAACTTCTGTTGTAAAGAGGGAGACAGACAGAATAAACAATATATAGTATGTCAGATGGGGACATGCACCCAAGGTCCAATTGCTGGTGTGGGGAGAGGGCTATTTACAATGCGATGGGAAACCCGCACTGCCCGTGTGACATTTGATCTGCAACTTAAAGGATGAGGAGCAAGACCCGTGATTATCTAGGGGGACAGTGTTTCAAGGAGAGGGAACAGCAAGTGCAAAGGCCCTGAGGTGGGCACGTGCTTGGTACGTTCAAGGAACAGCAAGGATGCCAGCTGCAGTGGATTGAGCAAGTTGGGGAAGAGAAGAGGTCGAAGAGGGGACAGGGGTGGGGAACCTTGAGGGCCATTTAAGGGGCTCTGCCTTTTACACTGAGTGACATGGTTGCCTGCAGAGGGCACTGAGCAGAGGAGGGATGGAACTTGACTTGGTTTTAACGGATTCCCTTTACGGTGTACAGAATGGGCTGGGAGCAAAGGTGGAAGCAAGAAAGCCCACTGAGGCAGTGACTGCTATATTCCCAGAGGTGCTGGTGGTGACCAGAGTGGCAGTTGTAGGGTGGTGGGAACCCCACAAACAATGGGAATTTGGGGGGAGGAGACAACAGGATTTACTTATAGGTTGGATGAAGGGCATAACAGAGTCAAGGTCACCCTTAAGTCTTAAGCAACGAGAGGAGGGAGCTGTCATGGTCTGAGATGGGGAGACTGAGGCAGAAACAGTTGGCAGAGGACGAATAGAGCCCAGTTTTGAATGTGTGAAGTGTGAGTTGCTTATTAAGAGCCTGGAGCCTGGGGAAGAGTTCTGGCTAGAGACACAAAGCTGGAAGCCACCAGTATATGTATGGTATTTAAAGCTATTTGTCTGGGTTTCCCTGGTGGCTCAGTGGTTAAGAATCCACCTGCCAATGCAGGGGACACGGGTTCAAGCCCTGGTCCAGGAAGATCTCACATGCTGCGGAGCAACAAACCCATGCGCCACAACTACTGAGCCTGCACTCTAGAGCCCGCGAGCCACAACTACTGAGCCTGCATGCCACAGCTACTGAAGCCTGCACACCTAGAGCCTGCGCTCTGCAACAAGAGAAGCCACCGCAACAAGAGAAGCCACCGCGATAAGAAGCCCGCGCACCACAATGAAGAGTAGCCCCCGCTCGCCATAACTAGAGAAAGCCTGCGTGCAGCAAGACCAAAAATAAAAATAAATAAAATAAATAAATAAGGACAGACCTTGAGTTAGTGGTCTCCTGTTTGCCCTCCAGATGCACGCTCCGTCCCAATGGACACATCTACCTCCTCTCAGCCAAAAATAAATAAATACATTTAAAGTAAATAAATAAATAAAGCTATTTGTCTGGATAAGGGCACCCAGAACAGTCCTTCTCAAACTTTAATGTGCACGTGAATGCCCTAAGGATACTGATGAAAGGCAGGCTCTGATTCAGCGGGTCTGGGGCAGGGCCTGAGAGAAGCTCCCAGGAGATACTAAGACTCCTGGCTGTCCAGTGGTTAAGACTCTGCACTTCCACTGCAGGGGGCGCAGGTTCGATCCCTGGTCAGGGAACTAAGATCCCACATGCCACATGGCGTGGCCAAAAAAAGAAAGAAAAAAAGAAGACTACACTTTGAGTAGCGAGCATCTAGGGCATTATATTCTATGGCCAAGACCCATGGGCGGGCAATGAAATCAATAGGGTGGCTAGTGATCAGTATTTGAAAGAAAATGGAACAGGGTGGATGTACCTCATAAGGGTATATATACCTATATATAGGTTCACAAAATGTTTGTTTTAATTATTTGAGCCTGAATCCCAGGGTTTGTGCTGGGACATGACGTCATGGTCACAAAGATTTGAGAAAACCTGACTTGGGAGTGAGGGTAAACAGAGAAGGGAAGAGACCCAGGGTCCAAGCATGGGAGGATGGGGAGGGACCAGTGAAGAGACGGATAAGGTGACAGGGAGGTGGGAGGAAAACCAGGATGGAATGTTGTGGAAGCCAAGGGAGGAAAGACAGGCCCAGATTTGAATTATCCTCTGCTTCTCCTCAGCCCTGTTGTCCTGCACACCTGAGCCTCAGTTTCCTCCATTGTAAGATGGGGACATGACGGTCTCAGCCCGTTAAAGTGGCCGTGAGGTGGCACTTGGCACAGGGCAAGTGTGCGAGTGGTGCAGTGATTCTGACTGTTCTCCCGGGCTTTGAGCTTCCCCAGGCCAGCAGGCTGGCCCCCCGCTGCGCACAGGAAGAAACTGAGACCCAGAATATGTTAAAGTCTTGCCTGAAGCCACAAGAGCAGAGCCTGGATACCCTGTGGCTCCCAGACCAGTGCCCTCTTTCCCCTGTACCCACTTTTTCCCTTGCCCATGTGGGTCTGGCCCTGTTCTTTTCGACAGCCACTGGCTCCAGGCCGGTGCTGGAGACGGACTGCCGCCTGGTTGGGGGAATCCCTGGGGGCCGCCTAAAATTCCTCCAGTGGCCAGTGGCCAGGGTACACGTGCTCCATCCCTTCCTGCAGCCCCGGCCTTCCCGGCCAGCCAGGGGGAGGAAGGAGTGGAATTCGTGTACCTGCCCACAGTGGGGCCCAGGCACAGACGTCTGGCTACTGGCCACGTCTCTTTGGCGTATGGATAGGCAGGCGGCACCTGAAAATGTCTGTATCAGTCAGAGCCCCAGCAGGAAACAGATGGCACGCTCCAGTGGGATAATTTGAGAAGAGTTTGATGAAGGGTCTGTTGACACAGGTGTGGGCAGGGTGGAGGGAAACCACAAGGGACAGTGCAGAAGCCCGGGGCTGGCAGCGGCCATGGGCCATGACCATCCTTGGCCTGAAAGGCTTTGTGGAGAGGGCCAGGTCAGGGCTGTGGCCTTCAGTGCAGGGAGGCCACCAATTTGCAGTGACCCTGCAGGGAAGGCACCAGAGGGACAAATCCTCCACCTCCTTCCCCTCTCTGAACTGTGCAGGGCTGAGAGGAGGTAGATGTGTCCATTGGGACGGAGCGTGCATCCGGGGGGCAAACAGGAGACCGCTGACTCAAGGTCTGTCCCTGCCTGTAAGACAGTGTGACCGTGCAGCTTCCTGGGGACAGGCAGCCCAGTCCCGGCCTGGCCTCTTCCACTGGGAAGCAGGAGCGAGGCTTACCTCTCTGTGCCTCAGTTTCCCTATGCCTCCATGGCCCCAGCCCCTGCTTTACCTTCCAGAGCACTTCATGATTTCAAGGGTCCTGGCTCTGTGTTGGGGACACAGCGGTGCAGAGGCATCAAAAGCCCCTGCCCTCGAGGGGCTTCTAGTCGAGTGGAGAGACCTACATAGCACGACTCACATAAGCGGGGGTGGGGGAGGCCCACGGTGCTGTGGGAGCTTCGGGGTGACCGCCTCTCCACCCCAGGGGGTCCCAATCTCTTCCTTCCTCCACCAGGTCTCAGGGGTCAGGGCTCCAGGCCCTCCTGTGCTGCCTATAGATTTCTCTTTCCCTGGAAGTTTGCTGCATGCTCTTCCTGTGTCCACCTGCAGCCTCTCCTGCTTTCAAGAGAAACCCGGTGGGTCTTGTTTACAACGTGGGAGGGGCCGGATTGTGCAGCATGAGGCTGGGAGGGAGGGAGGTTTGAGAAAGGCCTCCTATAGGGTCCCTGTTACGGCCTCAGATACCCCAACGCCCATTCTGGACCACAATCCCCCTCACCCAGTGACATCTGTCCTCTCCAGATTCAACTCAGACGGGATCAGCAGGGAAGGAGCTGAGCTTGGAGCCAGGCAGTCCTGGGGTCTCCAGCCGGGGGTCTCCCAAACCTCAGGAGGCCTTGGGCTCCTCCTCTGTCAATGGTGTGACTTAGGGGTGGCTATGAGGATTCAGAGCTGATAAGGTGAACGCCTAGGGCGGGGCAGAGGGAGGGTTCAGCCCCAGGGAACTGGATTAACTAACTGTCCCTGGGGCACGGACGCTGGTAGGGGGGCCTGGGAAACCTCACCCAACCTTCCCCTACTGAAGCCACCCTTCGCCTCGTGGCACCCACCTCCCCATCTCCGTGGCTGCAGGAAAAGACAGAGGAGCTGCCACTCTCGGGCTGCCGCTTTGGGGTGGCCCCGTCCTCCCTGTCATGGCCTTCTTGGCCTGCTGGGCCGAGATGGGTCTCCTGTGAGCCCACACTCATGCCTGGCCGGGAACTGGCCATGCAGCCAGCCGCAGGGCTGGGCAAGAGAAACTTCCCTCCCCCCTGCCCCGTTCCCCACCCAAGGAGCCACACCCGCCCTTCCCACCCAGGGGTCAGCTCCTGCAGACACAAACACACTCCCGCTATGCCCTCTGCTCCCTTCAGAGGCAGCCAGGGCTCCCACCTTCTCTTCCTTCCCTGGGCTTCAATTTCTCCATCTGTGACCAAGACAGTATAAAGAGAAAAAGTCCTGGCTCCATCCCCGCTGCGGGTCCCGCCAGCACACACCAAGATTTGTCTTCTCAAAGCCTGCTCCGCCAGCACCTTCTGCTCCAGACCCCTTCATGACTCCCCATGGCCTTCAGGAGAAAGCCCTGGCATTCAAGGTCCCCCTCCCAGAGCAGGGCCAGAGTCTGCCCCTCCAGGCTTCCCGTCACCACCACACCCCTGCTTGTCCCATGGTGGTCAGGCCACTTCTTGCCTCTATGCCTTTGCTCAGGCTGGTCCCCAGTCCGACATGCCCTCCTCACCCTTCCTTCTCTCCCCACCCCCAACTTGCCCAGACCTCCACGGGCCAGGCCTAAATGCCACCTCCTCCAGGCAGCTCAAGCTTCCTCCTCTGAGCTTCCTTGGGCCTGACCCTAAAGTGCCACATGTGACCAGCACCATGGTAGGCATGTAGTTGGCTCTTACTGTTTGCAAAACAAACAAGGGACAGTTCTGGAATTGTCTCCCAGGCTCAGGGAGCACTGATGGGTGAGCGTTTCCTGAGTGCCAGGCCCAGGGCTCTGCGCAGCAGTGCCCCGACCCATGGAAACCTCACAACAGCCTGGTGAGGAAGGCATCATCGTGCCCACTTTACAAACAGGATGACTGAGATCTCACAGCTCAGAGCAAGCACGGCAGGCTCTTGAACGTCAGAAACGCCATTAAAGGGACTCCCTTGGTGGCGCGGTGTTTAAGAATCCTCCTGCCAATGCAGGGGACATGGGTTCAAGCCCTGGTCTGGGAAGATCCCACATGCCGCGGAGCAACTAAGCCCGTGCGCCACAACTACTGAGCCTGAGCTCTAGAGCCCGCGAGCCACAACTACTGAGCCCGTGTGCCACAACTACTGAAGCCCACGTGCCTAGAGCCCGTGCTCCACAACAAGAGAAGCCACCGCAATGAGAAGCCCCCTCACCGCAATAAAGACCCAACACAGCCAAAAAAAAAAAAGCCATTGAAGTGTGTCCCACCCCTCCCCCCGCCACACACACGTTTTCATTTAGGGCTGTCATTTGTCCCTGAAGTATTTTCCAGCCACGGAGGGGACAGACAGAAAGTGGCCCTCTGCCCGTCCCCTGTCCTTTCTGGGCCCTGAGACCTCAGCCCCAGCTGCCAGGCTGTGCCAATTTTGGAGTGTTCCTCCCTTATCCTGGGCCTCAGGTTCCCTGTTTACAAAACAAAGGAACGCCAGCCGGGTGTCACACTTATGTAAGCCACCTTTGGTGCCCGATGAGACCTGTTCAAATTCCAGCTCCACCATCTTCTTGGACCAATAATCTCATCTCTGCAGGCCTCTGTCTTCTCATCTGCAAAATGGGAACAGTGAGTACATGGAGCAGAGCTCCACATGAAGCGCCTTGGCCAGGCCTGGCCCCTGAAATTTCCCCTTGGTGGGCTGTTGGGGTGGTACTTTTCATCTGCCCCCTGGGGGCTGCCAGATGCACCCCACCAGCCAGCCCTGGACAGGGTGGGATGGGAGGTTGGGTGTGTGGGGGGACGAGCCTGGAGGCTGGGTCCTCCCACCCCACTGCCTCCCCCACGCCCCAGGGCCCCCCACCCAGCGACAAAGCCCGTGGCACTTCCTCTCCCCGCCTGGCAGGCCGCCTGGCCCAGCCCCTTGTCTAAGGAAGCGCATTTCCTGCCTCCCCGAGCCAGGCTGATGAGCCGGGAGCTCCACACTGCTGACGCTCAGACCCCAGCCTCCAGCCGCATCCACAGGCCGTGACTGCTGCCGCCATCCACAGGAGCCCCGCAGCCCCTCCCCGCTCAGCCCTTGGCCAGCGACCCCCGGCCTGGCCCCGCGCCCCCGTGCCCACTTCTCCTGACCCCTTGGCCGCCACCTCAGAAGGCTGGAGCAGGGACGCCGTCGCTCCAGCTGCCTGCTCCCCTTGGGTCCCCACGAGAGCCCACGCCGGCCCCGGCGCCCGCCTGCAGCCCTGCCCCTGGACACCGGCTAAGGCCCAGCGCACAGATCCCCAGGTGGACAGCATGGACCGCGGCATGTTCTCCCAGGCCGTCGCCCTGCTGCTGGCTCTCTGCAGCCTCGGACCCACAAGTAGGTGTCCAGGGACCCGGGGTGGGGAGACTCGGCCCCCAGGGCACAGACCAGGCCCCAAGTGTTCTGGGCCTCCTCCATGTGTCACGTCCAGTGGAGCTGTCCTGGGACGTTTGGACAGCCCAGGACAGATGCCACGGGGTGACCAACCATCCCGGTTTGGCAGGACGAAGGTCTTTCAGCCCTAAAAGTCTCAGGCAAACAGGGATGAGTTATTTACCTTAACTCTGGCTACCCTGGCTTCTGCCCTCCCAGCTACATCCAGTTTCTCCCCAAGAAGCCCGGGTCCCAGAGTGCTGTGCAGCCCCTGGAGACTCTCCTGCCCTCTCTGGGCCTTAAGTTTCCCATCTGAGGAACGTGTGGGATGGGAGGGGGTGTGCGGCCTCACAGTCAGATCGTGGGCTCTGGGTTCAAATCTCATGTCATTATTTCCTCGCAGTGTGATCTCGGCCTCTGAGCTGAGTGGGGATGGTAGGAGAACTCCCCTTGGGGCTGTTGGGAAAGTCGGTGGTGAGGCAATGCTTGTAGAGAGAGGCAGGCCGGTTGTTTCTGTGTTGTTGTTGTTTAAGGATTAGTTTTAAATTCCTCTACCCTCACCTTCCCCGGGATCTGTGAATGGCTCCCAGAATCCTTCGGACGCAGTGCTCTCTCTGCTTCTACCCAGTTCTCTACTCCTCAAAAAGAGTACAAGATGCGGGCACAGGCCCGGACGAGGTGTTCTGCGGAGGCTCCTCAGCCTGGGGGCTTCTCCAGGTGGTCTTGGCCTCTGCTGTCTTCTGAAATGAGCAGATGGGGGGCAGTGACTCCCAGCCCCTCATCCCACTCACTGTGGGCCTCGCTGTGCCCTGCCCCTCATCCGCCTAAAGCCCCGGGACAGCCCTGTGGACACCCCTTCACCTCTGGCACATCCAGGACCACGTTAAAGGATCGGGGGTGGGGGGTGAGCATGGGAACAGCAGCAGCGGTGGCCACCCCCTCCCCACCCTACCGTAACCGCAGCATTTGAAAGTCCCTAACCCTTGATCTCTAAAGCTCTTACCACTGCCTCACTGATAGACAGGAATGAGTCTCAGACATTAAGTGACCCAGCAGGGATTTGCCCCAGGCCTGGGCCTCCCCTGAGCACTTGTTCCTGACCTCGGGTGATACAGCGACCCCTCTTGATACAGCTCCTAGTCGCCCTGCAAGACTGCGGCCTTTATTGCCCCATTTTACAGGAGGAGGAGTGGAGGCTGTGACCTGCTAAGTTCACACAGCTCAGACAGAAGCCCTACCTGACCTCCACGATAGGCCCCCAGGCCACCCTGCCTTTCTCCCACCTCCCCCCACATTCTAGCTTGATAACACTCTCTTCCTCTAGGTCATCAGAGAAAGATCCTGGAAGCTCTTTAGGGCCTGGTTTTATAGGATCAAAGGCACTGGTGTGCTGGCGAATAATGAACAGCGGAGTGGGGGGTGGGGTAACGTTTGTCAATATCCACGGTGTAAATGTTCCCACAGGGCTGATTTCAAGCTATCAACTCAGCAGACTCAGCGTTGGGGCGGATGCACAGTAATAAACCTTTATCTACTATTTCCACCACACAGATATTACAGACGTAGATAACCTCAAGAGCACAGATAATACAAAAGGGAATAAAATAATTAGGGAGTAATGAGTTTTGATATTTATTAACTTTTAAGTATATATAATTTATGTAATTGTAAGCTTATAAAATTTAATTTTTAATAATGGCTGTGTTTAAGAGCCAACTGGAAAAACTCCTGAAAATGTATCAACCTGCTTCTGAGAGCAGGTACTAGCACCCAGTGTTCATAGGGCTCAAGGGCATCCCAAAGCATCCAGCCCAGCTCATCTTCAGTCTGGGAAACTGAGGCCCATAGAGGGCAGATGGGGACCAGGGCCAGGGTGTGGGAGCCAGACCTCCACGCCAGGGGAGGAGGTGGGAGTGCTAGTGACCCAGGCATCCTCGTTAAAGCTGGAGGGGGTCAAAATGGGTTGAAAACATGTCCCAAACGAGTCCAGCCTTCTGGGAACACAGCTTGGCAGAATCTTTCAAAACCATAACTTGTGTAACAGACTCACCTTCAGAAGTCAACCCCGTGGAGTTACTTGCCCAACTCTGTAAAGATGTGTGGTCCGTAGGTACCTGTAACAAAAACCGCACAACTGGAAACCACCCAGTGTCTGCCAGCCTGGGCCCTATGAAGTGGATGACTGTGCAGTGGAACCCTACACAGCCGTTACCAAGAAAAAGCTAGCTACGGATCTACATTGCCGTGACATATGTCTAGGACACATTGTCAGGTGTGCAAACATCAATGACTCCACTTCTGTAAGAATAAAATAGTAATAATACACAATATGCACAAAGAAAATCCCCATGTCACTGTTCTTTAGCACTGGGTTCCTCTAGAGGATTTTCATTTTCTAAGACACACATTTTTGTCTTGTTGGAATTTTTTTTTTAATTGAAGTATAGTTGATTTACATGAATTTTTTAAAGTACAAATATGTAGAGATTTTTAAAAAGCAATTTAACCATATATTCGCTTTAGTCCACTCCTCCTGTTAGGAAACAGATAAGAGGGGGAAAAATGACCTCCCCGGCTCCTTTATTAGTATAGGTACAGTTAGCATGCTGGTGGATTGCTTACTAGTTTTTGTCTAGCTTTTTAAGGTAATTTTAATGCAGGTGGATCAAATTTGGAAATCTTGTGTACCCTTCTTATGCCCCAGAAGTTTTCTGTGTTGTCATGTGGACTCCATAACCATCCCATTGTGGTTCTAGAATAGTCTCTCCCTCAAACGTGCCATCTCATCGTTTGCCTAATGAATTCTTTATTGTTGAATACTTAGGTGGTTTCCCCTTTGGGGCCAGTTATAAATACCACTTCCATGCACGTTTTTGGTACATGCATCTTTTCCTGTATTTTGGAGTATTTCACTTGGATAGAGTCCCAGAAGTGGAGGTACAGGGGTTCGTGGCCCATGTTGGGTGGTTGGGATCAAAGAGTGTCTCCTAAGTGTGGATGAGCGTTCGCTGGAGGATGGGGTAGAGGTGAGACTTGAAGTCCCCCGTACTGCTGTCCACATGTGTGAGGCTCTGGGACTCCCTGGAGAGGGGGGCAGGACATGTCCTGCTAGGGATGCAGGACACAGACCACAAATATCCATCTCTTAGAGCCTGCATTGGGCAGCTTCCCATTTGCCCGGAGGAAAGGGAGGTTGAAGCAGGAGCCATGTGAACCAGGAGACAGTGGGTCCCTGGGGACAGTGGGGGCATGACCATTAAGGTTCTCACTTCAGCCAGACAGATGGTGACACTTAGACCCAGAGGGAGAGAAAGAATTGATGTCTCTCTCATGCGCACAGATGGGTCAGTGATGGGCCCTCTGAGGACAGGCCTGGTCTATTTATTTGCTTGAGGACCTGACGAGGGATCTGGGCAAGAGGGAGGGACCTCCTCTTCTGTGTCCCCAGTGCATCAGGCAGCCCTTTGTCTCTATACCCAGGTTACAGACGAAGAAATCAAGTCTCGGGACAAGTGACAGGTCCAGGCTTCTTTTCTCTGCATCTTTGGTGGCCTGGGTGGGTGTGGAAGGCTTGGAACATTGATTGCCCTGGCTCTGGAGCAACCTCCCCCTTCTAGCTCCAGCTTTGGGGCCTCAGCCCTGGAGGCTGAAGAGGACCCTCATCCAAGGCTGAGCTGACTTCAATACCTGTGACGGGGTGGGGGTGAACGCCAGACACTCCTCTAGGCTTGTTTTGTGCACCATCAGACTTAACCTTCCCAACAGCCTGATGAAGCTGACACTCCTGTTACCCCCATTTTAAAGCTGAGGAGACTGGGGCACTGGCAGGTGAAGGAATTTGCCTGAGTAACACAGCTCAGAAATGAGCAGCTGGGGCTCGGGCCCTGGACCTAACCATACACCGTAGTGCCTTAGGGAAGACTATGAGGCTCTCTCTGTTGCCAACTCCTCTCACCCCACGCATTAGGTTTCTTTCCTACACCTGCAGTGGCCCTCCCACCTAGAGCACAACAGGATGGGTTCTTTTTTTATTTAAGATTTTTTTGATGTGGACCTTTTTTTTTTTTTTTTTGATGTGGACTATTTTTAAAGTCTTTATTGAATTTGTTACAATATTGCTTCCGTTTTACGTTTTGGTTTTTTGGCCACAAGGCATGTGGGATCTTAGCTCCCCGACCAGGGATCAAACCCACACCACCTGCATTGGAAGGCAAAGTCTTAACCGCTGGACCACCAGGGAAGTCCCTGGATGGGTTCTGGTGAGAAGCTTTTCACAACAGGGTTTTAAAGGATGAATAGGAATTGAAGAGAAGTCGTCAAATAAAGGAAGACTATTAGTCTGGGAAAGGGCATGGCAAGGGCAAGGAACAAGGTGTGTTTGAAGGAAAAGTTCACTTCTCCCCACTGCTGGACGTAAATAACCGTGACAGCGGTTGCCAGTTCCTCACACATCAGGATCCTCCTTGGCCCTGTGCATGTGTCAATTTTCTCACCAATTCGTTGAGGAAGGTATTTTGATGATCACCATCCCCATTCTACAGATAATAGCACTGAGGCATGGAAAGGAAGCTGGCAAGTAGCAGAACCAGGATCTGAACCTTCAGAATCTCTTAGATCCCTGCACTTCTTAACTCCACTCCAGGTTGTGGAGTATGGCCTTAGCCCGCAGACATCGGGCAGCCGGAGACAGACTAGGGAAAGGAGTGTTGAGGCCTCACTGGTGGCCAGGCCCAGGGGCAGTTGTTGCGCGGGACACAGGGAAATCTCTGAGGCCACAATTGGCCCCTGAAAGGAGCAAAGGGTGGCTGGGTAACTGAAGAAGAGGGAATGCAGAAAAGATCCTTGTCAAAGAGGATTGGCCCTGGTTTCATGAAATAATCACAGCTTCCATGTCCAGAACACTTACTGGGTACCATGGGTTACCTCATGCACCTGATACATAGCCTGCAAAGTGGGTGCTGGGCGCTAAAGCTGGATTGTCTGGGTTCCAACACGGGCCCTGCCACTTAACAGCTGCGTGCCCTCAGGCAAATTCTTGCGCCTCCCTAATCTTCAGTTTCCCCTTGTGTCAAATGGTTACAATAACTGCACCTACCTCGTAGGGCTGCTATGAGCATTAGATGAATGAACCCACAGAAAGCCACAAAACAGTACCTGGCGCCCAGTAAGCGTGATGGCAGCTGTTTTGCAAATGGGGAAACTGAGGCTCAGAGAAGTTAGGCTTTTGCTCATGGTGGCCAACTTTTTTTTTTTTTTTAATTACTTATTTATTTTTGGCTGAGTTGGGTCTTCTTTGCCGCGCGCGGGCTTTTTCCTAGTTGCGGCGAGCGGGGGCTACTCTTCGTTTCGGTGTGCGGGCTTCTCATTGCGTGGCTTCTCTTTGTTGCAGAGCATGGGCTCTAGGCACGTGGGCTTCAGTAGTTGTGGCTCACGGGCTCTAGAGTGCAGGCTCAGCAGTTGTGGCGCACAGGCTTAGCTGCTCCGCGGCATGTGGTATCTTCCGGGACCAGGGCTCGAACCCGTGTCCCCTGCATTGGCAGGCGGATTCTTCACCACTGTGCCACCAGGGAAGCCCCAAGGTGACCAGCTTTTTTAAGAGGCAGAGATGGGATTTCACTCAGACCATCCAGCTCCAGAGCTGGCTTTGCTTGACCATCATCCTCTCCGCCGCCCAAGGCGCTGGGGGTGGCCATTTGGAAAGCCCCCAAGGTGGCTCTGTGCTTGTGGGTGGGGGAGGATAGGGAGGCAACAGAGGTGGAGAGGTGGCCCCCCAGTTGGTAAGTCTCTCACTCACCCGGTCACCCAGGGCCCCAGCGGCGCCTCCTCCAACCCAGGTCCCAGGAGCTCCAGAGTTTCCCTTGGTGCCAGGGGATTGTTTTCAGCTCTGTCTGGGCCCGCCTCTGGCTCCGGGAGACAGGCCCTGGGCGTCACACTCCCTCCTGTCTCCCCATTCTCGTCTGCGGAGTGGGGGCGGCCAGGACTCGAAAAGGCCCCAAAATAAATGGACCTCTTATCTGATCTCCCAGCCTGGCCTGTTATCTGATCATTACATAATGGCTAGGCCTGTGGCCTCTCCTGCTGGCTGACACGCTGACGGCATGGAGGAGGTGGCCCCAGGCGGCCCCAGCAATCCGGAGGAACTGGGGTTCCTGGAAGTCTGGGGAGGGGTCAGGGTAAGTCCGAAGGGAAGGAGGAAAGCGCTACAGTAATCTGCAAGCCAGACCCTGGGTGTCTGTGGGGAGAGGTAGGTCCGAGCCCGCCGGTCAGCCGCGTGTGCTGGGAATCTGGCACATCGCCTGTCTCCGGGCCTTGGTCTCCCCATCTGTACAGGAGGGCTAAGTAGCAGCCAGGAAGTCTGTCTTCACTATCAGGGACAGGGAGAGCGTGAGGGGCTTGGTGGGTCCCAAGCGGGGGGTCAGCCCTTGAGTCTACTTAGGCCTGAGACATCAGTGACCTCCCTCACAGAGGCCCCTCACCTGCAGGCCACCCTGTTCCACCACATCACCACCCACCTAGGACAGTCAATTCTTCTCCCGTGGCTGAAGTCAATCAAAGAATTGTGATAAAAAGAACTGCCATACACCCTGTCTCACCTCTGTGCGTTGTGTGGGTTCTATTCTTACTGTCCTTTTACTGACGAGGAAACCAAAGCCCAAAGTGAAATCGTTCGCCAAAGCAGCATCAGTTAGTAAGTGCTGGGCCTGAGATTCAAACCCAGGTCGGCCTGGCTCCAGGAACCTTGCTTTTAATGAAAATGCAGGCACTCTGGAGTCCCTGGCACATAGGACAGGGCCAGGGTGAGGATTTATAAGCCAAATGTCCTTGTCCCGGACTTATCCTTCCCAAGGTGTTGCTGGTGGGTGGCCGTCTGCCGTCCTTCTCTGACCCCTGGGGGTCCTGAGCCAACCAGGCGGTGGAAGGAGGCCGGGTTAGGCCAAAGACAGCCCAATAGCCTGGGATTCAGAAGAAGCCTCCCTCCCCCCCTCCCCTGAGCTGGCGTCGGCTAGACGTGCGGCCAGGCCCTCCGCACCCATCTTTGATCTCCAAGAAAACAGGAAGTAAACGCGACAAGATGGAGACACAAACTTCCCAACAGTCTCCCCTTCTCTGTCCTCCTTCCCTCCTCCAGAGCCCCCCCTTCCCTGGCACATTCCTCAGGACGAGGTGTAGGGGCCTCATTTCCTCTTCCTTCTCTGCTGGGCCAGGGTGAAATTCCATTCCCTTCCCTCAGGACCTGCGCTTCCGGGCAGCGGGCTCTGCAGCCTACTCCGGCAGCTGCCCTCTGAACCTGGGCTCACTCTGTCCGTTGGGGCCAGGAGACTCTCAACCCTCCTTGGCCCGTTCCTCCCGGCCTCCTTGAGGCATAAGAGGGGAATTTTTGTCTCCTGATCCTTTGGAGTGGACCAGCCCAGAGGCTTGGATGTGTGCACAGGTGGGTCCTGCCACACATTTAGGGTTGCCAGATGTAGCAAATGAAAATTTAGGATGCCCAATTTAAGTTTGGATAAACCGTGAAAAATTTTTTGTATAAGTATATCCCACGCAATGCGTGGGATATACTTATTCTTTAAAAAATATTCATTTTTTTATTTATTCAGATTTAACTGGGTGTCTTGCATTTTATCTGTCAACCCTACACCTACAAGCACTGTGACCTCAGGCAAGAGACTTTGCGTTTCTGAGGTTCAGTTTCTTCATCTGTGGAATGGGTATAATGATATCCACCTTGCAGGGTAGCTCTGAAGATGCAATAAAGCCCTTCACCAGTGCCAAGCACCCAGTAGGCATTTGGAAACTGGGAGCAATTGTCACCACGTTGCTCTTAACTGGCCCACTCTCTGGCTGTGCTTTCCCAACAGGTCTTGCAGAAACAGTCTATTGCGACCTACAGCCTGTGGACCCACAGGTGACATACATCACCAGCCAGGTTTCTGAGGGCTGTGTGGCTCAGAGCCCCAATGCTACCCTGGAAGTCCACATCCTCTTCTTGGAGTTCCTAAAGGTGAGTGCCTGATGGCAGGATCAGGTGGGGACCCAGCAGATGGCCCAGGGCCGATGAGATGAGGGGAACTTTTCCTTGTGGCTGTCCCTGGGACAGTGGGCTGAGTCCTCACCAGGGCCCCTGTCAGGAGTGTGACATCGGCATCTCATCTCACAGGGCCTGTAAGGGGTGGCATTTCTGGGGCAATCTTCTGGATGCCCGCACAAGACCCTGGTGGAAAGGGCTGTGTTTGGCCGGCAGTGGAGTGGAGAAGAGCCAGGCGAGCTGTCATTCATGTACCTCCAGTGATGGGGAGCTCACTGTTTCTCAGTGACACGGCTCTGCTCTAGGCAACTTTGACCTTGAGACAGTGCTTCCCTCAGTTGAGCGCAAATCTACCTCCCTGGAATGTCACTCATTGAAGATCTTGTGACCCAGCCAGGCAGCCCCCCAGAGACTGGAAGCCGGTGATGTCACCTCAGAGACCATTCTCCCCCCACCAAGAAGGTCCACCATGAGTTTGTCTAAGTCCCTCTTGATAATAATAACATGTTTATTGAGCACTTACTATGTGCTAGGTACTGTGTTAGGCCTGCTAAGTACCAGGAACAGAGTTAAGCACCTTTCGTGTATTAAACCTCCTGAGGGCCCATCTGTCAGGGTCTGTTTCCCCACTTTTCGGAGGAGAGAACTGTGGCAGGCTGAGAGAGGTGAAGCAACATGCCCAAGGCCAGAGTTCACTAGATCCCCAAGACTCCAAGCTAGGCCGTCACCTGGGTCTCCAGTGGATCTCAGTGTTCAGCCGGCGCCTGGCCTGCCCGGGGTTGGCAGCCACACCTGACCAACGCGGCCTCAGGTCCTGATAGCGATTTAGTGGTGTCAGCTCAGGGTGAACTTGTGGCCCCCAAAACTGTTAGGTTGCCCTGCATTTGTGCAGTGATAAGACAGTGCCAAGACCACCAATATCGGGGGGCCTGCTCCACACCACCCTGCCTGCCACCAGGACTGTGGGTCTCGATAATCCCCAAGCCGAAGATAGCGCCAAACACACGTTGTGTGGTTTCCATAGCCATTGTAATTTTTTTCAAGTTTGCTAATGATATGGAAAATGAGATTGCCCTCTGTAAGTTCATCACGTGTGTTCGGATGTTCAGGTCTCTGTGCCTCGCCTGGGTGACCCCGGGACCCCCCCAGCCCCAATCACTCAACAGTGAGCCAGTGTCAGAGAAGGCTCCTGGCCAAGCACCCAGGTCTATTGGAGACAGATGTGTAGACAGACAGCCAGCACCCAGATGACTGGTGCTTTCTCGGGGGGCGCAGGGCAGGGGTAGGCCAGCTGCTATGGGATTAGGCCGGGCTTCGTGGAGGATGCAGGAACAGTAACAAAGGCCAGAGTTCACGGAATGAAGGAGGACGTGGGGAAGAGCAGAGGACAGAGTGAACGTACAGGCAGGAAAGTGGGACTCAGCTGAGGCCGGCATGTGATTCACTGCATCGGAGCTTACAGCTCACCTCGGGGCAGGGCTGGGGAGATGGATAAGGCCCCGTTGCCATAGGAAGGGGTTCGGTCTTTACCCTGTGGGCAGTGACAGTCGTTGGAGGGTTTTTAGGGGCATGACAGGGTGCTGCTGTAATATGTCATCCTAGAGCTCACGACAACAGAATCTCCCTGTCGCACTCTGCCTCTTCCAGAGAACTCAGTCCATGGAGTGTCCGGCTTTTAACTCAAGGAGTCAGGCTGCAGGCTCCAGGACGGCTGGACCTGTTTGTTTGAGGGGGTGATGGAGAGAGCCAGGGTTCGGGAGATGGGGGCTCCAGTCCTGGAGCACCTCGTATTGTGCCTGGCATGCAGAAGGGACTCCTCCCCGCGCTCCAATAGACACACACTTCTTGGGCTAAGGGACTCACCGAAGAATCATGGAGTAGCAGAAGCTGGCCCAGGGCCTGGAGTATACCAATGACTCTTTGTTGAGTGTATGAATGAATGAATGCACTGCCATGTGACCTTGAGGCCAGTGTTAAGAGCATGGGCTCTGGAGCCAGACAGTCTTCGAATTGAACCTTACCCCCCACCACTTACAGGGGCTCGATCTTGGGCCACCTCTCCAAGCCTTGGTTTTCCCTGGGAAACATGGAGGTGATAATCGTACCTAGCTCACAGGGGGCTGTGAGAATCCAGTGGGGTAGCACAGGCAAAATACTGAGCTCGGGCCTGCCCAGAGCCACTCTCGATGTTCAGTAGCTCTGCCTGTTGTTATCATAACGTCTCCTCTGTGGGCTCCGTGTCTCCCCTGTCAATACCCTCATTCGGCTGAGCATGCTACAGTGTGCAGCACATCTTCACGTCAGTCAACTAATTTGATCCTCATAGGTTGTTGCTACGAGGCGGCTGAAACAGGGACTGTGAATCCATCTGCAAAGGGGGAAGCTGAGGTCTAGCCTGATGGAGCTGGGTGTTCCTGGCTTCTTGCCCCAAGGGTCGAGCCCATGATCCCACCAGATCTACTACCGTGACAGCGAAAGACCCGTGGCTTCCCTGGGAGACATCTTCCTCCCCAGGAGGCCCCCAAGAAGGGGGTCTACAGCTCAACAGTCCCCCTCAACCAGTCCTCGCCAGGTGCCTGCTCTGTGCCCAGCCTATGTTGGGCATTGATGGCACAGAGAGAAAGCAGATCTGGCCCTTGCCCTTGAGCCACGCACAGGGGAGGCAGAGGTGGGCACTGGCATCCCTGGCACCAAGTGATGGACTCGGGAGCTGGAGAAGGGGATGCAGGGGCCTGCTGGCCCCGGGAGGATGATCACTGAGTGTGGACGGAAGGAGGCATTAGGGAAACGACTCCCAGTGTCTAGCCAGACCGAGAGGGGAGTCAAGGGCATTCCAGGCAGAAGGCACTGTGTGAGCAAAGGCCTAGAGGCAAGAAACACGAGCGGGCAGCGGTGGCGTGGGTGGCGACCGTCTCAGCAACAGGCCCAATCCCTCCCAACCTATGGCTGCTGCCTTCAAACCCTGGCACAGAGAAACAGCTTTCCCCTGCATCCCCGCGTGGCCTCTGAAGCCTTAGATTTCCTGTGAGTGGGCGGCAGATGAGTTGTGGCAGCCAAGAGCCTCGGGGAAGAGAGGTTCGGAGCGGGGGGTGGGGGGGTGGGGGTGGGGGGGTGTTGGGAGGGTTTGCAGACAGACGAGGGGGCCGCTGGGCAGGGGCTCTATCTTGCTGGGTCCCCGAAGGGCAAGCGGGAGCCTGGATTCCGGGAGGGGGCCCAGGGTCACATCCTGACCTGCGGAGACAGGAAACCGGCCGGGTGTCTCAGCAGTTCCCGTCAGGCCGACTACACGGGTCTGCTGTCCTCCTAACAAACCCCAGACAGCCAGAGCTGAAGCAGCCACTGATTCACCCCACTTCTGGGCAAACTCAGGGAACTGACGCTGCCTTGCCCAGCCCCAAGCACACGACTCACGGGGCTCTGGCACTGACTCTTTCCTGGGGAGAGGGGCAGACAAGGCTGCTCGGGCAGAGGGAGGGCAGGGGGCCCACGGGTTCCCCCAGACCATCCTGGGAGGCTGTGAAGGGCTGTGGAAGGCAGTGCCGCCCTCAGACCTGGGCAACGGGTCCTTGCCTGGCACCCACAATTTGCAGCCCCTCTCTGGCCCTTGTCCAGTTGCATCTCCCCTGCCCTGGGTGGGGAATCTGCCGAAGGGACCTGCGTCCCTACCCTGGGAACACAGGACTCCAGAATTCCCTGCCCAGATGCGCTGGGCCTCCTCCCAGGGTTGGATGGGGCTCTTTCTTGTCCTTTCCTCTAGAAGGGGCACTGCACGGCTGGGGTCAGCTCCCTTAGACCTGAAGGCTGGGTGAGGTGACTAAGGGTGGACACTGATGGTGCAGAGAGAAAGCAGACCTGGCCCCTGCCCCGGAGCCGCTCCTGGGGGAGGCAGAGGTGGGCGTCAGCAGCCCTGGTACTGAGTGATGGGCTCAGCAATGGGGGCACAGGGGGCTGGGAGGAGAGAGCATGGCAGAGCTTGGGCATCCAGGCTGGTTTTCCACACGTGTCCGTGTGAAGAGAAGCAAGGTGGGCTGGGGCCGGGGGCTGTCATATATGTTCTTGTGCCAGGCCTTGCAGACATTAGGGGCAAGCTTGGTGGAGGGGCATGGGCTGGGGGTCAGACAGACTGGGCAGGGATTGCATCTGCTCTCTCAGTGCTGTGCCCCCAGTGTTCAGCTCAGGGTCAGTCCAGGTACTGGATGGATGGACGGACGGATGGGTCGGTGGGTGAATAACGGAAGGAAGGGGAAATATACGTGGGTATAAGCATTTGCCTGTTGTCCATCCCCAAGAGGTTGGCGGTGTCACTGACAGTTTGCGGGTGTTACTCTTGATCTCTGCCGAGCTCCTTGATGACAGGCTTACGCCTTCTTTCCTGTCCCCCTTTGACAGCATAGAAGCCCCAGGCTGGGCCCAGTGCTGGTCTCTCAGACAAATGAACTGGGGATGTGGGGAGAACACGGGCTGACCAGGGACCCTCAGCTGGGGAGAGGAGCATGCCTCTCCTGGGTGTTCTGGAAGCCCACCCTGTAGCCACCTGGCTGGAGACCATGACCCCCAGATGCCAGTGGGAGCCCCAGGAGGCCAGATGGAACGTCACTGAGCCCAGCTCCTCCCTGCACAGAGGGGGAGACTGAGGCCCAGAGAGGGGAAGCTGCAGGGTGGCGTGGCTGAAGTAGGTCCCAATTCCAGCTAACTGCTGCCCAGCTCTAATGCCAGCCTCCTCAGCCCCCAAACCATGGCACTCCTCTGGATGAGCGGGCAGGGAGAGAACCGGCAATAGTGAAAGCCAATCTAGCAATACTACCATGGGCACTGGACAACCCGCTTTGCAGGCAGACTCTCACTGAATCCTCACAAGTCTATGAAGTGGGTATATTGTTCAGCCCATTTTCCAGATCAGGAAGCCAAGGCCCAGAGAGAGGAAGTAACTGCCCAGGGTCACAAGCGAATGACTGAGCCCGGGTTTGAATTCAGGTCAGTCTGGCTTTGCCCCCCTTCACCCGTTACCCTGCCTGCATGTGCCGTCTGAGTCTGCTGGGGTGGACAGAGGACGGCTGGCTCCAATCTGGCCGGCTCCAGTCAGGCCCTCGGAGTGGGGGGGCTGCAGGCAGCCCCGAGGCTCCACTCCTAGAAGAATTGCTGGAAGCGACTTTCTATAAGTGGCTACTAGCACTCAGGACCTCCTCACCGAAATCTCCCCTTCCCGCCACTGACTGCTGGGCCAACAATGGCATCTGTGGGACACGGGCACAAAAATAGAAACATGGTCTCCCGCCCACTGGCTCAGGGAGGGGGCCGGGGCGGGCCCAGGCCGGCCCAGGTTGCAGAGTTGGGGGAGAGGGCTTGGCTGGCCTGCCCGCCTCGCTGGGCTCCCGGAATTCCCAGGATGACATTGGGAAGACTGGGAGCTTGGGGTGGGGGGCAAGGCAGGCCCCTTTCTTAGCCTTTGGGCTCCAGGCTGGGAGGGAAGAGGGAAGTCGGCGTGTGAGTGACCACACTGATGAGTCAGGGCCATGGGATGGAAATGTTTGCTGTGGAAACCCTGACTGGGTTTTTCTGGTAACCAGCTGGCCTTCGGCTTGGCCCAGGGGCTCAGAGACCCCAGGGAGCCCAGCCAGCTGAGTTTCCACATGACTCGCTTGCTGTGTGGCCCTGGCCCCTTCCTGCCCCTCTTTGGGCCTCAGCCCCCACCCCCTTCCCAGCCCCCAACTCTACAGGGAGGGACTTGGTGACAACTGAATTGGGGGATTGGTATGTGAGCCCTGGGAGCACAGCCAGATGTCATGACAAACGTCACCAAACTCCAGTCTCCTAACCCCCTCACCCTCAGCATAACCCGACCCTGACCTCTACTTCTCTTTTTTAACTTCCTTTGTCCCGAACCCCACCTGGTTTTGGTTCCCAACCCTGTCTTACTCCCATTTCACAGATGGGGAAACTGAGGCACAGAGAAACTGGGACAGTTACAGAGCGGCAGCAGGAACGGATGTTCACAGGGCTCTTTCCTCCCAGCTCAGGGGCTGCGCTCCCAGTCGCTCTGTCACCTGCAACGCTCTCGGCCTGCGGGTGCCCACCCAAGGGCAGAGGAGGGATCTCCCCATCTGCAGCAGCCATGGCACCTCCAAACCATGGAGCCCATCTATTCACCATGTATGGGCCTCAAGGTCTACTCCTCTGTGGGAGGGCAGACAGATGGGGCTGGACAGTGATGAACTGTGGGGCAGTCTGGGGAGCGGCAGGATTGAGAGGAAGGACACGGTCCAGGTGAGCTATCCAGGGGTCCAGGCACCCACTCTGGCACCAGGCTGATGTGCACTGGGCGCCTGACTTCATCACTCACCTTGGCACGTGACCTCCCTGTCCCCGATGGCTGCATCTGTGAAATGGGAGAGTACCTGACCCTGCTTCATGAGAGCATGCGCAACTTTCACAGCACAGGACCGGGCACAGATTAGGTTGAACCACGTGAAATTACTGATATTTGATTGTTGTTTCTTTAAAAGCTTTATCGTGAAAACATTTGCCTGTTTAAAGTGTACAGTTGAGTGGTTTTTATCAAATACACAGAGTTCTGCAATCATATTCGATTGTTCAAGCTAATAATACATAGGCAACTAAGGCAAGGAAGCTGGGGTGGGTGCATTCTTGATGGTTCAGACAGGTCAGCAGTGCCCGGGCCTTTCCTGACACCGCCGAGGTGGGTCTTCCTTCACTCCGGTTAATTTCGAGTACTGATCACAATCCTGGAACAAAATGTCAGTTCTGACCTTTAGATTGGTGTTTCATATTTTGCCAGAATATGATATTAAATCCAGTATTTAATTCTTCAAGTGTTTAGAATGCATAATATTTTTAAAAATTTATGAAACAAGGTATTTCAAAATCCAAAAGTTATAACCCCATTAGAAAACATAAATTAATCAAAAATGTGAACTTATACAAACATAAATTTGAGACACATCATTCTACTATAAATTAGTATAAAAGTGATTATTCAAAAAATAGGCAACATAAATAGCTCACTAAAATGAAAAAAAATATTTATGAAACATTGAAAATGAAACATTATTTGCTTTTCTGTTGTTGTTTCAAAGAGCAAACTTACAAAGCGTGATTATGGTGTCATTTTTAGGTAACGGAAATATTTCTGGCAGATTTTTCCAGCAGCTGAAACACTCTCCGGCTCTGTGACATCAGTTGGGGAAATGGCCCAGAGATAATTAGAAGTTAAATCTAAAAACTTTCCACTGATGTCTTCATCTTGAAATATCTGTCTCCTTTTTGATAAGTTTGAGGAGATTTGGGGAGGGTCAGCTTTTTGTCTCTTTGGAGAGACTGCCAGCTTTTGAGAGCCTCTGGAGTTTGTGTTTCAGTCAAGTGTTTCCATCTGTCTTTGTCCTCGTGAGGACGGGGCTTCTGAGGCCTATACCTGTCTCAGTTTCAGGAGTCACCTGTTCATACTCCATTGGTTCAGAGAGTCTTTGAGCAGAGCAGGGGTTCTTCTTTCGATAGAAGCTTTGCCTTGTGGATTGCTGTGTTCTTTTTCTTCTTGAGAATAAGGAGGTATAGAAAAACGTGATGGGACAGGATAGCGGTTGAGAGTAGAGGCCTGCCCAGGTCCAGATCTTAGCTCCATACTTACTTGCTGTGTGATCATGGGCAAATGACTTCACCTCTTTGTGCCCCACTTCCTCCTCTGTGAGCGAGAATAACAACGGTACCTACCTCTTCGGGTTGTCGTGGGGATTAAGTGAGTCAATGTGTAAAGCACTTAGAATAGTCCAAGCACTTAGTAAGCACTATATAAGTGTGAGGTATTAATTAATGTTGTAGTCGTTGTTATGAAAGCATTCTAAATGCGTACACCATGATCAATTAAAATTTTTAATGCAGTCGGTACCTCTCAAGACACAAATGATTTCAACTTACATTTCTTATAAAATATCAAAATAATGGTATTACTCAACAAAATATGAGTAGTTAGTGCTTTAAAATAGTAAAGCAAACAGGAATACTGCAAACTGGGGAGGGTTTGATGCCTCAACGCTGTTGCATAGGGACAGAGAAAGGGCACAGGGTACTCTCTAAGTCACACAGGCGTTTGCAGGCCTGGTACACAGCAGGTGCTCTGTGGAAATAATAAACCTCAACTGACTACTGGATAAAGTTCAGGTTCATTGCATTTACTTATTTATTTTCATGGAAAGGCATTTTATTTTATTTTATTTATTTTTTTGCGGTACGCGGGCCTCTCACTGTTGTGGCCTCTCCCGTTGCGGAGCACAGGCTCTGGACACACAGGCTCAGCGGCCATGGCTCACGGGCCCAGCCGCTCCGTGGCATGTGGGATCTTCCTGGACTGGGGCACGAACCCGTGTCCCCTGCATCAGCAGGCGGACTCTCAACCACTGCGCCACCAGGGAAGCCCAAGGCATTTTATTTTAAATATAGCCGTGTGTACATGTCAATCCCAAACTCCCAATCTATCCCTCCCCGCTACCCTTAAAGAAACATCTCCTTGGATTTGCTGGGACTCATCTCCTTCATTCGTTCAGCAAATATTTTTTCTGGGTACCTCCTGAGGGCCAGGCACTGTGCTGGGCTCTGGGAGACAGGAGTGGACAAGCTGGGCAGGGAGAATGGAGTGGAAGCTTACAGTAAATGAGTCGTCACTACTGATCTGGTGGCACAGCCTGTGCAATCTGACTGGTCTCTGTATGTGTCTCTCCCCTGCCCCCGTTCCAGGAGGTGTCAGTGCTGGAGCTGACTCTGCAGACATCCAAGCACAATGGCACCCTGCCCCGAGAGGTGCTTCTGGTCCTCAGCACTAACAAGACCATCTTCCTGAAGTTGCAGGCTCCGGGAATCCCACTCCACCTGGCCTACGTGAGTGTGTTACCTCCAGCCCCAGCCTCAGGCACGGGCCTGCTGTCCACCTCTGTGGGCCAGGGTCCCCTACTTCTCATTTTCATTCTGACATTATTCACCAGGGCCCTGCCTGGTGAATCCCATAGGGCCCTGACAGGGAGAACGCAAAGGGCAACAGAACCTGGGATAAAGAGCCCAAACCTGGAGGTGGGAATCAGGTTGATGTGCAACCCTGGCCAACTCCAATCCCCTCTCATAGCCTCAGTTTTCCCATATGTGCAGTGGGAGAATTGAGGTAGTCCCATAAAATAACCTTGTCACTGTCTTTGAGAAAGTTACAAGACATAAATTTGAAAATATTTAAGTGCAGACGAAAAAGGCCAGGAAGAAACCTAACAATGATGGACTTCCCTGGCCGTCCAGTGGTTAAGACTCCACGCTTCCAATGCAGGGGGCACGGGTTTGATCCCTGGTCAGGGAACTAAGATTCTGCATGCTGCATGGAGTGGCCCCAAAACCAAAACCAAAACCAAACAAAAGAAACCTAACAATGCGTTATCGGTAGTTATGGGGAATTCCCTGGTGAAAAACCAAACAAAACAGTACTTATGGCTGGGGAGTGGGATTCGGAGAGATATCTGTTTTGTTCTTTAAACTTTGTTGAATTTGCAAGATTTGCTATAATTAGCATGGCCTAAGTTGGAGAAAAATTATTTTTAAAAAATTCAGATAGTAAGTGTCAGACACATCCACCAGAGAGAGGAGGTCCACTGTCCGGGACCCACAGAAAGGAAGTTCAGGGCTGGAGGAGGTGGGGCGGACCACGGCACTGCCCCCTCCACATGGAAGGCCCTGGGAGGTGATCCCCAGATGCGAGCAGCTGTTGTTTACAGCCAGAGAAAGCAGAGGGGAGGGAGCCAGAGCCCGGGGGAGAGCAAAGATAACAAATGCGAGAGAGACACAGGAAGAAAAATGGCAACGGAAAGAGGGTGGGCCTGTTGTGAGAGGAATAGACAGACTCTCAGAGAGACCACAGAGTTCCAGCAGCGGGAGAGAGGAGCTGGGGACCTGAAGAGAGGCCCAGATCCAGGGCTGCCTGGGAGACGGGCCCAGACACGGAGAGAAGTTGAGGGGGTGCGGGACTGGCGGCAGGGGCAGCACAGAGGCAGACGGGGCTGGCCAGCCCGGACGGCCCTGGGAGGGAAGTTGCAAGCCTAACGAAAGCCAACCAGGAGGGCAGAGCCGACCGACCCCACGCGGCACATCCCTCAGCTCCCAGTGCGGGAAACCGAGATCCTGCCACGGCTCCTCCTTCCTCTCGACTCTCCCCTTTCCCCTTCCCATTCCCGGACGCCCTGGCGGCCCAACCCCGGGATCTAGGTCCGGCGGCGGGGTTCCGGGTGACGCAGGGCCCGTGAAAAGCGCCCGGCCGGAAGGTTGCAGCAGCCGCCGGCTCCGACCTCCGCCAAGCCTTCCTTCCCCCCTCCCTCCCCCGACCCACGCTAAGAATACATGGCCGGGGGGCCGGGCCGGGGGCATCTCCGGAGCCGCGCGCGGCCTCGGCCCGCAATTTCCGGAGCCGGGCCCCCGCAGCCGGAGCCGGGACGCTGCTGGAGGGACAGAGAGCCTCACGGGGGCGCAGGCCTCTGTGCCAGACCCAGCGCCAGGAGACTGAGAAACGCCTTGCCCTTTAATCCCTATTACATCCCCATTTTACAGAGCTGACCCTGAGGGTCAGATGGGTAAAAGTCCCCCCACCCCCAGACTCTCCAGCTCTAACCCACTGCCCCAGCCCTTCCATGCAGGCGGGCGCTGAGTTCCTCACCCAGGTGCTCATCACTTTGCCCCCCTGTTACAGTCCTGCTCCATTCCAGGTGGACCATTCTATGGTGTCTTGCCTACTGCCACTGTCCGGCAGTCCCCCTTAGTATCTAACCTGAAGCCCTTATGCTGCTGCTGCTTCAGCGCATGCCTCTGGCTTTGGAGATAGATGGAAAAGGAACTCTCTTGAGTCTGTGGCCCCAACAGCTTCCTCTGAACCCTTTGACTTCACCAGAGTACCTACACCAGGAAGTCTTTCCTAGTTCCTTCCCCAGCCCAGCAGAGTCTCTCCTGAGGCGTGGGCAGTGGAGGCAGTGAGGTGCTGGAGCCACCCAGATTCTCATCCCTGTCCATCCAGGGGACGTGTCCTGCTCCTTTGTTTCTTATTAAATAATATGCTCTGTCTTCTGTGTTTCAAATGACTTGAGGCGTGACTAGTTTCTGGATGGTAAGATCCCTCAGAGCAGGGACCACCCCTGTTTGTCCTTCATTCATTCATGAATTCGTCCATTTCTTCTCTCTTGCCTTCTCCCTTCCCACGTGCAGAGAGCACCTGCCATGTGCCAGGCATTAGGGAGAAGCTGCCATGTCAGGATCCCAGTGCTGGGCCTTGGGCCCAGCACGAAGTTAGACAAATATTACTCAGTGCCTACTACGTGTCAGGTCCCCTGCAGGGGTGGGCGAGGCAGGCGTTGTCCCTCACAGACCTTAGAGTGTGGGGGAAACAGACAGTAACCACAGATGTCGTTAAGTGTGGGCTGAATGAGGATGCCTATGGAGGGGTGCGAGGGTGATGTTTGGACAGGTGGAGGCACGTGGTTGTGTGTCCATCCAGCTCCCCAGGTGTAGGAAGGAGATGGGCAGATCTGGCTCTGGGGGAGCCCTAGTCAGGGGACTGTGAGCTAACTTCAGGTCCACCAGCCTCAGCACCCTCAGGCCTGGCCTCCTCTGCTCAGCCAAACCGCTGCCTCCTCAGATTATCTCCTGACCTCCTGCATGGGACAGAGGGGACTCAGGCCCAGGAACAGCACCCTGAGCCTTCACATATCTCCCCAGAACCCCAACCTGGTCATCTTCCAAGAGCCCACAGAGGTCAACACCACACAGCTGCCACCCTTCACTACCAAGGGTGAGCTCCTCAACTGGGCGGATACAAAGGGCCCCGTCACCTCTGCTGCTGAGCTGAACAACCCCCAAAGCATCCTCCTCCGTCTGGACCAAGGTCAGCTTCCCCAACAGCCTCTCTGGGTTCGGGACTCGGCTCTGGAGGAATGTGAATTCCCCTGGCTCATTCCTCGGATGTGGACACTGAGGCACTGAGAGGGGATGTGATTTGCCCCAGGTCACACAGAGCAAGTCAGTGCGCTCTTAGGACAGCGATTACCCCTGCACCAAATGTTAGGTTGAACCATGTGAAATTGCTGTGCTCTGTCAGTTTCCTGAACTACAAAAACAGCGCTTTCTTCTTATTTGTTGTGCACCTACTAGGCACCAAGCCCTATGCTAGGCATTTGGGGACTTTGTGGGGGACAGACCCAGACCCTGCCCTCCTGGAGCTGGCACTGTGGTGGGGAGATGATAATAAATATGTACACAAACAAATTCTATAATTTCATGTCATGGTAAATTCTATAAGAAAGATAAGAGGGGGATGATGTGCTGGTGGTTGCAGGGCTGCATCCCTAGCATTATGCCATGAGTTCATACCTTAAATTAACCCTGTCTTGACAGATGAGGAAACAGAGGCCAGGGACTTCCCCTGGGTCCCTCTGCTGTAAGTGGTGGAGGGGTGATTTGAACCCCGGTCCTCCCATGCCCCTCACTCTTTGCTCCTCCATCCTGCCTCCCCCACCGTTTCTGTGGCTGAGGGTGGGCCTCTGTATTAGATGCCAGGCTGCTCGAGGAGGAGACATAAGTGCGCTTGTCTCCGCAGCCCCGAGGTCACCGTCTTCCTGCAGTCTGGAACCCCACAAGGACATGGGCCACACACTCGAATGGAGCCCTAACGCCCAGGCCTCCGTCCGGGGCTGCCGCTTGGAAGGTGTGGCTGGCCACAAGGAGGCGCACATCCTGAGGGTCCTGCCGGGCCCAGAGGCCTGGTAAGGGTGCCCGCCCCACCCCCCCAGCCCCACCCCTTATAAAGCCCCGCCTCTGTCCAAGCCTCAGCCCCGCCCCTGGCCTGGTCAGAGTACTGTCACCCCCACCTATCTCGGGGCCCCGCGCATTTCCTCGTCCACCCCACGGACCCACGACCGACCAGGTTAAGAGCGCAGTCGCTGCCCACCCGACCCCAGGTCTTGTCCCTGACCCGCAAGTCCAGGTCAAGCACCAACCCTCCACACCCCGTCCCCTGCACCCCGCACCACCGCCCGCTCTGATGCGGGGGTCTGTCTCCCCACAGGCCCCGGACAGTGACCGTGAAGGTGGAGCTGAGCTGTGCTTCGAGGGATCCCGACGCCGCCGTGCTCATCCTTCAGGGTCCACCCTACGTGTCCTGGCTCATCGACGCCAACCACAACATGCAGATCTGGGTGAGACCCCGTTCAGGTCTCCCCAAGGCTCCCCAAAGAAGAAAACCAAACTCCCTGCACCATCACCCCAGCCCTGAGGCTTTATACGTGATGATCCTTCTGCCCCCAACCTCTCCTTCTGTGCACTATCTATTCTTCCTTCGGACCTTCACCTAGATGTTACCTCCTCCAGGAAGTCTTCCATGATCCCTTAGGGAGGCCCCTAACCCAGCCCACAGGGTCAGGAAAGTTTCCTGGAGAGGTGAACTCCAAGCTGAGTTGAAAGACGAACAGGAACCCGTAGATGAGGGGAGGTGGCCCAGGCAGGGGAAACAGCAGGAGCGAAGGAGAGAGCAGGATCGAGGCCTGGCAGACCCTCACTGGCTTGCAGGTGCCCCCGCCAGGCTGTGTGCCCCCTGACTGTGTCTGTAGCTCCCTGCTCTGCCTCTCTCCCTGTCATTAGACCACTGGTGAATACTCCTTCAAGATCTTTCCGGAGAAGAACATCCCTGGCTTCCACCTCCCAAACACAACGCAAGGCCTGCTGGGGGAGGCCCGGAGGCTCAACGCCAGTGTAGTAGCGTCCTTTGTGGAGCTCCCTCTGGCCAGTGTCGTCTCTCTGAGGGCACCCAGCTGTGGTGAGCACCCGGATCCCTCCCGCGCCCCCCTCCCTTCCCTTGCCCTCTCCTTGGATCTGTAGCCACGCCCAGCTGCTGTGCGTGCTGGGCAAGTTGCATCCGCTGGTCAGAGCCCCGTTTTCCTCATCTGCATCTCAGGCGCCCTGAGAGTACCTATAGCTGTAGAGGTGCTTAGTGCTTAAGAACACAGCGAGCCCGCAGTGACTGTCTGCCGGCTGCCTCTGCTGCCCTGCAGGCAGTGGGCTGCAGCCCTCACCCACACCGGTCCAGACCACCCCTCCCAAGGAGGGCTGCAACCAGGAGCTGCTCCTGTCCCTGATCCAGCCCAAGTGCTCCGACGACGTCATGACTCTGGTACTCAACAAAGATCTCATCTCGGTAAGGGAACTCCTGGCCTCCGGCCCAGCTGACATGGGCAACTGGTCCTTCCTCTAGCCCAAGAATCTTGGGGTCCTAATCCAGGCAGGAGGACAAATCATAGCCCTCGGCAAGCGTCAGTTTTTCCACTTGTAAAATGGGGTTGATAATGGTCCCTACCATGTGGTGAGAATTACATGAGGTCTGACGACCCAGCCAGATGTGGAACAGTAAGTGCTCAATAAATAGATACTAGGTAGGCGTCATTATTAATCCGAAATGGAGGCTGAGCTGAGTGGCCACTTAGAATATCTATACAGTATGATCTCTGCCTAATTGAAGAACAAAGATGTTTATTATAAACATAACACAGGCTTTTTTAAATGTGGAAAAAATTAGAAGAAAATCTCAATCACCCCATCCAAAGACAATGGCTACCAACAATTTGGTGGATTTCTTTCTGGAATGTTTTCTCTGTGTATTTGTTATACAGTGTAATCATATTGGATGCAATTGTCTGTTTCCTGCTATATTCATTTAATGTATTCTTTAAACTTTGACATATGTACTTAATAATATCACTTTTTGATTATATTTTTAACATTGATTTATTTATTTGGCTGCGCCGGGACTCAGTTGTGGCAGGCGGGCTCTTAGTTGTGGCATGTGGGATCTTTAGTTGAGGCTTGCATGCGGGATCTAGTTCCCTGACCGGGGACTGAACCCAGGCCCCTGGAATTGGGAGCATGGTCTATTAACCTCTGGGCCACCAGGGAAGCCCCAATAACATCACTTTAAAAGCACATCCAGGGGGCTTCCCTGGTGGCGCAGTGGTTGAGAGTCCGCCTGCCGATGCAGGGGACACGGGTTCGTGCCCCGGTCCGGGAAGATCCCACATGCCGTGGAGTGGCTGGGCCTGTGAGCCATGGCCGCTGAGCCTGAGCGTCCGGAGCCTGTGCTCCGCAACGGGAGAGGCCACAACAGTGAGAGGCCCGCGTACCGCAAAAAAAAAAAAAAAAAAAAAAGCACATCCAGTCCCATGATATTGACATGCCATAATTAACTCCTCCTCCCTCGTTAGACATTTGGGTTGTTTCCAATTCTGTAATATTATAAATATGCAGAAAGTGTCCTTGTGCATATGAAATTTTTCTTTAAATAGGATTATTTTCTTAGGATGGGTTTCCACATTAGTGAGATTTCTGGGTCAAAATGAGTGAACATTCTGGAAGTTTTGATACATGTTGCCAACCGGCTTTCCAATAGATGATTCCAATTTTCATGGCTGATTAATGAGAACACTTTGACTCTCTCTCTCCCCAAATTATTATTTTTTGTCTAAAAAACTTTTTGCTGATGTGAGAGTGGGAACGCTGTGTTCTATTCTTTTTTTTTTTTTTTTTGGCGGTACGCGGGCCTCTCACTGCTGTGGCCTCTTCCGTTGCGGAGCACAGGCTCCGGACGCGCAGGCTCAGCGGCCATGGCTCACGGGCCCAGCCGCTCCGCGGCATGTGGGATCTTCCCGGACCGGGGCACGAACCCGCGTCCCCTGCATCGGCAGGCGGACTCTCAACCACTGCGCCACCAGGGAAGCCCTCTGTTCTTGTTTGAATTTCTACTTCTTTGATTAGTAGTGAGTTTGGGCTTGGCTTCGTGCGACTGATAATAACCAAAGTCTCTGTGTGCGTTGTAACTTGGTATTTTTCTTGATGATTTTTATTAGCTTTTTACATGAAGAAAGACATTTGTGGCCCTTTGTCCATCATTCTTATTGAAATAATCTCTCCCGGTTTGTTAGAGTTCTTTAAATTTTCGCCAGAGTGTTTTTTAATTTTTTGGACATTTGAAAACGTTGGGCCATCCTAGCTGGTCATCTTTTCCTTTGTGATTTTTTTTCTAGTCTTTCCGAGGCAGGAAATCTCTCTGCCAGAGCCTTGACAAGTCATGCATGTTCTCAATGACGTTTAACTCTACATCCATGTGGAAGTCTTTTGGGGTGTGGGGTATTGGGGCCTAGGTGAAGCCCCACCTGTCTGCGGCCCATCTCCCCCTCCTCCCTTGCCTCTGCGTGGCCAGACAGATGTCTGGGAGGTGGAGGACCAGCGATGGCTGGCATTACTGCTGTCCTGTCCCAAGAGGTCTGGATGCATACACTGTAATCCATCGATCTTTGAAACATTACACTCCAGTTAAAAAGAATGTTCTAGATCTATAGTATAAACACAGAAAGATGTCTGTGATTTATTGTTCAGTGAAAAAACCAAGCTAAAGCATGAAGGACGGTATGATGCCATTTGTTAAAGATGAGTGGAAAGAAAGGGACTTCCCCAGCGGTCCAGTGATTAAGATTCTGAGCTCCCACTGCAGGGGGAACTAAGATCCCGCACGCCGGGCAGCACGGCCAAAAAAAAAAAGGAAAAAAGAAACCAACAAAGCCACACAATTTCTCTGAGTATATATGTCTGTAGAGAAGGAAACACTCATGATGTCACAGATCTTATTGCTAAGTACAAAAGTGCTTGTCAAGTTCAGGAAAAGTAGTCTTAAATGGTGTGGGATGATGAAAACTAACAAAAATGGGGAAAGGAACAGAGGCATGGCTGTGATTTGGGACCCCTGGGGGGTGGTCAGTCCTTGGTGCTGGGGTGTGATGGACAGGTCCCCGGGAGCCCCGAGCCTCCTGACCGTTCCCCCCACCCCCCAACCCTGGCCCAGACTCTGAGGTGCACCATCACGAGCCTGACCTTCTGGGACTCCAGCTGCCAGGCTGAGGACAGAGATGACCAGCTTGTCTTGCGCAGCGGCTACTCCAGCTGTGGCATGATAGTGACAGAAAATGTGATCAGTAATGAGGTAAGAGCTGTGGTGGGAAAGGTATCAGGGCCGGCTTAATTGGTGCCCCCTGGATCTTCCAGGCTGAGGGGCGTTTGGGAGAGCGGGTGTGATGCTCAGTAGGAAGACAAGTTTAGCCATTGGTTGGTTCAGTCTCCCCATCCACAAAAATGGGCGCGTTGGGTGGGATACCCTCTGGGTTCCTTTCTGGCTCTGACCAGCTCCTTGGCTCTGTTCCTGCAGGTGATTGTCAACCTCCTGTCAAGCTCGTCACCACAGCAGGTGAGATGGATGATCACCGTGCTAACCCATCTGGTCCAGGATCCTGGGGTCCATTCCTGGCCTGGGAGGGAGCAGGCCTCAGGAAATTCAGGCCCTGATCCTGGCAAGCCAATGTGTCTCCAGCGTGCCTCAGTCTCCCCTTCCGTGCAACGGGAGCAGTACTGTTTAGGGTTATGTTCTCAGCCTCTCAAGTCAGAGGGTTCATGCACATATCGGCTGTGTGGCCTTGGGCAAATCACATAAGCTTTCTGGGCCCAAAGGTCCTGTTAATAGTGGCATAGGAAAGGATCCCCATACGGGATGAGCCATCACTGAGACGATGCATGAAAAGCACTTCACACAGGTCTCGTGCAGAGCAAGTTCTTAAATCTCAGTTTGGGGTGGGGGGTGGTTTAAGGTGGTGATGAAGGTCAGGCAACAACTCTGGACCGTGACTCCTGCTCCCACCCCTTACCTCCCTGGCTGGGTGCCTCCCCGACTGACCAAGCCCCCCTCCCATCTCCCACAGAAAAAGGTGCAGTGCATCAACATGGACAGCCTCTCCTTCCAGCTGGGCCTCTACCTCAGCCCGCACTTCCTCCAGGCCTCCAACACCATCGAGCTGGGGCAGCAGGGCTTTGTGCAGGTACTGGACTTGACCTCTTAGGCGTTGCCAATGCCTGGGATTTCTCAGAGCCTTTCTTTCCACCCAATGGAACTTGACTTCCCAGAGGGAGGAGGGAGCCCCCATGGTGCTTGGTGGAGGGGAGAGGCAGAGCTCAGACACTGGTTGGAATGTTGCCTCTTCTTCCTCATTCGCCCCAGGCGGGCCCGTGACCGTCCTCCCACCGTCAGGGCTCTGGAGCGGGAACTCTAGAATGAGTCTAGCTTATTTCACGAGAACAGGCAGGGCGGAGAGTTGAGATTAACTGACCGTGCCTCGTCCCCCTTCCTACCCATGCAGGTGAGCGTGTCCCCATCGATCCCTGAGCTCACGATCCAGCTGGACAGCTGCCAACTGAACTTGGGGCCTGACATGGAGATCGTGGAACTCATCCAGAGCCAGGCGGCCAAGAGCAGCTGTGTGAGCCTGCTGTCCCCGAGCCCTGGTGGCGACATGCGCTTCAGCTTCCTCCTCCGTGGCTACATGGTGCCCATGCCCACGACTGGGGTCCTCAGCTGCACTGTAGCCCTGCGTCTCAGCACTTGGTCCCTGGTGAGTAGGGGCTGGGCTAAGCCCAGCTTCAAGGGTGGCTTCCGGGTCTGGAGTTTTCAGGAAGGGATGTGATAGACCATGAGGATGTGGGACCAGTGGGCGAAAGACACAGCCACAGGCAGGCGCGTGGCCTCTGGGTACCAGGGGCACTCTTTCTGCCACCCTACAGCCTTCTGATGGCTGTGTCTTGGACATTGGTAGGATATGCAGCTGCAACCATTAGTTAGCTATCCATCCATCCATCCATCCATCCCACCCAGTCATCTATCCATCTTCTCACCATCCCACCCAGTCATTCATCCACAGTCCTTCTATCAGCCCAGTCCCCCAGCCAGCCAGCCATCCTTCTACGCTCCCACCCAGTCATACATCAATCTCTCCACCCAGGAATCCATCCGCCCACCCATCTATCCATGTAGTATGATCACCAGTGTAATCTCAACAAACAGGAGACCTCGGGGAAGAGGGTTAGTACAAAGGACACAAAATTCTGATTTTCTGCACTTACTGGTCACATTTCACCATCCAGTGGATACCTGTTCTCAGACACTCAGCCCTGGACACACTCACACAGTCATCCCCAGGCCCTTGCACTCAGAAGGGTCTCCAGGATTAAAAGCCTCTCTGGTCGTATGAAGCTGGAGAAGCCCCTGAGGCTGCTCCTGAGTGGGCCTCTCCCCCAGCCACAGTGAGCCTGGGCCTCTGGGCTGACCTGGCTCCTCTCACCCAGGCATTCACAAGGGTGATGGATACAGTGCCCCCATAATCCTCACGGGAGCTAGGGCCTTCTCAGGAACTCACAAGAACCATTCCAGCAGCAGCCAGGGATTGTCTGGCCGACACCCTCCCACAGCACAGAACTCAGCACTTGCCCAAAGGCTGCCAGCCAGAAGGTGGTGGAAAGGGGGCTCAGAGTCAAGGCCCCAGGGTGGGCTGTGACAGGCCAGGGTCACAGAGGCAGGGAGTAAGCCTGGAAGCTGCTCTCGAAAGCTGTGTCACACACTGTGTACTCTTCCTCCCCAAGGACGTCCAGAGGACTGTCTCCACACGCCTGAACATTGTCAGCCCTGGCCTGCATGGTGAGTTCTCTCTAAGTCTCTCCAGGGTTCCAGGGGCTGAGGTCAGAGTGGGGCATGACGGACGGCCCAGAGGGATGGGTCTAGGCACACAGCAGGGAGGACCCCAGAGAGTAGGGTCCACAGCTGCATCTTCCAGATGGAGAGCCTTTGTTCGTGACCACCCCGTGGGCCCGGGTTCCAGGCCTTTGGTTCTTCTTGATCCCCAAGGTTGCTGGCTGACCTTGCTGGGGGGCGGGGCATGGGGCCTCCTAGGATGAGACTTGGGGCAGCACTGACCTCACCTTCCTTAAGGCCCCTACTGTGGAGGTTACGCCTCAGCCCTCAGCCCAGCTCCCTCCAGCCTGGGCAGAAGAGTCCCTGACACTGAAGGCAGAGGTGGGAGAGGCACCTGCCTCTTTGCCATCCCACCTGGGCCTGGATGGAGCCCCTACACCCAGCCTGCAACCAACAGTGCAGGCTAATGACCCCATTGCAGGGATGGGAACTCAGAGGCCTAAGGGGAGGCTGCCTGGCCCATAGTCACACAGGAATCGGGAGTGTGGAAAGAGTGAAGGTTGGGAAAACCCAAGAGCAGAGCTGAAGAGCCCTCAGAGGTGCTCTGGCCTATCCCTACCATGGTATAGGGCTCAGAGTGGGGCAGGGACTGACTTAAGGGCACACAGCGGGACTCTGGACTCTCCGGCCCCACTCACACTTTGCTCAGATTATACCATGCATCCTCCCTAAAAATGCATCTCTACCAGCCTTGGGAGGCAGAGGCATGGCCCAAAGGCCTGGCTGGGCCCTCTGGGTGGATGGTCATAGCAACCACGGCTTAGTGTCAGGCATGGGTGTGATGAACCCATTTGCTAGGTGAGGAAACTGGGGTTCAGAGAAGTCAGGGTCAGTAGCTGAGACTGGCACTGAAGCCTGTGCTCCTGGCCAGCACAACAGGGTAGGGGGGCAGGGAGGAGGCGGCAGTGCTGACCACAGCTGTCCTGCCCTTGGTTGCGCAGACAAAGGCCTCGTCCTGCCCGCCGTGCTGGGCATCACCTTTGGCGCCTTCCTCATCGGGGCCCTGCTCACCGCCGCGCTCTGGTACATCTACTTGCACACGCGTGAGTATCCCAGGCCCCCACGATGAGTGCTCAGGACCCCTCCACCACCACCTGGGGGAGCCCGGCGAAGCCTCTGGGGGAGTGGGGAGCCCTGGCCGGGGCCCTGACCTCCACCCCTGCCCCCAGGTCACCCCGGCAAGCGGGAGCCCGTGGTGGCGGTGGCTGCCCCGGCCTCCTCGGAGAGCAGTAGCACCAACCACAGCATCGGGAGCACCCAGAGCACCCCCTGCTCCACCAGCAGCATGGCGTAGTGCCCAGCCCGGAGTCCCGGGGGCCGCCCAGCCAGCCCTCGTCCAACAGGAGAGACTGAGCAGCCACCAGCTGGGAACCAGTGGCCATGAACTTATCCTGGGACCCCAACCCCTCCACTCGAGCAAGGATGGACAAGGCCCTCTGTGCCCGCCCCTCCTGCCTCCCTCTCCAAGGCCTGCTGCCAGTGGGGGCACCAGCTTGGAACACCTTGGCGTCCCCCCACCCCACCACGAACCTTCAAACCCAGTGGGCCTGGGGTACGGCTGCCCAGCACCACGGAGAGAGAGTCCGCTGCGCTATATGTCCACATTGCTGTAGCAACCCAAGTCCCTGTAATTTTAACCTGGACCCAGTACTCGGTGACGTGGGCTGGGCAGGAGCTGAGAACTCCAAAACGGACTCAGCCCAGCCCACCCAGGCTGACAGCGCCTCCTCCATGGAAACAGCCAGCCCAGAGCCACCCGGACCTGCTCCCATCGGCCTCTACATCTGGACTGGCCCAACTTTGGCGGGGGAAACAGAAGCCTAGCGGCACCCAGCCTGGGAGTGAGTGGGGGAGCCTAGCTCCTCCCTGCAACTGTCACACAGAGACCCCCCCCCACCGGGCAGCCAGGCTGCCTGTCCTGGGCCCACCCCTATATACTCACCACCAATAAATCAGACCATGAAACCAGTGCTGGGCTGGGCTGAGAGAAGGAGAGTGGCACCTAAACTGGGGTTGCGGGGGGCGACAGTTCTGGGTTCAAATCCTGGACCTGCCACTTATTGGCTGTGTGACTGTAGGCAGGTCCCATGGCTTCTTTAAGCCAGGCACAGTTCCCTTATCTGTAAAACGGGTATGAGAATTTGCGATCACAAGGTCTGCAAAGTGGTGCATGGCACGTGGTCAACAGACATCAATCCATTCTTCTCATTTCACAGACAGGCCACCTGAGGCTCAGAGGGAAGGGGGGACTTGTCCCAGGCCACAAAGCCCAGGCTCCTACGCAACCCAGTTCCTGTATCAGCTGTAGCCCCCAGCCCCCTACTGTCTGCTGAGGGAGCTAGAGGTCAAGAGTCAATCAAATGTTCAGCCAATGCTTTTTTTTAAAAAAAAAAAGTTAAAGGCTTTAAATCACTCCAGCCACCCTCTTCCCCCACAGGGCCCCAGGCAAGGACCCTCTCCTCTCCCAGAAGGCCACTGGGAGGAGGAAATCTATCAACCAGCAGCCAGTATCCGGCAGGACCCCAGGCTAGGTCAGGCAGTTTACCTGATAAGCTGCGCCTGAGGCAGGAAGCAGACAGGGTGGGAGGGGAGGTGGGATGGAGGGTCAGGTCTACTACCACAGCCAGAGAACTAGGAAGGAGAGGCCTGAGGCACCTGAGGCTCAGAGACAGATCTCAGCTTCCTGCCCCCGGCCCTCTATTTCACCGCCCAGAGCCCAAGTCCCTGGGGCCAGTCTAGACAGAATCAGGAAGGCACGAAAAGCACGTAATTTAGTTCATGGCGAAATGCAGGGCAGGTGTGGGGGAAGCCCACCTCCAGCCCCACTGCCTTGGCTACTGGGACAGGGAGGGCTCCAGCAGCTTCAGCACGCCGCCCACCAGGTGCAGGCTGCCTGTGACCAGCACGTGGATGGCAGCAGCCTCCTGGAGGACGACGGCCCCACTGCCTGCCACAGGGTGGGCAAAGAGGACCCGTGGGGGACTGGGTGGCTGAAAGACAGGGTCCCGGCCTTGACTGATCCACTGCAAGGCGTGGGAAATGCAGCTGAAGACGAGGGAGCTGGCGCTGTGGGTGTGGGCTGGGCGGGGTGCCAGCAGCAGGGGTGCAGGCCCACCAGGCTCCGGGCTGGCCTGGTCCTCGTGCAGGCGGCTCCAGTGTTGCTGGTGCGCAAGGCAGCGGAGCAGCACCTGGTCCAGGGTCACTGTGAAGTTCTGTTGGTCTGCGGGGCACAGGGATGGGCGCGTCAGCGAGGCAGCCGAGGGTCGGGGAGGGGGAAGCACGCTGTGAGCACCTGCGCAATGCCAGGCTTTATACAAGCATCATCCATCCTTACAGTGGGTGCTATGAGGAAACTGGGGCTCAGGAAGTTCAGTGACTGCCCATCGTCACAGAGCCGGTGAGAAACAGGGCCAGGCAGTTTAGCTTCTAAGCTGGGGCTTCTGCCTACCAAGCACATCTTTCTGCCCTAGCCTTATTGCCTTCATCTGTAAAACAGACAGGGGCCATCACCAGGTGGGCATAAGTACTTCTACAAACGCAGACTCCCGCACTGTCCCCACGCAGTCTGATGTGGGGCCTCGGGATCTGTATTTTTTAGATTATTTCAAAAAAAACTTTTAACATGATCCACAGTAAAAATATACATTTTACAGTGGCAACCCAGTACTCACATATGTGTACATATATGTTTGGAACAGAATCTTCATCAAATAATACCTACCCTTAACTTTGTGCAAGACACACTGACACTCTCTATTCTGTTTTATTTAAAATTTAAAATGGTGGTTGAGACCCACTAAACTGACTTCAAGAACCATCACTGGGTTGTAACCTGCATTTTGAAAAATAGTTTCACCAACAATTCTCTTTTCAGTATTGCAGTCACATGCAAAATTCACCATGTACCAAAGGTTATTTATTTATACGATAAAACAAATCTAGTTCCTACCCAAGACCTTCAGTTCAAAAGCTCTCACCGTCACCAACAGAGCAATCCACCTCAGGGCCCTCCGCCCCCCGCCCACCGGAGGGACCATGCCTGTCACCTCTCACCTGCGTTGTCCGTGGATGACACCTCTGTCAGGTTAGGGCAGAAAACGGTATAGTCAAACTGGCAGGGCTAGAAGGCCAAGGGGAGAAGCTCAGTGTCAGAGCCCTGAGAGGATGCCCCCTATCCCAACTTCCACACAGCACCCCCGGAGTCCACATACACGTCCCCATCTCTGGAGATGCCCCCCCACCAGCTGAACTGGAGTGATGTTGCATAAACCGAGCCACAACACTTCCGTGTCCCCCATCTACCTCAATATACCCTGCCTGGCCTGTGGCCTGGGCCGCATGGCCCAACACAGATGGGGAGACAGAGGCTGGAGCGGGGGGCTGCATTTGCTTAAGGTGACCCAGCTACTGAGCACAAAGGATATGAAGAACAGACTCAGCATCCTGGTCTGTGAAATGGGAAACGATCACTAGGAACCATTTCAGCCCTGACAGTCTAGGGCAGGCTCAGTTTCCTTGGGCAGAGGAGGGCCCCTCCCTATATGCTCTATAGCCCAGTGACTCCTTAAACGAAACTTTAGAAGCAGGTATCCTAGTAGCAGCCCTGTTCTATGGAGAGGCAAATTGAGGCTCGGAAATGCCGTCTGGTATCCAGGGTCGTACGCTAGCAGCTAAAGGGCCTGACGAGGGAATCCAGAGCCTGGGCCTTACACCACTCTAATCCTGGGCTTGAGTGTGACCATGGAGGAGAATGAGTACCATGACCTGTGACTTGACTTCCCTGTGCCCAGTGCTTTCACATTTAATCCTCAGTACAATTCAGGGGGGAGAGGAAAAATCACTCCCATTCTACAGTTGAGGAAACAGAGGCTCAGGGATGAAGGCACCGCTGCTGGGGGTCAAAGCCAGAACCAGGGCTGGGTTGCCTGCTGTCCATCCCCCAGGCAGCCCCTCACCTGCAGCAGCTTCAGCAGGGCCGCGGAATCCCGGTCCCCAGTGGAGTTGAAGAGCAAGACACGCACCTCAGACCCGCTGTGTGGGTGGTGAGGAGCGGGGGAAGAGGAGGGTCAGAGCGGCGCCTCCCACCCCTTCTCCGCGGGCCCCGCCCCATCCTTCCTCCAAAAACTTCCCGCCTCCCTACTGTCCCAGTGCGACCCCGTCCCTGCGACCCGCCCCATCCTTCCCCGAGTCCCCGCCCCTCCCCACTGGCCCAGTCCTGCCCGGGGCCCCGCTCCATGCTTCCTCAAGGTTCCTCCCCTCTCCACTGGCCAAGTCCCGCCCCCGTCCCCGGTCCTTCCCCATCCTTACCCGAGGTCCCGCCCCAGCCCCGCCTCTGGCCGCAGCTCACCCGCCCGGCCTCTCGCGGCTTTGCAGCGCCTGGCGGAACCAGCGCACGCAGGCCTGCATGCTGCTGGTGGTGTGCGCGCCGTCCAGGTACCAAGTGAGGGGGCCCCGCCGCAGCAACTGCGTCCGGCCCGGCCACTCCGTGTCCCGAAGCCCTGGGGGAGGGGAGTAAGGTAGTCTTCCAGCGGCAGCCGCGAGGCTGCCCTTCTACATCCTCCCACTCCAGTCCTCAACTCGCACACACTACCCACCCCCGCTGCTGGCCGCTCTGACAGCCCAGGAGCCTCTTACTGGGCACTAGCCACTGGGATCAGCTCTTTGGCTGCCTCATCTGGTGGAATCATCCAGGCGGCCCTGAGAGGGGGCTGCTCTCATATATCAGTCCCAAGTTTCAGGCAGAGAACCCTTAGCTCAGAGAGATTAGGTCACAGAGCAAGTGACACTTGGGGCTGGGATGTAATCCACCTAGCTCCAGGACTGTGTCATGACCCTGACACGGGGCCTGGCACACAGTGGGCACACTGGAACCAACTGCTGCAGGGGCTTAACAGCCACGAGCACCTACTGTGTGCTGAAGGCCTCGGGGGCAAGCACGAAGCCTGACAGTATCGCCGTCCTCAAGAACCTCATGGTCTTATGACGATGGTGACAAGGATGGTAGCTTGGCAGCTACCAGTGGCTGGGCACTTTATCCCGAATCTGCCAGGCTCTGGACTCAGCCCCTTAGTGATGTCACTTCACAGTGCACCCTATCATCGTCTCATTTGGCAGGTGGGGAAATGGGCTCAGAGAGAGTTCATGAACTCAAGGTGTGGGAAGCTCATTGACTTCAGTCCTTTCTCTTAAGGCACCATCTTGAATTGTCCCCACCTCTCAAACAGGAGACCAAAAGAAACATCTGAAGCAGCCTGGCTGGGCAGGAAGGTCCAACTCACCATGCTGCATGTGGGACGTGGGCTGGAACACAGGTGCCAGGGGCAGCTGCCCCAGGAGGCTTGGCCTGGATGCCTTCAGCTCTCCAGTATCTGGGCAGGGGAGGGGAGGGAAGGGAGAGGGAGGGCTGTGTGGGACTCAGTGTGCTCAGGCCTCACCTAAGGGCCCTCAGAGGCAGGTTCCACGTGTCCCCTGCCCACCCACTCACCTGCCCACTTACCCCGGTAGCCCTTCTGCTGCAGCCAGCAGCGAGCCAGCTGCAAGGCCAAGGCGGCATTGGCCTGCTGGTGCTCCCCCTCCAGGCCCAGGGTCAGCAGCGGCCCCCCTTCCTCCAGGGCTTCTAGTGGTGGGCACAGGTAGAGGGGACACTACAGAGGAGATGGGCAGCAGCTGGTCAGGGGAGCTGCTGCTGCCTCCTCGGCCAGCAGGCCCTCCCTGATGCCATCAGCCCTTCCATCTTTCCCCATCAACCACAACCCACCAAGTCCTGTTCCTAGAACCGAGATGTCCTCCAGCTGGACGAGCACAGATGAGCAAACTGAGGCCCCAAAGGGTAAAGTACCTCCCCAGTCAGCCAACCCCCCACCCAGCTGTCCCAATCAGACTCACTGAGATCTGCTGAGCGCGGTCCCTCAGCACTGCCAGGGGCCCGTCAGGCTGGAGCACAGTGAAGGCGGGGACGCCACTCTGTGGAGGACATGGAGAGTGAGCCCAGGGTCCTCCGTCTCCCAACACTGGCCCCCACATCCCTGGTTCTGGATGGCCCACTCAGCCTTCCCCCCCATCAAACCTTTGGGAACCCCTCGATGGAGAAACTAAGGCCAGAGATGGGGCTCAACTTGTTCCAGTCCCATGCAGAGCTGGGACGAGAACCCAGACCCCACTGATGCCCAAGACCTCGTCCTGAGTCAGGAGGATACAAATGACTGTGCCACACCCGCCCCCACTTCCCTGAATCTTGGGGCCCAGGCCATCCATGTACCTCCCTCCCCAGGACTGCCTGGTCACCTTAAAAATGCCCCCTTTCTGCCATGCGATCTTCTCCATCGTGTCCCCCAGAAGGCCAGTGTGGTCGATGCCAAGAGAGGAGACCCCACACACCACAGGCTTCCTGGGGGAAATGAAAGAGCCATGATGCCCCTGCCCCTGGCCACCGGGCTCCCAGCCACCATCCCTCTGCTCAAGCCGCTCCCCCTCACTTGACGATGTTGGTGCAGTCGTAAGCCCCGCCGATGCCCACTTCCATCACTGCCAGGTCCACCTGAAGAGGATCAGAGGGCATGGCAGGGGGTACAGGGGCTCCCGAATACCACACAGGAGCCCCTAGTCTGCTGAGATTCCCCTTCCCGAGGCCTGGAACACAGGGTTCTGGGGAGTGGTGGGCACACACACCTTCTCTTGGAGGAAGACATGGAAGGCCATGAGTGTGAGGAAGCGGAAGTAGCCAGGCATGGAGACACAGCTGCTGTCATCCTGTGGACAGGATCACATCGGAGCTCAGGGCCCCTGCAGCCTCTGCCCTGGGGAAGATGGTGTCCCGGGATGTGCAGTGCCCTCTGGGTCTACCCACCCACTCCAGGCCCCTTACCCTGCCCACCCACCAGCCCTCCGGCATGGGCACCTTGGTCTCCTCCAGCCGGTGGTAGAGGCACCAGAAGTGCTTGGTGAAGAGCTCAGGGCTTATGGGCTGCCCATTGATTCGGATCCGCTCACGCACCTGCACCAGGTGGGGAGAGCTGCCGAGAGACCTAGGGTCATCAGGACTCCCTTCCCAAGACCCCCAGGCTGTCCCCCTCCCCACAGTCAGACCTGTCTTTCAGAGAAACAAATCTAACTATGTCACTGCCCTACTGAAAACCCTTCTGTCGCTTCCCCCTGCCCTTTAGAGAGTCCCAGCTCCACATCTCAGCCTACCAGGCCCCGGCGGGTCTCATGCCACTGGCCTCACCTCTCATACATCCCTTGGTAGTTCCCTGTGCCCCAGCCACTCTGGACTATTATTAGTTCCTCCAGCTCCCCCCTCACCAAATTTTCTAACTCCAGGCCTATACACATGTCCACTCCACAGGTCTCAACTAAGACGGCTCCTCCAAAAAAGAGAAAGGACCCCACCCCACCAGATTGCTCAGGCATGCTCTCTGGGCTCCCACAGCCCCCCATGCTTCCCCCATCCCACATCGATCAGTAACTCGGCCAACATCTGCCCCCAGAATGTCTGTCTTCCTGCCCTTGAGGGCAAGGCCCCATCTGCTGTGTTCAAGCTGCATCCCCAGACTGGCCCATGAGGCCACATGGGCCCAAGTCAAAGGCTGGGTTTTTACCCCAAACATTATTTTGGAAGAGAGATTGTTGGCTTATATTTAAATCCTCAAAGGCCCTCTGGTATTATGAATCCACTCCATTTCTTTAATTTGAATGAAGAACTGCTGAGGGAAAACACACTGGTCTGAGGTGACCTCAGTCAGCAGGTTCCAGATGCTTACAGAGGTCACTTGATGGAACTGGTAAAATAAAAGGAGGCAAAAATCTTGAAAGCCCCAAGCTTAAGGACCAAATCCTGAGCAACCTACCATCATGTGAATCCCACTGCTCTACCACTGACAGGCTTAAGAAGGCAGGTACAGCTCCAGGGAAGAGAGACCCATGTCTAATCACCCTGCCCCCCCATCCTCTGGTGTGAGTTTAGATGCCTGAATGCAACCAAGAGGGGGTGCTGCCTGGAGGGCAGAGCAGCAGCTGAGGCTGGCACAGCGGAAGGGCTCCCTTCCGCTGCTCACCAGGGAGGTCTCAACAGAGTTGTCATAAACTACGCTGATTGTTTAAGTCCTTACTAGCCTGGTTTTCTGCTCCTTATGGCAAAGATGCCCTAGTTGATAAATATTTCTATGTGATTTAAAAACTGTATAAGGAATTTAAGTTAATAAAAAGATATCTGAGGGACTTCCTTGGTGGTCCAGTGGTTAAGACTCTGCACTTCCAAAGCAGGGGGCACGGTTCGATTCCTGGTTGGGGAATTAATTAATCCCGCATGCCGCTAAGCGTGGCCAAATAAATAAATAAATAAAAAGATATCTGACTATTCCAGCTGTGTATTTCATTTATCCATTCAAGCTGCTGCTCCCCTCCCCAGTTTCTTTCCGTTATGAAAATTAAAGATTGCCATAAACTTGGGCTAACTGGTAAATGCTAATTGAATGTTTGTTGAATGAATGAACACTAGGCAGAGAGACATGCAGCTGAGCTGCTGGGGGTGACCCTGGCCCTGAGGTGCTGGCTGGTTCCAGACCCCCGAGAGAGCTAGGAGACACCACACCCCTCTGTACCTCAGTACCTAAAGAATCCCGTCTTCAGGCCATAGCTTCGGAGGATACGTTCAGTGAAGGCACAGGTGGAGCCCTAGAAAGAAAAGGTCTTGTCTGGGCAGGTCCCCCCACCCCCACCCCACCAAGTGCATGTCCTACCCCTGGGTCCTGTGGCTCGCCTTCCCCTTGGTCCCAGTGATGTGAATGATGTTCAGTTGGTCCAAGTCCTCCACCTAGGACAGACGGACAAGGTCCCCGCCTCAGCCACAGGACTCACAGACAGATGAGAATGGGGTGTGGTCAGAGGCCCTCCCCACCTTACCTGCAGCCCACTCCGTGCCAAGTACAGCCTCATGGCTTCCAGTTGTGTCTGGGGGTCACCCCGCTGGCGCTTCACCTGCTCCAAGTAGTTGGCATTGGTCTGCAGGGTGTTGAGTGTGCGCACGGCATCCTGGCAATGAGTCCCCAGGTGGTAGGTTAAGGCTCATTAGGGATCCATAGGGACAGGGGAACCCAGCATACCAGTGGCCAGGCCAGGGGCCAGGCCTTCCGTGTCAGCCCTGTTTCCCCAGCCTAGAGGTTAGGCACCAGTGAGAAAGAAGTGGCATCTTTCCAGTTCTAGCAGAAATGGGAGCCTGGGGCAGTTCAGACCCACCCAGGGAGTGTCAGCCAAAGCAGGCAAAATGACTAACGGGACTATCCTTGCTTCCTGTTCGGCCTCCCCAGGCTTCACTCTCAGGCTTTTGCCCTCATTCTCTCCATGGTCCACCACCATGTTGGGCCCCTCTTAGGGCAGGGCCAGAACTACAGAAGGGTGGGGTCTTAGAACTGAAGGGATTAGAACTAGGAATTCCTGGAGGCTTCCATGCCCAGGATTGGGCATGAGGATTGGGGTTCCACATTCTGACCCAGAGAAGAGGTGCTTGAAGCAACCAGATGGGGAAGAGGAGTCTCAGGGGGAGGAAGGGTGTGTCAGGGTCACTCAGACAAGAAGGCAAGTAGGTATAACCTCAGGACTACACTATACTTCCACCTGGGGGGGGATGGAAGTGGGGGTGATGTTTATTTCCTCTCAGGGCCTCAGTGGCTGGTTGGAGGACCCACTCTCATCACACTGGTGCCACCTGCCTGGCCAGCATCAGGTTCTGGTCCCTGGCAACTGGCCCCTGGCACAGAGCCAGGAAGAAGCTTTCTGTTTTCCAGATTCTTGCACCACCCCCACTGCTCCCCACTTCCAGGCACCTGGATCTTCATCTCCTGAATCCTAGAGACGCCAACCCAGACCTATACTCTGGATCTCCCAAGTCTGAACTCCTGAATCCGTTTCCCCTCCCCCACCCCAACTGCTGGTTCTGAGTCCGGAGACACTGGAACTCCAGAACCTCAGCTGAGCCACTGGATCTCTTGGTCCTATCACACGGCGTCCCTTCCCACTCTCTAACGCGGTACACTTCAGCCTCAGAATTCCCAAATCCGGTACCCCGGGTCCAACTTCCTGGTGCCTGTCCCCACCTCCGGAATCCAGGATGTCCCCGCCCCCCCGAGTCCCCCAGTCCCAGGCTCTTGGCCCCTCTCTCAGCTAGCGGAGGCCAGATGCCAAGCCCCTCAGGCCCGGCTCACGTGTCATTGCAGGACCTCCCTCCAATACCTGATACTCCATGCCGGGCTCCTGCGGCGCAGGCCACGCGCTCAATACTCGCCTCGCTGCGACCCCGGTTGTTGCACCACGCGAAGAAACCTCTGCCAGGAAGAGAGCCGCGCGCAGGTGGCAGCGTGCCCGCGACATAGTAGAGATGCAAGCGGCGGCACGCTAGGCCCGGACCGAATACGCCCCGCCCCTCTCCTGGCCCCGCCCCCGACTCGCCTCCACCCTCCGCCACTCAGCGTTGCCCAACGAGCCCACCGGCACCAATAAGAATCTGCGGGACGCCATCCTTGTGAGGGGCAGGCCCCGGGGCGGGGCGGAGAGCTTCATTCATTTTTATGAGGGGCACGGTACCGAGCGAGTCCACTGCCTTAGAGAAATACGCGCTCCTTTCGTCATCATCCTCTCAAGCATCCGGCCGCGCCCCGCAAATTAGCCAGTCCCAGTCAGCAGCCCTGCTCCAGGCCGGAACCAGCTTCGAGCCGGGATAGAATGATAGAACTGGCGGACACCTTAGGGAGGTCGCTGAATCCTGGCCCCCAAACGTCCCGACCCAACGCAGAGACCCAGGGCGGCGGGGATGCGGCCTCTGGTCTGTCGAATCTGAGAGCTCGATTGTGGGGCAATAGGCCAAAAACCAGGCACCTACGCTACTGGGGCTCCTAAGCGTTCCTGGGCAGCCTGGGAAGGCTTCCTGGAAGAGGCGACATCCTGGCCTCACGAGGCCTGGAGATGGAACGCAGTCAGAGAGCCCTGGGGTGACAGGATGCCAGATCCAGCAGGACCTTTTAGCCTTATAAGAAATTGGATTACATTTAGATGACAATAAAATGGTTCTAAGGAGGGATGACAAGATCAGATTTGTCATCAGATCAAATGGAATGGATGGGAGAGCCACCCACGGAGGGGACAATAATCTGTCCTACCTGGGGGTGGAAGACTCCCATTTGTCCTGGAGTTTTCAGAGCTTTTTCTGTCTATGGCCTTCTTGGCCCCAACTAGCATGGAAAAAAGTAGTATGGAGATTCCCTTTCTACAGCTGAGATCTGGAAAGGTGTGTGTGTTCGGGTGGAGGTGGGGGAATTGCTGCAAAAACCCTCCAGAGAAGTTTCCTCAGATAAAAGGCAGTCCCTTAACTGATGGGGTTTCAGTACCAGTAGCCCCTCCCTCTTTCCTGCAGGCATTGGGGATAAATATTTATCAGAGATTGTTTGATTTTGAAATAAACAAATATGTTGAGAAGACTCTGTCATTGGCTGGACTTCCACTTTTCATATCACTGCAGGGTGCCCCACCCCAGCCGCATGGGAGACAGACAAGTCCTTTTCTCTCGCAGTGTTCTTTTTTTTAAATCATTGAAACTTTCTTTATACATTATAATTTAATAACTGAATAAAAATAATCATAAAGAGGCTTTAAATGATTTCTCTTTTGCTTAACCCTCGCCCCCAATCTCCAACCCCATTCTCCTTTTGGTAATTCTATTGACAGCCAAGTGTGTGTCTCACGGTTGTCTGTGCTCATGAAATCCTGGACACACCTAGACATCTATAAGGCCTTGATCTTTTTTGGTTTTGGGTTTTGTTTTAGTTTTGGGGTTCTTTTTGGTGGCGGGGGGAGGTGGCGCGCCCCACCTGGCTTCCAGGATCTCAGTTCCTAGACCAGGGATTGAACCGAGGCCACGGCAGTGAAAGCAAGCAATCCTAACCCGCAGACCACCAGGGAACTCCTTATAGGGCCTTGTTGATGCAGACAAGATTTTTTGCATCTTCTTACTCAACAATAAGCTCATAGGGATCCCTCTAAGACATTTACTTAACAAATAGTTAAGTTGCACCTTTCTGGGCCAGGCACTGTTTTAAACACATTCCACATAGTTGCTCATTTAATCAACAAAACTCTATGAAACAGGTGCTAGCATTATATCCTGTTTCATAAGTGAGGAAACTGAGACACAAAGGAATAAAGACACATGCTCAAGTCACAAACTCAAGCTTTGAACTCTGGCCCCGGAGTCCTTATTCCTAGCCTCTGTACCTCCTTCCTGCTGCCCTCCCCCACTGGGGGTAAGGGGGCACTGCTAACTCTGCAGCAGTGGCTGTACCCTAATGCATCCCCCACTTGCCTGCAGTGTTCTGCCACAGTGGATAGCTTCTACACCCGGGGCTTATATTTCTGCAGGTGACATTGCACGGAGGGGGACAGTTGGGTCCAGGGGTGTTTGCATTCCTTCCTGCCAACACTTGTAAACGTTGCAGCCCACCAGCTGTGTAGTGTGAGGAGAGCGTCCCTCTTCCAGAATGTCCCCCAGACGACTGGGTGTAGAGTACCCTGTCATTTGTACTCTGCATTTCCCTGGCTGCAGTGAAATTGAACACCTTTCCAGGTATTTATTTTAGTAAACTGCCTCTCACTCATCCTTGGCCTATATATATTTCCAATGTCTGTTCAGCACCTTATTGTCAATTATAAAGCACTTTGGGTATCACAGATGTGAGTCCTCAGTTCTGTCCTCAATATGGGAAGTATTTTTTTCTTGATCTATTAGTGGTGGCCCCAGTTGATTCATTTGTAACAGCGGGTATTGGAGCTCTCGGCCATTCTTCCAAGAATAAGATCCCCGGGAAAATGAGATCCCAAGGGGGAGACTCCCTCCTCATTTGTATGATTTGGAAGCAAGTCTTCCAAAGTGCAAATCTAACCTTTTCATCCCTCCTTAGAACCATTTTATTGTCTTCTAAATGTAATTCAATTTCTTATTGGAAAATCCCATTGCCTACTTTCCTGAATCTTAACTGATTTCTTTCCCTTTGTTCTGAGCAAAGCAGTCCTGTCAGTTCTCCCCTCTGGCCTGATACAGCCCTTCTCTAGGGTGGGGTGAACTCAACAGTCCTAAAAAATCGTTGAGGGGTTTCCCTGGTGGCGCAGTGGTTGAGAGTCCGCGGGCCGATGCAGGGGACACGGGTTCGTGCCCCAGTCCGGGAAGATCCCACATGCCGTGGAGTGGCTGGGCCTGTGAGCCATGGCCGCTGAGCCTGCGCGTCCGGAGCCTGTGCTCCGCAACGGAAGAGGCCACAACAGTGAGAGGCCCGCGTACAGCAAAAAAAAAAAAAAAAAAAAATCGTTGAACTACACACCTCAGCTCAAGTTGGAAACAGAAATAGATGTAGAGACACAGAAGGCAAGAAACAGCACAGAAAATTCCAGGGATCCTATCTGGTATCATCCCAGTTGTGCAGGAAATTATAACTGGTGACTGGAGCCTTGGCAAAGCCACCCAGTGGCCTTGGGCATGTCACCTGTCCCCTAGACCTCTGCTTCCTCCATGGTCTCCAAGGACAAAATTTTTTTGGCCGTGCCGCGTGGCCTGCAGGATCTTGGCAGTGAAAGTGTTGAGTCCTAACTACTGGACCACCAGGGAATTCCCTCCAACGACAATTTTCATAGCCAGTGACGCCAGGAAATTTAAAAGGGGAGGGGACAGAATAGATTTATTTTCTTTTCCTTATTCAAACTTTTCCTTACTTTTTATTTTGTTTTGAAATTCTAAATTTTTTTTTTTTTGGATGGATGATACATCATATCATTCAAATAGTCAAAGGTACAAAAAGGAACACAGAGAAAAGCTTCCTTCCTACCCCAGGTCTTAGCATCCTTATTCCCCTCCCCAAAAGCAAAGTTATGTTTCTTGTGATCTTTCCAGAGACATTTTATGCACTTATAAGCAAATACGAATATATTTTGATTTCCCTTTTATACTCAAAGATAGCAGCAGACTATATACATGAGTCTGCATTGTACTTTTTCCACATATCTTTATATCCTGGACCTTATTCTGGACTGTGTTGGCACATAAGAGCTGCCCCATTGGCTAATTTGTTTTTTCAAAGCTGCATAGTACTCCTTGCTGAAGAAGTACTGTCGTGTATTTGGCCAGTCTCCTACTGATAGACATTTAGGTTTTCAATATTTTGCCATCACAAGCAATGTTACAGTGGGTAACATCATTTCTTCCATGTGTGAGCACATCTGATGGATAAATTCCAGGAAGTGCAATGGCTAGGTCAAAGGTGATTTGCATTTGACACTTTCATACAGATTGCCACGCTGTCCTCCAGAGGGACAGAACTGGTTTCCACCCCCATGCCCCTGCAGGGCATGAGCCAGCTGCTTCCTCACCAACACACACTGTTAGCCAACTTTGATCTTGCCAATTGCATAGGTGGAAAAATGGATTCTCAGGGTAGTTATCATTTGCATTTCTTTTATTGTGAAGGAGGGTGAGCATTTTTCTTATGTTTAAAAGTCATTTGTATTTCTTTAGCGGTCCACTCCTCTCTTTTGCATCATTGCTTTTTATTTGAAGAGTCACAGATGTTTGTAGAAGAAAATAGAGAAATGTATAAAGGAGAAAATCAAAGGCATCGTAATAGGGCACCTGGAGAGCCACTGTTAGCCTTTTGTTAGCCACTGAGGTGCTCTCATTCTCCATAAAGAACAATAGAAACAAAGCCATTGTCTGGAGAGCAAAGAAAAGAAAACAAGGGCACAGAGAAACTGGCAAGCAGGCCAGTGTCCACCCACGTGAGGCAGGTCTGCAGGCATGTGTGGAGGGTAAGTGAGGGGCCAGGGCTCCTGCTTCAACCCGCACCCTCCCAAGGGGAAAGGACGTGAATCCATCCATTCCCTCATTCATCTGATGAGAAATTGTCTCTATGCCAGACCTGGGCTGGGTGCTGGGGACACTGTGCTCTGGGGACAGATGACAAGGCTCTGCTCTTGAAGTGCCCTGTCCAGGGGGCAAGAGAATAGTAAAGAATGAAACTTGTGAAGAACGAATATTTGCAACCCCTGATTAGAGGCTGTAGGGGCAGGAGGCTGAGGCCCAGAGAGGGACAGAGACAGCTTGGAGCCACACAAGAGGTCAGCAAAGGCACCATGCTGGGCCTTCTAAATTCAGATCTGCCTGAGTTACTGTCCCCTCTCCTGCCTCATCATGACAGCTGGAAAGGACTTCAGAAATTGGCCTTGGCCTCTTCCACCTCCATTTGCCTCTGCCTGAAACACCCTTCCCCTAAGCTCTTCCTCTTTGCTTTTTTGGGTGGGTTCTTTTTTGCGGTACGCGGGCCTCTCACTGTTGTGGCCTCTCCAGTTGCGGAGAACAGGCTCCGGACGCGCAGGCTCAGCGGCCATGGCTCACGGGCCCAGCCGCTCCGCGGCATGTGGGATCTTCCCAGACCAGGGCACGAAGCCGTGTCCCCTGCATCGGCAGGCGGACTCTCAACCACTGTGCCACCAGGGAAGCCCTTAGCTATTATTAAGCACTTATCCCTGTACTTGGCATTGCAATCTCTCTCTTCTTTTAATAAATTTGTTTATTTTATTTATTTATTTTTGGCTGCGTTGGGTCTTCCTTGCTGTGCATGGGCTTTCTCTAATTGCCGCGAGCAGGGGCTACTCTTCGTAGTGGTGCGCGGGCTTCTCATTGCAGTGGTTTCTCTTGTCGCAGAGCACGGGCTCTAGGCGTGCGGGCTTCAGTAGTTGTGGCACACGGGCCTAGTTGCTCCGCGGCATGTGGGATCTTCCCGGACCAGGGCTCGAACCCATGTCCCCTGAATTGGCAGGCGGATTCTTAACCACTGTGCCACCAGGGAAGCCCTGCAATCTCTTTTAAATCCTCACAAGAATTGTATAAATTAGAGATTATCCCCACTTTACAGGTAACGAAATGGAGGCTCACAGAGGGTAAGCAACTCACTCAGGGCGACACAGCCAGTATGCGGCAGAGCCAAGATACAAACCCAGGTTTTCTGCCTCTAACACATGCCCCTACTCTCTACCACTTGGCTGGTCAATCTCTGCTGTCAATGCGCTGTGTGACCTTGGGCAATTCGCTTCCTCTCTCTCATCCTGACTCTCAGTCTCCTCCTTAGTAGAACAAGGGTTGAAATGAGTTCTGTCCCAGGTCATAATTTCTAGGGGGGTCTTGATGAGGACAAGAGCCTCCAAAGGCCACCGCACTCCGGAGAGCCTGGACTAGAGGAGTCCTGCTGCTCCTTCGCCGCCCCCATCCAGGGTTCTATGGAGACCAAGGGAGGTTCAAGCTCATAGGCAGGTTTACGCAGAAGCCTAGGATTCAGAAGGGAGGTACATTTCTGATGGCCACACCAGGGTTCTGTCGCTCCGATATACATAAGGACTTCCCCACCTCTGAATATCAATTCATATCCAGTGACCTACAAGAAAACACTTTTCTGTCACTGGGTGAAAAGAAAGTTGCCTTAAACAGAATTCCATATCCTCAGCGGCACAGCCTCGCCTTATCCTTGCCCCGACTCTGGCTACAAAGGTGTTTAATGGATTTAGTTTATTAGGAGGGCAGAGAATCTTAGAAATGGGCCTCCCTTTGACCCTGCAATTCTACTACTTCTAAAAATGACCCTGAGGAAACAAACAATTGGAACTGTGCTCAGAGCCCCACATGCTCTGTTTATCACTCTCCAGTGGCAGGTGACACGGCTGATGACCTGACAATGCCCTCCTTCCTGAAACCCTTTGTTCTCTGGGCTTCCCAGACACCTCCCTCCCCATTCTCCTTCTTCCTTGCTGGCTGTGCCTTGCTGGCCCCGCCTTCTCCCTTCCAATCTCCTCACCTTGGTGGCCAGGGGCTCACTCCTTTCTCCAAGGTGGTCCCTGCTGTCCTGGCTCTATGATGATGTCTGACTTTCAAATGTCCCTCTTCGGTGAGCTACCGACATGAGCATCCGGTGACCTCCTGATGTCTGCAGGCATTTCTGCCTTAAAACCTGCTGCTCCCCAGACCTTCCCAGCACAGAGGACAGCTCCACCATCCACCAAGGGGCTCAGGTCTAAAGCTGGACCTCACCCTGGGTTTCCCTCCCCATCACCCCTGAGGCCCCCCCACCCCAGCCTCTCCAGGAGCCACTCCCATCCCTCCAGTGGCATCTCAGGCTGCCACTGCAGGTCTACCCTCTAGCCTCCTTCCTGCTGTCCCTCTCGACCCTTACAACCATAACCATTCTCCATCATTTTTAAAGAAACCCAGATCTCGTCTCTCCTGCTTCAAATCTTCCAGTGGATTCCCACTGCACTTAGGATGAGGTCCACACTTTTGATCTTACCATCTCTAACCATTGCCGCCCCCAGCCCTGCTGTCCTCCTCTGATTCGCAACCATGCCAAGCTCGTGCCCACCTTTGTGAAAGTCCGCACCTGTGAACACCTAGCATTAAAAGTACGCATTTAATCCTCCCAACAGCTTTAGGAGTACTGTGATTATCCTCCTTATGAAGATGGGTAACTGAGGCACAGGTGGGTTACGCAGCCCGCCAAAGGTCACACAGAGTGAATGCATGACAGAGCCTCAGGGCCTTCGCACTGGGGTTCCTTCTGCCTGGAATGTTCTTCCCCTCAAAGTTCACGTGACCGATTCATGATCATTCCAGGTCTCTGCTCAAACGGCACCTTCTTGCCACATTCTTTTCGCCATTCACCCTTTTGTACCTTTTGAATTTTGAACCACGTGATTGTATTAGCATTTCAAAATAAACGTTTTCTAAGAGTGTTATAAATCTCGATCTAAGAAGACTCTTAAGGGAACAAACCTGCTGATGAGACAGTATGGACAGTGGGATCCCATTTTTGTTAAAATCATTATAATTTAGAAAAGAGCCTGGGTGTTATCTCCCCAGATGGTAACTGTAATGATCTGTGAGTGGTGAGGCTAGAGGTGCTTTTTTAATATATACATATATTTTTTTTTCTTTTTTAAAAATTTTATTTAGGGCTTCCCTGGTGGCGCAGTGGTTGAGAGTCCACCTGCCGATGTGGGAGACGCGGGTTCGTGCCCCAGTCCAGGAGGATCCCACGTGCTGCAGGGCGACTGGGCCCGTGGGCCGTGGCTGCTGGGCCTGCGCGTCCAGAGCCTGTGGTCCGCGGCGGGAGAGGCCGCAGCAGTGAGAGGCCCGCGTACCGCAAAAAAAAAAAAAAAAAAAAAAAAAAAAAATTTATTTAGAGGTGACTTTTTTTTTTTGGTCGCACTGCATGACTTACAGGATCTTAGTCCCCCAACTAGGGATTGAACCTGGGCCACAGTGCTGAGAGCTCCGGGTCCTAACCACTGGGCAGCCAGGGAATTCCCTAGAGGTGACTTTTACCTTCCTTTTACTTGTATGTATCTTATAATTTTTCCCCTGGGAACATGCATAAGTGGGAAGAAGAATGAAAGATTTCTTCCACACTGGGTGGCTGGCACTTCAGAGCTCTTCTTGACCAACCGTCTCGGTCAGCAGTTGGGGACACTGAGGCCAGCAAGGGGCCTGAATTGATCTGGAAGCAGGTGTGGCTCCTGGATGCTCCTGGGGTCCCCACTCATGGCCAAGAAGGCCCTTTGGAGGGCACCGGACATGTGGCCTGGGGTCTTGAGGTGGGCCACATCACAGAAAGGTTGGTTTCAGTTCTGCCACCTCTCCGAGGGGTCTGAATGCTCTCCAAGCTGGCCAAGCCCTTCTCTGCTCAAACCTGAGAGCAGGTGTCTTACCAATTTTCAGAGGGAAATAAAAGTGTGGAATATTTTTTCTCAATTTTTTATCACACTCTGCAACCACAATTGTCCTCAGCACCTGCTCCCTGGGGTGTAAGATTTACTGAGCCTCTTCCTTGCCATTTTACAGGTGAGGAAACTGAGGACAAGAGGAGAGGAATCGCCTGTGAAGGTCACCAGCTAGCAAGTTGGTTCAAGGATTCAGCTCAGTTCTAGTTCCTTTTTTTTTTTTTTGCGGTACGCGGGCCTCTCAGTGCCGTGGCCTCTCCCGTTGCGGAGCACAGGCTCCGGACGCACAGGCTCAGCGGCCATGGCTCACGGGCCCAGCCACTCCGCGGCATGTGGGATCTTCCCGGACCGGGGCACGAACCCATGTCCCCTGCATCGGCAGGCGGACTCTCAACCACTGTGCCACCAGGGAAGCCCTCCAGCTCCTTTTGATTCCACATTTAGCCCCTCTGATCAAGCTGGGAATCCCTGGCTTTTTTTTTTTTTTTTTTTATAATATGGATTTTCTTAAATAACAGTTAATGTGAGTTCTTTCTAGACAGCAGCGCTGTACAGAGACATTTACACGCATATATTTCGTTTGATCTCACACTCGCCCTGTGAGGAAGGTTCTGTTCCGAGCAGGACCCATTTCTCAGGGGAGGCAACAAAGGCCTAACAGGGGAAGTGGCTTAGTCATTCACAGGGGTCTGTAACACCAAGCCCCACGCTGCACCCCGGGCACCCCTGGACCCCACCCCCACCTGCCCTGTGCCCTTGGACGTGCCTGGTCATCTGCTCAACTGGGCTCTGGCTTTGAGCCAGCTCTCAGTTCAGAGGGTGGCCCTGCTGGTGATGAGAAGCCCTGTGAAATGCCAACCCTCCCCAGCCCCTGGGGCCACCCTCAGTTCTTTCCCCCCTGGTGAGGGGATCACACCGTGTGACAGGTCACCTCACCTCTCTAGGGTCCTGGCCTCTAGAGTAAGGGGGCCTGGATGAACTTGCAGAGGCCATAGCTCCCAAACCCTGGCTTCTGGGGCTGCCCTTCCTCTGCTGCTGGGCAGAAGGCTCTGTCTGTCACGAGGTCTGGGGAGAAGTGGCCTGCCAGGCGTGCAGCCCCTGGGAACGCTGGCTGAGCTGCTGCAGGGCCTCAGACGGCCATCCCGAAGAGGGAGGGAGGCACTGCCTCGTGGTGCCCATTCTACAGAGGAGGAAACCGAGACTTGGTGAGGCTAAGCAACTTGTCTAGTGTCTGACAGAACCTAGACTCTTGTAGCCCAGCCCGGGGTTCCCATCTCCAGCCCTGGCTGGTCTCCGCCAGGGACTGGCTCTGCAGCTTCCCAGCTGGCGGGCCTCGGCCTCGGCCAGTCTCCTCGCCCCCTGAAACCCTGTTTCCTCATCTGTAAAGCGGGTGGACACAGTCCTTCCTGCCTCAGAGGGCCGGAGGAGGTGAATGAGGGAGGGCTGGACCCAGAGCACAGAGCAAGGTCTCCACACATGAGCGAGGTTAGGAATCTTTAACAGGCCGAGTCCTTAAATGCTCTTAACTGCACCTTCCACATCTATGAAATGCAGATAATAATGGTCTCAGATCCATAAAACGCAGACAACAATGCGCACAGGGCCCAGCAGGTAGTAAGCACTTTGATCAATGTTGCCATTATTATTATTATCATTATTATCAAAATGGAGCTAACAGCCCTTCCTCACAGATCAGTACGGAGAGTTAAATCAGAAGAAAACCAGTGTGTGTACGGGGCCCGGCACGCAGGAGGACCCTTGAGACGGCCTCTGCCACCTCCCACGCCGGCCGCCGGGTCGCCCCTAGAGACCTCCCTCCAGAGCTTCCCACGCCCACACTGGGTGGGAGCTTCTGTGGCGCCTCCAGCTGGGCGGAATGGGGGTTATGAGGCCTGTGGGGAGGGGGGGGGGCCGCCCTTGACCACCCCAGGCCTTCAGAACAAGGCTTATGATGACAAGATTTTTCCCTTGGGGCCCCACAAAGTGTGGGGTTACTATCATCACTAATGGCCTTGGATCCCTGGGGGCTATTTACACCCTTTGTACAAAGGAAGAGTTTAGAGAGGCAGGCCCCCTGTCCAAGGTCACCGTGTTCTCCTACCTGGAAGGAGGCAGCTTTAGCCGAGAGAGGACCCCCGCACGGGCCCGGCCGCTCCATGGGTGCTTCCCACCAGAGCTTCTCAGCCACTGGCCAGGAGGTAGCCAAGGACCTGGCACCTCTCATCCCTGGGCTTCCTGCTCCATGACCGGCTGGGGCACGAAGTGACTCATAGGTGTGGGTACCCCTGCCAAGCCTGCCCTGGGCTGGGCCAGAGAGGGGAGGGGGAAGTTGGGGGGATTCCTAAGACCTCGTAGCCTTCTCCCACCCTGATGTTGGGTGAGGGGGGGTGGGGAGTGTGCTGGGAGGCAGGTCTTCCCTGATAGGTCTCTGCTCTCATCCTGGGATCAGCCCAGGGATCTCTCGGCCTCCCTGGCTGTTTTCTGAGCGCAGGACTAGTCAGGACCTCCCTGTGAGTTAAATAACAACCGGCGGAGGTTAAAGGTGAGCAGGCAGAACGGGGTGTGTAGGGAGGGGGCACTTGGGAGACTTCCGGACCTTGGGGCTGGGCTTCCTGCCCAGTGGGGCTGGCTTTATCTGGCCTCTCTTATCACAGCCCACCCCTCTCCTTACCTCTCCTTACCGTTACGGCCGTTTCGCTGGCCCTGCCAAGCTGGGATCCCTGGGGAGGGGGGATAGGACACGGGGTGCCCTTGACCTAAGGCGTCCAAGCCTGCCAGGGTGAGGGCTGTGTCACCAAATCATTTGATCAAAAAGATGCCAGGACACAGACCCAGTCCTCGGCCTGCAGGGTGACATCGAGGGCCTGTCCAGACGAGCTGGCAAAGGCCGTTCCCATTTCCACAGCCTTTCCAGCCATCTGCTTGACCGCTAGCTGACTCACTCCTGCGTTTGGGAGACTCCCAGGTGCCAGGCTGCCTCCGGATGATGCCTCCACAAGGCCCTGCCTTCTGGGAGCATTTATTCCTGGCTCCGCACCTCCCTCCACGGATGGGGATGACACCACATCACCCCAGGGTGCAAGGCTGAAGGGGTCGGACCCACACCTGCCCGGCTAGTCCCAGCCTCCTCTCTGGGGTGTTCTATGGGGAGATGGGGGGGGTGGGGAGAGCTCAGAGCCAGAAGCTCCAGGGTTTAGGGCCTGTTTTGGTTGTTTTAAAATACAGTTTAATTGCATGAGTAAAAATATTAATTCAGGAAATATAAGAAAACACAGAGAAGCATAAAGGACAGAACCACCCCAAATAACCATGGGTAACGTTTCAGTGTGATTGCTTCCATCACACTCCTGCAGAAGCAGGAGATATTTTGTAACCTGCTCTTTCCACCTGTTGTCTTTGTGTTGTTGTTATTGTTTTAATATTTATTTTATTTATTTGGCTGTGCCAAGTCTTAGTTGTGGTACGCAGGATCTTTAGTTGCTGCGTGTGGGATCTAGTTCCCTGACTAGGGATGGAACCCGGATCCCCTGAATCGGGAGCGTGGAGTCTTAGCCACTGCGCCACCAGGGAAGTCCCAATCCACCTGTTGTCTTTGGAACGTCTTTCTGTCATAGTGTATATACTTCGTCCTTTCACGTGGCGTCCCAGCATCCCATCATAGGGCCGTGTTCTACCTGTGCCGCCCAGATCCTGGCCAGCAAGGCAGCATCGCCCATCAGCTTGTTAGAGGTGCCCCACCCAGACCTGTGAGTCAGGGATCGGATGTGCAGTGACTCTGCACACTCTAACTTATTGAAGCTGATGGAGGTTTATGCTTTTCCACCTTTTCCACAAGCACACACTGGGTGGAGGTAGCAGAGAACAGGGTTGGAGCATGGCCTTTCAGGTTCTAGTCCTGGTGTGGCCACTGTACACTGGGCCACGTGGCTCTTCTGTGTACAGGAAAGAATCAACACGTGCCCTCTCTAGTGGGTCATTCCATGACGTGCTGGCTCCCGTCTTAGAATATACAAGACCAGCTCCTTCCCTAATCCTCCTTTACCATAGATTGCTGCTACTTCTTGTCTTTGGTCCCCTTCCTCCTGTTCTCCAGTGAGCCTACTCCTCTCGGCAGGGCTTCATCCAAAGCAATCCACCCAACAGCTCTTGCCAAAGTCATCACTGAGGTCAGTGTGGCTAAACCTGATGGTCAGTCTTCACCCCCATCTTCTTGGCCCATCGAGAGCACTTGTCTAGGCGATCACTCCCATGTCTCAAAAACACCCTCTGTCTCTTAACTTCTGGAACTCACTCTTCCTATGGTCTCTCTCTCCTTTTTTTTTTTGGCCATGCCGTGCAGCTTGCAGGATCTTAGTTCCCTGACCAGGGATTGAACCCGGGGCCCCGGTAGTGAAAGTGAGGAGTCCCAAACACCGGACCGCCAGGGAATTCCCTCAGTGGTCTCTTACTTCATCTGTTGTCCTCAACTCCCTGACAACATTGAACACTGGAGTGTCCCAGTGGACCACGTCTCCCTACTCCGCTCTTCCCATGTGATCTCATCCTGCATTGGGACTTTAAAAACCACCAGGCTGGCAACTCCCAAAAGTGTGTTTAGACTCTGGGGGGCTCTGAATTATATATATAGTTCAGGTATATACCTGCCAACTCAACCTGGATGTCCATCTGTCAACCTCCCATTTACCATTGAAAAACTGCTCCAGGGACTTCCCTGGTGGTCCAGTGGTTGACTCTGCCTTCCACTGCAGGGGGCACAGGTTCGACCCCTGGTCCCTGGTCAGGGAACTAAGATCCCACAAGCATGTGGCGTGGCCAAAAGAAAAACAAAAACTGCCCGAAAACCACAATCCAGCCTGACCTGCTGCAGCCTTCTCTGTCTCAAGGATGGTAGCTCCGTCCTCCTTCCAGCCAAAGCCTAGGACTCTCAGCTCCTCATTCATTCAAACTCACATCCAATCTGAATGATTTGCCCTCACAATAACCTATACATCCAAGCACTCCTCACCACCAGCTTCATGACCAGCTTGGTCCAAGCCACCATCATCTTCTGCCCAGATTATTACAACAGCCCTAACCAATCTCCCTGCTTCCATCTTTACCTCCTTAGTTTTTCTCAACATAGTCACTGTTTTTTTATTTTTAATTGGTATTTTTTTAAATTTATTTTTTATTGAAGTATAGTTGAATCACAGTGCTGTATTAATTACTGTTGTACAGCAAAGTGGCTCAGTTATGTATATATGTGTGTGTGTATATATATATGTATATATTCTTTTTCATATTCTTTTCCATTATGGTTGATCACAGGGTATTGAATATAGTTCCCTGTGCTCTACAGTAGGACCTTGTTGTCTATCCATTCTGTATATACTAGTTTGCATCTGCTAATCCCAACTCCCAATCCAACCCTCTCCCACCCCTGCCCGCTTGGCAACCACCAGTCTATTCTCTACGTCCCTGATTCTTTTTGTTTCATAGATAGGTTCATTTGTGTCTTCTTTTAGGTTCTACATGTAAGTGATAACATATGTACTTGTCTTTCTCTTCCTGACTTACTTCATGTAGTATGATAACCTCTAGCCGCACCCATGTTGCTGCAAATGGCATTTCGTTTTTTTATGGCTGAGTAGTATTCCACTGTAGATACGTACATCTTTATCCACTCATCTGTTGATGGACATTTAGATTGTTTCTGTGTCTTGGCTACTGTGAATAGTGCTGCTATGAACATAGGGGTACATATATCTTTTTGAATTATAATTTTGTCTGGATATATGCCCAGGAGTGGGATTGCTGGATCATATGGTAGTTCTATTTTTAGTTCTGAGGAATCTCCATACTGTTTCCCACCGTGAGTTTTTAAAAATCATGATTGTGTCCCCCTCTGTAGAGTTCTCTGAAGGCTTCCTAGGCTCAGGGCTAGAATAGATTCTCCTTCACAGCCTCCAGAAGGAAACAACCCTGCCGATGACACCTACAGATTTCAGAAATTCACCTCCAGATCTGAGAAAATAAGTTTGTTATTTTAAGCCACCATGTTTGGCAGCCCCAAGAAACAAATACTAGTCAAGAATTTTTTTCTTACTTTCACTGGCCTTTTGTGAAGCTGTGGTCTAAGTTAATACCTACAAGCAAAGGACAGTTGCGGTAAAAGGTTTTGCCAACGTTCCTTCCCAGGTCCCTCTAAGAGGACTCCCACCCGACAGAATGTAGAATTTGCCTCATACGTGGCTGTCCCCAACTTCAGACTCGCAGGAAATATATCCCCCAGAATGTGCTGCTCCTCCAAGGGTCCCAGCTCTGAACCCTCACGATCCAATCTTCCACTAACTATTCTGTCCTCCTGCCCACCTGCCACCCTAATCCAGGCTACTGCCACCTCCCCAAGCCCCTGGAGATCCTTCAGCTTCTCTGGTCATTTCCTCTCTTGCACCCTCTGTTCAGCAGCCTGAGAAGTTTTGCAAGTTACAGATTTGACTATTGTCATTCCACTGATAAGGAGCCTCTGCAGCCTCCCGTGCTCATGAGTCAAGTCTGAACATGTGTCAGCCACAGCAGACTGTGCCTCCACCCCCACACCCCCCCCCCACCCCGGTCACCACTGCAGATGTAGCTCACAGCAGGCCATCTCCAGTTCCCTCAACAGCAGACTGAGCCCCATTTCTCATGTCTCCCCGCTTCCTCGGACACTGAGTGGAGAGGAGGAGCAAGGGAGCATCATGGTACCTGCCCAGTGGGGAGCATGATGGCAAATGTTCTGGAAGGTACTCAAGAGAAAAACAGAGAAGACAAAGTCCTCTGAAGGTATGTCACGGGACATGAACTGGGTCAAAGAAAAGAACCAAGACTTGACAGATCAAATCTCAAAGGTCAGCTACAGGGTTAAGAGCTGGGGGTCTGAACATAGCACAGAGCACACAGTCATTTACTGAAAAAGAGTCAACTTTAATTGTTACTGACCAAACTGCATCCAGGAATGTCTCTGAACAACTGAACAAACACGATAAAATTGTCCTATTGAAGAAACCAAGAGTTTCTGCCAGCCCCAGAGTTTCTGAGGGTTAGGCCAAGAGCAGCCCATTCCCAAGGCTGGTTCTGTCCCCCACGCCAGCTTCTCATCCCGTGAGAAGGGCTGGGGATGGGTGAGGGACCTGTCCCCTCCTCCCAGCATGCTGGGATCTCTTAGAAAGTCACCGGTGGGGTGCGCCTTTCCTCCCATCTCATTCCTGTCCTAAGGTAAATGGAGACCCTCTGGGCATCACCCCAAAAGCCAGGGAACGAAGTGAGGCAGCCCAAGTGCCTTCCCGGACTCTCAGCCAAAGCTTTGTTCCAGTCTGCTCGGTTGGTTCCTGATGCCCAGGGTGGGGATTAAATAAAATATGCACTAGAGAAAAAACTCAAATGCCCCCAAATCTCCACAACACAAGTCACAGAGCAGAAGGAAAAATAAAACAACGGCCCTAATGAGAAGCAGCAGCGGCCGGCCCTCAGAAGACGCGTTCAAACTCCGTCTGGTTGGTGGCGGCGGGATTGCGGCTCTGGTTGGTGGACTGCTGGGTGATCTGGCTGCCCTTCCGGCGCGGTGGTGCTAGGTACTCAAACATGGACGTCAGGTGGGTGGAGAGCATGCCCTTGAGGTCCGAGGGCATGGGGTCGGACCAGAAGAAGTCGTGGTTCAGGGCGTCATCACTGTCGATGCGCTGGGCGGGATCCAGCACCAGCAACTTGTCGATGAGGTCCAGTGCATAGGGGTCACGCACATAGGCCTTCAGCCTGTCCTTCACCTTCCGCTTCTGGCCCTTGACCAGGTCCAGTTTCTCAAACAGCTCGTACTTGTCCACATTTGGCCACACCTGGGGTGGGAGGCATGGAAAAGAGAATGTAGTCAGTTCAGGGGGTGCGAGGCTGGTCCACCGGTCAAGCACTTGAAGGGACTAAACGCTCTCCGTTCAGAAGCTCCCAGACCGCCCCTGGAGGGCAAACTTGACCCCTCCAAGGTGAAAGCAGCAGGAACAACATATTTGGCAAACGCCAAGTACCGGGCTCTTTGACACAAATTGTCTGGCGTATGTGCACCAAGACTGATAGAACCAGTTGTCTCACAGCAGAGCAGCTCAGCTCTGAAGTGAGGGGCTCAGACGCCCTCCCCAAAGCCACAGAACTAAAGGGATGCAGCCGAGACTTGAACAGTCTGTGTGGCTCTAAACAGCAGACCCCAACCAACCACCAGCAACTTCTCTAGAATGGAGCTTTTCCTCTATTCAGCACCCACCCCTCCCCTGCCAGGAAGACTTCTCTGCAGCCCGTGCGGCCCAGGGGCCCAGGCAGCCCGGCTCCGTACCTCAGGAGTGATGGAGCCACAAAGCTGGCTGATGAGGGCAAGCTGGTGCTGCTCTGTGTTGCCCTGCATGATAGGGCTGCGGGTCCACATCTCTGCCATGATGCACCCAGCACCCCACAGGTCAATGGGGGGGCCGTAGTCCCGCTCCCCTGAGAAGAAGAGCACACCAGGAGGGCCCCTTGAGCCCGACAGCCTCCTGAGAGGCAATGCCCCCGGGCCGGGGGCTCAAGAAGCCCTGGCAGCGGGGGGCTGAGGCCGGGTAAGTGCCCAGCCCCTGCTTCCCTCTGCCAGCTCGGGAGAGTCCTCACCGAGCAACAGCTCCGGGGGCCGGTACCAGAGCGTCACCACACGGTTGGTGTAGCGGTTGGGCTGGCTATTCTTGGCCAGGCTGAAGGCCCGGGCCAGCCCAAAGTCTGCCAGCTTCAGAACTCCATCGCGGGTGATGAGCACATTAGCCGCCTTCATATCCCTGTGCAGGATCTGCAGGAAGCACAAAGGCGAGGGTTCTCGGGGGTCCTTTAGCCACACCCAGCCCACAGTGAGAGCAAAGGCCAGCCCAAGCCTTGGTCTCTCCTCCCCTACTCTGGCCCCCACCTTGTTCCTGTGGATGTAGTAGAGACCATTGAGCAACATCTGCATGACCCTCTTGATCTCAGACAGTGTGAACTTGACTAAGACGTTGCTCAGCAGCCCGGCAAGGTCATGCTCGCAGAAGTCAAAAACCAGGTATATACTGCCTTTGCAGCGGTTATAGGGGGAAGCTGAGACCAGAAGAATGAGGGGGACAGAGAGGGACAAGAAAAAAATCAAAATTCTCATATGCAACTCACTTTCCCACAAGCAGCTCCTACCCTCTCCAACCTATGGACCCCTGGATATCCAGGTGCGAATTCCTTCACAGGTAAAATATTTTCTGAGCGCCTTCTCTGGGCTGGGTACTGCGGCAGGCCCCGAGGAGGCACCTGCTCTGATGAAAGGGCCACAGAAAGCAGTCACACTTGGTACGTCTGGGTTAAGAAGAGGCAATGTAAGTGTGTCCAGTTCCAACTTTTGCAAACAAAACCTTAAGCAATAAGCCTCATTTCCTCCATCTGAAAATGGGGATGAGATCCGAACAACTTACCTTTGGTTCGACAGATCTCAATCAAGTTGACCACATTCTCGTGTTTTAGAAGCTGGAGGATCTTGATTTCCCGCAAGGCTGTAATGGGGAACTGGGTGGGAAAAAGACAGGAGAAGGTCAGAAGTGGGTGAGCGCACCACAGACCAAGGAACTGGCCAGGGAGTCCACAGGAAGGGTTAAAGGTTGGGAGACAGAGTAAGAGCGTAGGCTCTGAAATTAGCTGTCTCAAATGCCACATTTGTAAAATGGGTGTAATAGTATGTACCCCTCAAGGAGCTGGTTTCAGACAACGAATTGAAATAGCGATACTTCACACAAATGCTCTATTACTAGTTATTAAATACTCCACAGTTTCTTCAACCTTATAAGTTTTAGCTCTATGCCTGTGTTTAACTGTGAGATGGTTAACAAATACAAAAATAAAGAAACAAGTCTCTTGAAAGCTGGACCAGAGCTAAGATGGGGTGGGGGGTGGAAGGCACTGTTGTTTTTCAAGTGAATACCAGTCACCCTTTTAAAGTCATTGCATATAACTTATTATTATTTTACATTCAACAAAATTAAACCCTAAAAAAAAGTGCTCAAAGCCTTCCTAACTTCAGGAACCAAGGTGCACTCCGTGCAAGCATGGGCTCCCCCTCCTGCCACCAACCATATTCACCTATGAATGAAATATGAAGCGGCTTTAAAACATTTGAATTGAGAGATTTAACTTGGAAGTCAAATTCCCTGGAATATGGAAATTTCCAAACACGTAAACTGAACTTATACGTGAGAGTCCCAGAAGCAGCAGGGTGGAAACCCAACCTCACGCCCAAGGGAGCTGGCCGACCTGCCCACCCCACCCGTACTCACCCCCTCCTTCTCATTCTCCATCAGTACCTTCTTCAGAGCCACTTTTTGGCCGGTCTTGCGATGCTTTGCCTTAAACACCTCCCTGCAGGCCGAGAGGGGGACCCAAGAGAACTCTTCAGGCCATTTCCGCAGGGCCCGCCCCTCCCCCACCAGAGGAGAACAGGAAAGGGAATCCGGGCGGGGCTGGGCCGGGTACCCAGGGCACTCTGCTACCCCACCACGCGGTGTCTTCGGTCCCTCTCCGAGCCTCTACCTCCTTCCCTCTGCCCCTTCTCCTCACCCGGGAGTCTCACGGAGAGATACCGTTCCACTCACATGCTCCTCTCTGCAACCCCTCCCTGCCCCCCATCAAGGGCCTCAAGCTCCTCCCCGCCAGCCAGCTCTGTCAGGCCCGGGCGGGCTGCGGCGAGGCCTAGCGAAACCACGGGACAAGTCTGTGACTAAATGGCTTCCCGACCAACTGGGCCCGGGCCTGGGCGTCCCAACGTCTGCCCGGAGGGGTGCAGGCTCAGGGCTCCCGGTCCCTGGGGGCCAAGCCTTACCCGAAGGTGCCTTGGCCGATTTTAGCGAGCTTCTCATATTTGGACACCTCATCACAAAAGGGGCATTCCACCGAGTCGTACTGCTTTGCCATGGCCGCCTCCACTGCGCCGCCACCACCTCCAGCCGCCGCCGCCGTCGCTGCTCCCGCTCCGGGTCCCACCGCCGTGCTCCAGGCCCCTCCGCGGCCGCGCCACTTCCGCCTCCACGGCCACTTCCGGCCTCGCGGCGCCGACCCCACCTCTTCCGCCCGCCGCCCGCCGCCAGGCCCCCTGGGACTTGTAGTTCCCGAGAGGCCAGGAGGAGCCGGAGCTGCAGAGGCGCCTCCGCCACCGCCGCTGCCCCCGCCCCCGCCGCCGCCACTGCTGGCGGCGGCCCCGATCGGGGGCGCGGGGAGCCGGGGCGCCGGGGCTGGGGCTCGGGGTGGTGCGTCCCGCTGCATCGGCTTGGGCCGCCGCCGCTGCCGAAGCCGCTGCCGCTCTGGCGCCCGATCCGGGGCCAGCCGCAGTGCCCTGCTCCTCCTCCTCCGACGGCACCGCCTCCGCCAGGCTGCGCTGGGCGCGGGGCGGGGGGGCGGCCCCCGAGCCGCGGCCTGGGGGCTCCCTGGCCGGGCCCGGGCCCGGGACGGCCGGGCGAGGGGGCCGGACGGGAAGAGCCGATGAGGAGGCGGCCCGAGAGCCCGGGAGGGGGCGCGTTATAAAGGGGGAGGTGCCCCAGCCTCGCCCTCCCCTCCCCCTCCTCCCGCCCCCTCGCTCCTCCCTCCCACCCTTCGCGGCCGCACCTGCCGCCGCCGCCGCCGCCGCCGCCGCCGCCGCCGCCGCCGCCGCCGCCGCCGCCGCCGCCCGCCGCCGCCCGCCGCCACCCGCCGCCGCCCGCTGCCGTCGCCCGCTCCCTGTCCGCCAGCCGCCCTCGGCGCGTCACCGCCCGCGGCCCCTCCTCCGCCTTCGGAGGTGGGGCTCCGCGCTCTACACCTGGCTGCGGGGCGACTCGCCGCGTGCCTCAGTTTACCTACACATGCTAGCTGCCGCGGGGAGCCCTTTCCTCCCCAGCTCGGGGTGCAGCCCCTCACAGGCGAAGGCGGGAGGTGCCATGGGAGCGGCCTCCGGCCTGGGGAGGAGAGAACGGCCGCCACCGCCGCCTCCCCGGGCCCCTGCCACCCGCCGTTGATATGGCAACTGACAGCCGCCAGGGGGCGCGGCGACATTGGAGGCGGCGAGCGAGCAAAGCCCAGGCCTTCCATCCCTGGACCCCCTGTTCTCCGGGAGGCAGGGATGAAACTCACAGGACCCCCGTCCCCCCTGAGCTGAGCTCGAGCTGGTCGTGACCCGGGTCAGTAGTCACAAAAGTAGCTAGCATTTACTCTACACCCTTGTGTGCTCAGGGAGTGCTGAGCGTTCCTGCTGAATCCTGAATCAACAGCCCCATAGTCAGGATCACTAACCAATTTTACAGAAGAGCACATTGAGGCTCAGAGAGATGAGGTCATTTGCTCAAGGTCACACAGTGACAAAGCTGGGACTCGAACCTTGTCTGAGCCTGAAGAGGATTCTCTTGACTCAGGCTATTTACAGTCTGTCCAGGACAGCAGTCATGCTGTTTGAGGCCTGTTATCCTTATGTGCCAGGCACAAAGCCCACCATTCACCCATCTCCTTCTCTGGTCCTGTGCCCCCTTTCCCTACCCTGGCCCTTCCCCAGCATCTTTCTGATACCTTTCTGGCTCCAGGAGCCTCCTCTTTCTTCCTCCAGCCCTACTCAAAAGCCAGCCCCCAACAAGGCTGTCTTTCCAACTCCTCTGCACCTCTTCAATCTGCCCCTCCTCTCCAGTCCTCTGCCAATGGATCCTGAGTCCTGTCCTCCCCAGTCTGCCCTCTCCATCTGTCCCCCTCGGAGCACCCGCCAGATCATTCTGAAGCGGAGTGTGTATGTATTTCCCTCCACTGTCTTCAGGAAAAACAAAATTGTGACATTTGAGGCTCTTTCCATCTTCCCTCGTAGGTTGTGGCCACACTGTTTCCTACCCCCTGGGCCTCCCTGCCTTCAGGGCTGTGCTCTCTGATTGCACCCCAGTACCTTTCCCCGGTTGCTCTCCACCTCTTAGCTCCCATGGCTTGGCCTTGAAGCTTCCTTGTAGGAGCAGTCAGGAATGGGTCTGGTGATCCTGGTGTCCCAAGAGACCCTGTTCTGCCATGGGGGACCCTTCCAGGGAAGGTCTTGAGGGTCAGATGAGGAGCAGAGAGCACTCTCCTGAAGGCAGTGTAGACCAGCAGGGGTTTGAGGCATGTCAGGGAGTGATCTAGGGTCAGCTTCACAGGCACACTATTAGAAGCAGAGTGGCCATTGGCTAAATTGGGGGTGGGGAGGGCAAGGAGGGAAAAAATAACAATTGTAGTAAGTACAATTTATCAAGGGAAAATAAATGGTCCAAGCTGTACGCTTCCCACTTTATGGGAATTATCTCAATTCTCACTCAGCAATATTACACTATTATTACCTCTATTGTACTCAGAAGGACTGAAATTCAGAAGTGCCATCACTGGCCAGGGTCAAATAGCTGGCCAGTTGCCATATTGATATTTGAACCAGGTCAGTCTGGTGCCAACCCCAAGCAATTACCCATGTCAGGACCCCACCCATCTGGGCTGAGGGTGGAGTTAGGGCACAGTCTTGTCACAGCACCACTGGCTGGGTGCCTTGGATGCTGGTGGGAGGTGTGGGAGGGGATAGTAGCATTGGAGGGGGTAGGTCTGCCATGGGCTTGTGTGGCTTCCACCATCAGACTCTCAGGCTGGGGCCCCTACTTGTTTCTCATGAGCCCTCCCTAAGTCACATCCTGTGGGCAGAGGCCTCAGTAAAAGTTCCGGTGGTGTCACCTCCTCCACCCCACCATCCCTGGCCTGAACCCTGACATCGCCAGTCACTTCCCCTCAGGGCCTCAGGCCCTTAGCCCTTCCTTGGGGAGGAATGCAGGCAGGAGCAGTCAGAAGCCCTTCAGAAGGCTGCCCAGGTGAAAGTGAGAAGATATTGGGTCCTAGCCAGAGACAATTTCTCACTGACTTTGACTTCTGATTTGCTGGTTTGAGGGAAATGTTTCCTGTTTCCATGATCAGCTAAGCTGGCAAAACAGGGCATGTGGCCAATACTCAGGAATGTTTGCCGATTGACTGACCAGGCTCTGAGAGAGCCTCTGGTCCTGCTGCCATTTAGCAGTTAGGGAAACTGAGGCACAGAGTAGGAAAGGGAGCCACTGGCCAGCTGTTTGACCCTGGCCTGGACCCTCTGTTTTCCTCCCCCGAGTAGGAACAGGGTACAGGGCATATTGAGAGAAGAAGAAAGGCTCGTGGGGTGGGGTGCTCTTGGCTGCCGGTCTCTCTGGGGAGACAAGGGGTCACTGGATAGGGGGATACAGGACAGAGAGTGGCTGTGTGATGCCCACAGCCCTGCAATCCCATGGACATTCTGCCCACACCGGCTGGGTACTGACTGTGCCCGGCCCCGTGTTGTTATGTGTCAGACCCCTAGAACTTTATAGCACCCCTCTTAGGAAGTTGTTATTATGGGGCCAAAGTTACAGAAGAAGAAACAGGTTCAGAGTGGTGAAGTGGCCTGCCAAAGGCCACGCAGCTAGGGAGCTATGGAGCTGGGATTCAAAGCCAGGTCTCTTTGTCCCCCAATATAAGACAACTGAGTCAAGCTGGGGAAAGGTATCTACTGAGTGCTACAGTATAGCAGGCCTGAGGCCAGTATGGATGCATGAGGCCAGTTCTCTCAACGGAGCATGAGGTCTGTTTGGAACATGCATATAAAGACAAAAGTGAGTGTAATACAGATGATAACTCTCAGTATAAACGTGTTATTTCGTTGCCACAGGATACTGTGAGGGATGTTGTATTTGTCCAATTTTACTGATGAGAAAAATGAAGCTCAGAGAGTTGATGTGACTTTGCCCGAGGTGGGGTCTGAACTCAGGTTTGCCTGGGTCCAACACCTTTGACTATGACATTGAAAGCCTCCAATCCCTGATAGTACCTGGTCAGATTGCAGACGACTGTGTCATAGACTTGGGAGGAGGAGGGCAAGGAGGGAGGGGACAGAAATCAGAGCAGGGTTCCTGGGGCACTATGGCTCAATCAGACCTCAGGGACTCAGTGGAGGCAAAAGATAGAGCCAGTGGAGGGACAAGTGGCATTCCGAGTGCGGGTCCGGCCCAAGCAAAGGCCTGGAGGTGGGAAAGCACTTGTGTGTTCAGTGCTGCAGAGTGGGGCTGGGCTGGCCTCCAGCACTGGCTGAGGAGGGCCTGGGGGACAGCCACCCGCCAGCAGGTCCCCAGCCACACTCCCAACGGCCACTTGAGGCAGCACAAAGAGGGCTCTGAGCTCAGCGGAGCCGCCACACTGAGCCCCATTCATCCTCTCAGGGATGCAGCAACTGCCCTGGCACCTGGGCCAACGGCAGGGCCAGCCTGGCGATGACAAGGCCCCTCCACCACGGCAACAGGGACTCGTCGTGGCTGGGACTCCCAGGTTTCACACCACGTGCCTGCCCTGGGGTTCTCCTGGCCTGTGCCAGTCTGCCCCTGGCCTGAACCACCCCCATCCCTCAGCAACAACCACCAGGGTTTGCTGAGGCCATAGTGTACTGGCCCGGGTCATCATTTGCTCCTTTCGTCTTCCCAACAACTCCAGGAAGTGGGGGCTACTGTGACCCCATTTCACAGATGAGGAAACTGAGACTCAGAGAGGTAAAGTCTCTTATGGAGGATCACACAGCAAGTCGGGAGTGGGCCTGGCCAGGAAGCCAGCAGTGGCTGATGCCACAGCCTCAGCAGTTAGCCCAAATCACTGTGACTGCCTCTTGGAAGAGAAGCTGGGGAACCCACCCTCCACCTCCCACAGGGAAGACCCCCAGCTACCACCAGGCCACAGGCCCCTCTCCCTTTTCTGACAACAACCCAGAGATGGGAAGGGACACTGGCCTGGGAGTTAGAACACCTGGGTATCTGTCTGTCTAGTCTCTGCTCCTCTTTAGCCTCAGTTCCCTCATCTGTGAAATGGGACAGTACCAGGATCATCTCACAGGGCTGTGACGATCTGTAGGGGCTTCCAGCTCCATGCCTGGCTCATGGTTAGTGCTCAGTAGAGGGAGCTGGAGTTGTACCCTCCTTATCCTCCTAAGGCCATGGTCCAGAAATCCCATCCTTTCATTTGAACTTTGAACACCTGTCCCATCCAGGCCTGTTTGCTGCCTCTGTCTCACAGTCTGTGTCCCTTTTCCCCCCAGAGCCTCAGGTTCCCCCTCATCCCATCAAGAAGGTTCAGCAGACCCTTCCCCTGCCAAGGTCTATCATCCAGCTGCCAGAGGATGGTGGGAGCTATGAGTGTGGAAGTTAGGACCTCAGGCTCCACAGCTGGACAGGCAGATCCCAATTCCAGGTAACTTGACTTTGGGCGGGGGGCGGGGCTCAGTTTCCACATCAGTAGAATGAGGACAAGAGAAACAACATTTGCCTGTTAGGGCAGAAGAACTGAGCCCTGTGGCGGCACATACTAAGTGACCAGAAAATGTTAGTTGTTAGTAGTCATTATTTTTATGGAGGATGCAGGATGGGCCCCATCTGACCTTGAACTTCCCCTATCACAGCCCCAGTTGCCAGCCCTGGGGCCAGGATAATAATGTCCAATCATGCTGGAGCCTCTGGGAGTTGACTGCATACCTTGCACTCGTGCCTATTCTAGAGATTAAGTGACTGAGGCTTCAGAGGCAGAAGTAACTTGTCAGCAGCACTCAGAGGCAGGATTTGAAGCTCCTGGTCTTTCAGCTGCACCGCCCCCCAGCAGCTGCTGAAAGCCTCCACAGGTGTCAGGGACAACCTGTGTAGGAGAGGTTTCGTTTCCTCATCTCTGCCCTGTCCATGTGAGCACACACACACACACACGGGGGTTGCAGGGTGGAAAAACACCAGGCTGTGGGTTAAGGGGCCTGAAAGGGCAAGTTGTAACCCAGTCTGTGCCACCAACCCGCTATATGACCTGGGGCAATCCTTCTGCCTGTCTGTGCCTCGGTTTTCCTATCTTTGTACAATGGGGCAGTGGACTAAATTATCGCCATGTCCCTGCTAGCTTGAAAAGGAATGTAGTGGGCACTGATTCTGTGCCAGGCTTTGCACCAAGCACTGGACTCTGTGAGGTGGGCATTGCAAATACCCCCTACTCACAGAGAGGAAACTGAGGCTCCGGGAGGTGAGTCCCCTAGTGCAGGATCACACAGTGACAAAGCGGCCAGCCAAGACTTGAATTTGGGTCTGGGGGGGTCCCAGAGCCCACAGGCCAAACCATGGCACTCTCCTGTCCACCGCTGCCAGTGCATCCCCCAGCACTGAGGCTTAGGATAAACCCCCCTGCCCTCAGGTCTGACTCCCTGCCCCCTCCCAGCCTGCTGGCCAGACCCCCTGATAGCTGTTGGCAGGTCCCCAGAGGCCCCCAGCCCAGTGGGCTCTGTTCCCAGAGTCTGTGGTTTATTTCCCAGACCTTCCAGATCTCACGTGCTTGCGGTCTGTCCCCTGCCTCCCCGAGGCCGAGGCCAAGGAGGAGGCCCACAGGGGCCGGGACTGGGGGAGGCCCCTGCCTCCGCCCCCTGCAGAGAGGATGGGGAGGGTGGGGCTGTGGGAGTTTCACTGGTTTAAAAATACACAGAGGAAGCGAGTGAGAGGGCGCGAGAAAGGGGAAGGGGAGGTGAGGGAGGCATCTCAGCGTTGATGTCCAGAGCTTCGAGTGGCCACTTGCCTTCCAGCCGGGGGCTTTGCACGACTTGCCAAGATGACGGAGGGGACCAAGAAGGCCAGCAAAAAGTTCAGTGAGTGCAGGGTGCCGTTTGCACTGTCCTTCATCCCTCTGTCTGTCCGTCCATCTCAGCCTCTCTGTATTTGCTTCTTCATCACTCTACCTCGTTTCTGTTTTTCTTTCTGTCCATCTCTGCCTCTCTCCAGAGGCCTCTGCTTCTGAGTTTCCAGTCACCATCTCTCCATCACTGGCCCGGTATCTCTCTCTCTCCAGCTGGTTAGGCTCTCCATCTCTGTTCTTCTCTTGTCTGTCTCTGCCCGTCTCTACTTCTCTGTCTCTCCCCACCCCAACTCTCAGTCTCTCCATTCGTCTGCGTGTCCTCTGGCTCCCTTTGACCTCATGGCTGGGCCAGGGAAGACCTCCACGCAGTCCACCCCCTGCCTCTGGGCCTGGTTCACATGGGGTCTCAGGCTGGGAGTTGCTGTGGCTGAGGCGGGGGGAGGGGTGTGTGCCATGAGATCCTGTCCCATGTCCCCATCAGCAGTGACGCTGGGACCCAGAGCAACTCAGTGAGGGGCCACACCCACCCATCACTTCTCCCCCAGGTTGGTGATCCCTTCCTGGTGCCAGCAAACTTCAGTTTCCCCTGATTCTTCTGATCTGACAGCACAGGAGGGTAGACAGGGCAAGGATTATGACAGATGAAAAGACTGAGACCAAGACACTTGCCTGAGGTCATATGGGGCTACTGAGCAGGGCTCAATCTCAAGTTCCTGGACTCTGGGCCTCAGTTTCCCTCCCTGCCCCACTACTGTTTCCTCCAGACCCCCAGTCCCCAGGGGACAAAACAAGCAGTGCTGAGAAAGAAGGCAGTCGTTGGCACAATTTCTGCCCCACGGCATAGCTTTCTAAGAGCAGAGCCTCAGCATCTTCTGACAGCATTTGTCAGGAGGCAGAGAATAAGACCAAGTGAGGGGGCAGGCAGGACTGGGAGGAAAGCCCCAGAACACTGACCCCAGCAATCCAGAGCCCTGGGCCCTTGTCCAGGCTCAGCCTTGCTTTGGGGCCCCGGGGCAAATTCCTTCCCCTCTCTGGGCCTCAGTTTTCTGTCTGGTCAGATGGGGGCATCCCACCGATATATTCCATCATGGTTGTGAGGACCTGAGGAGGCACAGGATGCCGAGGAAGTGGCAAATGCCAGGGTTTTTCCTTTTTGCTTATCTGGAGGCTGTAGTGAAGTCAGTCAGATGGTGGTGGCTGCGAGGAAGGGCAGTCTCACAGCTGGGGACGGGGAGGAGGGAACTCACATGCACCCCCGCGGAAACGAGGAGATGGTATCACCCGAGCACTGCTGCCTGAGTCCCAACACCAGGCTCAGCTGACAGGAAGGACGGAACCGCAGGGAGTGGGACCCTCAGGCTCCCGACAACCCCCTTCTCATTTCACCCTCACCTCAGGGGCACAGAGTCTCATTCAAACGCCCCCTGCCCACCCCAACACACACGTCTCACACACACACACACACACACACACACACACATGCTTCGCCTCCCGCTGTGTGACCTCAGGCAGGTCATGTCACAGCTCTGAACCTCAGTTTCCTCATCTGGAAAATGGGGGATTAAACGTGTGTCATGGAGTTGTGTTGAGAATTCAGTGAAGTAATTAATGCATGCAGCATGTTTGACAAATGCAGAGGCATTTATTGTGATCATCTTCATTACTTCATTACTTCTTATGGAGGTTACTCTGTGTGTCAGGTACCATGTTAAGCATGTTATTTACATGCTGAGTTCATGCTTTTCTTCAGTTCTCCCATTGCCCATAGGAGATGGGTACTATAATCTCTATTTTACTGTTGTGGAGAGTGAGGTTCAGAGAGGACAAGTGACTTGCCTAAGGTCACACAGCTAGGATGTGGAATTCAAGGGATTCAAGCCCAGGGCTCTGCAATTCCAGAGCTGCCATATTATACCATAACAGTTAGAGGGGGTGTCAGTGAAACTCCTAACCCTCCTTGGACCGTCAATGAGTGGAACTGTGCAGACATTTTATTGTTATTATTATTAGTGCTGGCAATATCATTAACTTCTTTCCCTCCCCTTCCCACTGCCAGAGTTCTTCAAGTTCAAGGGCTTTGGGAGTCTCTCCAACCTTCCTCGGTCCTTCACTCTGAGACGATCTTTGGCCTCCAACAGCATCCGGCCCCATCTGGAGGCTGACACCTTTGACGCCACACAGGATGACATGGTGACAGTCCCCAAGAGCCCCCCGGCCTATGCCCGCTCCAGCGACATGTACAGCCACATGGGCACCATGCCTCGCCCCAGCATCAAGAAGGTTCGGGACCAACAGGCCACCCAGGAGGCCCAGGAGGTTGGCCCTGAGCCCCATGTGGTGCCCCGAGGGCTGCCTGACCCCTCAGGCTTGGAGGCAGCCAAGAAGGTGGTGGTGGGGACCGATGCCCCCGTGGAGGACACCCCAGCAGTGGGACCCAACCCTTCAGCAGTGGAAGTGGGCCCCATGAGAAAACCTGAGGACCCCAGTGCAGACACAGAAGAGGAGCGAGACCCCAGGAACGTGGTCTCAGAAAGGTAGGTGCCCATCAGGGGAGGGTGAGGGCAGGACCTGCGGGGATGGTGTCTCCAGCCTCCTACCAGTAGATCCTGGAGAGGACCCCCCAACACACACATCTGAGTAGAAACAAAACAAAACACACACACACAAACATACCTACACATTAACCAAGTGCTTACTATAGACCAGGCACTGTACTTAGCCCTTCACTTGTAATTAATTCTCAGGAAAAAAACAAAAACAAAAACGGAAAAAACAAACAAACCCGGGGAGAAGATACTGTTATTTCCATATGACAGAAGAAGAAACTGAGATTCAGGGAGGGAATGTCATCTGCCCCAGTCAGGGTGCACATCTAGCAAATGACAAACTTAGGACTTGAACTAAGACCCACCCCCGCCCCCCACGCCCACCCCGACTCCAAAGCCCTAGGCAGCCTCCAGCATGGGCCCTCAGCTACTGGGTGGATCCAAGCCCAATCGCTGGATCCCTGCCCTGGGGCCCACACCCGAATCACCCCCTTTAATTCTGCTGGACAGCATTGCTCCCCTTGATCTAGAAGACCACTTGTTAACTAACTTGGTTACAGCGTGTGTTGAGCTGATACAAAAATACAAATAGTGATGAAAAAATACAAATAGCTCTCATTTAGTCAGTACCCATTTTACTGGGTGTCAAAACAAATGTTACTCACTGAACACTCTGTAAAAGATTGTACTATTACCCGCCCCCTCCGCCCCCCGCCAATCTTACAGATGGGGAAACTGAGACTCAGCCAAGGTTGCAGAGCTGGGATTTGAGCAGGAAGCTGCCTGTCTCCAGTGGCTGCACACTTATCCACCACATTGTACCCACCATCTTCTAAGCCCTACAGCCATGTACTTCATGCCCTTGGGAGACCCCCTCAGCCCCCACCAAAGGAGTCCCTGGCTTTTCTTTTCTTTTTTTCCAGTTTATTTCTTTTTTTTAATTTATTTTTTTATACAGCAGGTTCTTAGTTATCTATTTTATATGTATTAGTGTATATATGTTAATCCCAATCTCCCAATTCATCCCACCACCACCCCTGCACCCCCAGTCCCTTGCTTTTCAACCTTCAGAGCCTTTGTCTAAACCATACTCGTCAGATGTACCTATTGAAATAAAGAGGGGGAAAAAATCTGAGTAAAAGTAACTCTAGGGTTGGTTCTGGAACCTCTCTTGAGTGACTTTGCCCTGAGACACCAAGCACAGCTTCTGTGTGCTGGGGTAATTGGTCCTTCAGTGGGGAGCAGGACCTTGTAAAGCTGCAGAGTGAATCCGGTCCAGACGCTGCCTCTTACTGACTGCATGACCTTGGACAAGTCTGTTCCCTTCCCCGAGCCTCACTCTTCTCATCTGATAAATGGGCACAACGATAGCACCTACCTTGTAGGGTTGTGGTGAGAATTCAAGAGTAACATACTTGTAAAATCTTAGCACAGCGCCTGACACACCACAAACAACTCGGTAAATGGGAGTGCTTACGTTTATGATGAATAAAACAAATGCTTTTCCACCATCTCTGGCTGCTCCAGGCTGCCTTCTCTTGCCATCTCCTCTTAAATTCGGCCTCATTCGGGTGTGGAGCAAGGATTGTATGCAGGATAGCGGGCCTCGTAACTCCGGGGGCGTTCTGAGGTAACCAAAGTCTGAGAAGCCAGCTGAGGGTTTGCTGAAGCGGGGCGGGGCGGGGCGGGGCGTGGTGAATGGGCGTGTGCAGGGGGCGTGGCCTTCCCATGCGGCTCAGGGACTGTTGGGGAAGCTGGCCTCGGAGTGGGGCGGGGCGAGGCGGAGGGGGTGTGCTCGGGGGCGTGTCCTTCCCGCTCCGACCTGACAGATGGGGTAGAGGGCGGAGCGAGACAGCAGGCGGGGGGCGTGTCCGAGGCGGGGCGTGTCCTTCCCGGAGGGAGAAGTAGGCGGTGGAGCGCGCCCAGGGAGGGCAGAGGGGCATGTCCGAGGCGTGGCCTACAGGCCAGGCTCCTCCCCAGGAGTCCTGCTCTAGGCTCCGCAGCTCCGTATCCTGAGAAAGGCGGGAGCCGTCGAGCAGAGGAGGTCCACGGGTGGCAGGCCGCGAAGACAGGGAACTATGACTGCGGTGGGCCGAAGGTGCCCCGCACTGGGACCCAGAGGGTGAGTGACCGAGCTGGGACCGAGGAGGGCCGCCGCCCGGAACGGGAGTTGTCTGAGGGGGAAATCCGTGCCCCTGGGGCAGCTGACAAACCTGGGTGTGAGTTTAACATCAGGGACTTTTAAACTTTCTTTTGGTGTAACTCTATCCCCAGCCTCTCCTGGCACAGGTTGGGCATCTTCTGGTCACAACAGTACCAGAAGAGAGGCACTATTACGATCTCCAGTTTTCAGATGAGGAAAGAGAGGTTTACTTGCCCAGTTTGACACAACTAGTGAAAGTCAGAGCTAGGGTTTAATTCCACCTTCCTGGACCAGGCCCTCAACGACTAGGCAACCCATTCCCCTCCAGCAGGTATTGAGACACCTTGAGAATGCCAAGTCTAGGACCCAGCCTTCCTCCTCTGTGGGCAGAGATGGTCCTGGCAGTGCCTCTGGCATCGGGCCTGGCTTAGAGCTAAGAGGAAATAGGGAGACTCTCCCTTCCCCCCCTAATCATCTGGAGTGTCCAGGGGTCCTGAGGGGGGTGGGGTTAGCAGATCAGATTGAGCCCTTTCCTGGTGCCCTGGGACCCAGTGTCCCACCTGCTCTCCAGGCCAAGTAGGAGTCCAGGAATTGTTGAACATTTCTTCTAGGAGCCTGTGAAGCCCAGATCTGTGCTGGAGTCAGGCGACCTGCTTTGCCTGTGTGATCTCAGGCTTGTCCTGCCCTACTCTGGGCCTCAATCTCCCCAGCAGCCAAGATGGGCCTGGGATGGTCTCTGAGGATCCATCCAGCTTGGGAACAAGGGCATTTGAGAACTGCCACTGAGTAAGACTGGGAGCCTCATTCCTGACGACCCAAGGGGGTCGTCCCAGTGGCTGTTCAGGGAGCAGCGTAAGCTGGGGAAGACGTGTCCCTCCCCTACCCCCTGGGAAGCAGGTTGCACCTGGAGCAAAAGGAAGGAAGGGGAAGAGGTGAGGCTGCAGGAGTTTCCTGGTGCCCTGTTCCCTGCTGAGATCATGGGGGATGCAGAGCAAGGAGGGAGGAGGGGCCGATAGAAGGGGAATGAAGGGCATTTAGCTCCCAAAAAGGAGAGCACCAGCCCAGTCTCCCCCCATCCCCCGGCACCCTCAGCCTTCTGCAGGGAAATAGTGGGTCCAGAGAGCCCTGACACTCTACCTTCAGTCCATGTTATAGAGGAGGAAGCAGAGTCTCAGAGAGGGAAGGGAGGTCCCCCAACACCCCACACCCACACACACACATAGGAATTGTCAGGCCAGGGTCCCACCAGAGGACAACTGGCTGGCCCTGCCTGGAACACTCAATGGGTGCCATCTACCACATTTTACCAGCGAGGAGACTGAGGTTCAGAGAGAGAAAGGGACTTTCCTGGGGTCACAGAGAGATTAAGTGTCAGAGCCTAGATTTGATTCCGTCTTGACCAACTCCCAAGCCCAAGCACTTAACCACTAGGCCACATTTCACCTCCTGCAAGTAAAAATCTCAGCGCTGTCTCTACCATTACTTCAAATGACTTCCCATACCCCCCTGAAAAGGCGGTAATAGGAGCCCATTTTACAGATGAAGACATCGAGGTTTTGTGAGGTTAACAACTTGCTTGAGATGACACAGTTGAGTTGGAATTTCATTCATTTTAATAGTTACTGAGATGCAACTATTCCTAGACATTCTTCTAGGTTCTAGGGAGACAGCAGTGAGCACAGCAGACAAAACCCTGCTCTCAAGGATCCCCCATTCCAGTGTGGGGGAGACAGATGATAAACAAGATAATGAGTTACCCGGTCAGCCAGAAGAGAAAAGCACTACGGAGAAAGATTCAAATTAAGTAGGGGAACTGGTCTTGGAGGGTAGTGGCTGGTGATAGCAATTTAGGAAGGTTAGCCAGGAAAAAAGTCTCAGTGAGAAACTGATGTTTGAGCAAAGGAGATGAGGGAACAGACCCTCTTTTTTTTTTTTTTAGTTGAAATATAGTTGATATGCAATATTATATTATTTTCCAGTGTACTGGGAACAAACCATCTTGATATCTGGGGAAGGGTATACTAGGCCGAAGGAATAGCAGGTACGAGGGCCCTGAGGTGGAAGCATCCTTGGCACGTTTGAGGAGCAGCAGAGAGCAAGGTGGGGGCTGGGGAGAGGAGTGGTGGAAGTGAGGCCAGAAAGGAAATGGGTTCAGATAAGTGAGGCCTGGAAGGCCCGGCAAGGACCTGGCTTTGACTCTGAGCGAGTTGCAGCCGTTGCTGGCCTCAAGCAGAGGAAGGCCCCACTCTGACTTATGTTTTACAAGGACTTCTCCTTTAAGGAGGATTTGACCGCAGTCCTACTCATTCTAAAGTGTCTCACCTGAACATCCTTTCCTGCCTCCCAGAGACCCAGACCCCTCCACTCCACTTCCAGGGCTGTTCAGAAGGAAACTGAGATGTGGAGAAGGGAGCACCCCGGCCGGGGGCACCCTGTGTTGCCCGTGCCCCAGCCCTGGTGCCAGGCATTGAGAACAGGCCAAGACCCCCGTCCCCACCCCCCCACCATTTCCTTTCGGAATGTTGATTCCTGTCCAAGAATTCCCAACACTCCCCAGAGTCCCACGACCCTCTCGGCCCTGCAAAGTGACGTCAGCTGCTGGGCATCTGGTAGTGATTACCCACGGGGGGGAGGGGGCCGTGGTGGGCTCAGCCCATTCAGCCTCCTCAGACTCTGGGCGGCTGGTCCTTGTCTTCCAAAGGGGCCCAGCTGCTCCTGGCTCTCATTTCCTGTGGAGACTTTCTCATAGCCCTTGAGACCCCCAGACGCCTGAGGCTGTGGGAACTGTGCTGGCTCAGGAAGGATGGACGGTCCCCCCACCAACCCCAGCTGGAGCCACATCCCCTCAAACCCTTAGCAGACTTTGTTTACAGAATGCTGGACGTATGTGGCGTGAGAGCTGGGGAAGAAAGGGGTCGGCTACATCAGCGGCTCAGAGGCCCACTGCTGACTGTCTTTACAACATTGAGAAACCCCCTTCCCCTCTCTGACCCTCAGTTTCCCCATCTGTAAACTGGGGACAATAACAGCACCTGCTTCACAGGGTCATCGTGAGGACTAGACAAAGTAGAGCATTTAACCTGGACCTGGCCCGAGGAAGTACCGGTACACAGGATGCTCAGGCGATCACCACACCCATTTGTAGAAGAGGAAACCGAGGCCCAACAAGGGGGATTCGCCCAGGGTCACACAGCCTCCTCCCTCCCAGCTGAGGGCCCTCTTCAGAGCCCCTGAGGGTCTTTCCCCTGTCCATGCCCACTTCATTTCCTCTTCCTCATGTTGATTCTGGGTTCCTGGTCTGGTCGGAATATTCTTTTTCTTCACTTTCCCCTCCCCAGTGTCCCGCATCTCCATCCAGGAGCAGTCCCCATCATCTGGGGGAGCCTGCCTCGGGCAAGGAATAAAGCAGAGCCAAGCCAGGTCTCGTCTGAGCAGCTCTGCCCTGCTATAAAGCGGGGCTTCTGCACAGGCATTCAGTCGTCTTCCCCATTTGCTCGTCTCCAGCAGCTGTTAAGTCTCAGCAGCTCTTGGGACTCAGACTCCTCAGCTCTGCCCCGGGATGAGCGACCCTGATCTGTCCTCTCCTCACAGAGCTGGGGCCCATCCTGAGCTCTGCTGGGGAGCTCACCCCTGTCAAGAGGACTGAGGGCGCAGAATGGCGGAGAGGAGGAAGGACGTCTCCAGGACGGTGGTGGCCCATCGTACAGGAGAGGGGGCAGGGCAGAGGCTAAAGCCAAGGGCCTTCCTGGCAGGGAATCCCAAAGGCCTCTTGGCTGGGTGTCCCCAGAGAGATGGGGCTTTCCACCCCAGCTGTCCCTTCTCAGGGTCTTTAAGGACTAAGGAGCGTAGAGCAGGGTTGCTTCTCTGCCCCGGGTGAGTGAAAGTCGGAGTGAAGGAGGGAGGGTATCTTCAACCCAACCCCCCAGGAGGAGCAGGATGGGAGATTTCATTTGCGGGGGTGGTGGTGCTGGGGCAACGAGAGGAACCACAGGGGCTAAGGAACCTTCCACCTTTCCTTCTCATAGGATCCTTGCAGCCCCTCTGGGAAGACAGTTAAAATATGCCCATTTCACAGATGAGGAAGTTGAAGCTCAGAGAGGGGAGGGCAGGGGGAAAGCTGGGAAGCATGAGGCAGACGTTGGGGAAATCTCCTCTCAAGGCCATATGACCACACCCCAGGGAGCAAAGTGGGGGACAGACAGAGGGCAGCGAGGCTGCAGGGCTCTGCAGGGCAAGGCTGCCTGTGGTGAGGGAGGGCCAAGGTGGAACAGGATGGCAGCCTCTCCTCCAGGGTCCCTGGGGGAGCCTCACCCTTCCCTCCTGGCCAGTATGGAGACCCCAAAAGTAAAGCTCAGACCGAAACCTGCACTGGGGAAATAAAGGATAATGGACTCTAATGACTGATCATTAATTCAATTAATTAAGCTAATGTATGCAATAAGTGGTACCAGTTATAAGAACAAATCAGCTAATACAGGCAATTAAAGGGGTTGGTTATTTAAATAATTAATGCAGCTGATTTAGTGGAACTGATTTAGCTCAGTTGTCACTATTATTTATTAATTGATTTCACCACAAATATTAGAGAGGAAGTGCCTTTTAAATCCATAAAATAAGAAATTAATTAATTAATGGAGCTGAGTTTTTTATTTTTTTAAAAATACAGTATTTCAGTTTTTATTATTTTTATTTTTAAATATTTATTTATTTATTTTTGGCTGCGTTGGGTCTTCGTTGCTGTGTGCAGGCTTTCTCTAGTTGCTGTGAGCAGGGGGTACTCTTCGTTGCGCAGGCTTCTCATTGCAGTGGCTTCTCTTGTTGCGGAGCGTGGGCTCTAGGCACACGGGCTTTCGTAGTTGTGGCTCGCGGGCTCAGTAGTTGTGGCACGTAGGCTGTAGAGTGCAGGCTCAGTAGTTGTGGCACACGGGCGTAGTTGCTCTGCGGCATGTGGGATCTTCCCAGACCAAGGCTCGAACCCGTGTCCCCTGCACTGGCAGGCGGGTTCTTAACCACTGGGCCACCAGGGAAGCCCGGAGCTGAGTTTTTTAAAATGGAAGCTTTGATTCCTGGATTTGATCATTACAAAGGGAGAGAGAACATTCTAGAAGTCTCCAAGCAAACTGAGATCTGCAGGCTGAGTAGGGATTACTCTGACTCTAAGGGAGAGAATTCCTCTAGGCAGAAGGAATATCACGTGCAAAGGTCCTGAGGCTGGAGCGGGTAGAGCTCTTTGGAGGAAGTGTGAAGCCTGAGTGCATGGAGGACCCTAAGGAAGAGAGGAGGGGTGGCTGGCAGGGGCTGGGTCACAGCGGGCCGACCCATGAGAACTAGAGTTTGTCCTCAGGATTGCAGGGGCTGCTGTGACATTTATTCATTCAAAAACATCTTTACAGGGGCTTCCCTGGTGGTCCAGTGTTTAACACATCATGCTTCCACTGCAGGGGACACGGGTTCGATCCCTGGTCAGGGAACTAAGATTCCACATGCCACGCAGTGTGACCAAAAAATACAAAACAGAGCAAAACATATTTATAGGGTGCCTGGCACCATTCTAAGCAGAACCCAACCCCTGCCCTTGTGGAGCTGATATTCTGGTGAGAGGAGATAGTGCGTGGCAAGTCAGATGAAGTGCTACGGAGAAGGACGAAGCAGGGCGGGGAGGTGGGGAGCATTGAGAGGCCACACTTCACTTCCAGATGGGCAACCAGGGAAGGCCTCACTGAGAAGGGACATTTTGGTAAAAACCTGAAGGAGGGAAAGGCGGGAGCTCAGTGGATATCTGGAGGGAAAGTATTCTCGCAGAGGGAACAGAAAGTGCAAAGGCCCTGAGGTGGGAACAAAAGGCAGCAAGAAGCCCAGCCTGGCTGGGGCAGCGTGAGTGAGGGGAATGTGGTCAGAGCCAGTGTGTGAAAGCTGTTATGAGGACTTCAGCTTTTTAAAAATATATATATTTATTTATTTATTTTTGGCTGCGTTGGGTCTTTGTTGCTGCACGTGGGCTTTCTCTAGTCGCAGCCAGTGGAGGCTACTCTTTGTTGCGGTGCACGGGCTTCTCATTGCGGTGGCTTCTCTTATTGTGGAGCACAATAAGACTCTAGGCACACGGGCTTCAGTAGTTGTGGCGCACGGGCTCAGTAGTTGTGCCTCACGGGCTCAGTAGTTGTGCCTCACGGGCTCAGTAGTTGTGGCTTGCGGCTCTAGAGTGCAGGCTCAGTAGCTGTGGCACACAGGCTTAGTTTCTCCGCAGCATGTGGGATCTTCCCGGACCAGGGCTCGAACCTGTGTCCCCTGCCCTGGCAGGCGGATTTTTAACCACTGTGCCACCAGGGAAGTCCCCAGGACTTCAGCTCTTACTCTGAGTGAAACTGGGGCTCACTCCAGTGGGCTGGAGCAGAGGAAAGTCATAAGCTGACTCATTTTAACAGGATTGCTCTGGCTGCTGGGGGGAGAACAAGTCAGAGGGACACAGATGCAGGCTGGGAGGCAGTGATGAGGTGGTGGCCATAGTCTGGGCAAATGATGTCAGTGGGTGGTGAGCCAACATGGTCACCTTATGTCTTAGGAATCCTGGAGTGTTGTAGGGGGGCAGGGAGAGGTGCTGGGTGCTGGTGGTGACTCCAGGCCCTCAGCTTCCCGGGCCTGGGCCTCTGCCTGAGCACCCCCGCTGGCTCTGGCCACCTCAGCCCACCTGCTCCCTGGGGTAGGCGCCCCCTCCCCAAGGTTCTGCTCCTGCCCAGAGCGTGAGGGGAAGTGGACAGGAAGCAGGAGGAAGTGCTAGGCGATCCCAGTGTCCTGGCCAATCTGTTCCCAGCAGTGGGAGGATTTCCGGGCCTAAATGGCCGGAAACACTGGGATGGGACACCTCACCCAGGAAGAGCAGGGTGGTGAGAGGGGGAGGGGTCTGTACTCCACCCCACTCCCAACTCGGCTGGACAGAGAGAACCCAAACACCTTTGGGAGCCTGCTGGGGCCAGGCTGCAGCTTGAGGGACTATGGTTAGAGGTCAGCAAGGACTTTGCAGGAAGGAAGGCTAGCACCAGGGACTCTGGAATGTCAGAACAGGGAGGACTGTCAGACAGCATCTCAATGAGGAGCCCCTGGCCTCAGGAGCTGGGGGAAACCCTGCATGGAATTCTGCCCTGGAAACATATACTTCACCCACAGTTTTTGTTTTGTCTTGTTTTTAGCTCAGCTGTTTTTGTTTTAAATTTATTTTATTAGATTTATCACATTTAAATTTAAATTTGGTGCTTCTGTATTTGAGGAAGCAGTTCCCTGATGTTTGACTTTCCTCCCTATTTTGCAGATGGCAATACTGAGGCCTGTGCCAGCCAGAGAACCAGGGCCCAGCCTGACAGAATTAATAATAACAATAGTGATGAATACTGGTCGAGGGAATTAATAATAACAACAGTGATGAATACTGGTTGAGGATTTACTGTTCATACATTCCTTAAGCAATAAAGAGTTCTTGAGCTCCTACCATGTGCCAGGCACCGTGGTGGGGGCTCACCTGTGAGCTATATAAAGTTAGTGCCCCAGGGGAGGCGTCAGGTAACTGAGTCAACAAATAAATGTAAAGTGATTGTTTCAGGCAGAGATTGAGGAAAAGAAAGCAGGGTTGAGGACAGAGAGTGAGGGACAAGGGACTATTCTTGGCAGGGTGGTCAGGAAAGGCTTCTCTGGGTTGGGGACATTAAGCAGAGCACTAAATAAAGTAGGGGGAGGGGCAAGCTGTGTGATGATGTGGGGTGGGGCGGAGAGCATTCCAGGCAAGGGAACAGCAAGTGCAAAGGCCCTGTGGCAAGAACGGGCTTGGCAAGGAGGCCAATGTGGCCGGGGCAGAATGAGGGATAGAATGAGGGAGGGAGGCATATTTTGGGGGTGGGAATTGATGAGGTGGGCAGTCAGATACCACCAGGGCCACACAGGGCATTGTAGGTTGGGGAACACATGAGCCTGTTTACACTTGTTTTTCTGGCATGAAAATGGCACCCTCTTTACTCTCACAAGGAAAGAAAAGTCTTGGTTTAGTTGATAAATTACATGGCCAGCCATTTGCAGACCATGGAGTGGGATTTAGATTTTGTTCTTTGAGAGATGGGAGGCTTGGGGGTGGTTTGTGCACCGAGATCTGCTTAGCTTTTCACTTGAGTGCCGCCTGGGTGGCAGAGGGCTGTGAGGGCAGACACAGCGAGAAGGCTGCTGTGTGCTCCACAGAGGACACAGAGAGCGTCCCAGATGGGGCAGGGTTGACACATGGAGAGAAGTGGTCAGGATCTATTTTGGAAGTAGAGCCACAGGATTTCCTGATGGATTGGGCATGGAGTGTGAGTGAGAGAGGAGATGCAGAGGACTGCAGGGTTTTGGGCCAAACAAAGCAACAAGAAGGATGAAGCTGACATCAACTGAGATGGGGATCGGATGTGGGGAGCAGGGGCGTGGGGTGGGGGGGATCGGCAGTCCTGCTTTGGATACGAAAGTCAAAATGACTTCAAACATCTGAGAGGAGATGCTAAGGAGGCAGTTGGGTTTCTGAGTCTGGTGTTGAAGGGGAGGTCCAGGCTGCATCGGAGAAGCGAGGGCCTTTAAGGCCGAGTACTGGGGGAAGTGGCTCACGGAAGCCCTCACGAGGAAGGGTGATATCTATTTGGCACCTGGGAAAAACAGCCACCCCCAGCCTCTGGCCTCTCCAGGCCCCATCCTGACCACCTCTTAGGGGAGGGGATCAATTCCGCAGCCAAATGTCACCAGCAATGGCACCATGATGTGCCACTGGGTGGGTCACTCTGCACTAGGGAATGAGGGTAGGGCGGGAGGAAAGGAGGCTGAAGCCCAGCCTGGGGCCACCAACTGTGGAGTCAGGGAGGAGGTGGGGAGTGAACACCAGGGGAGTGCAGCGTCCTGAAGCTGGTCGAAGATAGCAATTCAGGGAGCAGGCCCCGTGTTAAGCATATAACATCCATCAGCTCCCAGAGTCCTCAAGAAAACCCGAGGAAGCAGAGGCTATCATTACCCTGATTTACAGACAGGAAACAGGCTCAGAGAGGTGAAGGTACTTGCCCAGGGTCGCACAGCTGGAGAGTGGAGGAGTAGCCCAGCCAGCAGATTCCAGCAAATGCTATCAGCTGCAGTGCCCCCTCCTGCCTGCAGGTGGGCAGAGGCTGGCAGCTGGGGAGCCAGGCAGGGCTGGGAACACTCACTTTTCTTCTCTCCTTCCAGGGCCACTGGAGAGCCGGAGGCTGGCGGGGACTATGTGAAGGTAAGAGGGGCCGGAAGGGGACACTGGAGGGCCCAGAGTCTCTTCCAGGAAGGGCAGAGTCCTTTTCTGGCCTGGTTAGGAGCCAGATCTCACCGACTGTTCCCAGGAGGAGAAGGTCTAGGAGTCAGGGCAGCGTGTGGGGTCTGCTTTCAATCCCAGCATCTTCTTCCCATGCCTTCCATCATTCTTTCCTGGCCCCAAACTCAGGACTTCCCAATGTTTGTTACTACCGGACTCCATCCAGCTGCCAGCTGGACAGGGCCCCAAGGGAGGCTCCTTGCGAAGACCGGCTCTAATCCCACTTGGTCTCTGAGCGTGTGGTGCTGGTGCCGGGAGGTGGCAGCAGGAAAGGATGACTCAGTTCCTCATCACAGATAATGGGCACAGTCACATCGATCATGAGCTTAATTTGTCCTGGGCACTGGGAATGTTGAAAATGCAGTTTTGAAATAATAACGATAACAATAACACGACATAACATTTTGAGTGCCTATTGTGTGCAGAGCCCTGTGCTGGCTGCTAGCACTGGGAGTCACTTCTGAGCTCTTTACATAAATGAGGTCTTTGACTTCTTCCCTCATCACTGGGCAGTGAGGGCTTTCTTGTGCCCATTTACAGATGGGAAATTTGAGGCCCAGAGAAGTGCAGTGACTTGCCCACAACCACACAGCTACTGCAGGGCAGAGCTGGGATTGCTGTCCCAAGTTTATTTGATGCCAAGACCATGGACAGAGCCCTTGGCCTTCCACATGCCGGAGCACCCGCCCTGAGCCAGGTCCCCTTCCGAGTATGGAACACACAGCAGAGGGCAAGGAGCGCCAGGCCCTGTGTTCCAAGGGCTCCTGGCCCATGTGGGGACCAGGGCAGAACCACACAATGGTTTGGGCTTGTGTTTTGTAATTTAGCAGACCCAAATTTTAGTCCCAGATCTGCCACTTATTTGCCACATGACTTTGGGTGTGTCACCTCGCTGAGCCTCAGTGTTCACCTGTATGAAATGGGGTAACAGTGGTGCTTCCAAACCAGGGTTGCTATGGGCTCAATGAGTCCATGCCCATGAAGGGGAGATCTGGGCCTGGAACAGAGCAGGCCGGGCTGGTTCCTGACCCCAGGGCATTCCATCACCTGTAAAGCTCCGTGTAAGTGACTAGTAATGAGCTCTGTGGGAAGTGCTCACACTGCTGTCCCCCACCATCCCCAGAAGGCTCATATAAGAAGCCATTGGAGCTCCAGAGGTAGGGGACGACTTTCAGCTCAGGAGCTGGGGATGGGGAGATCAAGGAAGGCTTTCTGGAGGAGGAGGCATTGAAGCCAAGCCATTGCAGTTGACCAGGAATATTCACCAACATCCTCTCTCCAAACAGAAAGCTGGAAAGGAGATAAAGATAAGCAGAGATGGGTGGTAGAGTGATCCAGGCAGAGGTAAGAGTGTGGGCGTGGTCAGAAAGCAAGCTTGAGTGAACCCAGGAAATGCAGCCCAGGGCTGTAGCAAGTTGAGCAGGAGCTGCTCCCAGGATTTGGGCCCTGGCTCCTCATCCCGAGCCCTGACACCACAGGGGGGAAAGAGGCCTCAGGTAGAACCAGCACCAAAGCCAGTGGTGGACCACACAGGGGCATATTTCAGCACCCCATAAATCCCAGCTGCCTGGAAAGGTAATGAGATCCCCATCACTGATGGTAGTGAGGTCCCTGTGAGGATTAGCTTTGTATTTTTCCCTTAGTTTACTGGGCTGAAAAATGTAATTTAAAAATGCTATAAAAGAAATAATACCTGCTCACTGGAACTGATTAAAGAATCCCTTGAAGTATGAACTCAAAGCAATGTTAGTTGTGGCTTCAAGCCTCAGAAGAGGGTGGAATCAATAGTCGGTTACCAAAAGTCCATTCCTGACCTTACGTACTCAGCTTCCAGAGCTCCAGGGTTTCTCAGATCGTGATGTGAGTACTTTGATTCTAAGGCAAGGATTCTAAAGTTCCAAGACCATAAAACTCCAAGCTCCATGCTCAGAGCTTCAGATGTATTTACAGAAAATAATCAAATATCTGAGATCCAGAGAGGTGGACTCACCTGCCTAAGGTCACACAGCCTGTCAAAAGGATTTGAACTCCAGGCCTGACTGATGCAGAGTCAGTGACGACTCCCTTTGTGGTGAAGAGCCTATGATTCTAGGACCAAAAGTCCAGATTCTAAGACACTAAGCTTGAAAACAATAACAAGCATTTATTGAGCACTTGTTTTATGTCTGGCAACTTACATGCATCAGCTCAGCCAATGCTAACAAGAGTTCTGTGAGGTCAGCACAGGTATGTTTTCCAGATGAGTAAATCTGGGCTCCAGGAGAAGGGACTTGGTTGGGTGGAGGTGGGGCACCGCTAGTTGAACCCAGGTTGATTCCCAAACCATTGAGCCTTACTGAGTCTCTGCCCTCCCCACCCCCCCAAGTCTGTCAGTGGAATATCCCGCAATTCCCAGCAGAGTCCCTGATTCCAAATCAGAGATGAGAAATCCTGGGCTCTGGGAGATTTCCTGAGGCCACAAAGGATTTGGTCAAACATATACAGGGATTTTTCCAGCTTTAGATATGATTTAGTTCAAAGTCTCTGCCCGCTCCGGGTCAGTGAGGAGTGAGACGAGTGGGGGCGGCAGGACACCCCCCCTCCCTTGCCGGCCCAGGGGTCCCCAACCCATCCTTCTGCCCCCCGTGAAGCCCTCCTTGGCAGGTCCCCCGTTCAGCATCCCCGGAGTACAGGCTGCCGGGGCGCGCGGGGCTGGAGCTCTGGGGGCTAGGGGCGGGGAGCCGGGGGCGGGCGGAGGGAGGAACAATGGCCCCCTCCCCTCCCGGGGCCGGCAGGAGGGTGGGGTCTCCCCGCCCCGCCTCCCCGCTCCTCCCCCGACAAGGCGATGAGGTAATCGCGCCGCCGAGAGGCAAGCGCAGCCGGTGCCCAGCCCGGTCGGTCCCGCGCCCCTGCCCCGCCGGCAGCCGACCCCTGCACAGTCCCGGCCCTGGCCGCCCGGCCCCACCATGACCGAGCGGTGCAGCCTGTGGAGCGCCCTGTCGGCCGCCGCCTGCTGCTTCTACCGCGGCTCCTTCGTGCAGGTGCAGGTGAGGGGGCGGCTCGGCCCCCGCCAGGCGCTCCGGGCTGGGACCCCTGGCCGCTCGCCCCCGGAGCCGGGGAGCCGCAGCCCGTGACGCCGCGCAGGGTCCGGCCAGGCAGGGGCTGCGGGCTGCAGGCTGAGGGCTGCGGGAGGGGGCGGGGTCGCCCCAACCTCACCTCTGGGCGCCCAGACGCTCCGCAGGGTGAGGGTCCAGCTGCCACTCCCGAGACTCGGGGCTGCGGAGGCTACCGTTCCGGTCCTGCCTCCTCTGCAGGATGGAGCTGAGCTGGGGCGTTGGGTACCTGGAGATGAGGTCTCCGGCGTCCTGCCGGTCCTCCAGCGAGCACTCCGGCCCCTGCGGCTGACCCGGGCAGCCTGACTCCCCATTGTACCGGGGGCGCTGGGCCGGGGTCCAAAGGCTGAGTGAGGGGTGGGAAGCTGAGGGGATGCTGCGGGTGCCGAGGCTGGGGCCAGAGCGCCTGCAACCTTCCTGCCCTCTAGGTGGGCTCGGGCGTGCTCCGGGCGCGGGTCTCCTAGCCCAGCTGGCCGGTCAGTGCGGGACGGCGCCGTGGCGGTGAAAGGGTTAAACGGAAGGGGGTGGAGGGGAGGACCCGGACCCCGCCTCTCTGCGGAGCATCATCTGGGGATGGCTTTGCTTAGGGTTGCGAGACTTAAGGGAGCTAGAGGGGACTTGCTGGGCACCGGCTGGTGAGAAGGGGTTAAGACCCTGACTCGGGGTCTCCGCGCTTTTGCTTCCCGAGCCCCCTGGGGGACGCGGGGCGCATCACCTCTGCGCTCCCCCAGGCTCACACACGCTCCGAGCCCGCCTGAATGACTGCCCCGCCGGCGGCTGAGCGCAGCATCCCCGCACCCGCCAATCAGGCGCTCGCAGGCCGGGAGGCGGTGAGATCATCTCTGGCCAATAGCAGTGCAGCGGGAGCAGGGATGCTGCATTCGCGCCCCAGCACCCACCCTCCTTGGGAGCTAGGGACCCCCGGGTCGAAGGTGAGGAATCACAGAGACCCTAGGGTTCCCTAACCTCAGGTGTGTGGGAGGACCAAGTTTGGCCCTCCAGGTTCTCCCTGACCATTGATTATGGTTGGAAAAGTGGAGCCCGGTCTCCCACCCACCATTTACAGATGAAGCTACCCAGGCCCAGAAAGGGAAACTGATTGGCTCAAGGTCATACAGTGGCAGGCAGAGTCTCAAGGCCAGGTTCTTTACCACACAGCCCCTCCCCTTCTTTGCCCCCTGTCCCCCTTGCTCCAGCTGTGGAACTGGGGCAACTTCTCAATTGCATGCTCTTTGTCAAGGAGGAGTCTCCCCTGTGACTTCCACTCTTCCCTCTCCAGGGTGTGGTGTGGTATAGGGGAGGCGCCAGGACCCTGAAGAATAGGGAACCCCATGGAGGAGTGTAGGTATCAGAGTTAGCTAATCTCAGTTCACCCCAGACCTCCCTGCCTTTCTGGGGTATTGGTTTCTACCCTGGGCGGGGGATGTACAGAATCCCCATCCTCAGGCCCTGCCTTTTCTGGAGCACCCATCTCCATCACCCACTCCCACCATCGGTCGCCAGAGCCCTACAGGTACCTCAAAGCCCAAATTTGTATGGGCCCATCCCCAAGCTGCTCCTGCCCCAGCCTTGCCCACCTTGGAGAGTGTCTCATTGTCCTCCCAGGCTCTCTACCTGGAATCCTCTCTGACCCCTCCGCCCTCTTCCCCACACGGGATCGATGGTTGTGTAAACACCCTTCCCCCAATTCCCATCCCCACACCCCACCCTCCCCTGCCATTGCCTGGAAAACACTAGGCCATCTCCACGCAGTGGATGGAACCTGCCCCAACACTTTAGAAACCTTCTGCAGCTCTGCTGTGGCCACTGGGTAAACCCCAGCTCCCCAAGGCAGCCTCACAGCCCTGCCGCGCCTGCCCCTGCCACCCCCAGCCCTTTCGAAGCTTCTCCTCCCGCCCCCAGGGCCTTGGCTCTGCCTACAGGGCCCTGACTCTGCCACTGTCTTCCCAGAGCTCTTTCCTGCCCACCTGCCTGTCCCCACCCTGATGCTTTTGCTTGGCTCCATCAGGCCTCAGTGGAGATGTCACCTCTTCAGGGACTCCCTGACCAGATGAGGAGGGACATGCTCATCTGCTCCTGGAGCTCCCTGTGCGTCTCTGAACATCCAGAGATCCTGGGGTTGCTTGTCAGTATCTGTGTGGCTCCCCCAGGACAGAGGCTGCCTGTCCTGATGACCTTGGGCTCAGCCCCTGGCACAGGACCTGTCCCAGAGTAGAGGTTCAGTGTTGAAATAATGGAGTCAGAGACTCTAGATATCTCTGAAGCTGGGAACCAGGATGTCTTGGCAGCAGTGTAGACTGAGGTAAATCAAGGCAGTGGGAGCAGAGGGGTGGAGAATGGAGCAGCAGGGTTAGGCTCTGAGAACTGTGAAAGGTCAGAGGAGGCAGGGACTGGACTAGAGGACGCTGGACCCTGGTGGGGAGCAGGTCCTGGGGAGAGACTGCCCTTTAGTGCCCCCCTTCATCTGTCCTGCTGCTTGGCCAGGTCTGGGCCATATCTATCTGTCCTGGACCAGCCATCATTGCGGTCTGGAATTGGGGGAAGGGAGAGGAAGCAATGTTACATGTTCTGGCAGTGACAAGGACATCTGTGGGCTAGTTGCAGTGCTCTGGAGTATTGTCTCCTTTCATCCTTGCAATCCTGTGAAGCAGGTTCTGCAATTGTTCCCATTTTACAGAGGAAGAAACTGAGGCCTGGGGAACTCACAAGACAGCCAGAATTGGGCTGGGCTTCATGGTGGGGGCACACCTGGCAGCAGGGGCTCCCCTCCCCCTGTTCTTAGGCCTCCAACCCCAGGCCACAGTAACCAGGAAACCAGGAATCTCCCCCTTGGGCAGGTGGAAGGGGGGGTCCTGAGCATTATCTCCAGTGAGTGACCTCGGGCTTCCCTGCTGGGCTGCAGTTTCCCCATCTAGCAAGGATTGCTTGAGACAGCAAGGAAGAAAGGGCTTTGGGAACTGTAGAGGACATCACAGGTGTCTTTAGGCAGGGGGGTGCTCTACTACCGTGTTTGTAGCTGCCTCCCCGATGCCTGTATAAGTCACTGTCCCAGAATGTATCCTCGTGCATTCAGCCCTGTTTTTGTCCATGCTTTTGCCTGGGTACCTGCTGTGTTATATACGTTTAGAAATCCTCCCTCCCTCCACTTCAAGATCAGTTTGGTGTCTTTGGTGCAGAATGAGTGTTTGTGATTGCCATCTCCTCCAGCAAGTCTTCCTGGACCACTCCACCTGGCCCAGACTTCATCTCCTCCCTTTGAAAAGCTACTCGGCTCTTTGCCGCTGTCCAGTGTTGTGGTGCTGACCTCAAATGCTCATGTCGCTTTTTAAAAATATTTATTTATTTATTTGGCTGCGTCAGGTCTTAGTTGCAGCGCACAGGATCCTCTCTAGTTGTGGCATGTGGGCTCAGTAGTTGCAGTGCACGGGCTCTCTTGTTGTGGCACGCAAGCTCTAAAGAACGCTCTTAGTTGCCCTGTGGCCTAGCTGCCCTGCGGCATGTGGGATCTTAGTTCCCTGACCAGGGATCGAACCTGCGTCCTCTGCATTGGAAGGCGGATTCTTAACCACTGGACCATCAGGGAAGTCCCTCAAATGCTCATGTCGCTTTTGCCTCCCCTCTTAGACTAGGAGCTTCCTTGAGGACAGGTTCATTTATTGACTTATCTACCCTGGCACATAGTTCAGAGCCTAGAACACAGTAGGCACTTTTTGGTGGATTTAATTGAGATTCCGTTACTCCTGCTGGGATAGGGACTCCTGCGTGAGGATCTGTGCCTGAGTGTTCCCAGGGTCCCAGGATGGAATGAGTTCACCTGGGGTGGTGGAGGTTGGGAGGGAAGGAGGAAGGGGCTTCAGTTTGGATGCCAACTTTTGCTGTCTCCTGCCCAGTTCTCCAAGGAGAAGTACATCCTGGACTCATCGCCTGAGAAGTTGCACAAAGAGTTGGAGGAAGAGCTCAAACTCAGCAGCACGGATCTCCGCAGCCACGCCTGGTACCATGGCCGCATCCCCCGTGAGGTGAGCAGGCCCTGAGCTGGGACCTCAGCCCTAGACCCACCGCCTCGGCCAGCCCCAGCCCAGAGAAGCTCTGACTATTGTTTGGTGGGTTCAATCAGAGTAGCCTTGGATGAGGTCTAGTTCTGCCATTTACTGACTGTGTGACCTTGAACAAGTCACTTCACCTCTCTGAGCCCCAGTTTCCTTATCTATAAGATGGAGGATAATAATAGTGCCTACCTTAAAGGTTGGTTGTGAGAATTAAATGAACTAGTGCATGTGAAGTTCTTAACACGATGCCTGACATGCAGTGAGCTCAATGAACATTGTCCTTTATGGTGGTGGTGGTTATTATTACTACGATTATTTTTACTGTTATTGTTATAGGTCTATACATCAGCCTCTTGTGTGTTTGGTCAGTGCATATCAGTCCTTAGGCTACTCAATTTTGACAAAGTTGAATTTCTGGGCTGAGGCTAATAGTCATCTGTTCCCCTTTACATTCATGCTGTAAATCTTTGTCAAGTATCAGCTCTGTCAGGTCCTGTGCTGGGCACCAAGGATGCAGAGATAAAATAGGTGGTGGCTTCCCTTGAGGGCTGGTATCCCAGGGTAGGGGTTGACAGGCAGGCAGACCGTCAGAGCCCAGTGGGAGAAGTGCAAGAATGGAGCACCCAGCAGGGAGTGTGGGCTGCCCCGAGGAAGGGGTGCTGAGGAGAGAGGCCATTATGAGATGGATAGGAGTTCACCAGGTGGGCAGGATGGGAAGGATGTTCCAGGCCGAGAAAGTAGCTTGAGGTACAAAGGCCCAGAGATGTGCCAGAGCACTGGGTGTTAGGAGGAATGAGGATTGAGAATCCACTCTGCCCAACGTGAGACCTGAGAAGGAGTAGGTCTGAGACCTGAGTTTCAGATCATGGCGACCCCCATCCCAGGGTGTTATGTCCTCCCATGCCTGAGCCTCTGTTTCCCGGACCCAGGGCCTCTGGCTGAGTTGCACCCTCTGAATCTGGGTCAGAGAGTGCAACTCCCAAGCTTCAGATATCTCTGTTCACTGTGTCCCCCAGATCCCGGGTCTGGCCCTCTCTGCCCCTGCCCTGCCCCAGCCTGACCCTTGCCTCTCGCAGGTCTCTGAGACCCTGGTGCAGCGCAATGGTGACTTCCTCATCCGGGACTCGCTCACCAGCCTGGGCGACTATGTGCTCACCTGCCGCTGGCGCAACCAGGCCTTGCACTTCAAGATCAACAAGGTTGTGGTGAAGGCGGGTGAGAGCTACACCCACATCCAGTACCTGTTCGAGCAGGAGAGCTTCGACCACGTGCCGGCCCTTGTGCGGTATCACGTGGGCAGCCGCAAGGCTGTGTCAGAGCAGAGTGGCGCCATCATCTACTGCCCCGTCAACCGCACCTTCCCGCTGCGCTACCTGGAGGCCTGCTACGGCCTGGGCCAGGGCGGTGGCAAGGCTGCCAGCCCCGCCAGCCCCTCAGGCCCCAAGGGCAGCCACGTGAAGCGGCGCAGCGTCACCATGACTGACGGGCTCACTGCCGACAAGGTCACCCGCAGTGATGGCTGCCCCACCAGGTGAGTGAGAACCTATGCTAGGCCTCAGGCTCCCCATCTGTCAAATGGGGGTGTTGGTAATGAGAGTGCTGGTGAGAAAGGGGAGGCCCAGTCACACGGGTCTGAGGTGCTATGACTGCCCTGGAGCCTTGGTGTGTGGGGAAGGACAGGAGGAAGCTCAGGCTGTGCTGAGTAGAAGTCTGGAGCGCAGGTTGCCATCCCAGCTCTGCAGCAACTAGCTGTGCACCCTTGGCCCTGGCATTCCTCCTCTCTTGCCTCCGTGTTCCTACCTATAAAAGGCCCTCACTCAGAAAGCCCTCTCTGGCCTAGGGGGGAGCCCTGGGTGCTGTCCTGTCCCAGGCAGGGGCCTGGTCCTTGTTGCCAGCCCACCCCACCCCACCAAACTAGGCCAAGGTGGGCATCAGGGCAGAGGGCTTTGCAGGATGCAAGCCATTGCACAGGGAATGGAATGTTCTCAGCGACATTTTTGATGACACCCAGTTGTCTGGGGCTAGGTGACACCAGGCACTGATCCCAGGAAAAGCCACAGCAGCCAATCATTCCTGAGGCCCTACTGTGTACCTGGCCCTCTCCTGGTGCTCTTGCGCCCAACTTCAGTGACTCCCACGTCCCCCTGGGAGGCGGCTTCTGTCCATGCCCCCACTTTGTAGATGAGGAAATAGGCTTGGAAAGGGGCAGCCGCTTGCTAGAGAGTGGTAGGACCCAGATTCTAACCCAGGCCCTCAACTCCGAAGTCTGTGCCCCTAATTTCTATGGCCTCCCTGGCTGTTTGCAGCAAGACCTGCCATCCTGTGCCACCAGCACTTGGATAGGTCCCATCTCCCTGGGCCTGGGCTGGGTGCTGTCAGCCAAGGAATCACTGGTTGGATACCCTGTGGGGAGTAGCCACTTGGCCTGTGGTTTGGAACCAGTGATCAAAACGGTGCCAGGATCCACAGGCCATGTGTGCCCAAGGCATCCTGGGTATAGTATGGGAGCAGTGAGGAGGGGCCAGGCTGGTGGGCCTGGCTCCCTTGGCCTGCCCACCTTTCCTGCTAGCCCCTCTCCCCAGACTGTTCTGCAAGTTGGGGGCAAGGTTCCCAGGGAAGAGAACAGTTGTGCAGGTTGTGGACTGCACAAGCCTTTCCTCCTCTGGGTTTTAGTTTTTGTACCTGTCAGTTGGGAGGTTGGACTTGATAATCTCCAAGCCTTTTCTGCCTTTGAAGTTCAGCAGCTCTTGGATGGAGGCAGAGGTGGGGGTCCTAATACTAGCTGAGGACCCTGACCTCTGGGATCTCTGCTCATGAAGGTGTCTGCTCCACAGCACATCACTGCCCCACCCCCGGGAATCCATCCGCAACTGTGCACTCAGCATGGACCAGATCCCAGACCTGCACTCTCCCGTGTCCCCCATCTCTGAGAGCCCCAGCTCCCCCGCCTATAGTACCGGTACGTCCAGCGGAGGGGGTCGGGGCAGGTGGGGGGATCTGGTGGGAGTAGCCTTGTGTGCGCACGCGTGCACTATCTTTGACGACTTCTGGTATAGTGTGTGATCATGTGTGTTTCTACCTCTTTTCTGAGAGCAATGCCCTGCAAGAGTTGACACTAAAAACTTGCCAGCAGAACTATCGATGTTGACGTGCAAAACATATCCATGGCTTGTTCATTCTGCAACGACTCATTGAGTCCCTGTTGGGTACCAGGCACTGTGCATGTGGTTTCCAGTGCATTCTCCTGAATGTTACTGAATCTGGCTCCAGTGCTGTGAAGTGCGTGTGGTCAGCAACACTCAGCCCCCATTGGTCAAGTGCCTCCGTGTGTGGTGCTCTGCCAGGCCCTGCATCGGCTGGGACTTAATGCGTCCCGGATTCCAAATGGTGGGCTCAAACCGGACTCGTCATGCTTGCTTTAGTCTTTTAAATAGACTTTTTCAGAAAAGTTCTAGATTCACAGCAAAATTGAGCAGGAAGCACAGAGCGCTGTGCTTTTTTAAATACAAAGAAAATTTCTACTGTTGAAACATGCCACTAGTTCATTTCTGGAAGAAAACAAGTGTTTTCAACAGGCCATACTGCATATTGCCCACCTGGCAGGAAAAGCTCGCAGACAGAGGTGCATCCCGGGAGGAACCTTTGCTGGGAGACACTGTTGCCATGTTGCTGTCTATATGGGTTGTCACAAATTCTTCTCTAAACACGGGCCTGCCAGCTTGTCATAACTGCCAACTTGCCTTCAAAACAACACCCTTGGGTGTAAATGTTAAAATGCCTTGCCACAAATTATTTATCGGACAATTTCTAAGCAACGCGGCTCAGGGAAGTACCCAGGAGTGAGGATTTAACACCTGGTTTTAAATCCCAGCTCTATGCTTTGCTGGCTGGGTGACCTCAGGCAGGTCAGCTGGCCTCTCTGAGCCTCAGTTTTCTCATCTGGAGAATGGGGATCATAAAAGTACTGACGCACAGGATGTTGAGAGGGTTAAACGGACTAATGTGCAGAGAAGGATCTCGTAGCCAGTAAGAGCTCAATAAACATCACCTCTAATTTTGGATGATGGTTACTGTTTTGACTGGTATATCTCCAGCATGTCACCAGTTCCCAGGACACATGTACTCAATAAATCATTATTACTAATTCATTGAGAAATAATTCCATACGATGAACTCCAGCAAGTGCTTAGCTTTTCTGAATCACGGAAAGCTCCTTCAAGTAGCTCCGTCATTCCCCAAGGCTACAGCAGCCTTAGGGTAGGAAAGTGAGACTCCTGGGGTCCAGGTAATTTCAGAGTACCACTGAGAGCTGGTCAGTGGGCCAGAGTCTGCTGGGCTGGGCCTGGGTCCAGGGAGGTGGGGCTGTCACCCATGTAGGGTGGATGGAGCCTGTCCTTTGGGAAGGGGGTGGGGGAACCTCACTGCGTGGGGAGTCATGGAAACTAGTCCTCTCTCTTTATCTCCCTGCAGTGACCCGTGTCCACACCGCCCCTGCCGCCCCCTCAGCCACAGCGCTGCCTGCCTCCCCTGTCACCCGCCGCTCCAGTGAACCCCAGCTGTGTCCTGGAAGTGCCGGGGAGTCGGACAAGGGCCCTTACTCCAGCCCCCCCCACACCCGCTGCGAGGCCTCCCCATCACCGTCGCTCAGCAGCTACAGCGACCCGGACTCTGGCCATTACTGCCAGCTGCAGCCTCCTGTCCGTGGCAGCCGAGAGTGGGCAGCAGCCGAGGCCTCCAGCCGCCAGGCCAGGAGCTATGGGGAGAGGCTTAAGGAAATGTCAGAAAATGGGGCCCCCGAAGGGGACTGGGGTAGGACCTTCACAGTCCCCATCGTGGAAGCCACCTCTTCCTTCAACCCGGCTACCTTCCAGTCACTACTGATCCCCAAAGATAACCGGCCACTGGAGATGGGCCTCCTGCGTAAAGTCAAGGAGCTGCTCGCAGAGGTCGATGCCCGGACACTGGCCCAGCATGTCACCAAGGTTGACTGCCTGGTAGGTGCTGGGTGCACACTGGGGCAGGAGGAGCACCTCCATCCTCTGGCTTTGGGACAGGGGTCAGGGTGGTGAGGAGCTGGCCCCAAATTCCCAAGTATAGCGAATGGGCCTGGATTCTGACTTCATGGCCGTCCTTCACTTGCTGTGTGACTCTGACTAATCACTTTACCTGGGCCCCAATTTTCTCCTTTAAAAAAAGCAAAAACTGAGATACTCCTGCTTCCTCCAGATGTCAGTTTGGCACTGGAACCGAGGAGTCCTGAAAGCCAGTGGCGTCTGGCTGCCTGGGACACTTTCTGAGCCTGGTGAAAGTCAGTCTGGCTGGTCCAGGGAATATAACAGGCCCGACTTCCCGTGTCCACCCCCCCCTAGTGGACAAAACTCATTGCCTAGGTCCATAAATTGTGAATGCCTGGGCCTTTGCTTTGAATGGATCTTGACCATCTAAGGACCCTGACTTGCTCTCAGTCTCAGTTCCTCTCTCTGAACTTTGTGGCGGGAGGGCACTGACTGCTTGGTTGCACTGGTCTCTGAGCTCAAGAAGCAAGAAAAGAAACAGTGCTGAGAGGTAGCTCTGTGAAGAGTGCTAGGCGTGAAGGGAGCAGCCCTGGGGTCTAGGCCCACTGTGTGACCTTGGACAAGCCCTTTCCCCACCGGACCTCAGGTTTGCCTTCTGGAATAAGGGTGTCCTGGGCACCTCTGGCCCATGTCAGACACCTCTGGGCATTTTCCCATTTATCCCGCCTTTCACAGATGGGGAGAATGAGGCTCATTTTGCTCCATGTCAGAGGGTTAGCAGTAGAGCTGGAATTCAAACCCAGCCTCCCAGCCAGGCTGCCCTCCAAGATAAAGCTCCCTGACTCCCAGATGGCTTGAGCTAGCCGTGACAGAAAATTAATCAGCCCTCTGGGCGTCCTTGTAGGTTGCTAGGATACTGGGCGTTACCAAGGAGATGCAGACCCTAATGGGAGTCCGCTGGGGCATGGAGCTGCTCACTCTCCCCCATGGCCGGCAGCTACGACTAGACCTGCTGGAAAGGTAAGGCGACTCACGGGGAACCCTGGGCTACCGCGCGGCCCTTCGCTGTGGCTGGCTGGCCAATCACAGTCTCTCACCCCGGCTCCCAGGGGTTCTGGCCACGCCCCCTATCCCATTGACCAATCGCTCCTTCTCCATATCCAGCTCCAAGTAATCTTGGTTTCCCAAAGACCGAGTCCTTTATCTCCGAATTCACATTTTGCATCCTCTTGACCGATCACAATCTGTGAGCCTTGGCCCTCTCATCAGCTCTGGCTTCTCTTCTTTCTTAGAACAGCTCTACCAGATGATTTCGATGATTTCCGCTGATCGGTCACAAGCCTCTCAGCCTGGCGCTCTAGGGCCTCTGGCCCCGCCCCCTGACTTATACTGACCAATCAGAAGCCCTTAACTTTGCTTTTCTTCACTCTGGCCGCGCCCCCTAATCTCATTGACCCTTTACAATCTCTCGCTTTTGGCTCTGCCCTCCGCCCCTCAGCTCTCAACTACAAGGACCCCCAACCCTAGGTCCCTGGCCCCGCCCCTCTGACCTGGCTGCTCCGACAGGTTCCACACCATGTCCATCATGCTGGCCGTGGACATCCTGGGCTGCACGGGCTCCGCTGAGGAGCGGGCAGCTCTTCTGCACAAGACCATCCAGCTGGCGGCCGAGCTTCGGGGGACCATGGGAAACATGTTCAGCTTCGCTGCAGTCATGGGCGCCCTGGATATGGCCCAGGTACTGAGGGGCCCACATAGAGCTGGGCATAAGCTAGTCTCTGTCCGGAGGAGCCCTAGGATGTGTTCCTTTGGGATAGCTGTATATTGAATCAGGAAGAACTTTGTGACCTTCTAGGCAGCATTGGTGACAGGGTAACTGGGAGCACTGAGTCCTTTAAGTGCTGACCTGCTCCCAGACAAAGTCTTCCCTCTTCCCTGCTCTCAGTTTCCCTACCTGTAAAATGAATGAGGAGCATTATATGAGTTTAAAGAATAAATATAAAACGGCACTCATTTAGCAAGCACTGACTATATGCTAGGCGCTACATCGAGTACTTTAGAAGCACCAGTTCCTCAAAAAAAATCTCATGAAGGGAGTGCCTTTACTGTTCTCATTTCACTTATGGAGAAACTGAGGCAGAGCAGTACTTGCCTAAAGTCACATTCAAAGGCCGAAAAAGTTGGGATTCAAACTAGGTCTGTCTAATTTCACAGCCCGGACCTCATGCACACTACACTTCCTCTCCTTTGCCTCGTCAACAGTGACAGCAGGATCCCAGAGCAGTGGCTCAACTCCCAGCTCTGCCACTTACTTTTGGAATGACCTTGGGCAAGTCATTCCCCTCTCTGAGCCTTAGTTCCCTCATCTGTAAAATGGGTTGTTGGGAGAGCTTCATGGGAAACGTGTGAAAAGCAGTCAGCACTGTCCCAGATTCATGAATGGTGACTATACTAATAATTATTATCCCACATCTGGGTGTCCGCTGGGCAGAGTGGCCTGTGGCCCCAGCAGGCCCCTTCCCTGGCCGGTCGCTCACAGTCTGGTCTCCCCAGATTGCCCGGCTGGAGCAGACATGGGTGACTCTGCGGCAGCGACACACAGAGGGAGCCATCCTCTACGAGAAGAAGCTCAAGCCATTTCTCAAGAGCCTCAATGAAGGCAAAGGTACCTCTCCCACCTTGCTACGTGACCTTGGACAGGTTCCAGCCCTCTCTGGGCCAGCAAAGACTCTCCCCGTGGGGAGGATGATGAGGGCTTGACTGAGCTTTGTGCAGGCTGTTCCCGCACCCACTTTCTGCATCTGGCAACCGTGTATGTCACGTCCAGGTCCAGCCTCAGCCCCTGAGCTCGGCCAAGGCTGCAGTGGGTTCAGCTGGAGGAATCCGAAGGGTTTGTCTTAGGAGTCAGAATCCCTGGGTGCTCTCTCTGGGACCTCAGGCAGCCCCTTTCCCCTAAAACATCCTCGGTTTCTGGGACTGTGGTGGATGGCTGGGCCCTCGGAGACCTCTAAGCACCGTGTGTCCCTCCCTGCAGAAGGCCCGCCGCTGAGCAACACCACATTTCCTCACGTGCTGCCACTCATCACTCTGCTGGAGTGTGACTCCGCCCCGGCTGAGGGCCCCGAGCCCTGGGGCAGCACAGAGCACGGCGTGGAGGTGGTGCTGGCCCACCTGGAGGCTGCCCGCACCGTGGCACACCACGGCGGCCTGTATCACACCAATGCCGAGGTCAAGCTGCAGGGTGAGTCATGGGTCGCAGCTGCGGGCGATCCCGCCACTGATCCTGCCAGCCTGGGCCTCCCTCCACATGACTTGCTCTCCCCTCTCCTCCAAACACCCCTTCACATTTCTCCATCCCTCTTTCCTGCATGTTTCCCTGACTTCTTTTTCTCACCCCTTTTCTTCACTTATTCAGCAGTCTGACAAGCAGTTGTTAGTGGCAGGCACCCGGTTGGGTGCGGGGGACAAAGAGATGATTCAAAGAGCACCATAGCTGTGTATCTTAGCTTCTCTGAGCCTCTGCTTTCTCATCTGTGAAGTGGGTGGGCATCCTAACAGGCCTACTTTACAAGGTTGTTTACAAAGCACTCGGCCTGGGGCCCTGGGGCTGAGGCAGACCTGCCCTGCCTTCAAGGAGCTCACAGTCTAGTCAAAAAGTAGAACTCCTGGGCTTCCCTGGTGGCGCAGTAGTTAAGAATCCACCTGCCAATGCAGGGGACACGAGTTCGAGCCCTGGTCCAGGAAGATCCCACAGGCCACGGAGCAACTAAACCTGCGAGCCACAACTACTGAGCCTGCGCTCTAGAGCCCACGAGCCACAGCTACTGAAACCCGCACACCTAGAGCCCGTGCTCCACAACAAGAGAAGCCACCGCAATGAGAAGCCCGCACACCACAACGAAGAGTAGCCCCTGCTCACCGCAGCTAGAGAAAGCCCGCGCACAGCCACAAAGACCCAACACAGCCAAAAATAAATAAAATAAAATAAATTAATTTTAAAAAAAGTAGAACTCCTCCTTGTGGAAGGAGCAGAGAGATAGCGTCTTCAGATAATCCACCTTTTACTTTTCTAGGCAGTATTTAAGTCACAAAAGTTCTCTGTAGACCAATTGGAAATAACAGCTGAGCAAAACCAAGATAAAACAAATCACCAACAATTACCTGGAGGTAAATGCCGTGAGCATCTGGCATGTGTCTTTCCTGCCTTTCTTCTTCAGAAAGGACAAAAAAGAAACTACTTTTTTACATTTACTTACAAAATATATACACATTTCTTAGGAAAAATTTTGGAATTTACAGAAAAATACAAAAAAGAAAAGAAAAATCCCCCCCCAAATTAATTTTTTTTTTTTTTTTGGTACATGGGCCTCTCACTGTTGTGGCCTCTCCCGTTGCGGAGCACAGGCTCCGGACACGCAGGCTCAGCAGCCATGGCTCACGGGCCCAGCCATTCCGCGGCATGTGGGATCTTCCCGGACCGGGGCACGAACCCGTGTCCCCTGCATCGGCAGGCGGACTCTCAACCACTGCGCCACCAGGGAAGCCCCCAAATTAATTTTAATATTTTATCTTCTAGTCATTTTTAAATTATATGTTGCAAATAGTAGGACAAAGACTGGGTGCTAAACTCTTGGTCATGTCCATCAGCAAACCTTGTGGGATCCCTGGTGGAGGTGGGGGGAGGTCCCTTGGAATGAGGCCCTGAGGCATGTGGTGGCTCCAAGCAGGAGTCCCAGCCTCCGCAGCTGGATGGTGTTTCCCTGACCCCTGTGCCCCACCCTGCAGGGTTCCAGGCCCGGCCAGAGCTCCTCGAGGTGTTCAGCACCGAGTTCCAGATGCGCCTCCTCTGGGGCAGCCAGGGCGCCAGCAGCAGCCAGGCCCGGCGCTATGAGAAGTTCGACAAGGTCCTCACTGCCCTGTCCCACAAACTGGAGCCTGCCGTCCGCTCTAGCGAGCTGTGACCCCCTTGTACCCTTCCCCTCTGCAGCTGCGGGCAGCAACAGGGACAGAAGGGCACAGACCTTTCCCCAGAGCACCCCAGGGACACTGTGATCAGCCCGAGAACGTTCTGGGTTCAACTCCAGGATCTCCCTTGCACCTCCAGGGGCCTACGTGGACTCTGGGCTCCATCCCACCTGCTACTCACTCACCAAGTTTTCCTTCAGGAAGAACTGGAACCCCTGTTTCTCCCTCCATCTTCTGCTTCTCCCCTTCCTGCTGAGGTGCCCTGTATTTGAGCCACGGGAGGCTTCTCACACCTCCTCACTCTTCTCCAGGCACCTGCCCCCGCCCCCTCACTGACACCAATGCCTCCCTCTGGCTGTAAATACATCTGTCTGTTCTGTAAATAGATGTACAGAAGCCGTGTTCTTTCTTTCATATAATAAACTTTTATGACTCTTTCTTCTGTCTCTCAGGGGGCTTTGGGGTAGAAGGAAGTGTCTTTTCTCAGGTGAAAGGTGGAAAAATTCATTCAACAGATACTTATTCAGCACTTGAAACATTCCAGATTGTACCAGGATCCAGAGTTAAAGCCAATTCTTAAAACCCAGTCCCTGTCCTGGGGGAGCTCACAGACCAGAAGGGAGATCAACAGCTAATTCCAACCAGTAGGAGAAATACTGACCTGCCCTGCTCCTTCCCCATTCCCTGCCTCAGGAGCCACAGCAAATCATCCCGCAAATGTACAACCCAGGATCCTAGATGTTTGGGTGGAAGGGCTTTATGAAATCTAAGATTCCAGCTCCCCTCAGGAAAACAGAACTGGAGGGAGAAGGGACTTGCCCTGGGTCACAGCAGCAGAATGAGGAAGGCTGGAACCTGGGTGTCCTCGCCTGGAGTTCTTTCCTTTTCTCAACAGTGGGAACTACTAATTTCTTTTCAAGTTTTGAAACGTGGCCCCAGAAGTCTTCGTGTGTGTGTGTGTGTGTGTGTGTGTGTGTGTGTGTGTGTGTGTCAGGTGGGTGACACAGGAAATCTTTGAGGAGGGCCATGAAAGCAGTTGTCTTGTTTTCATGGGTAGGGGAGGTAGGCAATGTGTATCAGCATGATTCCAGGCCAGGCTGGAGGCCTGGGGACCCTGTTCACTGAATTTGAAACTACTGGGGTCCTTTACCTTATGAATCCTTTGACCAACAGAGGATGGATGACACAGTGCATTAGATCTTTGGCAGCAGCCAGACTTGGGCCCAGCTCACTAGCTGGGTGGTGTTGGATAAGGGGGCCCTGTTGGGCCCTAAGTTCCTCCTCAATAAAATGGGGACAGTAACAGAACTGATCCCTTTGGGTTCCTGTTAAAGCACTTAATGCATAGTAGCTGCTAGGTAAGGGACTGCCATGTTTCATACATAATGGATTTTTTTTGGCCACGCCATGCGGCATGCGGGATCCTAGTTCTCTGACCAGGGATCTAACCCGCGCCCCCTGCAGTGGAAGCACGGAGTCTTAACCACTGGACCACCAGGGAAGTTCCATAATGTATTTTCAGTGATCATTTATTGATTACTTTGTGAGCCAAAACACTTCACGTGCCTGTACCTCACTGAAATATCACCATTCCTCTATATGACAGGTACTGTTATCATAAGATATATAAGGCACCTAACGTTACCGGTACATAGTAGGTGCTCACCAAAAGCTATTAGCGCTCTTTAATCATATAAAAGAAAAAAAAGAGCACAGAAAAGGTGTTTTGCAAGGTGTAAGGTGCCGCACAAGTTTTTGCTACAATTATTATGTCACCCTTCGTGGTCATAATCCTTCATTTATTATTCTTTCGGAGCTACTGTGATGGTCCCCTAGTTACCGCGGCCAGGGAAACTCAGCCCAAAGTCCTGGATTGGACGGTTTGCGGGCTCCCCCTGGAGGCCACCTTCCGGGCCTGCAGAGGGAAGACCGGGCGGGCCTTTGAGAGGGGAGAGAAGGGAGCCGGGAGTTGTAGGCCACAGGCGGTGGCTGCCGCGGAGCGATGCATTTCGGGAGTTGTAGTTCTCGGGAGAGGAGGTGGGCGGCCACAGACCCAGCTCCGGTCTCACCCGGATGGCGGCTGTGAGGCGCGGCTGCCGGCCCTGGGGCTCGCTCCTCGGGCTGCTCGGGCTGGTCTCGGCCGCGGCCGCCGCCTGGGACCTGACTTCGCTGCGCTGCAACTTCGGCGCCTTCTGCGAATGTGACTTCCGGCCCGACTTCCAGGGTGAGCAGCCGCGGGCGCCCGGACCGGAGCGGCCGGCGGACCGGGGAGCCCTCGGACCCCGGGGGTGCGCCGGCGCCGGACCTGGAGAGTAGAACCGAGGGTGGGACCCCCAGAGGGTGGGACCCCCAGACTTCCGGACGGCCAGGGTCGGAAGTGGGCCCGGCTTCGAGGGACCTTGAGAGCCTGGGGCACGGGACTTGGGGCGAGGGTTTGGGGATGCCTGTTTGGGGTCCAGGCAGAGCCCTGCCAGGATGGAGAGAGGCCTTTGACAGCAGGGCCTTGGGGGGAAGTTTAGACCTCCGCACTGAACTGGCCGTCAAGGAAGAAGCCTGCCTTGGAGATGGGCGGGAGTCTTGGGCAGACCCTCTCGACAGCTCGCGCCCACTGAGGGCTGAGCGCAATCCAGAGGGCCATCTGGTGGGGGCGCTGCTGAGCTGAGTCAGGCCTGAGGGTGACTCTTGCGGCCGAGACCCCAAGGGCCGCACTCCTTTCCGCAGACAGCCTGTGAAAACGACCCAGAACGCGGATCCCCAGACCAGGTTCCAGACATGACTTCCTTCCTGGAGCTCTTCCGTGGCGGGTGTGTGTCCTCAGCTCTGACACTGTCCTTGTGGCCCTAGGTCTGGAGTGTGACCTGGCACAGCACCTGGCGGGCCAGCATTTGGCCAGGGCGCTGGTGGTGAAGGCACTGAAGGCCTTCGTGCAGGATCCAGCCCCCACCAAGCCACTGGTCCTCTCTCTGCATGGCTGGACTGGCACCGGCAAGTCCTATGTCACCTCCCTGCTGGCACACTACCTCTTCCGGGGTGGCCTCCGCAGCCCCCATGTGCACCACTTTTCCCCGGTCATCCACTTCCCCCACCCTGGCCACCTGGAGCGCTACAAGGTAGGCTGGTTTTGTCCTGGACCACCATCCGCCTGCACTGTCGAGTGCCGGACCCTAGGGAAGGAGTGAGTCCTCAGCCCAGAGAGGGGAATCACTTGCTCCAGGCCACACAGCCAGTTGAAGCCTCACTCCTCAGGACCCACCCTGAACAAAGCTTGGGGTGGTACCACCCGGCAGGGAGTTCTTGATTTAATTCCTGGGGGCCAGTAGTGGCACCTACCTGCCAGGGTTGTTGTGAGGGACGTGGGCTTATAGAATTGCAGGTGTTACTTATTGAGCATTTACCTTTGCCAGACAGTCTGCATTATCTTCTCTCTGTAAAGCCCTTAGCCCCAATTTGAGGCTCAGAGTAAGCAATCAGGAAATCCAATTAGCTCTTACTACTGTTGTTGATTGCAAGGTACTTTCCAGGCTAATCTGTTTCAGTTGTCACCTCTGTTGGGAATGTTCAGGGAGCAGGAAGGAGCCTTCCCCCTTTTTTTAGAAAGCAGTAGGTGTCAGGGAAGGAGCCCTGAAAAGGCAGGTGAGAGGCCTGGGTGTGAGTCCCTGTTCTCTTGCTGACTTGCTGTGTGAGCTTGGACAAGTCTCTGCCCCTCTCTGGGCCACAGTTTCACCATCAGTCCCATTCAGGGATTGGTACTCTCTGGGAGACCATATCTTCCTGGGAAGGAGATTAATTCTTGCTTTGGGAAGAAATCTGGGATTGGGGGAGCATCTCCAGACACCCTCATACTCTTGCCTTTCTCCCACAGAAGGATCTGAAGAGCTGGGTCCAGGGAAACCTCACTGCCTGCAGCCGCTCTCTCTTCCTCTTCGATGAGATGGACAAGCTGGCCCCAGGCCTGATAGAGGTCCTGAGACCTTTCCTGGGCTCCTCCTGGGTTGTCTATGGGACCAACTATCGCAAAGCCATCTTCATCTTCATCAGGTGGGGCCGGCTTTGCAGCGGGCAGGGTGCAGGGACACTCGTCAGAGGTCTCAGCTCTCCAGTCTTGGCCTGTGGTCCCATAACAGAATACTGTTCCCCCAGGCCCACTGGGCTTTGCCAAAGTCCCCCACGCCCTCACTGGTGACACTGTCATTCAAGGTGGTTGACTTTCTTTTGACATTCTCAAAGCCCATTCTGGGCTCAGTCTCTCTCTCTCTTTTTTAAATAAATGAATTTATTTATTTATTTATTTATGGCTGCGTTAGGTCTTCGTTGCTGTGCGCGGGCTTTCTCTATCTGTGGCGAGCAGGGGCTACTCTTTGTTGCAGTGCACGGGCTTCTCATTGTGGTGGCTTCTCTTATTGCGGAGCACGGGCTCTAGGCTCGGGCTCAGTAGTTGCAGCTCGTGGGCTCTTAGAGTGCAGGCTCAGTAGTTGTGGCGCACGGGCTTAGCTGCTCCACGGCATGTGGCATTTTCCTGTACCAGGGCTTGAACCCGTGTCCCCTGCATTGGCAGGCAGGTTCTTAACCACGGCCCACTGTTCCCTGGGCTCAGTCTCTTAATCCTCGTTTCTTTGTGGAACCCTGCTGGGTTAAGAGTTTTCCCTCTTTTGTGGCCAAGAGGACACAGGCCTGGGAAAAACAGGACTAGAGTTTCAATCCTACCTCTAAGAGTCCTAGCTTTGTTTCCTCAGGCAAAACACTTCAGCTCTCTGAGCTCCCACCTCCTCTTCTGAACAACCGGGCCAATCTTTTCTTTTTCTTTTTTTTTTTTCTTGCGGTATACGGGCCTCTCACTGTTGTGGCCTCTCCCGTTGCGGAGCACAGGCTCAGCGGCCATGGCTCACGGGCCCAGCCACTCTGCGGCATGTGGGATCTTCCCGGACCGGGGCACGAACCCATGTCCCCTGCATCGGCAGGCAGACTCTCAACCACTGCGCCACCAGGGAAGCCCCAACAGGGCCAATTTTAATGCCCCACTGTCCTCCTAGAGGCTGGGTGAGGGAAAGTCGGTAAGGGACCTAAAAGTGTTCTATAAACTGTAAAGTGTATGACACATATAGGCGAACTTCCAGGGGTCATGGTTAAGGGCACAAGCTCCGGAGAGGGGAAGTGGTTCCCGGGGTGTTTTGAGTGGGTTTGGCTTCTGCCAGCACTGAGCTGGGCCCCCAGGCTCAGGTCGCGTTAGGTGGCACGTGGGAAGCAAGGGCCACATCCTGTCCTCACTGTCCGTGTCCCCCGTGGTTTTTAGCAACACTGGTGGCGAGCAGATCAACCAGCTGGTGTTGGAGGCATGGCGCAGCCGCCGAGAGCGCGAGGAGATCCGCGTGCAAGAGCTGGAGCCGGTTATCTCCCAGGCCGTGCTGGACAACCCGAACCGTGAGTTCGGCCAAGGACCCCACCCCAGGGTGGTTTCCAGGCTGAGGTCTCACACCCAGATCACACGGAGGGATGGGCTGGGATCCCTGGGGTGGGCCAGGCTCTCCCAGGTCTGATGCTCTGCCTACTGACCCGGTACTTCCCAGCCCAGGCTTTGGTGCCTGGAAGGTGGCTGGGAGGATTAAGACCAGCCCCGTTCCTGCACTTCCTTCCTTTGGGGGTGGACAGGGCCCAGCTGATCCCCGTGAAGCACAGCCTCTTCCCATCGCTCCTTCCTGCAGATGGCTTCTGGCGCTCAGGCATCATGGAAGAGCATCTCCTGGATGCCCTGGTGCCCTTCCTACCTCTCCAGAGGCACCACGTGCAACACTGTGTGCTCAATGAGCTGGCCCAGCTAGGCCTGGAGCCAAGGGATGAGGTCGTCCAGGCCGTGCTGGACAGCACCACCTTCTTCCCTGAGGACGAGCAGCTCTTTTCCTCCAATGGCTGCAAGACTGTGGCATCCCGAATCGCCTTCTTCCTCTGACTCTCCAGGCAGCATCCTTGTCTTCCTCTATCTGGCCAGGCCGTGAAGGAAAGCCCTGGGGCCTCTGCCAGAGGGTCCCTTGTCCTGTGCCTCCTGGGACCCAGAGCACAATATGAAGATGAGGAGGGCTGTTGGCTACCATGAAACAGAAGGGCAGGGCAGGCCCTGGCCTCTTCACTGGTCTGAGGGCATCTTGGCCTTTGCTTCCTTCCTCAGGGAAACCGCTGGTCGCCCCAGAACTTCAATGAGCCTTGACCTCATGCTCCAGCCTGAGCCTTCTTAAAATGTGAATTTTAACTCAGGGACGGTGGCTCGTGGCTGCTCCTTCCTTCTCTGGTCTGTTACTCTCGGCCCTGGCTCGGGCACCACACCCCGACCCTCCACCCCACACCCTATGTCCCAGTATCGTAAAACCAGGCTGAGACTTCTGTCTCTGGGAACAGAGGGACTCAAGTTGCCACTTGGACTGGGCTTTTCAAGTTTTTAATTTTGTAAACGAAGAGAACAAATACAATAAATTTAGCCATGGGACCAGAGGAATAAATTTAGCCACGGAACCAGAGGAATGTTGGCTGAGGTTCTCATTGCTCTGGAGGAGGCTGCCTTGCTGAGTGGCCAGTGGTAGGGGCAGAATCGCCCGCAGCCCAGCAAGAAGTGAAGGGGCCGAGCGGCCCCTTCAGACAGTAACCTAACTGCCGGGGCTGGGGTTCTGTCTCAGGCCCTGGGTGGTCTGTGTGTTGCTGAGACTTGGGCTCAGTCCCCAGGTGACCTCGGTCTTGCCGGAACCTGGACTTGTGCTCTGGCTCCAGCTCTGGGCAGCCTTGGACTGGCTGGGCCTCTGGCTCTGGCCTTCAGTGGCCTCGGTGTTGCAGGGGCTCCAACTTGGGTCATAGAAAGTCTTGATCTTGCTGGGACTTTGGATCAGTTTCCAGCTCCAGTCCCGGGTGGCACCAGCCTTTCTGGGTCTCCAGCTCTGGCCATGGGCACCCTTGGCCTTTCTGAGCCTCTGCCTTGAGCCCTGGGTGGCCTTAGTCTTGTCGAGCTTTCGCCTTGGGCTCCAGGCGGCCTCGGTCCTGCTGGGCCTCTGGCTGTGGCTCAGGGCGGCCTCGGTCCTGCTGGGCCTCCGGCTCTGGATCGGGTCGGCCTCGGTCCTGCTGGGCCTCTGGCTCTGGACCTGGATGGCCTCGGTCCTGCTGGGCCTCCGGCTCTGGATCTGGTTGGCCTCGGTCCTGCTGGGCCTCTGGCTCTGGATCTGGTTGGCCTCGGTCCTGCTGGGCCTCTGGCTCTGGACCCAGATGGCCTCGGTCCTGCTGGGCCTCTGGCTCTGGCTCAGGGCTGCCTCAGTCCTGCTGGGCCTCCGGCTCTGGATCTGGTCGGCCTCGGTCCTGCTGGGCCTCTGGCTCTGGCTCAGGGCAGCCTCGGTCCTGCTGGGCCTCTGGCTCTGAATCTGGTTGGCTTCGGTCCTGCTGGGCCTCTGGCTCTGGATCTGGTCGGCCTCGGTCCTGCTGGGCCTCTGGCTCTGGCTCAGGGCAGCCTCAGTCCTGCTGGGCCTCTGGCTCTGGACATGGATGGCCTCGGTCCTGCTGGGCCTCCGGCTCTGGATCTGGGCGGCCTCAGTCCTGCTGGGCCTCTGGCTCTGGACCTGGTTGGCCTCGGTCCTGCTGAGCCTCTGGCTCTGGACCCAGATGGCCTCGGTCCTGCTGGGCCTCTGGCTCTGGCTCAGGGCGGCCTCAGTCCTGCTGGGCCTCCGGCTCTGGATCTGGTCGGCCTCGGTCCTGCTGGGCCTCTGGCTCTGGCTCAGGGCAGCCTCGGTCCTGCTGGGCCTCTGGCTCTGAATCTGGTTGGCTTCAGTCCTGCTGGGCCTCTGGCTCTGGATCTGGTCGGCCTCGGTCCTGCTGGGCCTCTGGCTCTGGCTCAGGGCAGCCTCAGTCCTGCTGGGCCTCTGGCTCTGGACATGGATGGCCTCGGTCCTGCTGGGCCTCCGGCTCTGGATCTGGTCGGCCTCGGTCCTGCTGGGTCTCCGGCTCTGGATCTGGTCGGCCTCGGTCCTGCTGGGCCTCTGGCTCTGGATCTGGTCGGCCTCGGTCCTGCTGGGTCTCCGGCTCTGGCTCAGGGCGGCCTCGGTCCTGCTGGGCCTCTGGCTCTGGACCTGGTCGGCCTCAGTCCTGCTGGGCCTCTGGCTCTGGACCTGGATGGTCTCGGGCTCGCTGGGCCTCTGGCTGTGGCCTGGGGTGGACTTGGTTTTTCTGGGGCTGTGGCTTAGGCTTAGGTCTTCCCTCTTGTCCCCCGAGTCTGAGGACTGTGTCCTTAGCGGTGAGGAGTCAGAGAATGTTACAACAGTGGTCGAAGTGCTCCCGTATTCCTGGCAGACAGTGGACGTCTCCGTCTCTGAGGTGGATGTGGTCCTGACTGGAAAGGATATATCAAGAGTAGCTGTCAGGCCGCCTTCCCCAGACAGTGGCGAGAAAGGGAGACTTCTAGGCCTCACCCTTGCCTATGTTCCAGAGGCCTTGCATGGCCAAGGGGAAGGCCCGCCAGCTCACGGCAGCCCAGCCCTCCTGGCACCCTGAGCCCTGCAGGCGGGTCAGGGCCGAAAGATATGGGGGAGATACGAAGGACCCCACTCGCCCAGCGCTGGCCTCCACTCTGCCCCCTGCCTCTTGCCCTGTGCGTTCCAGCCACAACCAACACCCTGCAGGGCCCTGGCCCCCTGCCTGCAGCAGTTCCCCCTGCTCCACCCTGTTCACACTTGGCTACCCCTCTTCCCCTGGGTCCTGGAAGCCCTTCCTGACCCCCCAAAGGGAGCTAAGTGCACCCAGAGCCCTCGGGACTCCCCTCCATGGTATGGCTGCACTGTCCTGGTTATCTGTTTACCTGTGGGCCTTCTTCCCTTCAGGACCAAGAGCTCCCTGGGGCAACGACTGTGCCATTCATGCCTGTAACCAGTGTCCAGCACAGGCCTGGCCCTAGGATGCTCAACGCGTTTGCTGAATGGCAGGAAGGGGGCTGGCCGCTGCTACTCCCGTCCCTCCCTGGACTGCCCGTGGCTGCCCCTGGGACCCAGAGCAGCATTCTTGGGTTTTTTACTTTTGTCCCCTCCACACTGGCACCTTTCAGAATTGAGGGTAAAAGCCCCCTGGACATGCACAGGCTTTGTGGGCTTATTTCAGGGAGAGGCCAGGGGTCAGAGAGAAGAGAGGCCTGAGCGGGGAATGAGGGTGGAGCAGGCAGCAGCTGTGAGGCGCCCCGCGGTGAGAGCCGGCCTCCCAGGCTGTGTGCTGGGCATCCCTGAGGGCTCCCTGTGCCCCCCGCAAAGCTGGGATGAGTCCTCCCACTCCACACTCGCACAGCTGTGACAGCAGAGCCCAAATTCACACTCAGGCCTGGGAGCCCCTGACCCCTGACCTTTGCCCTCCTGCTGCGTTGGCTCACTCAGGTCTGGCAGGAGCAGGGGGACTTACAGCCCAAGACGGAGCCTGAAGAGGTCTGGCTGATGTAGCTGTCGGTCAAGGACCTCTCCTTGCTGGGGGCCGGCTCCAGCTTCTGGGGCAAGAGACAGGCTGCATGATCACGGGCTGCACGGTCACAGTGGCCGCAGCTCTGTAAGCCCAGCCGCTTAGAGCTCCTCGAGGGTTGCAGGTTAGGGTTGGATGGGGGCATGGAGAGGTTGACTGGACAGGAAGGGGCGTGGCCAGGTTAGACAGGTGTGGCCACGTGAGAAAAGCAGTGTCAAGAGGCTCCTGGGCCTCATCTCCCTATCTGCAAGATGCAAATTAGTTCAATTGTGGGACAGGCTTCTGTAAACTGTGAAGTGCTGTGTCCAGGGAATGGCTAGCGAGAAACTGAGGACCTTCTCCATGTTTCATGTCCCTGCACATCTGGGAGGGAACTCCCCTGCCATTACCATTTCCCGGACCAGGAAACGCCTAAGCAGCCTGCCCTGGGCACTCGGCTAAGACGCAGAGAAGCAGGGCTGGAATCCAAGTCAGGGGGACTCTGCGGCCAGGCTCGCGGCCAGGCTCTCGGCTGCTGGTCGCACTTGCAGGCCGCGGGAAATGTGCGGCAGTGAGATGCGGGAGCGGACGGGGCTGCGGAACACCCAGCAGGGACCCCACGATGACTTCAGGGCACACACAGATCCAAGTTCTGTAGTTTTGTATCCTAATGTGAGCTAGAAAAATGTAGAGCTTGCCTTTCCCATTTCCGGCAAGGGATGCTGGCACTCCGTGTACTTGGATGGTTAAAGTCTCCCTTGAACACAGTTTACTTGCTGTCCATCAGCAGTCGAGTGGATAAATAAGTGGCGGGATATTCGCAGGACAGCACTGTCTCCAGCCATGAGAAGGAGCAGTCAACTTGGATGCATCTCACAAACTTGGACGCTCAGTGAAAGAAGCCAGAGGCAAAGGGGCCTGCGCCACGTTTGTCCTCTGTTGCGAAGGACAGGCATGCTCGTGTGCGGCGTTAGGAATCAGGACAGCCCTGTGGGGTGTGCTGGGCTGAGGGAGGGGCCTGGAAGGGGGCACGAGGGGCTTCTGGGGAACTGGGAATGTGTTCTTTCTTGATCTGGAGAATGGTGCCATGGGGGTATTCAGTTTGTGAAAATCCATCAAACAGTTCGCTTATGAGTCATGTACTTTTCTATATGTTCTATTCAGTGAAAAGTTTTTAGAAATGAATTTAAGAGTTAAGAAAATTCTGGTACCAGTGGCCAGTGCACACAGCGGAATTTATGAAGGTGAGTGTGGACAAAGTGTGGGAAGCCTCTTTCTGTGAGGGGCCCACATCCTCACGCACCCTCCTTCAGGTGTACCCCTTACTGGTACCTTCTCTGTCTCACAGCGAGATGTCCCCAGCCCAAGTCACACATCTGAGTGCTGGCAGAGCCAGGCCCAGAAGCCAGCCTGTAGCCAGCGTGCATCCCTCAGCCCTGACTTGGGGTACATTCCACCTTGGACCTCGAGGACCTCCGGCCCCGGCATACAGCCTACTTACCTCCTTCTCCCCAGGGGCCTTGGCCTCTTCCTCTGGGCCTTCTGGCTTTGCCTGCAGGGACTGGTGAGTGGCCTCCAGCTCTTTGGACGTCTCGAACAAAGGCTGCTCCAGCTTCCACGAAAGCTGCAGGGCCCGGGCGGCCCTCTGGCGCTCTAGTTCCCGCTCCTTGAGCCGCCTGACAAGCCGTGACCCCAGAGCGCTGGGTAGGCCTCCCTGACTCACCCCACCATCCCCAGGACTGGATAGCGGCCTGAGAAGGCGATTAGGGCCAGAGGTGCCTTGAGCCCCAACCGTCCCCCAACTCTGGGCCCGCGGGCCCTCCTGGAGAAACTTACCCCACGATATCCTGAGGGGTGCCGGCCTGCAGGCTGTGCTCCACCACCCGCTCCAGCTGCAGCCTGGCCAGGTGGGCCACCTGGCTGTTAAGCACCTCCTCCACTGACAGGCCGGGGAAGAGGTTGGCCATCAGTGGCAGCAGCTGTCAGGAAAGAGGGTGACCAGAGAGTCAGGTGTGGGCCAGGACAGGGGGCAGATGGTGTGGTGCTGCCCTGGCAGAGGAAGGGTTCACAGATTGTTGTTTTTTAAAGGGCTGGATCTTTTTGCCCCAGAACTATCAGGACATCTTGAGAAAGGAACTATTCGGTGAGGGAGTGCTGATGGTGAGCCTGACCAGTGGTTCTGGAGCCAGCCGGATGAGGGTGTGACCTCCAAGCTCCATGACCTGGGCCAAGGGAACTGACTTCTCTGAGCCTTACCCTCTTCCCTCTATGAATTGTGGGGTGATGATAATGTTACCTGTCCTGTAGGTACTGAAGAGGGTTAAATGGAGTGATGTAAGCTGAACTGGTTAGAACAGTGCCTGGCACAGAGTAAATGCTCCAGCATTAGCAGCTCTTATTACTGCTACGAAACCAGGTTTCTTTTAGAGACAGGGAGTATCTTTAGGTGGCCAGAGGTACTAACTCTGGATCCTACCCTCCTGGCCCAGCAGGCACACACCTTCGGTTGTTTGGGGTCAAGGAGCAGGACAGTGGCAACACCCTGGCGGGCCCCAAAAATGTTCTGCGTGAGCTGCCGGCTCCTGGTGCGGTACAGGTAGTACTGGGGCTTCTGGGGGTTGTGCTGGATGGCCATTGAGAAGTGGTTCTCTGTCTTCTGGAACTGCCTGCAGGCCACAGCAGGCCACAGGGTGCTCTGAGCTGGGCCACCTGGAGGATATGGAGGCTCCTCGACCCCAGTGGGGAGTTTGGGGAAAATCAGGCTGGTCTCTGCTCCCTGCCACCACGCCCCTCTTGATGGACCCAACACTTAAACGTTAGTGTAAGATCCCAACATAAGTGGACATTTTTATGATCCTGGAGTAGGAAAGGCCTTTCTGAGATGTCATAAACCCAGCAGCTAAAAATGAGGAAATTAATTTGACTATGGTTAAATCCCATTATTGAGTAGCAAAAACACCGCAAAAGAAAGCAGTAAATAGTGAATAATATTTTGCCATAGAAGGCAGATGGTAAGCTAATTTTCCAGCCTACAAAGAACACTTATAACCAAAAAAAAAAATGTTTTTTAAATGAACAATTTAAGAGCAAATGGGCGAACAATTTGGGCAGGCCATAATGGCCAACAAACACATGAAGGATGCTGTCCTGCGCTCACAATTTAAACATGCAAAGTCAATCCACTGCGAGAGAGCCTTTTTTTGCCTACCCGAATAGCAAAGTTGAAAAATAGTCTTAATACCCTGGGCTAGGGAGGTTTGGGGAAACCAAGACTTTCCTTGACTGGGGGAAGTTTATATTGGTTCATTGTTTTTGGAGAACAATTGGGTATTATCTCTTAAAATGTTAAATTTTTACACTTCTTAACCCAACAATTTAACTTCCAGCAATCTAACTACAGAATTACTAGTATGAACACATGAAAACATGTCTTGGGTCTCATTACTGCATTATTTATAATAAAAAACTGAAAACAGCCCAGATACTCATCAGCATACTATCGTCTAAAGAAATTAATTGTGGCACCTCCACAGAATGGAATACTTTGCAAGCAATAAAAGAATGAGGTCGTCCTATATGTAATTGCCATGGGAAGTAAAAAAGCAAGTCAAAAATCAGCTTAGTGGACTTCCCTGGTGGCGCAGTGGTTAAGAATCTGCCTGCTAAGGCAGGGGACACGGGTTCGAGCGCTGGTCTGGTAAGATCCCACAAGCTGCGGAGCAACTAAGCCCGTGCGCCACAACTACTGAGCCCACGCGCCACAACTACTGAAACCCACGCGCCTAGAGCCTGTGCTCCACAACAAGAGAAGCAACCGCAATGAGAAGCCGGTGCACCGCAACAAAGAGTAGCCCCACTCGCCGCAACTAGAGAAAGCCCGCGTTTAGCAACAAAGACCCAACGCAGCCAAAAATAAATAAACTTATTTAAAAAAAAATCAGCTTAGCATGATCTCACTTTTGTAAAATGATAACAATTGTTAACATATGCATAGAAATCAATCTAGAGGACTCTACCAAACTTACAGGGGAAGGGGGAGGCGTTGGGACGTAGATATTAGAAGGAACTTTCATGTTCTAAGTTATATGTTACTGAATACTTAAGCTTTTTTAATAAAAAGCGCAATTACCATAACAATATTCACATAAAAATGAAAGATTTTTAGAGAAAACTTGAAAAATAAAATAGATATTTAGGAGACAACTGGGAGAGCAGAGGCATCTCGACCCCAGGATCCCAGCCGACCGGCTTCACTCCAGACTCTTCTGGCCCCTCCCGCGGCCTGGCCCGCCCCGCCCACAGCCCCCGCCCCACCCACAGTCTGCGCGCACCTTCTCCTCCGCTCGCAGAAGCGCAACTTCTCCTGCAGTAGGCCCAAGCGCAAGTGGGCGCCCTCGTCCTTCGGACTCAGCGCCGGCGCCTGCTGGTAGTCCGCCTCAGCAAAGATCAGGTTGCCCAGTTGGAAGAAGCAATCTGGAGACCGGGGGCCGGGGGCGGGGGCTGGGTGAGCCCCGCAAACCCACGGCCCAGGAGCCCCAGCCCAGCTGGCTCCACCCCCAGGGGGTGGGGCCCGCAACGGGTGGTGACACCCGCGGTGATGACACCAGCGGGCGGTCGCGGGCACCTGCAGAGGTTTTCCGTGCCTCTGGCCACCTTCTTCCAGCTGCCTGATCCCGAGCATTTTGGAGGGCTGTAGCCAGATTGTCTAAGGCAACGTTTCCCAAAGTGTTTCCGTGGGACACTGAGACTCCGCTTTCCCTCCTTCCCTCCTCCCTCCCTCAGGGCCCTCAAGCGCCCAGCTCAGGCCTTGGAGGGGCAAGGGGCTCACACCGGGCTGCCCGGCCCCCACTCACCCCCGCGGTTGATGTAGAGGCCTTTCTCCCGCTGCTCGTCCTTGAGCGCCTTGCTGAGCAGCAGCACAGCTCTCCTGGTAGGCGCCCTGCAGGTAGCAGTGCACCGCGAAGTCGTTGTAGGCCAAGAGCAGTTGGCACTGCGCCTGCTGCACCAGGTCCTCCTGGTGCTCGGTCATCATGTCCAACGCCTTCAGGAAGTCCTCCACGGCGGAGTCAAACTCCCGGAGCCGTCGGTACATAATGCCCCTACGAGGGAGGGACATGAGGGCCAAAGTGCCCCACCGACTAGGGGTGTCCCAGAGAGAGGCTGCGGCTCTGGGCCCTCTGACCTGGGGGGAGGGGCTCCCACCGCACGCACTAAGTTTGGCCCGTGGGGCTCCTGGATTGCTACTTAGATAGCCAGCTAGTCACTGGTAATTTTACTTTTCTCTAAAAATAGCTTCCCTCTTTCTTTTTGGTAGCTGTGTGAGTGCCAGCCTCTATGCTAAGGCCTTTTTGTACACAGGACATTTTACCTCCACTGTTTATATGAGAAAACCCAGGCTCAAGGAAGTGAAATGGCCCAGAACGAGGTGGTGGGTCCTCGTGGGGTGGCCCAGATTCAAACCCAAGCCTCGTGCACTGAGCTGGGCTGAGCCTGCCCGTGTAAACTGCTCCGCAGGCCCGGGGATCCAGGATCCCAGGGTTAGCAGGCTGCTGCTGCCCCTCCTCCAGAGGCAGTAGCAGAGGCCACCTCCCATGATCCCTTGACCCAGGTGGGGAGTAGGGAAAGATTGTTAGAGGCTAGACGGGGAAACTGAGGCCTGGGGAGGGTCAAGGGCTCTCCTGAGATCACACAGCACATCTGGGGCAAGGCAGGGCCTGGGACCCAAGACCAGCATCTCCCCACTCAGTACCGGAAGAGGAAGAGGCTGGGGTCCAGAGGGTTGTTCTCGATGGCACAGTTGATACACTGCAGCGCACGTTGCAGCTTGCCCTGCACGGCCAGGATGCCGGCTTCTTGGCGTGCCTCTTGGGCCTGGTCCACCATCACCTTGAGCAGCACCTTGGCCTGTGGGTGCTTGGGATCCAGTAGCAAGGCACTGTGCAGGTCTCGATGGCAGAGGCTGGGCTGCAGGGGGCGGGGGGGCAGGGATGGCATTGGGGTGCAGGCCAAGCTGAACCTGCCCTGTTCAGTGTGGGGAGGCAGACCTCCAGGCCTGTAGGGACCTTTCTCTGGGCAGGCCAGCACCATGCCACCCATCTTCAGTGGCTCTGCATTGCTTTGTGGGAAAATCCCATCTGAGGCTCCATCCCTACTGGCCCCTTTCTAGATATGACCTCAGGTGAGCCAGGTCCACCTCAGTGGTTTCTGCTGTAGAATGAGGTTACAGATGCCTCCTCCTTGCAGGACTTCTGCAAGGCTCACTTGAGGAGGGGGGAGGGTGTGGTCTCCTGACTGTGACTGTTGTGTCCTCCCTATACTCCCCTGTACACCTTCCCCGACGCCCCTGACCTTTAAGCCCAAGACAACTCTAACAAAGAACAGATTCAGGCCTGGGCATGAGCAGAAAACATCCCTAGGCAAATACCTTCTCTTGGGTGAGCAGGTCTGTGAGTCAGTCAACAAACAGTTTTAGCAAGCACCCCATGTCCTATAGGGTAATTGGTTGGAGGGTGAGTGAGGCAGTGTAGACACCAGGTGTGAGTGGAAGTCGGGAGGGGGAAGATGGCCGAGGCTGGGGCAGGGCTTTGGAATAGATGGACTTGAGTTCAAGGGGAGCACCACTGTGACCTTGGGCAAGTTACCCAGACCATCTGGACCTGTTTCCTCATCTGTGAAAAGAGGGCAATGGGTTGTGTCTACCTCAAAGGGTTACTGCCAGCCTTAGAGATAAACATGAGTAGAGTGCTTAGAACGTGCTTAGGCATCGCAGGGAGCAGCTGAAATCCCAACCATCAGAAATAATTATCAATAGTTACTAGTCTCGGGACTTCCCTGGTGGCGCAGTGGTTAAGAATCTGTCTCCCAATGCAGGGGACACGGGTTCGAGCCCTGGTCTGTGAAGATCCCACATGCCGCGGAGCAACTAAGCCCGTGCGCCACAACTCCTGAGCCTGAGCTCTAGAGCCCACGAGCCACAACTACTGAAGCCCACGTGCTGCAACTACTGAAGCCTGCCCGCCTAGAGACGGTGCTCCGCAACGAGAGAAGCCACCGCAACGAGAAGCCCGCGCACCGCAAGGAAGAGTAGCCCCCTGCTCGCCGCAACTAGAGAAAGCCCGTGAGCAGCAACAAAGACCCAACGCAGCCAAAAATAAATAAATAAACAAATAAATGTATATATGTATATATATATATATATATAAATAAAAAGAGCAATAGGAGCATCTTAAAAAAATAAAAGTAATTACTAGTCTCCTACCTTTGAAGGAGACTCTCCCACTGACTCACCTGTGGGACACAGAAGCCCAGCCCCCAGCATAGGGAGGCTCATGGTTGCAACACCCCCAGGACACTCCGCCCAATCCAGCCCATCCCATTTACCCCGTCCTGAGGTTCCCCCCACCCCACCCCCAAGCACCCAGGCCAGGCTGGAATACCAGGCATTGTTCTGGATGCCTCTGTTTCCCTCATGTTCACCGCGCCCCCCGCCACCAAGTCAGTCTCGGGTCCTGCTTCCAAAGGTCTGTGAACTTGCCCCCTCCTTGCCACCCTCATGGCCATCCTCCTCGAGCCCCACTCGTATCCAGATGGATGGTACCCAGGCTTCTGGCCTCCAGGCTTGCCCCTCCCCCCAGCCCACATGCCCCCTGGCAGCCAGAAGGCTCTTTCTAAGGCCCACTGCCCCAGGGAGCAGCCTTTTGAGGCTCCTTCTGCCCCCCAGGAAGAAGTCAGAGTCCCCTGGGTTCATAAGACCCTGCCCATCGCTCTCTCATCCCTGCAGTCCCTCCTCCCTTGTGACCCCAAGTCTCATATCTAAGGGAAGCCTGGGTGCCCCTGATGGTGCTTCACACAATTGGGAAGTCATCCTTTGTGTAATTATCCACTTGGGGACGTCTCCCCTGGGCTGTGAGTTCCGTGAGGGCAGGGATGGCAAAGGCCTCTCACCTTGTGGTTTCCGGGGGCTGGCGCAGGCCTGGCACAGAGCCAGGGCTGAGTGAGGATGGAACAACTACCCGACTGGGCCAGTGCCAGTTGGGGCCTCTGCCTGGGGAGGACAGGGCCCCCACTACCCTGGGGGAGGTGTAGGCCCCCACTACAGCTTCGGGGCTGGCTGACAGCCCAGCCGCCTCCTGTCATCGCGGCGTCCAGACAAGGAGGCGGTCCACCCCCCTGCCCTGCACCCCCGCTCTACCTGCTGGAAGAAGTTGTAGAGCCTGGCCCGGAGGATGTAGACATCGGCATTGGTGGTGCCATGCTCCACCTCCTTGGTGACGAATGAGAGGCATTCACGATGCCGCTTGAGGGCCAGGAGACAGGCCATGCTGAGGGCAGAGGGCAAAGGTGCTCTGTCTGCCGGGTGAGAGGGACAGGTAGGGGACGCCGGGGAGGCAAAGGCCAGCAAGGACAGCCAGGGCGCTCACCATCGATAACGGAAGCAGAATTTCTCAGGCTGGAGCTCAGAGGCTTGAGAGAAGACGTTCAGGGCATCCAGAAAGGCGCATTGCTCGAAAAGGCACTGGCCCTGAGGACACAGAGAGCAGTCACTTCTGCTTGTGACCCCGGCCTAGCAGTACCCACGAGTTAAGGGATGGCCAGCATTGGGGTGGAATGACAAGGAACAGGGACAGAGCCCTTTAGATCTAGGAGAGACTTTAAGAGATAGAGACACAGATGGAGAGAGATCCAGAGCTGGGGAGACAGCAAGAGACAGAAATATACAGTTGATGACAGAGAGACAGCAATACACACAAAGGAACAAGGAAAAATAGAGAAAATCTGGGAGGTGGACCAGAACAGCAGATCTAACAGTAACAGGCTCCCACCTGGACGAGGGCTCCAGGTGCCAAGCCCTGTATTAAGAACTCGAACTTAGGGAATTCCCTGGTGGTCCAGTAGGACTCGGCACTTTCACTGCCGAGGATGTGGGTCGGGGAACAAAGATCCCGCAAGCTGCCCAGGTGCAGCCAAAAAAAAAAAACAACCCGAAAAACAAAAAACCTGAACTTATCTCACTGGGACCAGCTAACATTCCCCTTTTAGATGAAAGAACTGAGGCTCAGAGAGGTGACGTGACCTTTCCAAAGTCACACAGAAAGAGGACTGGACTCAGGGCCCCAACATTCTGGTTTTAAGAATGTTTCTTTTTCAGAATTGAATAATTACTGACATTAAAAACAAAGGCATTAAAAAAAAAAAAAAGGAGGAGGAAAAAAAAACAAAGGCATTAAATTTGTCAAAATGGAAAAAAAAACAGGACTTTGTTGGGATTTTATGGTTTAATATCATCTTTGTTTTGCATTGCAAATGGGGGGCACTCTTACCTTTTTAGTGCTTAGAGCCTGTGGACTCTAGGCCTGTGCTGCCCCATACAATAGCCACCTGCTTCCCGTGGCTATATAATTTCAAATCCATTCAAATTAAATACAATGTCAAAATTAGTTCCTCAGTCACACTCGCCACACTTCAAGGTCTCAACAGTTCCACGTGGCTAGTGGCTACCAGATCGGACAGTGATCATTGTCACTACTGCAGAAAGCTCTACTGGACAAAACTGCAAAACTGTACCCGGCCCTGGTGGTAAACAACATGGCAGGCGGGAGAGCTCATTAGCGGGGCAGCAGATGGGGACACAGACACAGGGACACGAAGGTCCCTAGGGAGTCAGGGCTGGTCTCAGGAACAAGGAAAGCCCCCCAGAGCTGGAGGGAGAGTCAGCAGGCCAGGGTGTGAGGTGGGGCCTTGTGGGCCTGGGGCAGCCCCAGGCACCTTCAGGTAAAGCACCAAGGTGAGCCGCTCCAGGAAGTCCGTGTTCTCTGGCTGGGAGGAGTAGGCCTTTCGAAGGTTCTGGGCAGCCGAGGAAAAGTCGCAGAGCTGGATGTAGGCCTCGGCTCTCAAGGCATAGAATTCTACCTGTGGGAGAGGGGACCTAGACTGCCGTTCCCTCCCCACAATCCGCCCTGAGGCTTGACACTCAGCTACCACAAGGACTTGGTGGCCCTGAGAGAAGGGGCCAGGCAGGTGCGACAGCGAGGGGTGAGTGCGGGGCCAGCAACTGCCTGTGCCCACCCAGGCCGTCCCCCTCACCAGCTGGGAGTCCAGGTGGAGGCCACGGGAGAAGAACAGCACGGCCACCTCCCAGTCTTCTTGCTCCAAGCACTGATGGCCTCGATGGTAGCTGTAGGGGCAGGGGGCACAGGCGGAGGGGCTGGCCCTGACTTGGGACCAGTCCAGGGCATACAGCTGGGGCTTCGGGAATGGGTTGGGAGGAGGGGGACTTGGGTAGGGAGACAAGAGGGGTAGACAGAGACCCAGGGAGAGGAGGCTGACATTCTTGGAGCTCATCCGGGCCAGCAGCCTTTTATCTGCTGAGGTGGAAGAGCCCTATTATACAGTTGAGCTCGCTGAAGCTCAGGGAGGGAGAGTAACTGGCCCAAGGCTGCAGAGCATGTCAGTGGCTGTGCAGGGTAGGAACCTGGGATCCCATGGCAAGGTAATCACTCACTACTCCCTGACTTTGAGGGGCACCGTTAACCCTGCAGGCTTTGGTTTTATATCATCAAAGTTCCGGAACACCTGGCTGGTCCCAAATATGCGCTGTAGGGTCCCCTTTGGCACTGGAATCACCCATGGCTTTGGGATGTGCTGTGAGGGAGCCTGATCAAGCCCCAGAGCATTCTGGAACCAAGAGACAGCAAGCTGGAGCAGGCCTCCAGAGACAGCCCCCACTCCGCTTACACGCTCTCCTCAGGTATTTTACAGGATGGAGGAGGGGTGGAAATGAGGCCTGGTAAGAAGCACGATCTGGGGTCTGGTGGCACTCCCACCCCTATTCCCCTAACCTCTCTCCAGTCCTGCCTCTGTCACCTATGGTCAAGGTTTCACGCTCACACTGGCCTCTGCCCTCCTCCTGGTCCCCCTCAGCTCCTACCTCCAGCTACTGACACCCAAAACTCTGCACCTCAGGCCCTGCCCCAAGCCACAGGCCCTGGGGGTCCAGCAGCTTCTTGCATATCCTGTGGGACCCTCACATTCAGCAGGCCAAACTGAGCACCTCACCTGACTTCTGCCCCAGGTTTTCCCACAGCGGTGAGTCCACCTTCTCTGCCAACCACCCAAGCCAAAGATCTATGTCCCATCAGTCCTTAAATCCTGTCTATCCCACTTCCTAAAGATCTCTTAGATCCCTCCTCTTCTCTCATCCTCTCATCTTGGCCAATGCCATCTCTGGCTATATGCCAGCCACCCCTCTGACCTCCCCACCAGCCACAGTTCCTAAGACCTCTGCTCTCTGCACAAGCAGCCTGGGACTTTATTGAATCGCACAAATGATCTTGTCTCTCCCGTACTTAAAACCTTTCTTGTGAACCCATACGTGGTCTCTTCTCCCCCGACCCTCTGCCTTTGCCTTAGCCTTCTCCCGCACCTCTCTGGACTCTGTCATGAGGCCCCTTCCAGGAGGACCTCCGGGCCTGGGCGGGCTCCCTCGCGGCCCTCACTTGCCTCCCGGCACCCACCCCTGACGTTGCTAGGCATCATCTCCAGGACGCCCACAGGCTCCGCCCCTCTAGCCACGCCCCCGGAATCCAAGGACTCCACTCCCTGGAATCCAATTTCAAACAGAGCCGGAAGGAGGTTAGCAAGTTTTTATCAGCTAGGGAGGCCGAGGTCGACAGCGGGAAAAGACTTGCCGGGTTTCCAAAGCGAGGCAGGGCCACAGCGGGGGCCAGAATACGGCTCCCTCCTCCCAATCCGGAGGTCAAACAAGCACTCCGCGAGCCCCACGACAAACCCCTAGGACTCGGTGGCGCGGTCCCGGGCAACTCGCGGGGGCGCCCGGCCCCGCCACTTCCGCCCCTCAGAAACATGGCGGCCGCGTGGCCCGCCCCGGATTGGACGCTAATGGCCGCCCCTGGATAGGTGGCGGCCGCGATTGGCCGAGGGCTGGCTGACGTCAGGGGGCGGGGTCTGGGCCACGAATTGGGGCCGCATGGGGCTGTTTGGCCTCTCGCGCGCAGGGCTGTGGTTGAGTCGGGCCATGAGTTGGTGCGTTTTGGAACCCCGGCCCCCGGGGAAGCGGTGGCTTAGTAGAGTGAGGGACGGCAGCGTAGGGTAGCCATTGTCTCCTGGGCAAAGCCCCCCCCCCCCCGCCCCAGTTCCTTGTCATAGTTTTATTATCAGAAATGGGTCCGATGCTCGGATGAGCTCCAAACTTCCAGGAGTTCCGCTCCTGCACTGGGGTGCCCTGCCCGTCCACCCCGGGGGCGCCCGTTTCCACTCGGCCTTCTGGAGTCTCCGGGGTTTCTTGGGCTTCTCTTCGTACCCCTAATCCACTCTGGCCCAGTTTTCCGTTTACCTTCCTCTGCTTTGGGTCCCGGAGGGCGCTGTGAGAAGGCGGATGGGGAGAGTTGTCGGGCCTCAGTTTCCCCGGTGTCGCCCGCAGGTGGCCGGCCTGGGGAACCCTGGACTGCCCGGCACGCGGCACAGCGTGGGCATGGCGGTGCTGGGGCAGCTGGCGCGGCGGCTACGTGTGGCGGAGAGCCGGGCGCGCGACCGGCGCTGTGCCGCCGACCTCGCCCTGGCCTCGCTCGGGGATGCCCAGCTGGCCCTTCTCCGGCCATGGCGGCTCATGAACGTCAACGGGCGCATCGTGGCCCGGGCCAGTAAGTTGAGGGCACCAGGGGTGGGCCGCCCGGGAGGGCGCAGGGGCCAGCGAGGGGATTCTGGGCTGCGGCAGATCAGTTCACCTGGAGCTCCAGGTGCCTGTTGAGCTCCAATTGCTGCCTGGCCTTGGGTGATTGTGAGAGTCTCAGTTTCTTCATACATGAAGTGGGGTTAATTGCGGCCCCTCCTCATGGGAGCATTGAGTCGGGACAACCCCCCTGGGCAGATCAGCGGTAACCAGGGCCACCGTTTCCCTGTGCAAGCGGAGCTGTTTGGACTGACTGCTGAGGAGGTCTGCCTGGTGCACGATGAGCACCATAAGCCGCTGGGGAAACTGGCTCTGAAGTTGGGAGGAAGTGCCAGGTGAGGCCCTGAGCTGGTCAGGGTGGGGATAGGGAAGCTGGCCTCCCAGCTGGAGTGGGATAGGGGTGCCGACCCCAGTCTCGGCAGGGGATGGGGTGAAGGGTGCTGACCCAAGGAAGCACTAACTGCTCCTCTCGTATCCCTTGAAGGGGCCACAGTGGAGTCCGTTCCTGTATTAGCTGCATCGACTCTAACATGAGTCCTGCACTGGGTCGGGTGGGCCGGCGCAGGGCCCCCGACACTCCTCACCAAAGCTCCCTGGGCCCCTCTGGCTCGCCCACAGGCAATGCCACGGCTGCGGGTGGGCATCGGGTGCCCGACACACCCGGACACAGTGCAGGGCTACGTGCTGGGCTACTTCGCCCCTGCTGAGCAGGAGCTGCTGCCTCCATTGCTGAGCGCCACCGACCTGCTCCTGGACCACGTCCGTGACCGAAGCCAGAGGCCTTCGTGCAGCCCCTGACACCAGTGGACTTGGCTGCTTGCCTGACTGTCGTGCCCACACACCCAGCCACGTCCACAGAGGTGCCACGCCAACCTGTGGTATCTGTTTTTTATATAACTCTTCTCTGGGCTGCCCCAGGCTGCCTGTGGATGGAAGCGGGAACTGCGGCCGGAACAGTCCATTTGGGGGATAGGAGGTTGGTCTTCTCTCTGTGTCCTACTTAGAAAGTAGGGAAACTTTAGGAAGACTAAACTTTTTGAACCTTTTTGGAGAACCGGAGGTATGGATCTGTAAGAATAAAGATGCCAGCTTGGAAGCTGAGGCCTACTCGGGGGATTCCCACCTCTCCCCTGCCGGCGGAGGAGGGGGCCACAGGACCCAGCAAGCCCCCCTCCCAGGGGATGTGTGGGCATGTCTTAGCCCACTGAGGGTTTGCCACACCTTTCTTCAGTCCATTTTACAGATGAGGAAATGGAGGCTTAGAGAGGTCCAGCCACCTCCCCAGGGCCACACAGCTGCAGCGTGGCAGAGCCATGATCTGCACCCAGGGCTGGCTGCCATCCTGCTGTCCCCAGGGACCCTGGCACCCTCACCTCAGGGCTGCTGTGTGCCCATAAGTTTCCCACACGGGTGGTATGTGAGAGCAGCCTGAGGTCCTCAGGGTTGGGTGGGATGTGGATCCGTCGAGGCACCAGGCCCAGGTCCCCTAGCTGGTAGGGTGTGACGCTGGACAGCTGCTGCAGCAGAGGCCCTGTCTTGAGTGGCTGGGTGCTGTACCGCCTGTGGGGAGAGGGCTGGTGTCATCACCTCCATTTCATAGGTGAGGAAGCTGAGATTCAGACAGGCTCTGGTGAGCCAGGTTTCGGGCCCAGGCTCAGCTGAGGACAGCCCTTGGACAAGTCCCGTAGCTCCTTCCTCTGAGGTCACACAGGGTCACTCACCGCTCCTTTGGTGGGCCACAGGACTGGCTCTCCCGGCGGGGGGACACAGCCATCTGGGGACTCAGGACCATGGCCGAGCTGAGCATGACCAGCAGGTGCTTCAGCATCTCCTTGCACTGCAGCTGGAACACTACATCGAAGTCACCATCCTCCTTGTCGGGCTGCATCTGCCGGTAGGGGTGCGGGCAGGCCCACGAGGTCAGGCCCTTCATGGCCCCAGCACCCACCTCTGGGAAACTCCAACCGCAGTGCCTGTTTCCTCAGTGTTCCCTGGCTGTGGTGGGATACCCATTCTCCAAATGGGAAGACTGAGACCCGAGGCCTTCCAGGGCCTCAGAGGACTCCATCCAGATCATTTGAGACCTTGAAGGGGTCTTTGAAGTGCAGAATCAGAAAAGGACAGACTTGCCAGGAATCTCACAGGGAATAGGCGGGGCGCCTGGCCTGGCCACCTCCGATGGCCCAGTTATCTCCGAGCAGTTTCTGTCCTTGGCTCCATCTCCCTCCCCCCACTTTCACCCACTTCCTGTTCACCTGCACAATGTCCTGTAGGAAGGTGGTGGCCTGGGCCAGGGCTGTCTCCAGGCTCGCCCGAACCTTCTGCTCTTCGGCCAGCTCCTGCTGTAGCCGCTGCCCCTCGGCCTGCTGACGCTCCAGCTGCAGGTTCAGCTGTTCTCTCTGGCTCCTGGGCCCCGGGACCAGGACAAGTCAGCCTCCTCCCCATTCTAGGGTGAGGGGCCCTCGGCCAGCCCCGGGCCTCAGCCTGTTTGACAGATGAAGCCTCAGGGCCCCTCTAGAGAGGGGGAGTCGCTGGCCCGTGTCACGTGGCCACAAAGGGAGGGGTTCCCACCTGCTCCCGCCGCCTGCCCTTCTGCGGGCCGCACCTCAGTGCTTGGTTGTCCTTCTGCAGCTGCGTGAGGCTCTGCTCCAGCTGGCTCAGCAGGAGACGCAGCTGCTTGGCCTCTGCCGTGCCCTGCTGCTGCTCGCGGCACTTCTCCGTCAGCATGAGGATGATCTGCAGTGTGGGCAGGTGGCCGTGCCCTGGGCCCACCACAGGCCCTCAGCCAGCCCTGCTCCCCTGGAGAGGCCCGCCGAGGCCCTGGGAGCCCGGCACCCTCTCTAGATAGCAGCTGGGTCCCCGGGGTTGGGTTCGACTTCAACCAGTTATGGGGGCTTTAAACCAAATACAAACCAGAGATGGGGCCAGAGCCCGCACAAGAAGGGCCCCATCGCCTCACAGCTACCTCCCTCAAGATTTGGCCCCTGGGGTCCACCCCTGAGGGGCTGTATTTGCCCTGAGGACAGGGCCCCTAGGGTTCCTTCCTGCTCTCCGTGCCAACCACCCCATGAGGCGGGCCTGGAGGGCACACCTTCTGGTGGCCTCTGCTGTGCCTGGCCATGACCTTCTGGGAGTTCTCCAGCAGCTCCAGCTGTCTGCACAGGTTGTCCTGGTTGCCCCTGAGCTGCTCGTTCTCCTGCAGCAGCTGCATGCCTTGGCGGGATATCTTGGCCAGCTGCAGGGTCATGGTGGTGTTCTCCATGATGGCCCGCTTGGTCGTGTCCCCCATCTGGCTCGTGGCCACCTTGCGGAACTCAGTGGCCACCACATTCACGCGCTGGATGATCTCCTTCTTCAATCTAACAGGAGGGGCGGGAGTGAGGGCGTCGGGCAGAGTGGGTACAGGCACCTCCTGCCTACACGGGGGTCCCCAGAGCGCCTAGATCTCTACATTCTCTCCCCCAGGAGGGGACAGGGCCACAGGCAGGAGGCTTTTTACTGTAGACCATTTGTACCATTTTGAACTTGATCAATGTAAATATTATTAATTATTAAATAAATAGAAGTTAAGTCACAAAAGGTGGCAAAAGGAAGTCCAGGGATTCTTCCACACTGGCGCGAGAACTGGGAACCGTTTCTTCCCTCCACCGTAAATCAGCCAGGGTTGTGAGCAGCAGCAGGTCGGGGCGTCAAGGAGCTAGTGCAGCCCCCCAGTTAGCAGCCAGGGCTGTCAGAGGTCTGCGGACCGGGCTGTGCTTGGCCCCGGTAAGGCCCGGCACCGGCCTGCCCACCTGTCCGCATCCAGCGCCGACTTCTTCTCCAGGGCGTGCACGTAGTCCTTGTGTTCGTTCTCCTGCTTCCGCAGCTGGTCCTCCAGCAACATGAACTTCTCCGTGAGCTCCTCTTTCTGCAGCCGGAACTCCTCCAGGGCTGCCAGCTTCCCCCCTGCTCCACCGCAGGGCACAGGCCTGGTGAGGGGCCGCCTCGGCAGGGCAGGGTCCCGGGGGTCTTGAGCAATGATGCCCCTAAACTTGCCGATCCAGTAGGGCCAGTCCCCTGTCCCCACACACGCCACGCATGGTCCTGCCCACCTTTATGGCTTAGTCTGGAATGCTCTTCTCCTCCACTCGTCTTATAAAGCCTGGGGTTCAAGGAGCCCCCCTTGACACTCTACTCCCGCCTCATGAAAGTGACAGTGACAACAATCACTGAATTTGAACACCTGTGGATCAGGCACTCATGCTGTCATTGAAACTCACAACCACCCTTGCCAGCTGGGTGACCCTGGGCAAGACACACCCCCTTGAAGTGCTTCCTCACCTACAAAGTGGCCGGTGGTGAAGGGATTTCCTGCCTCAGGATTGCTTGGACAATTACCACGGAGGATACACGTGGGAAGCAGCACGTAGCTGTTGTTACTCAAGGTAGACGTATTATCCCCATTTCCCAGGTGAGAAAACAGGGTCAGAGAGAAGTGCTAGCCCAAGGTCACAAAGATAGTCCGTGGGAGAGCTAGGGTTAGAGACCAAAGAAGCAGAGCCTTGGATTCCCCACCCCCGTGGCGTGTGCCCCCAGGCTCGCCGGCCAGTGCCCCTCACCAAGGATGATGTTCTCAGTGGTGAGCTGGTCCTTGGTCTCCTGGAACTCGTGGCGCACCTGGGCTAGCTGTGTCTCGAAGGCGTCCTTCTCCATCTCCTTGGCCAGCTGCAGGCTTTGGAGCTGCTCGTTGAGGTTGGTGATCTCATCCACCCGCTGGTTAAGCGTGCGCTTGAGGAAGGCCACGATCTCCTTCTTGTTGTTGGCCAGCTGCTCAAACTCCTGGCGAAACAGCTTCTCCTGCACAGCCAGCTCATCCCACTTCTGCTGGTACCTGAGGCAGGTGCGGGGCAGAGGTCCAGGGAGCTGGACAAGCCAGGCCTCCACGCAGCTAGGCTGCTCCCTGGACCCTCCCATATCAGGGCATTTGAGGTTCCAGCCTCATCTCCCACTGTGCCCCCTGATCAACGCTTGCGACCAAGCCAATGCCTGTGCTCAGCACTTTACATTCATTACATCACTAGAATGTAAGGTCTGTGAGGGCGGAGCCTCTGTCTGTTACATTCACAGCTGTGTCCCCAACACCGAGGACAGTGCCTGGTACGCAGTAGGTACTCTGTGTTTGTTGAATCCACAACAACCTATAAGGAAGTAGGTACTATGATGATTATACCCATTTCACAGGTGAAGAAACTGAGGCGCAGAGGGATGAAGCATCTCTGAGTTAGTAAAGGGCAAAACCAGAACTTGAACCCAAGTCAGTCTGACCCCAAAGTCGAGGCTCTCAACCATAATGCTTGCTGCTGGCTCTGCGCCCTCCTTAATACTTCTGGACTTTGCAATCCCAAGCCTTTGCACCTGTGATCTTCCTTACCCTCCTCCATTGAGTGAACCCCTGTGTTGTCGCCTCAGTGGAGTCTGCTTGGCCCTTAGCAGCATTTGTGGCCCTTTCTTTGGTGCCCTCCTGTAGGTTGACCCTTGTCCCACTGGGAAGTCAAGAACTGACCTCCTCCATCTCTATTTTGGTGGCCTGGCAAATAATAAGTACGCAATAGACATCTCCCAAGTACATTCCATCTGGTGTCTCAGCTTGAGGGAAGCTTGTGCATTTTTAAGAGTATCACGTAAACAATTTTTTGGTTTCCAATGGAATAATTGATAGAAGTTATTTGGAAAGATGTTTTACTTCACAATTGACTCAACCAGCATCTTTTTTTTTTTTTTAAGCCGCACTGCACGGCTTGCAGGATCTTAGTTCCCTGACCAGGGATTGAGCACGCGCCCTCGGCAGTGAAAGTGCAGAGTCCCAACCACTGGACTGCCAGGGAATTCCCACAACCAACATCTTTTTTATGGCTACTGCACACAGGGCAGTGCAGGGTACAAAGCTGAATGACCTGATCTGTGGAGCAAGGAGGCATCCTGGCGTGGCGAAGTCAGGGGCCAGGGTTCACATTCTGGAGCCTCTTTTTTGGGGTGCCTTCCTCTCCCTGAGCCTCAGTCTCCCCACCTCTATAATGGGGATGACATGAGGGCCTCTCTCTTGGGACCATTTTAAGGACGCAGTGAGCGCCAGCACAGGAAGGTCTCAACATCAGCTGTGAGGATCTGCAACATCACCTGGGGAAGACCCTCTGCCTACTTGTCACCAAAGGGGTGTGTCTTTTAAGGGTCACCCTGAGACTGGGCTAGTGCATCATAACTGAGAGGAAACCAGTGTAAAAATAAGAAAAGTGGGCAAGTGAACGTGTCTCAGAAGAGTTAGAGAATCCCCCCTCCACCCACCACCACCCATGTCTCACAACCCTCCTCATTTACATTTGGGGAAACTGAGGCCCAGCATGGACAAGTGGGCTTAGCAGCTGGGGAAGCCGGTGGGGCCCACAGATCAGGGAATCATGGCACAGGCTGGGGGAGGGGGCAGGCAGAAGGAGGGACACGTGGTCACGTGCCTGCCAGGGGGCTGCCATTTCCAATTCATCCCACTGATTGAACTCTGCCATCCTATAAAATGCATGGTCCCACTGGGCAGCGGTGAGGCACGAGGGAGTGGTGCTTGCCTGGGGTGGGCTCGCACTGAGACCCCGGAACTCTGGGGGCTGAGATGGAGCGGGAAAATCCATTTTGCCTCAAAGTATTACCTAGGAGGAAACTGAGGCTGGGGTAGGGTGGGATCTGGACATCCCATGGGCGTCCAGAACATAGGTCTAGGACCCCCTGGCTGAGCCTGCACAGCGGCCAGCTCTGACCTATCAGGACCGCCCTACCCGCCCACCCACCGGGCCAGCCTGTCCTCCAGGTCGCGGATCTGGATGTGGTAGAACTCCCGGATCTCCTCGCTTATGGGCATTTCCATGGGCTTGTTGGCCAGGCTGGGATCCTTCTTCCCACCCTTCTTCTTCTTGACCTCGGGTTCCTTGGCCCCCTTGCCTGCCTTCTTTTTGGGAGCCATGGCTGTGCGGCAACCACTACTCCAGGGCCCCTTTAAGAGGCCAGGTGGTTGCTAAGGAAGTTGGCCCCATACATAGCAACAAGCTGAGGATGTGAGGCAGGGCTTAAAGGGACCTTCCCTCTTCCTGGCGAGGCTGGGCTTCAGAGACCAGCCTCCTGCTCCGAGGCCAACGGCGTCACAGGGGCCCTAGGCCTGGGTGTCCCAGGCCATGGCATCTCAGAGATCAGGACGCCAGGCTCACAGGACGTTGTTTTGTGGAGACCCCTCCTTCCCTCAAGTGGAAATAAGTGACATGGGAATATTAGAGTAAGAGCCCTAGAAATCACCACCCTGCCCCTTTGTGCCCATTGGGAATGGGAGGGGCTTCTACAGAGCTCCCCCCACCCCCACGCCGCTCCCGGGTCAAGAAGCCCCTCCCTCTGAGCCCAGCTTGTTCATTCTTTGGTGATGCAGCTACACAGCAAAATCATTCTTTCAGGGCTTCCCTGGTGGCGCAGTGGTTGAGAGTCCGCCTGCCGATGCAGGGGACACGGGTTCGTGCCCCGGTCCAGGAAGATCCCACATGCTGCAGAGAGGCTGGGCCCGTGAGCCATGGCCGCTGAGCCTGCAGAGCCTGTGCTCCACAACGAGAGAGGCCACAGCAGTGAGAGGCCCGCGTACCGCAAAAAAACAAAACACAAGCAAACAAACAAATCATTCTCTCAGTTCACCCAAAGCCGGGTGGAGAGGCGGTATGGTAAGAACTGGATGTTTTCTATCAGAGGCTCCCATGCTGGGGTCCCAAGATGTCCCAGTCCAGAGGCTGGTTCAATTTTCCACAAAGCTCAGGGGAAGTGCGCCCATGCTGACCCCGGCAAACAAAAGCCCGTTCTGTAGCTTTGGTCTGGGGCGGCAGCATCCTGGGTCAGGAGGGCAGTCGGTGACTGGTTGGCAGATGCCCTAGCTGGCAGCCATGTGCCCCAACCAGGCTCTGGCCCCTTCAGGCTACTTCTCCTGGCCCTCATCTCCAGCCAGCCACGCCTGCGTGCCTGCTGTGTCCACCCAGCGCTTGTGAGCCGAGGCACTCCCTGGGACAGTGGCCGGGTCCTGTCTAGCCCTGTTGTCCCAGGGCTCGGCAAAGGCTCAGCACTGAGCAAGAGATGGCTGCTGCCCCTCCCTAACAGTCGGATGGCTGGACAAGGGGCAGCTCAGTGTTACTTCAGCAGCTGGGGTTGGTTTGAGCAGCCAGATCTTGTAAACAGTGGGCTCCTTGGGATGGGTGCAGGGAGACGCGGAGGTGGGTGTTTGGCAGTGAGGCAGCCTGCAGCGGTGGTTGGTTAAAGCAGGCTCCAGTTCGGGTACCGTTTCTCACATCCCATGTAAGAGACGTCTTACATCTTGGGCCAATGGCCTGACCTCACTGAGCTGTAAAACAGGGAGACCACGCTGTGGACTGAAAGTGACCTTGTATGCGAAGTACCTGGTGCGGGGGTCTGGCCCAGGGGTGCAGCAGGCGCTTAACAGGCGGCATGTGATGTTGCCATCAGCGGAGCAGGTGGGTGAAGCTCCAGCCTGCTCTGTGTGTGAGCAGCCTCTGGGATTTCCAACATCCCAGCACCCCCAGCCTGGGGTGGTCTGTCTTTCCCAGAATATCTGTTCCCTGCAGGCTGGGGCAGCCCTGGGAGGGCCGCCACACTTGTGCATGGGCTTCAGCCTTTGCACAGACTCACAACAGTGCAGCGAGTCCTGGGACTGCAGACGGGGCGACACCGAAGCCCCAGAGAGAGACTGACCTGGCCCAGCGCCCGAGACCTGGGGCCAGCAGGGGGCCTGCCCCTCTAGCCCAAAGCAATGCCCCCAACTCCGGCTGGACACCGCCCTTCCCCCACCTGAGCAGGGCATGGGGGACCCCAGAGGAGCCCAGCCCAGGCAAAGCTCCTCCATGGTGCCACCCCAGTGCCCTTCCTCGTCACGCCTCTCAGGTTTCTTCCTTCTTTTACCTGAAGCACATCTCAGGAGTTAGCTCTGGGTCCCCAGCCCAGTGGGACAGCATGACCAGCAGCCCCCTCAGGCTGCCTGGAGCCCACAGAAGGCGTCAGCTTTGGGACCTGTACCCCCTCCTTTGTTAGCACCAGAGTCGCCCCTGGGGGTCGCTGGGGCCAGGCTTATAAATGCACTGCACTCACATGGCAAGAGTGACCAGTAGGGCTTCCGGGCCAGCCTTCCAGATGGTGGGGTGGGGAAGGAGATGCTCCAGGTCCAAGGATATCCCTTTCTGGGGCTTGTTTGGAGAGCCTTCCCAAAGCTCCCTATTCTGGGACCCCAGACTCGTCCTCTTCCCCTGGGACACTTTCTCATGACTGCTTCTGTGTCCTGCTTGGGAACTGGTGTTGGTGGCCCGGAACTGCTGGAGCTGCCAGACCGCAAAGTCCGGCAGCCGCTCCGGCAGCCAGGTCTTCTGATAGGAGTGGGTACGGCGCACAAAGGCCAGCAGACTGCAGCGTCAGCCCAGGGCAGTGGCCCGTGGACTGGGGGCTCTGCCGCCTCTAGGAGGTTCTGCAGAGAGGAAGCCCAGCCCCGAGGGAGACTGCCTGAAGCCTTGCCCACCTCTATGGAGCACACAACATGAGCGATTCATTCATTCAGGGTGTGTGTGTGTGTGTGTGTGTGTGATATAATACCACCCACCACTAGTGTAAGCTCACGAGGACCCAGTCTCATTCGTGGCTACATCCCCAGAGCCTAGGGTGAAGGCTGGCACATAGTAGACGCTCAGTAAATATCTATTAACTGAGTAAGACAGCCTGCAGCCTGGGTGGGAGTTTGGAATGGCACAGTAAAGGAGCTCGATGGACCCTCCCCCCTGCAAAACCGCAATTTAATTGGTGAAGATTATTTTTTAAGAAAGAAACAATCATTTAAAGTGTCTGGAGGTAAAAATAAACCTATTTACAAAACAGAAGGAGTCCCAGATGTAGAAAACAAACTTATGGTTACCAAAGGCAAAGGGGGGGAGGGATAAATTAGGAGATTGGGATTAACATACACACGCTACGATATATAAAATAGATAACGAATAGGGACTTACTGTATAGCACAGGGAACTCTACTCAATATTCTGTAATAACCTATATGGGAAAAGAATCTAAAAAAGAATGGACATACATATATGAATAGCTGATTCACTTTGCTATACACCTGAAACTAACACATTGTAAATAAACTATACTCCAATAAAAAATTTAAAAAATAATAAAAGTGTATGGAAATTGTTCTAAGGGCATACAGTAGATGCAGAAACATTTATGAAAATCTACAACATCTCTGCAAGAATGAGTCGTGGTATTTGAGCAATGACGTACTTCATTATCAGCTGTGATATATAGTATTACATATAATAATATGATAATATGTAATAATAAAGTATATATACATATTTACTTTTTGCCTTGGATTTCTGACACAGGGCTCCTAAAACCCTTGAAATTTCCTGAGTGAAAGGAGTGTCTTTTGCTATTCATAACAAGCCCCTTTCCACATACCTGAGTTTATTAGAGGGTTAGAACTTTCAGCAACTACCAACATTTAACATTTATTTATTTATTTTGGCTGCACTGGCTCTTAGTTGCAGCATGTGAGATCTTCATTGCGGCATGCATGTGGGATCTACTTCCCCGGCCAGGGATTGAACCCAGGCCCCCTGCACTGGGGAGCACAGAGACTTACCCACTGGACCACTAGGGAAGTCCCCAGACAACCCTGTTTAAATCTAGGCTCTGCCATGTACCAACAGGGGAACCTTGGCCAAGTTCCTTTGTCTTTGTGCCTTTGTTTCCCCATGTGTTAGTAGGGTTAATAATGACATCTAACTCCTAGAGTTGTTGAGAAACTTCAGCAAGATACGTATAAAACACTCATGTCTGGCACATAATAAGTGCTCAATATACATTAACTACAATGAGAATTACTATCTATATGATTTTGAGTCCATGAAGCACTTTTAAGCCACTGATTCATTGTGTGATTGGGGCTATAAGGCAACACAATAATAACCATCCTCTCCTCATGGGTAGCCACTATCCTGACTTTGGTATATTTATCATTCTCATGCACGTTTTTACACAGTTACATCATAGGTATCCATAAGTATTCTATAGTACTTTTTATGAGGTTTAAAAACCTTACACATTCTGTATGTATTCTGTAACTTGTTCACTCAACATTAAGTTTTTGAGGTTTATTCATGTTGATATATGTAGGTCATGCATTTTTAACTGCCTTAAGAGTAGTCATTGACTGAATACACAACAATGTATCCATCCTCTAGTTGATGGACATTTGATTGTTTTTTTTTCCAGTGTGTGTGTTTACTCTTTTTCCCCAGACTTGGCTGAGAATAATAATCACACCATCAACACTGACTGAGTGCTTACCGTACTCACCGTAGGGCCAGCTCAGCACCGTTCCTCCATGGGCATCACTCACAGGAGGGGATCAAGTCCCTCATCACGGTCTTGTGGAACGAGGTCCAGGTGGATGTGACCCAGGCCGGCCTGATGCCGAGGTCTGTGCTCCTAGTCACTCCGCCATTCTGCCTCCCAGGAACGAATGCCTGGTGTCACCGAGTGGGTGTACAGGCCCCTCAGCAGGGTCTGGCTGAGACCCACAGCCTAGACCTGAAACTCCAGAAAGGCAGAGGGACTGGCTGCAGCTCACAGACTCTCCTGGTTCAGGATCGCCCAGTTACTATGCCTTGGTTTGTTGCAGAACACCCGGCCCATGCAAGAATATTTAACACTACTGGAGACTTTTTGGAGGAATGGTCTGCAGGCTCCATTTGTGCTGTGTTACAGGAAAACCAGGACTTCTTCCAGGAGCATAAAAAGGGCCATGCTTGTTTGCCACTGGGTGGTGGTGGTGAGGGGGTGGAATGGAAAGAGGCGCCAGAGACCCCGGGTCAAACGATGTCGGGAACAGTTAGAGAGACTAACAAGCCACGACCGTGGGCCTGGCGCGGACACACGGCCCCGGGGAGAAGGAGCAGACAGTACTGGCTTTGCTTTAATGTAAACTCAGTTTAGAACAATTTAGAATTGAAGAATTCTGATCTTGGATCTCACTCCAATGCATTCTGGGTACCAGTGAGGCAACTACTAATTTAAGAAAATGAGAGTCTGATGCTTTCCTGCTGGAGTGAGCTTTGTGACACGCGGGATCTTAGTTCCCCGACCAGGGATCAAACCCATGCCCCCTGCAGTGGAAGTGTGGAGCCCTAACCACTGGACCACCAGGGAATTCCATTCAGCTCCTTCATCTGTAAAATGGGGAGAGCACCCACCCAAAAGACAAGGTATACAAGGGGGCCTGACAAGGAGCAGGGACTCAATAAATGTCATCATTACCTCCCTTAAGGCAAGTCTCACCAGACAATAGCCTGGCTGTGGAGATGCACCTTCCACCAACTGGCCCTGACGTGTTGGATTTCTTAACAGTATGAGGGAGATTAGAATTTGAATGAGGGTGGCTGGGGACAAAAGGGTAGAAACGGAAGATCCTACAAAGAACCCCACACCCCTGCGCCCAGTATTCTAGCAGGTTTCCAGTCTGACTCCAACCCTAACTTAAGGGTCCCCTCCCCACTGGGACCAAACTCATCACAGTCTCTCCAGGTCACCAACAGGCTTCATGACCGGCAGGATACACTTTTCCGATCTGGAAATAAGTTCATCGGAAGGCTAGATGGTGTGGCGGCAGGGATGGAGGAGGACAGCAGTAACACAGATAAAATGACCTCATCACGTGCCCGAAATGCACTGGCACCAAATGCTCGAGTGGGGCGCCACCTGCCAAGACAGAGCCATGCTGTCTCTGCGATAGAGAGACATTCTATATACAGAGACACAGGACGCTGGAAGAACTGCCTGGTCTCAGGCAGTGTAGTACCCACTTCATGGATTGTCTCCAGACTCCAGGTAGCTCTAGATCCTAATGCAAGTAACAGTGAATGGATCCGGAAGGCTCCGAGCCACAGCCAGGGGTGGCTGGGCTCCTCCCCAGTGGACCACTGACAAAGCCTTTCTCCTTCCGCTCCCCAAAGTAAAACCAGGCCGCGAGTCACCCTGGACACCGTGAATGGGCACTGATTTATTTATTAGACTCGAGTGCTTTAGTACAGAACAGTACAGAGATGATACATGTTTGTGCTTCAATACTTTCAAACACTGAGATTCTGATAATTTCAAGGTGAACAAGTTTCAAGACAGACTAGCTTTTTTTTTTTTAAATATCCTTTTGATAAATTATTTTTATATAAATAACAGAGAAAGGAAAACCAACATGTCGGACAAACAAGGTCCTGAAGCATGAGCATCGATCGTTTGTTTGGTCAAGGGCAGGGGACAAAACAAGCAGTAACAAGAAGAAACAAACCAAGGCAGGTCCCTACAGTCTGTCCTAAGGAAATGAGATCTTGTAAGGGGGGAAGGGAGACAGACCTGAAAACTAATCTGAGTGCAAAGGGGAGATTTCAAAGCCTTGAGAAGAGAATGCCACGATGCATCTAACGGGGCTGGTGAGGAGTATATTCTGAAAGGGAAGTGAGGGCCGCGGATAACTAGCACACAGCACGTTGGCAATGACGACGCCACAAGACAGTAATATACACACACGGTTTGCAGGGGCTAAGGGGGTGGGTGGGGGTGGGCGCGGGACATTTTTGTGACTTCCACTGTCATTATAGTTCACAACAGCAGCAGAACAAATAGCGCGCTCCCTTCCGGAGAACGAGCTGCCGAGTCCTGAGGGCGACGAGACGTCCTTCCTGCCTTTGCTTCTTTAATGTCTGCATCAGAGCTAAGCCTTATACAGCTACGTTTTTATACAGAGAATAAAATGATCGTTTTCTCTTACAAGCACGACAACATATGACCCCACACTACACAAAATAAAGTGTTAGCAAGTATCTTAAACGGAGGATAACCTGAGTGGGATCAGGGTCTGGATAAGTCCACTGGGCTACTCTTCAGGTGGTTTGAAGTGTCAGGGGCACAGACCGTGCTCTACAGGAAAGGGACCTCTGACCAGGAGCCTGCGGAACTCACTCTGCTCTGGTTCGCTCCTGTCCCGTGAGCTCTACCCAGGCTGACCCTGCTGAGAGCAGCTCTGTCGGGGGTGATGCCTGGGGAAAGATGGCGTCTGGTCTGAAGGACCAGGTCTGACTGCTTCTCCAAGGGACCCAGGTCCCCGGTGGGGGCTTGCTCCTCACTCATCTGGGGACAGTGACAGACCACAGAACAGGATCACAGCGCTGCGGCAGCGGCCAGGGAGGGAGCCACGACAGGCACCCAGCCTGACTTCCCGTGGACGCCCCCAGCCCCTACCTCCAGCACGGGGGAGGGGGGGAATGAACCCCCTGGGGAGGGCAGAGGTCGACTCCAGCTCAAACCTCTCGAGATGTCACCTGAGCTTCACTTCCAAGCTTATCTGGATGAGAGCTGGCACTGAGGGGTAGGAACTGGAGTGAAGATAACAGATTAATCCTCAGTTTAAAATACTCCAAGAACGGACATCTCAGTGATTCCCAACAAGAACAGGAACAATCCCAAATGGGTTTTTAAAAACACCCAAACATCTACCTTCCCATACGCAAGCAATGTGCACACGTCACGCTGGCTTATGTACAAGGTCATAAAATCATGACCAACGGGGAGCAGGTGTCCATTCATCGTCCTAAGCAGTTCAGAAACCCTCCAGCAGCACGTCCCTCACACCGAACATCTCCAGGATACATCTAGAAGGTACTCTTTTTTTAAAAAAACACAATGCATTCTTTTGTTTCAAACGAGAAGAGGGCATCACCAAACACGAGAACGCAGCTGGCGACAGTGCCGGCCGGGCGTGCAGAGCTGGGGCAGGCGATGGAGGGAGAAGGGGGTCAGCAAAGGAACCGAGGCGGTCAGCGGTGGTCAGGGCTGCGAGCACTTTGGGGAGAGGGTTCGGTTTTTGGAGGCGTGGCTTATTCTTTAACTGCTTATTTCTTCGTCTGTTTTATTCAGTTTCTTCAGCGTGTCCAGCAGTTTCTGTGGGGTGAGAATGTGCGTGGATCCTGGAGGAAGGCAGAAAAGACCGTGAGCTTGCCAGCTCCGGTTTCGAACACTTTCCCCTTTCCTGCCCTGTTCTATCCCCAGAGCTGTAGCCGTTCCCCCTCCCCCACCCAGATGCAGGGAGGGTTGGGGACTGGGGTTTGGGGCCTTGTCACAGTAGGCCTGGGAGGCATGTGAGGGCTGTGGATAAACAGAACACACCCTCTGGCTTGGGCAGGGTCCCGGGCTGTACCAAGGAAGGAGCCCGCCTCTCCATCAGTGCTCAGCGCTGCCATCTGCCAGGGGACAGGGCAGCTGCACTTCTAATTCTCTCCTGAACTCAAGGTGAAGCCAGGGAGAGAAGTTCCAAACCACACAGCCGGGGAAGAGGCTGGGAATGGGGCAGGGGTTAGCAGGGGGGACTGTGTGTGGTAAGAGTGGTGCAGGTAGGGAGGAAGAAGAGGACGGGCAGAGCACCTGGGGGAAGCCACTGCCTTCCGGGAGCCCGCTGGCTGGGACTGCGTGGTGGGAGGGACCTCAGGTGTGAAGGGGGAAGGGCCGGGGTACCTGAGGCCTTACCTTGCAGAGACCGCGCATTGTAAGAGGTTAGAAATGCTTGCAAAAATTTAAGCTAATGGAATTAGATATACTTCTACTGCAAAAAGAAAACAGAAAAAAAAAATGAAGTCCTTTTTCATAAGGAGAGAGAGAGAGATCTCGTAAGTGCAGTAAAAAAAGATGCATGGATCGTGTGGTTTGAACATGGACTTAAACAGAACAGGAGTGACTGGCGTGTGAGCATGAGGCCTGCATGCATGCAGCAGTAGGCTTCAAAGAAAGAGATCCCGGTGGGAGAGAAGAACTGAACAAAAGAGACCCGTACTTGAAAATGTGCCTCCCTGGAGATGCGGCCAAGTGAGTGGGCCTTCACATGAGGAGGGGACCAGAAACCACGGGATGCCAGATTTTCCACCCTGAGGGCAGGCAAAAGAAGGCTCTGGCTGGCTTGTTGGGAGTGATTCCAAATACCAGGGTCCCTATGCCTTTGACCGCTACTTGCTCAGCTGACCTGTGACTGCTGGCACTGCAGCCTGGAGCCTTCCTGGTCAGTCCAGACCAGAACACTGGTGAAGCCCTCTCTGGTGTGAGAGGCTTCTTAACATCCTGTTCTCTGCAGCTCAAGCCGCAGCCCCCACCAGGGCCTGCTGAGTGAGGAACCAGTCCCCAGCTACTTCCCCGAGGTGCGGAGTGGGATGCCCTGAGAGTGCAGCCTGCGCCAGCCCCTGCGCCCAAAGCTGACTCATTCTGCAGACTCGAGGCTCCTTTGGCAAATGTGACACCGGTTTCAGCAGTGTGACCCCCTCTCCCCCGAAGACACTCAATTCTGTGACCTTATCTTTCTACTAGTCCTAAAGGTCACAGGCTGCTCCACAAATGAGGAAACAGGAATAAACGTTACCAAATTCTGACCAGAACCACTGGCAGAATGAAAGCCTTCCAAATCTCAACTCGATGCAGCAGTCTGAGTGTCTATACCTGAAAGACAGCTGCTGGGAACTCCGTGCGGGGGATTAGCTTGGGGGCTACCTAGGCTAAGGCAATGCATGTGCCAGAGAAACTGTCCCTAACGTCCTCCCTTGCAGCCAAAAGGCCTCTGAGCAGATGCCTATCCCAAGGTGTCCCCTACCCTTGCTTATGTGCAGATTCAGGACTTGGAGGGAGGCCAGAAGGAGGTGAAGGAATCCACGCTTCAGAACTTCCGGATATTATCTGATTGCTGACCATCTGGTGTTCCCAATCTTTGACCGAAAGCAGAAAACTTCCAGGACCAACAGTATCAGGCAACAGTTCCGGCCCTGGGCCCTAACTATCAATACCTGGTCTCTTTAAAGGATGCAGACCAGCTGGTGTTAATCCGAATCACCTGAGGGCCAATTCTTGCCACACAATCAGCTGTATCGCTTCAATACCCTGGTCAAGCTTTTTACCACCACAAACATTGCAAATGTTCTCACTTGAACCCACAGGTGGCTGACCATGTAGGCCCTCTAGAACAGCAAGTGGGTTCTACTGCTCTGAGGGTCCCTCTTACTCTACATAACTGCAACACTGAACCGTGAACGGTGGTCTCCAAAACAAAGTCATCCAGACTGTCAAAGCTGGGGGCCAGACACACTGACCTCCACCAGGACAAAGTCCTTCCTTCCTCACGGACGGCGCCTGAAAACCACAGGAGTTCCCACAGATCAGCTGGTCGAGCTGTTCCTGGCTTTGGCTGAAACAGTCCTGCTGACTCAGACTACTGAGGGCAGTACCGGTGAACGACAGGTTTAAATTGGATATTTAAGAGCAGCCCAGGTGAGTTTGATGATCTGCCAGACGTGGAAGACAGTGGTCCTGCCCACCCACATCCAAGACGCCCAGCGTGGTGAGGCGTGTCGGTGGCACAGCCAGGCCCAGAAGCCATGCCACTGCTCTCAATTCTGGGGGCCCTGTGGCTTCCTGCCCCAGGAGGGGATGTGTAAGGGAATGCTGAAAAAGCAGCTGGGCATTGGATCAGCTCTGCGTTCAGATTCAAATCTGAGTCCCACTGAAAAATGAAACTTATCTGACCCCGATCTAGAATAAAGCAAAGTACTCAACATAATAATAATAAAAAAAAAACTCTCCCATGTTAAGTGCTCTGTAATAGGTCTAAGCCAGCCTTTCGGAGCCCTTTCATCAGTTCCTGAGGCCTCCTGGACATTCCCTAATGGTCAGTACTTTTAACATAAACCACCTAGAGCACCGAGGTGAAGATCTAATCAAAAGATTTCATTTCAGGGATTCCCTGGTGGCGCAGTGGTTGAGAGTCCGCCTGCCGATGCAGGGGACACGGGTTCGCGCCCCGGTCCGGGAAGATCCCACATGCTGCGGAGCGGCTGGGCCCGTGAGCCATGGCTGCTGAGCCTGCGCAGTCCGGAGCCTGTGCTCCGCAACGGGAGAGGCCACGACAGTGAGAGGCCCGCGTACCGCAAAAAAAAAAAATAAAAGAGATTTCATTTCTTAGACAGTTGAGAGAAATGGTGGATTGATTAGTGGGCACTGAGCCAAGGCTTGGTGGCATCTGTGCACTTCAGTTATCCATGCCCACTCCCTTCAGCCCAGCCCTGGGGAGCCAGCCTCGGCTCCAGGACAGAGAGGGGCCGGGAGGAGAGAGCGGGGCCAGGAGGATGGAGCACAGCACTGGTACCCACACAGGGCCCACGGCAGACGCTCGTTCACTGCTGAGCAGGGGAAACCCATCCCTTAAAAGCTAAGTTCCTGCAAACACCAATGTGGGGGAGGAGACCACCCAGCCTCGCTAACGCCCTGCAGTGTCCTCAGCTTTGGTCACCCGGACAATCGCAACAGAAGTGGGCAAGTCGGAAGGCTCACCTGCTTTCTGACCTCCCTGGTATGAGGGCTCTGTGCCTCACTTTTTCTTAACTGAACTCTCTAAAATCCAACACTGTTCAACAAAGCATTTCAGAAGCCAGGAGCAAACAGCCAGAGTCTGTTCGTGCTCGCTCTGCTCTGATGGCAGCTGAGGCCTCTCTGTTGATTGAACATAAAACAGAGGAAGCAGTGTGCAAAGAAGAGGCATCTTCCAAAGCAGGGAATCCCAGAATGAATCCTAGCAGGAGCCCCTGGGGTCTGGGTTTGTGATTCTTTCTGACTCTGCAAGTGGTCTGTCATTGCTCACTTGTCCTTTGAGAAGCCTCGAAATACATCTTGCAGCAGATGCCGTCCACCTACCTGCCATCTGCACAAGAACCAGATGCCTCTGATTACGAACCTACCAAGGTGCTGCTGAACAACGGCTGTTTTTTAAGTCACTTTTATTGACCACTCAGTGGCCTCGCTTCCTAGGGTGAAGGCAGCCTGGGCAGGATGGCAGGTAGCCCGGGGCCACAGCCAGCCCCGCTGTCCTGGCTCACAACCACTTGCTGCTTCTCATCTCCCTACTGCCCTGGGGCAGCTATCTCCGGCCCAGGCGAAGAAAGAGGAGCTAAACAGCACAGCCTCCGGTGCAGACCTTTAGAGCAAGCCCTTCGTGGATGGAGCTTATTCTCTTTAAAAAAAACAAGCACACTTCTGATGTTACCCAGCCAGGGTTCTGATGTCCATTCCCCCAAGGGTTGCCAGAGAGTGTGCCAGAGTGCTGCCTGGTTTAAGCCACCAACTGAACGACTGCATTACAGAGCCCAAGCAGCCTCGGGCCCTGCCATCCAGCCTCCCTGTGTTCTGTGTGCTGTGACCCAGTGGGAACGACCTCCCCCAGTCACACAGGTGCTTGTGGCCAAGCTGAGGCTAGAGTCCATGCCTGTCCGCTGCTCACTGACAGGTGACTCACACTCTGTAACTCACAGGGCCACGTTTCAGCCCGGGGTGGGGGTGGGGACATTTCTAGGGTGCATCCTCAACAGAGTAGAGGAAGTCAGGTACACAAGACGTGGCCTCATCACAGAACGTGTAATGAAACTAAAGAATGACTAATGGTGCAGTGAGGTCTTCAGGGTCAGTCTGCCATCTGAACAGGTCAGGGGAGATTTCCAGCACAAAAGAAGGGTGGAAAGAGAGAGGAAGGAATGAGGACAAGAACAAAACCTGGGTAATCTGCCAAACTGACAATGGGTTCCCGGGTAACTGAGATAAAGGCACGAGCATGGTGGGAGAGAAGACGCTCTTTAAAAACAGTACATAGGGCTTCCCTGGTGGCGCAGTGGTTGAGAGTCCACCTGCCGACGCAGGGCACACGGGTTCGTGCCCCGGTCCGGGAAGATCCCACATGCCACGGAGCGGCTGGGCCTGTAAGCCATGGCCGCTGAGCCTGCGCGTCCGGAGCCTGTGCTCCGCAACGGGAGAGGCCACAACAGTGAGAGGTCCGCATACCGCAAAAAAAAAAAAAAATTAAAAAATATAAACAGCACATAGCGTGGAGAACAGATTTCTACCCAAAGGCTCTCAATCTGACCAGGAAACTCCAGTGGGAGAGAGGGGTATGATTCTCAACTCTCGAAAGGATCCACAGGAGAATTAAAATAAAAAACAATTACTGAAAGAGCAAATGACTGTTAAGTGCTGTTTTTCCCAGAGGAACGGGAGACATGAGCTCTTTCCACCGGTGGCTGGAGTTCACCATGTACAAGGTGGCTTATGACCCCATCACCCCTTAGAAATTGTTCCTCAGGATAAATGTCTGTCCTGGGAAAAAGGTATTGACATATCTAACTACCACTGACTGGGAGTCTACCCTAACGCCCTCTGCCAAGCTTTCCTCATGATCGTGTGCCAACTGGCATCTCCACTGGAGTGCTGCCTCGGACAGGACTGTCCCCTGGACACCTGTTGATCTCACTCTCGAGTTCCCATGCCACATCACAGCCTGGAGGCTGCCTGGTGTCCTCTGCCTTGTGCCCACAAATTCACCCCGGGGCCAGCAGGCTGGGGCACAGCGCCTGTGGCATCCCTCCACGTCCAGCTCCCTCTGGAGGACTGCGCACAGCAGTTGTGATTGTTTCTGGTCTAAAGCCCAGAGGGCTGCAGCTGTCTGACTGGGCGACAGGTAACCCAAGGCATGAGCGAGCTGTCAAGCTGGAGCCCAGTGGGGCTCAGGGTAGGGTTGGTGAGGGCAGCATCGGACACATTTTCAATCGGTGTTAAGAACTGCAAGCATTTTCTCGTTAAAAGAAATCAAATAAATAATAAACGGAAAAGGGAAAAATAAAAAGAGTGACGGAATAAATCAAAGAAAACCCTTCAGAGCGGAAGAGTTTCTTTTCTGTAATAAGCTGCTTTTACTTTGTTTCTTTGGCTCTCACTCCATTGTTGGAGCCTGATCCTCAAAAGATACCCTAGAGGACTCCCGGAAGTCGGGGTGTCTCAGGTCCATGAGAAATTTGGTGGGAGTGAGAATATGAGTAGAACCTGCGGGAGAACAGAGGCCGGCTGACTGCTTGAACAAAGGTACGTTACCGGAACATGCCAACTTAGGCCTACGTTTTATGCAGCCAATGAGGTACGAGAGAGCGAGACGCACGCGCACGCGCGGAGCACACGCCGTGCACACGCGGCGCATGCGCACATGGGCCACGAGGACGCCCGGCATGCACAGAGTGGGCGGGGCCACACAGCGGGCGTCAGCGGTCTGCACCAGGCCTCTCCACCGATCCGCAGGGGCGATCCTGTCTCCCCGGGTCTCCACCTCCCAACAGGGAACCTCGGGTCGGGCCAGCGTGGAAGAGGGGGTTACAGCGAAGCCTGGCTGTGACGGCTTCTGCCCAGGAAAGCTGTGTTTCAGCAGAGAGGTAGCCAACACGCTCATGCAACACGTACGCAAGCAGGGAACACCGAGAGCTCTGGCACAGGGGCCCACGTAACCAGAAAGGAAAGAACACAGAGAGAAACGGTGACCAGACAGGGGAGGCTTCAGGGAGTGGGGAGGGGAGGGGGAGGTGCGAGCTCCCCAATGAATGGTGGTATCTGGAAGGCAGGTTGTGAAGACAGTGCCAGCTCCATCTTGATACACCCAGGAACGGCCACATGGACTGGTCTGCAGAACCTGCTCACTCTGAGAGCTTGGGGGGCACTGCGCCTTGGTCCCCCCAAAGTGGAGGTATAAAACTGACACATCTTATTGAGATCGGGGCAAGGGCGGGGCCCAGCCAGGGCAGTAGGTGCTGATCACCTCTTGCCAATCAATGTTAAGAGGTACTCTGGGCAGGTGCAACTCCATTTTGTTAAGGGCAAGATGGGACAAAAGGAAGGCATCTGGAGAAAGCAAGATTTTTCTCAGCTCACTCTTCCTCTTCCAGCCGAGAAACTGGAGAAGCTCCTGTAGGCATGAAAAAGGAGAAAAATCTTCTCCTCCTGCCTTAAGTCAGCTCTTATAAGTTGCTTCCTTTCTTCTGGAAAGCCAGCAGGAAATAACCAGAAGGGGTATGACAGACCCTGAAGTAGCAGGAACTGGCTGGGGGAACCCTCAGCAGAGCGCAGGAGTCAGGCCAGTATGTTTCAGGCAGTATCTGCTCTCACTCCTCGGCTGTGCGTCTCCAACTGACAAGTAAAGGAGCCGGTAATCATTTACCGTCCGTTCACTGAGCGTCTTCTGGACGTGAGGCTGGAGGCCAGGAAACTGACACCACCCTACCCCCCACCCTCCAGCCCCGGGCCAGCACCAGGCCTAGTTCAGGCTGTAAGTGGGTGCTCTTAACCCCATTTTCGTGGGTAAGGAAATAACAGCGTGGAGAGGAGAGGCACTTTCGAGGTGACCCACGTGGCAGTGGCAGAGCAGGAATATCAGCCTGGGTCTCTTGGAATCTGTGACCAGGCTCTTCCCACCACATGGGGCTGCCACTCGTCAAGAGACACAGTGCAGACATGAGGAAGGAACCCTTCGCTCTTCAGCGTCTGCCGTCCACAAACATGTCTAGAGACTTAAGTTTTTCAGGGGCAACAGAGAACCGAAGACAGAATGAAACACCAAAGCATGGAATGGAGCCCAAGTGCAGTGAAGCGGTCCCTTCCCTCTAGAAAACACGCCCCACTCACCTATGAGCACTTCCCACTTTCCGTTGGCTTGGGTCACCTCGTAAGCACAACGCATCTCATTCAGGCTCACGCCCCCCAGGATGAAGATGATGAGGCGAGGACCACTGCGGTACTCCCCGGGGGCCTTATTCTTATGCCAGTGCCCATAGCGGGCGCTGGGGCAGGAGAGAGCGGGAGGGAGAGGGAGAGAGAAAGATATTACTCATGTTTATCTGCATCCACAGCATTTATACTTCATACCTCCGTGACGTGTTACACACTCGTTCTGTACACCAGTGACCGAAACAGAGTAGACGCTTAGCGAGTGTTGGCTGAACTGAACTGCAGTGCAAATTATCAAGCACTTTGGCTGCCGGGAGAAGAATCACTATGAGCGCCTGTGCTGTGACCCCGTCATGCAGGCAACAGACGGGTTCAGGTCGGCTTTAAAGCTGGACATTCAGCAGCTTCACCCACATGATGTTGGTCCCCGTGTCTCCCCCGAGTTGTACAGTTCTGGGCTTGTCTGGGACACTCTGCTGGAGGGAGCAGGGACCACAGAGTCCAGGGCCTGTCTGTAGCCGGCACATTGATTCACTGGACAGATGTGCACCAGGCGCCTCACTGGGCTGGGGCCGCCCCAGCACCAAGGAGCTGACCTGAGTGACATGAGGCTCTTGCCAACCAAGAGCTCAGGCTTAACTGGGGCGGGTGGGGCGAGGAGGGTGGTGGGAGGATGGGGGTCTGTATCGCGCCCCAAGGAGAGGAGCTCAGTGCGGTGGGAACAAACACGGGGGAGGGACTTCAAGTGCCGACTGGGCATCACTGGGGAAGGCTTCCTGGAGGAGGTGACACGGAGCTGCCTCCTGAACGATAGGCATCTCAGTGGCAGGACAGTTCCCCAGGTGCCCCCCCCAACTCCTGGCCCTGGCTTCCCTCAATGGGCCTTCACCTTGTCCTTGGAAACAATGAGAAATTGGTTGCTTCCAGGCTAAGAAAATGGGGAAAACAAAACAAAAATCAAAACAAAATGAGGGGCCATCTCTTAAGAAGATCATATATATTTTTTCTTGTGTGGAGAATCACGTTGGGGATTTTAAAGTGTTAAATCAGCCTTGCATTTCCTCAAACCCTTCAGCAAGATGCATTGCTCCTTGTATATGCCACTGGGTTTAGTTTGCTAATATTTTATCTATAACATTTGCCTCTCTGTGCTTGAGGGAAGTTTTATTTAATGCCATTTTCAGATTTGCTTTTAGGATCATGTACTCATAAAATAAGTGGGAAAGTTTCTTCTCTCTTTCTGTTATCTGCAAATGTGTTAATGTTGAGTGGTTTCTTCATAAAATACCAGAAGAATTCACCATTGCATCCATTTGGTTGGGAATTTCTTTTGTGGAAGTTTTAAAAGTAACTAAAAAGTTAATACGGGTCACTGAGTTTCTGTTTTTTAATTGTCAATTTTTGCAATTTATAAAATGCATTTGTCCATGTCATCTAAATTATCAATTAAATTCGGATAAATTTGAAACAGAACGAGGAGAGCAAGGCTTCTCTGAACAGTGGAATCTTTACCCTTCTTCCTGACTTAGGACGGCATTAAAGCCACTTTCCACATCACAAAGGCCAGCCCAGAGGACCTCACAGTCACTTTTTTTTGCCTGTGCAATCATGTTTGTCTGCCGTTGTCAGCCAGCCTGGCTGTGGTACTGTGTGGCATTTTGTATTTCACTCCAACGCTGGCAATGAACATTTGGCCTCCACTGGCATCATGCAGGCCTGAGAGTGACGACAGAGTGGGGGCGGTGGAGAGAGAAGACGGGCGGGCAAAGTACTAGTATAGTAGAGGCACATGTATTGAAAAGTGTTACCCTGGGAGCCTGGGCCACACACACGAGGGAGGCAGAGAAAAGATTCTGGAGGCAAAATGTGTGCCTAGTGTTGAGAGTCCCAGGGACTGGCCGTGGAGATGTGGCCTGCAGAGCATAGCAGGAAAAGCTTCTGGATGAACACGGCAAGGTGGTGAACAAGAGGAAGAGCTTTCGAAAACATATGCACAAGGCCTCATGGGTGGCCAAGAAAACACAGAGGGCTGGAGAACCCAGAGATGGAAGCATGGATTGCTGTCTGCTCACATCTCCAAGCTGAGAAACGTCTGAGCATCACCAGGTACGTGGCAGAAACCCAACAGACCCAAGGCATCCACGTTTCCATCATCTATGTTTCCATCAAGGATGAATCTGAGAAATGTGGCTCTATGCAGATGACGTATTCATCCCTTTCTTAATTACTAAAATTAACTAATGAATGAAAAGTGAAGACAGAATACACCAAGTGCCTACTCCATTCCAGGCTCTGTTCTAGGCACTGAGGATAAAACAGACACGAATCCCTGCCCTCAGGAGGCTGACATTCTAGTCGGGGGAGACTGGCAGTAAACAAGGTAAATACTAACAGCACACTAAGAGGTGGCGTAATCTATGGAGAAAAAGCAGGGAAGGGAGACAGGAAGTTGGGGTGCTATAATTTTTTCACTATTTTCTGTAACACTTTATTGAGAAATAATTCATGTATCATACAATTCACTCATTTAAACTGTATAATTCAGTGGTGTTCAGTATAGTCACAGAATTGTGAGCCATCACCACAATCAATTTTAGACCATTTTCATCAACCCCCAAAAGAAATTCTGTACCTATTAGCAGTCGCTCCCCATTCCCCAACCCTTACCCCCATCCCCAGTTCTGAGCAACCACCAATCTACTTTCTGTCTTGAGACTAGCCCGTTCTAGACATTTGATATAAATGGAATCACAGTGTATGTGGGCTTTAGTGATTGGCTTCTTTCACTTAGTATAATATTTTCAAGGTTCGTCCATGTTACAGCATGGATCAGTATTTCATTCCTATCTTTGGCTGAACAATATTCCATTGTATGAATATACCATGTGTTTTTTAGCCATTCATCAGCTGACAGACACTTAGGTCATCTCCACTTTTGAGCTATTAGGAATAATGCTGCTAGGAAGACTGGTGTACTGTAATTTTAAACAGGGTGGTTAGGGAAAATGGGAGAAGGTAACAATTTATTAAAGACCTGGAGGAGAAAAGAGGTGAGCCATGCAGAGATACCTGGGGAAAGATCATTTCAGGTAGAGGGAAAAGCAAGTGCAAAGGTCCTGAGGCAGAAGTAAGCCTGGTGTGTTCAGGGAAGAGCAAGGAGGCTGGTGTGGCTGAAGTGGGGGAGGAGTAGGGAGTGAGGGAGGAACGGGAAGCCAGGGGCTGAAGGGCCTCATGGGCCGCTGCAAGGACTTGGCCTGCACCCTGGCTGTGACGAGAAGCAGTGGGAGGGTTCTCGAGGGTCGTGAGGCATCACAGCAGGACTGCCGTGCGGCTGCCATCCAACCAGACACGGTGCCGCTTGCTCCCTGCTCGCTTGCTCAGGGACTTGCACTCACCTGACCGCGGTGGTGCTGAAGGAGGCAGAGGAGCGGGTGGAGATGTACGGGTAGTGCTTGGTGTCAAGTCTGTCTTCAATGGTGTCCTGGAAAGAAGAGACACAGCTATCGACCGGCCATCTCTTTGCAAAGGGCTGACGCAATCAAGGTAAGACAATTCGAAGCACAAGTCACTCAGCCAAAACCATGGCCATCTTTGCAACAACCAGAGCTCCCCTGTCCGCTGCCCACTGCTGGGCACCTCACGCTGAGCTCGGAGCGGGCAGACCAGATGCTCCATAACCAGCAGATACAATGAGATAAGTTTGTAGGTCTGCTCTTGAAGAGAAGTTTTTTTAAAAAACCTGCATTGGGCTTCCCTGGTGGCACAGTGGTTAAGAATCCACCTGCCAATGCAGGGGACATGGGTTCGAGCCCTGGTCCGGGAAGATCCCACATACCACGGAGCAGCTAAGCCCATGCGCCACAACTGCTGAGCCTGTGCTCTAGGGCCCCGAGCCACAACTACTGAGCCCACGTGCCACAACTACCGAAGCCCACACACCTAGAGCCCATGCTCCACAAGAGAAGCCACCACAATAAGAAGCCCGCGCACCGCAACGAAGAGTAGCCCCTGCTCGCCACAACTAGAGAAAGCCCACACATAGCAACGAAGACCCAACGCAGACAAAACAATAAATAAATAAAATAAACTTAAAAAAAAACCGGCATTATTTTTTCTTGCTTCTCTTCCACCCTTTTATGTTCCATGTGAGGTTATAAATGTCACATCCTGTCCAATAAACTCCTGACCCTTGCCATCCATCTTGAAGACACTAGGCATGGGCAGTCTCTCAGGCAAGCTGAGGCCTTACAGCCTCAGTTTCCCAAGGGCCTAATTATCTGGTGGGTGGATCCAGCTACCCACCCCCTGCTGCCGAGAAGTCTACACTCCTAACAGCTACCGTGTGAAGCCCACACATGTCTCTTTGGGGGACTGGGGTTGTGGGGGGAAGGAAAAGGGAGCAGAGAACAAAGGAGGGAATGAGACAGAGCGGTTGATCCACTCTGCCAAGCAAAGAAACATAATTGGTTTCAAGATGTCTCATGTTCACCCATCTTTTTGGTTTGTGGGTTTTAAAAATAGAAAGCTGACTCACTATATATACTTAAAATATATTTATTTTAACGTACGATCCAGTGGGAACACATGGACTGCTATGAATTAACAAAGGGATCCTGGCCAAGACCTTTCATTCTCTGGACCCCAGTCCTGTCCTCCTGTCAAGGGCAGGAACTGGAAAGACCACCTCCAATTCCCACCCCAAAGCTCCCAGGGTGCGTCAGGATTCTACACAGGGTTTCCTCGACCTCGAGCTACAAGAAGGGGAGGAAGGGACACCGCTGGGCTACCTGACTTTCACAGATACGAAACACCTACTATGCGCAAGGCTCGGTGCCAGAGGACACGTCAGGTGAGGGCACAGGACCAAGGTCTAAAACGATGAGCCAACACAGAGAGCAGCACACACATGTAAAGAGCATCCCTGACACATGCTGTGGGAGTCCAGGGAGGCCTCTGTGGTGCTGGGTGGTCAGACAGGTGGGCCAGTGTATGGGACTTTGCAGGAAGGCAGGATTCAGGAGGTGGAAAGGAAAGTGAGAACTCCAGGCAAGGGATAGGGCTGCACAGAAACGATTGGCAGGGTCTCTGGCTGATGTGAGGGCTGAGGGAGGGGAGCAGCGGGAGAGGAGGACGGGCTGGGATCTCTTTCCAGAGGCCCTCCCGCCCTGCTGCGTCCTTAGCGTGGTGCTCCTTACTCACAGGACCTCCAGGTGCTGTGACGGGTGTGGTTCCTTTGGCTGCAGTACCATTGAGGGGTCTCTACTGTGGGGCTCAATAGTGTGGATCTGAGGATCCACATCTGACAGTCTCCTGGGGCTGCTCTGCACAAACCCTCCAAGGCCTGGGTGCAAATCCCCGGGTGTCACCCCCACCCGAGGGCAGGTGAGGCTGAAGCCCCCAGGCCTCAGGTGCAGAGCCCCTGGCCCGGCTGCCCTTGTGCCCTTGTCTCGGCCCGCGCTGACCTCCATGATGTCTTTGATGATCGGGGTCCATCGTGAGAGCTGGTAGGTCTGCTCGCTGATGCGCTCCTTCCGCTCCGGTTTGCTCCTGCGACGCAGCGTGGACTGAAAGCAAACACACGAGCCGAGGCTCCGAGTCAGCGCCTGGGCCCGCGAGCCCTCACTGGCCCCTGGGCTCCCTTCTGGGAGTCAGTCCTGGCAAAGACTAAGAAGTAGGGAGCTTTTCCTGCAAAAGCCCGGATGATGCCCCGTGGGCTCCAGCCCAAGAACCTGGAGCAAACTTGGTTCTTCAAAGCCAGGAAAAATGGCAAACGTGGGTCAAAAGGATAAGTGCCATTTCTTACAAATGCAGGGAGTTAGTTTGTTGTCAATTATAGGAGAAAATACTGCTTCGGTGTGACTTTGATTTTGCTTCAACAGCACGGGATGCGCTGAATGAATCATCTCTGTTCTCATGTGGTCCCTTTGTGAACAAGGGCCTGAAAGCGCCAGATGGCCCCCAGTCACAGGTCTCTGGTCTGGTGGCTCCGGAACAAAGCTTTTGACTCTAAGATTCCAGAAGGAGCACACCTACAGCCCTGCTTTACCAGCACGGAGGCGTGAGCTGACTCCCTGCAGGAAGTGGGGTTCCTACAAGCAAGGTTCCTGGCGGGGGGCTCTGAAGAGTCCTGGAGCCCCCCGCCAGGCCTCTTCCAGAGCTCATTGCTGGTCGGGCCCCCCACACCTAACCCCACTGGGTCCTGAGTCATTGTCAGAGAAGCAGACCCAAGGGTGGCAAGGCGGCGTGGCGCTAAGCGTTGTGTTCGCAACCTCACAGAAGATGCTGAGTCTAAGTGTCCTACGGCAGAGCCAGGCTGACTCAAGACACGTGGGACAGGGCTGGTATGACTCCTATTTGGGGCGGGTTCACAGACACAGCTCAGCTTTGTGACTGTGTGTGCCTCCTTGATGTGCCCGCCTGGGTTCCTGGTGCTACGCCTTGATTTTATTTATACCTCTACACCTGCATCCCTCTGATTTTATGTTTTCTTTTTCTCAGTGTTGAGTGTGTGTACTGTAAGCTGCCTTAAGTCAGTCAGGGGAGAAGAGATGAGAGCCGCTGTCTCCCCTCTGCCTCCCCCCGATGCTGGTGCTCACGTCCGTGACGATGGGCACCCCGAGGTGGGCCATGTTGGTGATGATCTCACTGTCCTCCGGGGGGATCTGGGCGTGCTGGATCAGCTTGTTCAGGTTTTCCTCGGTGATGCCTGCGAGAACAAAAACCCGATCACCACACCAGCGCCTGGACATCACACACTGAGAAGCAGAGCTAAGTGCCTGGGGAGACAGTGCCCCTTTTCCTCTTCAGGATTAGTGGGAACCAATCCGCTCATGGCATCAAGGTTACTCTAAGACAAGACAAGATCAGGACTCAAACTCCACTCTAGCCTACGGGCTATGACCATCAGCAGCTGCCCTTCATGGTCTGTATCTCCATCCGGCTCCTGCTTCTCAGCCGTCAGCACCACCCCTGGCCCACATCACAGTCAGCTTGGACAGGAGAGCCTCTGTGTCCATCTTTGGCACAATGGACACCTATGGACACTTATGGGCAGCAGATGTGGGTTAAAATCAGTTATTTAAAGGCACAGAATACAAATGTGGGGCAAGTTAAAAGTATCTAGCAGAAATGCTCTAATAAGCTGGCCATAAAGCCAATAGACTCTCCCAGCTGTCCCCACCCTGTCCTCTTCGAATTATGCTGTCCCTTTGACTAACTCCAGAATCACTGGGGGATACTCAGCCTCTAGTTGCAACTGATCTGCCTACATGACATTTCCCCAGATGTAAAGAGCCCCTCAGATCTTATTAAACACCCCTTTCCTTGTCTTTTACACTGTTTTCCACTTTGTTCTCTCTCTCCCAGCTGCCTCATTTTCCCCAAGAAAGGGCCTATCCCCCTCCTCTATGTCCCACCATTCCTACCATTCTTCAAAAAGATGTAGAGAAGGATGATGCGGATTTTGTCGTAAGTGCTGACATTCGCGTCCAGCAGAATGGGGACAATGGCTCTCATGGGGTCCTTGATCTTCTCCCCTTCAGCATCCGTGCCCATTGCCAGGTCCTGCAGAAAACACACCGTGTTGACCCCGTTTCTGGCAACAGTCTGGACAAATGGTAACTATTAGAAAACTGGTTATCCATAAACGTCTGGGATGTTTAGTTCGGTTGGGGGAAGGTCTTCAGCAGGTGCTTCTCTCTCAATTAATTAATCAGAACGGGGGTAATCAGCACTGGTGTCTACGGCATCGGTGAGAACCGAGGAAAGCCCCAGGCTTCGCCTTCCAAAACCAGAAACCATGCTGATTTGCCATCTTGTTTCAAGGCAGGCTGTTCCCTCCCGGTGAGTTCCAGTGTACGTGTGCCAATTCCTCAGGGAAAGCCTCAATCCTGGTAGGTCCTCAAGAGGGACAAAGCCCTACAGAGGGATCGGGGCTTAAGGGGATGCACTTCCCACATGTGAAAAGCTTCAATATTATAAGGTGCCTCCGCCTGGCTGGACTCTTTCTGCTCCACTCCCCTTGTGCCCGCTGAGTTTTAACTACTCTAGGATTTTAACCTCTGTTTTTAATCTTCCAACCACTTTCAGGGAGAGGAGGAAAAAACATGGGCTCCCTGCAAATCCCACTGAAGGAGATGAAGGGGGAGGGGGTGCTAACAGTGGGACTGAAGATAAAGAGTGAAGTAAGCACGGTCTACGGCCCCGCCCTCGCAACTCAGGCAAGAGGCGGATCCATTCTCAACAGGCCCGAGAAAGCAGCACATCAGTGTCAGCAAACCAAGAACGATTTGGTCTCGTTCTGACACCAGCAGCTGCAACTTTCTCTGGAGCTCTTACAGAGGCTGCCGGAAGGTTGCCTTTTTTCTCTAAAGATCCCAGGAGTCCGTAAGGAGCATGATCTCAAGCTCAGGCCTCTGCCCAGCCTGGGCCAGAGGAAGGTGGGGCCCCTCTCCAAGGCCCTTTCCCAGCTCAGCGCAGCCTCAACAGACATCTGCTCAGCAGGACCTGGCTCTAACACTGTCTCAAAGTCAGATTTAATGTGACTACATAGCACAGGGAGATCAGCTCGGTGCTCTGTGACCACCTAGAGGGGTGGGAAAGGGAGGGTGGGAGGGGGGAGATATGGAGATATATGTATATGTATGGCTGATTCACTTTGTTATAAAGCAGAAACTAACACCAGTGTAAAGCAGTTATACTCCATTAAAGATGTTAAAACAAATAATAAATAAATTTAAAAAAATTTAATGTGACTAGTTCAACGAATACCACTGGGCACTTCTGGAAAAATGTAAACTTCCAAGGATGAATCCCAACTGCATTTGTACTGTTCGCTCTAGGGATAACCTATCTTCTGGACAGTCAAGTTCTTTTGGAGAGGACGCCTTGCGTTTGCAAACATCACCCATGAAATTGATGAATTTCAGCAGGGCTACTTCCCCGTAGGAGAGAGTCCATGAATCAGGGCTGGTCTTACAAACCTAGCTGAGCCTGTCACATCAAACGAGGAGATTTAAACCTTAGCCTCACACTGAGAACTCGAGTTCTTTTTTCTGTGAAGAGGGACCTTTGGCTGAGGCTTCGGCATTGTGGGATGACCTCCCCTCCCTTAGAAGCTGACCCCGGTTGAGAAATGTTATCATGTGTGAGGAATGTAGTGCCAGGATTAGTGACTCGACACGACACTCCTGGAAAATGTGGCAGCTTTGTTATGTCCCTTTGCAGACGAGGAAAAGAAAGCAGAGAGAAACAAGCACGTCAAACAAACCAGTGACAGGGACAGAACTCCGATCCCAACTGTGATCAGGGAGGCTGTGGGAGAATTTCTGACCTTCGGCTGCCCTACCCACTTTCAGCCTCTAGGTCTCCAAGCTGGTGTGGCTACGGCAGAAGGGAAAGACATTCAGGATACAACCTTCAGCCAGCCCTGTCAATGTAGGGCTCAGCGCTGCGTACATCTCTCTTCTGCCATTCCAGGGAGCCTCTGGTAAGTCAGACATGCAAAATCCAAACGGCATGGCATTCCAGACCAATCTAGTCCCTACCATTGAGCGTGGAACTGCACTGGCTCCAGAGAGTCGAGACAACACGATCTAGCAGGCTTTCCCATTTCTATTTCCTATGATTCTGCAGGGTGTTCAAGGTCAGATGTTAAAATTCAGTTAAGCAAATAAATGGGCCTGGCAGAAAGAGAAGGAAAAGGCCCTACCTGTTCCACCCGGCAGAGTTTGTCCACGGTGCCTTGGTAATGCTTCATGCAGTCCTCAGCAAGGTGCAGGTGGGTCGAATACTAGGACAAAGCAGAGAGCGTGTGGTCAAGGAATCACTCGCTGATTTGCGCAGCATCTACTAAGCACCTGCTATGTACCGACACGGTGCTAGGCACCAAGGCGTCTCCAGCCTCATAAAGGATATGAAATATGCGTTCAAGCAGGTTCACAGACACTGCTGGGTAGAGAACTGTGTGTGTCGGGAAGAGGGACAGACCACCTTCTACAAGAGTCAAGAGGAAGGAGAAATCCTTTATGGGGGTGGGGTGGGGTGATGGTTTCACAGGCACCCACAAATCCTTTCATACTCCTCCCTCCAGCAGGTGGCGCTCAATCCCCCGCGCCTTCGTGTGGATTTAGTGACTCGCTTCTAAGGCGGAAGCGATGTGTGACTCCCAGATCATTGTGACTTCCTCCGAGCTCTCCCTCTCAGGCCCATGGGGTGAGGAATTGGAAGGATACAGAGAGAAAAAGATGAAGAGGAGAAAAGAAAATCATGGGAAATGACCTGTCTATCCCAACCTTTCATTGTTTTCTAATAAAAACTGAAGATGACTAAAAACCCGTGGATTTCTATGAATCAGCAAAGGGTAGAGGAGCCTTTTTGCAGCTGCGTATACGCACGATGCGAATGGATCATTCTGGACCGTCATACCTTGCTGAGCTCCTTCTGGTACTGGGGCATTTTCTTCAGCATCTGGGACAGGTCCCGCATGGTGGTCTATGGGAAGAGGGAAGCACACGGTCTCACTCCAACGGCCCCGAGCTAAGAGGATGGGCAAGGGGGGGTGGGCGCAGGACAGGACAGCAGCCAGCACCGGACTCCCGAGTGCTCACTCTGTAACCCCCCCAAATGCATCTGTTAAACACAAGATCACGTGTGTTTCGATTACCACCTCTCTGGCTCAAAAAATTATTGATCCGAATACCGTGACTGTGTTATAGGTGGGGAACTGACCTCTGAAATCTAGCAATTATGTTTTATTTACTGGACTAGAAAGTTACTGAGAGCATAATTCTTGCCAGGAAAGAACAGTTTTTCGTCTGCATGATGCTTTTCTGCATACTCAGCTCAAGCAATCATGGAATCAATTCACATTTCGTCTCCGCAGAAAGGACGTAGTTGTGTAGACAGGAAGGGAGAAGGGAAGAGAAGGCTGGAATCTGCATCCTGACAGGTGGAAGGGCTCTGCTGACTTTCTAATTGGGTGACCCACCTAATCCCATTCACGTACCTAAAATAAATGTATTGAATGGCTACTACATACCAGGCACTTTTAGGTGCTGGAGATACAAGGACAAAAAAAGGATTTCTGCCTTCATGGAGCTAACACTGAGCAGAGGAGCCATTCTAAGTGAGTGGATTAGCAGTCTTGGAGGGAATCATGCATGTGGGTGCAGAGCAGAGACACCTCCCTAGTCTTGGCTCAGAGAAAACGATGCCAGAGCCAAAGGAAAGGGACCTCATAAGGCAGGGCCGAGGCAAGGAGCACAGGCATGGCTTGAGCAAGGCGATGGGGGCAAGGAGGAGGGAGGCAGAGATGAGAGTCTGTGGGGCCCAATGACCTGGGCGCTGTAAGGCATGTCCACGGTGGGGCTTGATTCTACTGGAATCAGGAAATCGCTTAATGGTCCTAAGCCAGGGAGCAACACAGTCAGAGCGGCATTTCTCCTAAGAGGAGTAAAACACCTCTGATAAACAGTCAGGAGGAGGAGAGGCCCAGGTGAATTCGGATATAAATTCTAATGCTACCACAAGCTAAAAAAGGTTTTAGCAAGTTCTTCTGGCTTAAAGTGAATCATGATCCAGAACAGTAAACACTAATCTTCAGAGTAACAAGGAGAAGAAGCTCTATAAATATCAAAAGGCGGGGGGTTCAGATCTCAATTTTGAATACAAAAATAAGACAAAATGGTACAGACGAAAAGAGGACCATGACCCCTCTCAGCCCCCAACTCACTAGTCCCGTGCTGAGGAGGCATCTTTCCCACCCCTAGAGAGAAAGCGGGGATTTCTGCTTTCTCTGGAGCACTGGAGCATGAGTACGGGTTTACCTTCTCTCCAGTATTCATTCTCTTGCTGGAAGAAAAATCCTTCAGAGAACGGGTGACTTCCCTGGAAGACAGAAGGAGGCAGCTAAGCTTCAACGCGGCACCAAGTGCCTCTATATGATGCTATAGGAGTCATGCAAGATTCCTCCTTTAGGAATATGTGCTGGCTTTTCTTGCCCGTAATGCATACATCTAAAGTGATTTTCTAAGAGGAGAGACAGATGCATCATTTTCCTAATACTCTAAACCCGGGGTCTCCATAGTGGAGTGTGCAAGACAATTTGAGAGCAGAAAAGAAAATGTTAGGACATCTATTTATATAATTTTACTTCATCCTTTTCAAATTTATGGTTTTTGTATATGCTATAAAATATGCGTATTAGTACAATAAAGCATATATTTAATGCATGAATAAATTATATACTGGCAACGTGAATTAACATTTTTCTAAAGTTGAGTGATCCAAAAAGTTTGGAAACTACTTTTCTAAACAACAGAACTATCCCAGGCTGTAATAGTTTCTCACTCTTCCTTGTGAATTTCCTGCCAGGTAGCACCAACTCAGTGTAGCAGAATGTGTCTTTCTGCAAAAGCAGGCTTGTTATCTACAGTTTAAAGGTCTTATTAAAAACTTTCCAGTGTTAGAAACATTTTGGAATACTTTCAGAGCAAGGTACTGGTTTAGCACATGTATCAGTAAATACATCAAGGCTTGCTCAGAAATTTTAGGTATGACAACAGGGAGGAAGGGGACACACCAGCTATATAAACGAAAACTGAACTGTATGTAGCGGAGTCCGGATCCTTCAACAGAACAAACTGGCTTCAAGTGTTTAATGTTTATAAAGCATCTTACTGAGAGAGCTACAAATGCTTTCTAAAAATCCTAAAAGCAACCCTAACACAGAATGGATTTTCTAACTTCACGAAGTCGGTGTAGCCTGAGCTCAGATATCAGAAGGGGTTCATCATCACTGGTTAGCACATTGGCGACTTAGCAGAAGCAACGAATTCATGCACTGGTGAGCTCTGGTCAAGTTGCCCAGAGAACGCACACCGGCAACCGACAACTGTGATTGCCCGTGTCGGTGGGGTGAGCCCTGGAGCCTGGGGCAGGGCTGGCTGAGGCTAGGGGAAGGGCGCAGGGTGGGCTCTTACTGGGACACCTCCGCGATGTGCTTGTGGCGCAGCGCTATCCAGAGGTCGTCATCCTCGTCCAGGAGCACTTCCTTCACCCTCGCCTCTCCAATGCCGCTCGTCTCATACCTGGAAAGGAGATGTCCCACAAAATTCATCCAATCCCCCTGGTTCAAAACAGGCAGATGGGGCTTCCCTGGTGGCGCAGTGGATTAAGAATCCGCCTGCCAGTGCAGGGGACACGGGTTCGAGCCCTGGTCCGGGAAGATCCCACATGCCGTGGAGCAACTAAGCTCGCGAGCCACAACTACTGAGCCTGCGCTCTAGAGCCCGCATGCCACAACTACTGAGCTCGCGAGCCACAACTACTGAAACCCGCACCCCTGGAGCCTGTGCTCCGTAACAAGAGAAGCCACTGCAGTGAGAAGCCTGCGCACCACAACGAAGAGTGGCCCCCACTCACTGCAACTAGAGAAAGCCCGTGCACAGCAACAAAGACCCAACACAGCCAAAAACAAATAAATTAATTAATTAAAAAAAAAAAAAGTAGAATTCCTCCTTGTGGAAGGAGCAGGAGAAAAACCAAACAAACAACAAAGAATAACAGACAGATGTTCACACGAATCTGTCTGAACATCAAGCAAGCACCCCAACCATCCGATGTGGCACTATCTGTGTCAGGTCTGCTGCATCTAAAAAGGCTAATGATTTCTTAGGCAGAAAGAGACCCAAAGGTCTAATCAAAGTCAACTGACTTGAGGTCCTGGTTTAAAACCCCCAGGGTCAGTTGATGTGAGCTCCATCAGAGCCACCTGGCTCAGGTGTGAAGTCAGGTCATAGGTGGGTTCAGAGGTACTTGAAAGGGAAAGGCGAGGATCACACTTGTTCCTGGTTGGAAACGGCCTGGGACACCATCCTCAAATGTGTGGGACCTAAACAGCATTCTGCAGCTGCCTGCAACTGGCCCTCAGCAAATTTTCACATGTGAAATCATGAACATCTAAAGGAAAGCAAGAATTACAGGTACCAAAGCTGAGATTCAGTCATATTTTTTGAACCTTCATTTTGAAACAACTATCTTTACGGTTAATGTTATAAAATAAAGGACACGAGAACAATATAGCCTGTTCCCACAGAAAGAAAAATAAGTTTTTAGAGACTGAGTTTCTGATGATTGCTACCGAGAAAAATGTTGTTTATAATGAAGCAAACTGCAAATAAGATTCAGTAGGAAACTCCTCTTGATATACTTTATCATCATCATATTTCATGATCTGTAGTTAAGAAGTTTCAACTCTGAATAAGATATGCTCTGACACACACAAGTCAACATATTAACACAGCCAAGCCAGCTATGAACTGAGGCGACATGAGCTGTGAAATCAAGATCGAAAGTTCTTGTTCTCTTTGAAAGGGAGAGGAGTTTCTGGCTGGTGGTGCAGCTGGACTCTGGGAACTCACAGAAAAGCTTGCGGGCTTATTAGCAAGACTGTATCAATGCATCGGATTTTCCTAGGATTAACGACATCCTTTTTCTTAAATTAGAGGTGTGTTTGGTTCATTTGAAAAGCTGCAGTCACACCGGGTGTGTGTACTTACTTGTATACATCATTTTCAATCGGCAGCAGGTCGTAACTCATAGCCTGAAAAGTCAATTCATGAAGGACGGGGGAACTGGGGTCGAAACCGCGGTCCAGGATCAGGAGCTGGGAGCGTGCCTTGTCTGGGCCCTGAAGGAAGGACACAGGGAATGGTTTCATGAGCCGCCCCATATAACTCCCGCTTCTCCGACTAGCACAGCTAACCCTCCTGTGAAAAGTGGCAGCAGGATGTAAACTCTGACTGAAACAGCACTAAGTCCATTTACTGCTGGACAAGGACACCAGCACACACCATGTGAGAATCCAATGTGTCTATTTCATAATGAGGGCCCTTTGATGCAGATCCAAAACTGTGGCTGGGGTCTAAAGTGAGCTTACGAAGGGGAGCACCACCTATGTTCAGCTATAAAAAGGGTGACCCATCATCCAGCCGGCCTGGGCCTGAGGGGGTCCCCAGAACCTGGGGCTGTCAGTGTTTTTGTTTTTTTTTTTGCGGTATGCGGGCCTCTCACTGTTGTGGCCTCTCCCGCTGCGGAGCACAGGCTCTGGACGCGCAGGCTCAGCGGCCATGGCTCACGGGCCCAGCCACTCCGCGGCATGTGGGATCTTCCCGGACCGGGGCACGAACCCGTGTTCCCTGCATCGGCAGGCAGACTCTCAACTACTGTGCCACCTAGGAAGCCCAAGGCTGTCAGTTTTTAAATCAAGATAGTGATGGGATAGTTCTGTGTCTTGATCGCAGTGGTGGTTAACATGTATCTACACATGTGATCAAATTGCACGGAACTGTGCACGTGCGCGTGCACACACACACCCGAGCACGTGTACTAACTAGTGAAATCTGAATAAGGTCTGGAGATTGTAGTAATGTCAATTTTCTGGTTTTGATACTGTTCCACTGAGGGGGTCCCAGGAGGCAGGGCTGTAGGTGCTAACACTGGGAAAGTCCCAGCAAAGAGAAACAGGTTGGTAGCTCAGCTACACTGAACAGAATCTGTATTGCCTGCCCAAGGGCTGGAGCTCACTGCGCAGGAACAAGGGCGCTCACACACCCTCTGTGAGCAAAGGAAGCCAGCTGTGCCCAGGCTGCCACACGGACACTGTGGTCGCTTGGTGAGAGAAGCACGTGGGCCAAGTAAGGCTTACCTCCCCCATTGTCGGGTCATCGGCTTTGTATGCGTCGAGCTTGTCCTGGATTAGCTGAGCCAGCAAAGCATTGTCCTTGTATTCCCTGACAAAGGAGGAGGGACAGAGGGTGAACGGCCCTGCCCCAATGGATGACACTGTCTGCCCTCAGGGAGGAAGGCAGGACAGAGCAGGAGGGTCAAGGGAGACACAAGCTTCATCTGTACTGTTCTTTTACAATAAGGGTATACTCACTTTAGACGTATAATTTAAAAGGACAAATAAAATACTTAGCCCGGTGCCTGGAACATAAATGATTTTCTAGTTCCCTTTAAAAAAAACAAACTATCCAAATGGAAACGGAGGTAATATTTTCAAGCAGCTCCAGATGAACTACCACACTTCAGCAGAGGGTCCGAACCAGCCATCCTTTTCCCATGATCAGGCTGTCTGAGTCTGACCCACCTGACTCTCACTTCCCTTAATTCAAATTCCCTTGGACCCTGTTTTGTTTTGTTGGAAGTGACATTTCTGCCAGCAGAGCCGGACAGATACAAGTGAGAGCCTGTGGACCTCCCGCCTTGTCTGAGCTGGGCAGCGCTTCCTGGGCTCCTCCTGGTGATGTTTATCCTGTGGCTGCTGTCTGCCACCTGGCCACGCTCAGCGCAAAAGCAGCTCTGCTCCCAGCCCTATCCCTCCAACGAGTGAACCCCAAGACCCCATTTCTTAGCTTCCACCAGGCTTCTGTCGGTGAGGACCCTAACGGAGGGGGGCGTTGTCCCATGGGTGCACATCCCTGAGGACAATGAGGTGATGAGCATCCTTGCACTTCCTGCTCAGACCCTCTGCTCCTCCTGCTGTGCCCCCCGCCCTTCTGGCTTCTCCCTGTGGGACTGTGACTCCCACTCATGCTCCCAGCTTGACACTCCCACACCACTGCGTTCACTCCCTGTGGAAATCCCCCAGAGGCTACCCAGTGATAACCACTGAAGGGCATGATCCCGAACTCGGCATCCAAGGCCTCCAGAGATGGCTTCACCTGGCCCCACTGCCCACACATACACCACGCTAGACGACCAACCCTCCCCAAACTTGCCCTTTGTTGTCCAACGTCATGCTTCTGCTCATCCCAACTGTCCACACAAAATGCCCCCTGCCCCTCATTGGTCTACTGAAATCCGAACCCGTCCTCCGGGACTGAGCTCAGATGCCACCTCTGCTCTGAAGCTGTGCTCGCTCCTCTCAGTTCAAAGGGCCCTCTCCCTGCTCTGGATGCCCAAGCCTACGGCCTGCACTGTCCTAAGACACTGGTCCCACAGGCCTACATAGTAGGTGTGCACATCCTACCTGCCCTCCCAGATCAGGGGTTTCTAAGGGCAGGGGCTGTGTCTTCAGGTTAAGTCCGCCTGCCTAGCACTTAGCACACAGCAGGTAAGTGATAAGTGAATGACCTTATCAAATCTGAGAAATGTGTCCTTTGGAGAATTATTCTCCTTGTATTTTATCTTACTCTGAAACATCTTTGGCAAGGTGGGTATTTGATTTTTAAGGTTAGGAAGAGATGAAAAATTGTAGGAAACCTGGATTGTAGTTACAGGGGGTTCACATTTAGTTATTCACTAACTGAATATATGTATTTCATGCCCTTTTCTGTATGTATTGGTATATTCCACAATAAAATTTAGAAAAGAGCAAAAACACTGGAAAATAATGATAAATGGAGACGCTCAAATCTTGACCATCTGGAGACAACTGCCAGACGAATGGCAAGGCCAGAGGAAGTTCCCTGCTCGGGGACACGCGGGGGGGCCACCGAAGGCAGACTGGGGCGCAGCCTTACCCCCGATACCGCACGGCCGGGTACTCCTTCAGGGTGGCACACAGAGTTGCGATCTGCTCCGCCAGGCGCTCCAGGATCGGATTCTTCATCTGAGCCTTGTGGGGACTGTAGAAGCTTTGGAAAGAGTCAGCAGAGTCCAAGGAATACACCTGAGACGGGGGAGAAATACACATATTTCCAGAACGGTGAACTGTCATATTCATCCAGAATGGTGAACCATCAGAGTTTTTTCCAAGCTGGTAGTGAGGCTGGGTGTCTCAGGTTTTCATTTCTTTCACTTCTTCTACAAACAGGGCTTGGGTGTCCCACTTGGGACTGTTAGCGACCAAACCATTACTGCCCTCAAGAAGCGTGCAATCTTGCAGGAAGAGGCAGACAACAAACATAATGAAAAGTAAATTTTATGGTATTTGAGAAATGGGTACGTGTATGAGAACATAAGAAGCAGGGAGAGAATGCCCACAGGATGGACAGGGAGGACACGAGGCCTCCTTGAGGAGGGGCTGCTTGAGCCAGGGCTTGAAGGAGGTGCAGGGTTTCTCCCCAGCAGGCGGCTCTGTGAGGGACCGGCTGGTGCCAAGGCCCTGAGGCAGGCGTGTGCCTGTGTCTGATGACCAGTGAGGAGCCCAGGAGGAGAGCAGGGGAGGAGGTCCTGGCACACCACACGGGCCGTTCATTGTAAGTTTGAATAAATAAGGGACAGGCTAGAAATTGTGCTGTGACTGTAGCAAATAAAGGAGCTCTGTATGGATTTAATAATTTCCTATCCTCATAGTATGTTCTAAGCATTTTTCTTCTTTTTTTTTTTTTTTTGGAGGGTCCTAGAAGACTAAACTTCCCTCTTAAACTACGAGGCTACCAGCTATCAGTATTCACTCAGAATCTCTATGAGGTAAACTACCCTGATCTGGAAAACCTGAGGTTTTAAAAAAAGGTTATTACGTTTCAAAAATATATGAGAAATATAATATGGTTGAATATGCTAAGGTTGGATTTTGTTCAATCCAGGTGGTGACATGGCTCACACAGAGGAAAAAAATTCCTGCCCTCAAGCTGAGATTAAGCTTTAGGCCAAGTAAGAGGGCAAAGAGACTGTCTTTTTAAAATATTCACACTCTATTTTTTCCATCTCTTCTTACCCAAGAATTGGTCACTCTCTGGCGTCTAGAAGCTGATCTATAAAGACCAAAATGCCACAATCATCTCTTACCTCTACAAAATGCACAGAATTTGTGTTATTTTTTGTTTCTTTGCAAGGAGGAGGCATTTTAACAAATTTTAAAATACTAAGGTATAAATTTTATATGTTCTCTCATGATCAGCTTCACCTTTACTGGTTTAACGACTTTGTTTTTTTCCAAAAGGAGAGGTTTTGGCACTTGAAGCGTTAACAGCTCATGACGAAGGCTACCATCTGTTCCTTCGGCACATGACAAGCTGAGCTTATCTCTACATTAAAAACAGTCTCCTTTGCAGCAAACGGGTGTTGTCTGATCCCTTCCCCTCCTCTCCTCCCAAGCTCTTTCTGGATTGGCTACTTTTTGCTTAGTCAAGGAGTCAGCCAATAGGAGTGAACAATGTAAGTGAGGATGAAATGAACACTAAGAAGGGCAGGATGGCTGCAGAAAGTCAGAAATAACTGGAGACTAACACGAGGGCATCTTGCGCAGACCCCTAAGGACTACTGTTGCCATTACATAAACGTCCACTCACAACGCGTCATTCAGCAATCCCCTCCCCCACTCTCTTTATTGCACCCCTGCCCCACCCTCTCGCACGTGGCCAGAGTTCCTGAGAGAATAGCCAGGATGTGGATTTTCTATGCCCTCCCCCACGCAGCCTCACCTGGGATTCATATGGGAGAAATGCAATGTTGATTTCCGTCAGAGTTCTGATGACTTTGGCTGCTCGGGATTTTACCAGCTCGTTAAACAGGGCGTCTGGACAAGCTGCCAGAATGACAAAGACAGTAGGTTGTTTTCCTGCCCATTTTCTGGTTCATTTCAACATGTCCAGGGAATTCTTTATTTTAGTAGGATTTAAAAAAGGTAAACAGAAAGTTCATCCTACCCGACAACCTACTACCTCTAGGGTATAAAAGGAATAAAAGGAATACAAAACCACCTACAAGGCCCTCAACGTATAACAAAGAAACAAATGGCAATAAAGACTGAGATATTGAGAGCTACTAAAAACTATTTTCTGACATTAAGAAGAGGAAGAAAAAGAACCAAGAGAGATCAAGAAGGGATCAGGAAAAGGCCTGTAATATAAACAAACACCACACATCTGAGATACTTATGAAAAATAAAATAAGTAAAGAAAAATAAAATCGTTGGGAAATGCGATGCAGACATTTCCCCAGGGCCTCTAAGGAACTCAGCTGCACAGGAGTCCCACTTGGTGGAGAGAGGAACCACGATTTCTCATGACTCTTCCGGACCAAACAAATAGTTTCAGGTCCCCAGAAATGTGTCATTGGTTTATTATTACTAATGCCATCTACCTGCTTTCTTTGCCACCCGTCTTCAAAGAGTATAAAATTATTCTTTGCAAGAACCTTCCCCCATCTACTCAGTGGTGAGTTTTGTGGGGTTTTCCCCAGAGAGAACACAGGGTGAACTGTTATTATTGTGCACTCTGCACTAGGTTCCATGCACAAAACCTCCACAAAGCAAGAAAACAGATTCTAGGACAATGATACACTTCTACCTGATACGAATACCACCAGATCAGAGTGTCTTTGTAGTTGAAAAGTAGATGGAAACACACTGAAGTTTATAGTGATATCTGGAAGTCTATACAATGAAACACCAAGGCTGGCTTCAGAAAATTCTTCTCAGCATTGAACATGCTAGACCTTAGAAGAGGAGCTATTTTTTTAATCAGGAAGGGACTGCATGACATAGTAGGTTTGTATTTGTGGGCGTTTATTTTTATCTCTTATGCAATTTGTCTTCTGAAGAGAAAATAAAAGATCAGGACAAAAGTGGGCACAACCCATTTCTTCCCTGTTGGCCTGGCTTGGTTGGGGTCAGTCGCCAGGGCGGCAGCTGACACCTGTACTCACAGTCAGTGAAGAAGACGTGCGCAGCCCGGTACTTGGCAGTTGGCGGGTCCTTAAAGTCACTGATGAGAGAGTGGACGGACTGTGGAAAGGGAAGAAAAGGGAACTGAATCTAATTCTAGAAGCAAATGGAACCTACATCTGAACGGAGTCAAATCCATGCTGGCTTCAAGCTACATGCACAAAACAGCAAGGGATTTCTGATGTATAATTCTAACTTATGTTCGGCCATAACTGAGTTCTGAGGATTTAAGATTAGGGTTGTTTCAGAGTTTAGATGAACAAAAGCCTCCCTAGCTCATTCCAAAATGACAGCGTCCATTCTTTGGAGCCACCATAACTTGGGTTCCTAAGAAGAGACCCACAAAAGAAGGAAGTGGTCAGAAACCTACCAGGAGATTCATTGTGGTGAAGTCCTAGCAATTTAGTTGCATCTGCAGAAACTCATACATAAGCCAGTTTTCAAAAATGAGAAGAAAACATGAAAACTGGGGGGAATTTACATAGATTAAGACATCTAAGACAGCTAGCAACCAAAAGCAAGAAGGTGGGCCTTGCTGGGATACTGATTTGAACCAACCCCCCAAAATGATAAGACAGGTAAATTTGAACCCTAACTGGATATTGATGAAATAAATCTGGGAATTCCTTGGTGGTCCAGTGGTAAGGACTCCGAGCTTCCACTGCAGCGGACCCAGGTTCAAACCCTGGTCGGGGGAACTAAGATCCTGCAAGCTGCGTGGTGAGGCAAAAAAAAAAAAAAAAAAAAAAAGAAATCTGAAAGCATAAAATACCCAAGTTTTGGAGGCGGATCACTAGATAAAGTGATCTCCTACCTAGAAAGCTAACACAAGGGGGAATCGAGATTGGTCCAGCCTGGCTTTTGGCAGAAAGCTTAATGAATGTACTCGTCACTCCTCACCGCACCCCACCTTCCCCGTTGGTGGACTGCATGCTTAAACAGAGCAGTGTGTTAAATGCGTGCTTCACCCAGAACCATCAGACATGATGCCACCCAGACACCAAGCCAGCACGTGTAACCTCAGCCAAAGCTCTTCTGGGCAGGGTTTACCTTCTCAGAGGGAGTGATGAGATACACAGCTTCCAGGCTGGGGAGCGGCTCTCGGCGCTTGTTGATGTCTTCCACAACTAGACAACAAAACAGCGGCCCATGGTAAATAAGAAAACAGAACTGGTGATCATAAAACTAGAAGCCATAGAGAGAGGCCACCTTCAGACTGGTGCAGTAAAAATCTACAGTGGGGGGAGGAAAGACTCAACGCCCCTTCCCCAGAGTTACCACGTTCCTCTGTCTCACGAGGCTCAGGTGGTAGAAAACCTGAAACCTTATCACACTAAATACTTCCTATTTCCCATTTCAGTTTAAGTAAATTCCTTGATCTAGTCTTTTGCCTCTTCCTTCAGTTTTTTCTCATCTGTCCTAGATAATCCCAATTCCTTTAGAATTTCCATGTTGGGTTGGTTTTTCAACAATTAGATCGTTTTATCATTTTCCTTTGTATATCAAATGAAGACATTCCAAACATACCTTCTGTATAGTACTGTTCCTTTCAACAGTTCAAAGACTAAACATCAAATTTTGTTAGAGCAAACCATGGGTGTTTGGTTTGCTGGTTTCTTTTACCGTGTGTCAGCTACTTCATCTGCTGGGGAAAGAAGACCTAAGTCATCATCTCGCTAGTCACCTGATAAAGCTTAGGATGCACCACCTACACTACACTGTCCTCCAGTACAGAGCGAGCAGGAAATCGTACAGTGCCATTCTTCCTACGCAGGTGATGTAAGCAAATAAAAGCATCCCTTTAGAAGTATCCCTTGTAACATTTACAAAGACTTTGTTCAATGAACAATGTTCAAATTAAAACCAAAGTCTCTCAACCATCTACTTTATCAGGGGTTGTAGGTTTTTGAATTTCATAGGCCAATAATACTTCCCCCCCCCCAAATATTTGGGGGTGGTTAACACAGGCTTGCTGACTTTTAAATTTTGCAAGTAAGGACATTAAAAAAAAACTTCTGGGATAGGGAAGAGTCTGTGGGCAGGAGGGGAGAGCTGAACCCTCATCTACCACAGGAAGTCAACAGGTAATGTCTAACATGATGAATCAAGCGATACTCCTGTAAGCACTTATTTAGAAATATCAAAAAGATAACCAGAAGAGCAGAGTGGCTGCCTCTGGGGTGATGGATCCCAGGGGATGGGGGAGGAAGAAGGAGGGCAGGACGGTGCTGCTTCTTTGTTAGAAGCTCATTAGCTACATTTGGCTTTTTTCCTATATTTGCATTTTTTGCCTTGATAGAGGAAAAAAAAAGTTTAAAAAATTCAGTGAGGAAAATAACTTTGTAAGCTTGAAACGGGGGCAAGTCTGGTCTTGGATCACTGAATGACGTAAACTCACACCAAAAATTATGTACTCCTATTTACAGGACTATGTTTTTGGTGATAGATAAACTAGATTTGGAAATATGCTTTTATTTTATTTTTTATCTTAAAAAAATTTTTTTTGGCGGAAATGTGTTTTAAAAAATGATGAAATCACCAACCTTTAAATTACATTCATCTAGCTTAATGAAAACCTCAACCCTCCTTGCTCTTCCTCCCGTAATTGTGGTATGGTAGTAATTTTGACAAAGACCAGCAGTAGTCTGTGGGCCACATACCATATAAAAGTTCTCTCCAGGGGAAAAAACCGGGAGCTGCACTGCAACAGGTATGTTCCACCCAAAGTATTTTAGGAGGAAAAACAAAGGTTAACTTCCTTGTTTGAAATAATACCTCAAAATAGACTCCTTTTCCATCAATGCTGTTTCACAGATTAAAATACATGATCTCCCCTGAAAGGGGCTCCTAAGTAAGACTTGAGATGCACACAAATGTGAAAAAGAGCTGGGGACAGCAGCCAGGAGGTCTGCGTCCTAGTCTCAGGTGTGACACTGGCCAGTGACCTTGAGCAGGTGATTTAACTTATTTCAAAAACCTATTACCGTGAAATTCTAAAGCACATTCCAAAGAATGAATTAAACATAAATATACAAATAATTATAAAGCAAATGCTGCACAAGCACCACCCCAGTCAGGCAACAGAACCCATCAGCACTGCAGAAGTGCCCTCCTTCACCCTTGCTCATCACAATTTCCTCCCTTCCCCCCAAAGAGAACCACCATGGTGACATGAATGGTGATCACTTCTCTTTGTGGTTAAGACTCACTTGTCCCTGCATTTCAAAGCAGTAGAGCTTAGCTCTGCCTGTTTTTGAACATTACGTAAATCAAAGCATATTGTTAAGGATGTACCTTGCTTCTTTTGCTCAACATTGTTTATCAGATTCATTTGCATTTTGGAATGGGCCAGTAGTCAGAGTTCGTTCCTCTTCTTTGCTATATATCAGCAGTATTCTGCTGTGTGACTATTCCACAATTTATTTTACCATTCTACTCCTGGTGGACACTTTGGTTGCTCCCACTTTGGGGCTACTATGAGTGATGCTCTGTGAGCATCCCGGGCGCACACACCTGGGTTATCTAGGACACACATCTAACTGCAGATGTGCTGGCTCATAGGATCTGCATGCCTCAACTCTCCTAGACTCTACCAAGTGTTTTTCAAAGTAGCTGTACCAACTGACATGTGTCAGATCGGAGTTCCCATTTTTCTATATCCTGTCACTTGGCATTATCATATTTTATTTTATTTTATTATTTTTTTTTACATCTTTATTGGAGTATAATTGCTTTACAATGGTGTGTTAGTTTCTGCTTTATAACAAAGTGAATCAGCTATACATATACATACGGTCCCATATCTCTTCCCTCTTGCGTCTCCCTCCCTCCTACCCTCCCTAGGCATTATCATATTTTAAATATTCCAATCTGAGTACACAGCAGTATCTCACTCTGGTTTTAATTGCATTCCCCTGACCACTACTGAGGGGGCCAACTTTTCACGTATTTATTGGCCATTTGGATTTCTTCCTTTGTTAAGTGCCTTTTGTCCATTCTTTTCTATTGGGTGGCCTGCCTTTTTTTTTTTTTTCTTGACTGAGCCTTCCTTTGGCATCCTTTCACAGATACTTAATGGGCATCTAACACTGGATTGGATGTGGAGGATTCAATGATGAACAAGAAAGCCTGGGGTCTCTCTCAGGAACTTACGGTCCTACCATCCAGGTTGTTGGAAGATCTAAAGTCAAGCAAGATAGGGACTTCCCTGGTGGTCCGATGGTTAAGAATCCACCTTCCAATGCAGGGGACATGGGTTCGATCCCTGGTCAGGGAACTAAGATCCCACATGCCGTGGGGCAACTCAGCCTGCGCACCACAGGAAGAACCCACATGCCACAACAAAGACCCGATGCCTCCAACAGCAAAAAAAAATGAATGTGGTTTCATGAATAAAAATTATATAAAAAAAATAACGTCAAGCAAGATAATAACAGACAGGGAGGAGAAAGAACACCCCAAGAGAAGGCTGGGTGTCACGGGAGGGCAGAGGGAAGGCCGCTCACTTGTTATCCCCTCGGTCATGATGTCTGTCATCTTACAGCAGGAGGAAAGCATCCTCATGCTCAGCTGATCCACCACCAGCACCTGGAAACAAAGGGGACAGTTTACAGCCTGACGGGCACCTGCTATGATGATCTCCTCCGCTGACCCAGTCAGACTTCAGAAGGAGCCTAGAAACGCAAAACTCTGAGTTATCAATGCTTCCTACGGGGCCAGAGGTTTGCCGAGAGACATGCTAGCTTTTATTTCCCCACCAAACCTAAGCTTCTAGGAGAGTTTGCTCTCACTGATGTGACTTAATATTTTAAAGTTAAAAAAATTAAAGTTTTTTCCACGACAAAGAAAATACTCATAAAAATGCAAAAAAAAAAAAGAAAGAAAAGAAAAAGAAAAAAATTCATCTACAGCATTCACACTCGGAGAAATCCATATTAGAGGGTATTTTTTCAGGGCGTAAACTTTTCCTTAATGGGAGAATGAACACTAGCGCCACATTTATGGGGTGGAAGGAGAGGACTCCGCAGACATCATCGGGATGGACCAGCACACGTGTCATCACGGGAGCAAACTCTGTCTCAGTTCAGACGGGAAGAATGAGAACATGCCGTCCTGGTCTAAAAGCTTCATACCTGCAATTCTTCAGCCAACCTTTCCTATCTCCATTCGGCCCACAGAGGAGAGAGGGAGCTAAAACAAAGCTATTTCTCCTATCCTTCTTCAAAGATAGAAACCCAGGCAACAGGTGCTGGAAAAATGTGGGCCCGAAAGCATCTTGCTGTAGCACGAGGGCCAATCAGTTTTCATTTTATGAGGCAGCTTCCTCAAGCTTAGTTTAAAATTCACATGTCCACAAGTCCATTACTGATGGGAAGGGTAAGAGAGAAAGGCAGGCATAAAGAGTTCCCACCAGCTGGCCTCCCACTCTGGGTATGAGGATGGATGCTCCGGCTAAAACGTAATCTCATGAGGCCAGGGTGAGACTTCAAAAGCCTCCTGGTACCAATCAGCTCTGCTGTTCCCAGGCCCGGTGAACTTTACTACAGGAAAACTCGGGAGCAAGAATGGTTGGCATAAGCCCTTCAACAACACACGGGGAAGTTCAAGTAAGATGGTGTGCTCTCCTGGTCACTGTAATGCCCGGCCCCAGACAACCAGATGGTCCTTCAAACAAAGACTTCCTGGATGGAGGACAGCACGTTTCCGACTTGCATCACCCACTGCCGGAAACGAGGCCGTAATCAATTAGATTGACTTAAATACTTGTTTCAGGTACATGACAGTTTCCAGCATTGCTCTCAATGTTAAATGAATAAACAAACTTAGTTGTTTTGTCTTATGTAGCTACAGGCAGACGGGATAGGCCAGATGAGGGCTTTTCGGACTGCTGTGTGGGCTCCATGGACATGCTTTAGGGCCACCAGAGGGGCAAGAAGGGTCCCCTCTCATCTCCCATAGCAAGCAGAATAATTCTACCTTCTGCTTTATTCAGGTAAGATCTTGTTTGAATAAAAGAGTTCCACTTCTAGAATGCCTCACCAGGTGATCTTAAAGATAAGCTTTATGACCAAGAGATTTCCTAACCAGGATCGTATAAAATGGGAGGCACAGCAGATTACCTTTCTCTAGTCCAGAAGCTTTTGGTATCCTCTGGACACAGCAAAGGTCCTCATTCCCCACCTACATGCCTCTCCCCAACTCTACTCCATTCTTGTTTTTCCCCATGAACTCACCTTTAAGGTCATTAATTGTGCTTTTCTACTTACCTTCCACTCTCCCTTCTTCTTTACCTTCTTTATCACATCATGCATGATCTCTAAAAAAGGAGAGAAAAAGGAAGGAAGGACAGAAGGAGGAAGGGAAGGGGAGAGGGAGGAAAAGAGAGAGGGAAGGAGGGGGGAGGTGGAAGAAAAAATCTAATGTAATTTCAAGGACTTCCAACCCCTGCCTATTAGATGAGGTCATTTTCCCTCCATAGGCTTTGTTCTCCTGAGTCATGCAATTCAACCAATCTGTCTACTGAGCCATAATCAATCCACCATAAAGACAGTTCTCTTCCTGTTTCCTTAATTCAGTTGTTCTCAAACTTTGTAGTCTCAGGACTCCTTTATACTCTTAAATATTGAGGACCCCAAAGAGTGTTTGTGTATGTGGGCAAATATCTACTGACACTTCCTGTATTAGAAGTTAAACTGAGAAATTTTTAAAATATGTGTTAATTCAATTACAATAATAATAAACCCATTCTGTGATAACATAGTTGCACTTCATTAAAACGCTATTTATATTTTTGTTTTTTTGGCTGCGTTGTGCAACTTTTGGGATCTCAGCTCCCTGACCAGGTATTGAACCTGGGCCATGGCAGTGAAAGTGCTGAGTCCTAACCACTGGACCACCAGGGAATTCCCAAAATGCTATTTATATTTTCCATAATAAAACAATTTTAGTGAGAATACTGGCATTGTTTTACATCTTTGCAACTCTCCATAATGTCTGGCTTCGTAGAAGACAGCTGGGTTCTGCTTCTTAAATCATATAGCATCTGGAAAACGCCAGTGTACGTCTGTGAGAGAATAAGAGCGAGAAGGTAGATAACATCTTAGTCTTATTATGAAGATAGTTTTGACCTCGAATTCCCAAAAGGGTCTGGGGTTTGAGAACCACTGACTTAAGACAAGTGCGTAAAATGCTATGACAATACCCCAGGGCACGTGAGCCCCCGTCAAGCTCCAAAAACAGACGTGAAGAGCAGTTGTGATATCTTTCCAACCCTGAGCACATCTGTGGGATGCTCTCACCCAAAACCAACACTTTTGCAAGCCACAGTTTCTATAATGTCACACCACACACAAGTCTACCCGGTCATGGAGGATTCACAGGAAACAGCGCTCTGCTACTCTTTCTAAACCCAGATCATCCACAGGCCTGGAAGGACTCAAGGCTAAGAGCTGTTATTAGCAAGTGTGCTTCAAGCATTTTAGGTCACTCTCAAGAGCACGATGGTTCCTGACTCTGCTTTTGACTATCTACAATAATCTGATGTGTCATCAAAGTGTTCTAAAATTTTTAAGAGCTTCTTACCTGATTATAAAAAAATACACACTCATTGCAGTAAACTTGGAAAACACAGAAAAGTATGAAGAAGAAAATACCATGTATTACTTGTATACTTGAAAAAAATCAAAAAGAAAAATCACTTGTAATCCTGCCAACCCCAAATGCATAATCAACATTTTAGTTTATTTCCTACTCGCTTTTCCCATGAACTTTTACATAGCTAAGACCATGTGCTGCATATAATTTCATATTATGCTTTTTTTCAGTAAGAAAACTCATTTCTCCATGTTAATAAAAATGCTTCCTAGGATCTTAAATGCCTGCATAATAGTCCCTGGTTTAGTCAACAATTTTCCCAATAGCCATTTAGATTATTTCCCATGTTTCAGTGTGGTGAAAAACTGGGAACAGATATATCAAATAATAAGGCAGTGGTTAAGTCAATTAGGTTACATTTGTGCAATGGATACTATGTACCCATTAGAAATAATGATGTGGAAAATACCCACTCATTCACTCAATACCACTGTTTGCCAGTCACTGGACCCAGCACCAGGGATGAACAACAGCAGACATGGCACTGCTCCTTCGGAGCTTACACTCTAGTGACGGAAGCAGACAAAACAAAAGGGCAATCATGGCTTCTCACAAATGCTCTAAGGTAAATAAATAAGGGCCGTGGTAGAAAGGAAAAAACCCAGTGTGGAGAGCTACCTTTAAGAGGGGATCAGACAAAAAAAGACGAAAAAAACCCAAAAAACAAACAAAAAAACAGGAAAAAAAAAAAAGGGACTTCACTGGCAGTCCAGTGGTTAGGACTCCAGGCTTCCACTGCAGGGGGCGCAGGTTCGATCCCTGGTTGGGGAACTAAGATCCCACATGTGGTGGGCAAAAAAAAAAAAAAAGGGAGGCACAAAAGGCTCGAGGTGGAAAAAGGAAAAAGAGCTTGACAGCTTCTTGGAACTGAAGCTGGTAGAAGCTGAGGCTGGAGGCCAGATCACAGGGGACCTTGACGGGAGTATGATTTTATCTGAAGGGCACCAGAAAGCCACCGAGGGTAGGGACGTCATCTGATGTGCAGTAGAGATGAGATTGGAGGGGAGCAAGAACTGAAGCAGGAGTAAAGTCAGGACACTTCTCAAGGGTCCATCCACGGCTGGTGGCAGTGGACATGGCGAGAAGAGGGTGAATTTGATATCTATTTGGACGTATAGCCAACAGGGCTAGCTGCTGAATTGGGTGTGGGGGGAAAGTAAAAAAAGGAAACAGGTAACTCCTAGCTTTTTGGCTTAAACAAAGAAATTGATGTAGAGACACAAAAGATTTAGAGGGAGGAAAGAACTGATCTGTAGGAGAATACAGAACATCCTTTTTTGATTAAAGATTGAGATGGCTAAGAGACGTCCGAGGGGAGATACAGGGAGGGTAGCTGGAGCTTGAAAGACTGACTTTTAGCTACAGTTTAAAATCTGGGCATTATTACCACATAGAGGTAAGTTTGGAGAAAACCCCAAATGCTTGCAGGACCAGTAAGATGGTTTGGAAACATGGTCTTTATTGACAAGCATTCTTGTGAAACAATAAGGATGAAGCCAGTCTAAAATGGGTGATGAGGAAGACAGACTATCTAGACAACTTTTTCAAGAGGTTTTCCTATAAGGTAGCAGAGAAAAGTATGAAAGCTAGACAGGGTAGACAGAGAATGTGAAATCAAGGAAGGGTTTTTCTTTTTCTTTTTTTTTTTTTGAAATGAAAGCTTTTCTTCAGTTATTTTTACTTAATACCAATTCTTTTGTTTTAAATTTATTTTTTATTTATTTTTGGCTGTGTTCGGTCTTCGTTGCTGCGTGCAGGCTTTCTCTAGTTGTGGTGAGCGGGGGCTACTCTTCGTTGCAGTGTGTGGGCTTCTCATTCCGGTGGCTTCTCTTGTTGCAGAGCACAGGCTCTAGGCACGCAGGTTTCAGTAGTTGTGGCTCGCGAGCTCAGTAGTTGTGGCTCGCGGGCTCCAGAGCGCAGGCTCAGTAGTTGTGGTGCACGGGCTTAGTTGCTACAAGGCATGTGGGATCTTCCCAGACCAGGGCTCGAACCCGTGTCCCTTGCATTGGCAGATTCTTAACCACTGTGCCACCAGGGAAGTCCTTTGTTTTTTTTAAGATGTGAGAAATTAGACGATTTTTTTTTTTTTTTGGCCACACTGTGCGGCTTGTGGGATATTTGTTCCCCAACCAGGGATACAACCCAGGGCCCTGGCAGTGAGATCACGGAGTCCTAACCACTGGACCACTGGCGGATTCCCAATTACAGCATTTAAAAAAAATGGTATTGGCGATAAACCAAAAGAGAGGGGGAGATTGATGATGCAGGAGAGAGGACAGATCATTCAAAGACTGAGGTCCCTGAGGAGGAGGAAGGGGCTGGGGTCTGAGACACAGGAAGAGACCCTGACCTGGGATAGGAGGCAGGGCACCAGGTCCACCCAGTGGGGAGAGGCAGGGGACCAATGGTGGGCTGAAAGAGTGGTGGCAGAGGGGAGGGGCTTCCTCATTAGAAACAAGGTCACTGGCTCAGAGTAGGGACGGTGGTGCTGTATATGGAAGGTTTGAAGAAAGACTATCACACGTCTTCCCAAAGATTGGGAAAGTGGATATCCTTTTAGTTCCCTGATGTACAGGGATCGAACCTGCTTCCCTGCAATGGAAGCACAGTGTCTTAACCGAGGGATCACCAGGGAAGTCCCAAAAGGGGATTTCCTACAGAGATGTTTTAGCATTTCTCGACAGTTTTAAGGGCTAATTTGAGGTCCATGACCATAAATTTAAAGTAAAACCAGTGAGCTGAGTTGTGTGATTTTCTTTTTTCTTCCCCAGTAATGTTTGATTGTCCAGGTGTACGCCAGAAAGGAAAGAAAAGTTGGTTTCAACTAGGGTTAGAGTTTCCCCAGGTGAATACAACGGAGGGAGAAAATATTCAAAATACATGGCTCTGGGAAAAAGGTATGTTACAACTATTTTTTAAAGAATAGGGCTTCCCTGGTGGCACAGTGGTTAAGAATCTGCCTGCTAATGCAGGGGACATGGGTTCGAGCCCTGGTCCGAGAAGATCCCACATGCCGCGGAGCAACTAAGCCCGTGCACCACAACTACTGAACCTGTGCTCTAGAGCCCGTGAGCCACAACTACTGAGCTCGCGTGCCACAACTACTGAAGCCCATGCGCCTAGAGCCTGTGCTCTGCAACAAGCCACCGCAATGAGAAGCCCATGCACTGCAACGAAGAGTAGCCCCCGCTCGCCTCAACTAGAGAAAAGCCCTCGCGCAGCAATGAAGACCCAACGCAGCCAAAAATAAATTAATTAATTAAATTAAAAAAAAAAAAGGGGGGTGCTCCCCTGGTGGCGCAGTCATTGAGAGTCCGCCTGCCAATGCAGGGGACACGGGTTTGTGCCCCGGTCCGAGAGGATCCCACATGCCGTGGAGCGGCTGGGCCCGTGAGCCATGGCCGCTGAGCCTGCGCGTCCGGAGCCTGTGCTCCGCAACGGGAGAGGCCACAACAGTGAGAGGCCTGCGTACCGCAAAAAATTTTAATGAAAATGCTATTTTTGTGTGGTAAGATTATGATCAATCTTTTAAGTGCCAATTTGTGCCTTCCTGTGTCCTCCCAAGCTTTTTACACTGACCACGTATTAGGTATTATAATAGGAAAAATGCTCTGAAAGTAATGTGTCAGTGAACATCTTTGTGCCCAGGGCTTTTCTTTGCGCAAATTATTCTGTTAGGAGAGCTTTCTGGGTCTGGAATGAATAGGTAAAGAGTATAAATATGCTGCGCTCTTGATAAATTCTGCTGAATTATTTTCCAAAACCACAATTTACACCCCCATCAGTATTCTGAGTGGCTCTCCAAAATAACATACTAACTGATAAAATAATACCTTGAGGTTTGTTTGCTAATATGACAGTGGATTAAAATGGTATATTTCACTGTCTTTTTTGTATTACCGAGGATGAACATGTTCCTTTTTTTTTTTTTTTTTTGCCATTACACACAATTAATTTAAATTCACTGACTTTAAATTCAAGTCACCTTTTGATAGGGGAAGACAGAGATATAATCAGAACATCAAAACAAGGATCACAAGTCCTAAAGACTGGGAATACTGGTGCAGGTTCAAGCCTTCCTGCCCAGTGATTCCTGTTCCAAAATTCTCAGGGCCTGTATTTGTTGTGGGCATTGTTGTCAGCCAATTCCAATCCTGCCCTAGATTTTTCTAATCCAATACCGAAAAGGAAACAAGGATTAGAGCCCATTTTAGCATTAAGAATCAAGTAGGTTGGGCTACTTCCTCACAAATAAGCCCTGACAATCACATTTCAACTCCCTTGTAAGTCCTCTTTGTGTGGAGAGAAACAATAAAGCCTTCTGAGGCTGGTGTAGCCAGAGGATCTTATTTCCGCATTCCAAACCATGTATATCTATAGCCAAAATGTCCACTCCACCACCACCTAGCCTGTGTATATGGGCGGCTTCAGCTTCTCCATAATCGTGAGGACCGTAGCCCTGGTGGACTGCGCTTCCCTCATGGCCAAAGGGCAAGAAAGCAGATTCCTTCTCAACCACATCCTGGGTAACTCCCAAACTCAACAAGTCCCTCCCAAGTCCTGAGAAACACAGCAGGTGGCCTAGATTATCTGGGACACCTTCAGATGCACCCAGTATACCAACTGGAGCCCCAAAGCGCAGGCTCTAGGGATAGCTGCAAACCCCTCCCCCACCCCCTGCCCCCCACGGGGGGCCCTACTCTTACCGCCCTGGCACCCATGACTGCCCTCGGCAGTGACACACGTCAGGGAACCTAAGCCCATGGCACACCAAAACATCTGAAATAGCATGACTAATACTAGATGGGCTGGAAGCTTGGGAGAAGTGGGAGCATCACCAAAGTCCTCAAAACCACAGGGGATTCCAATATCCTGTGCTCTGTAGTCCCAGAGCTCCATGCTGCCCTGACACACGCACCAGGAGTCTACTGCCCAGACACCAGAATGAGAAGTGCCTCCGCACTGCTGAGGGATTTAAGGGAGTGTAAACTCAGGCCACAATCGCCCTCCTCTTTGACTGAAATTCCCTTTCACAGTACAGGGAATTTCTAGTTATTCCAGCTCAATAGTGGCAGTTCTTCTGAAAGGCACCCTCTTAAATAAACCCCATTTGTGTGAGGGTATAAGGCTAGTTACTCAGGCAAAGGTCACTCCCACCCTCAAGATTAAGAAAAAATGCCAAGGGAAGCACTAAAGTTAGATAGACCAGGGAAAATCCAGGTTCAGGCATTTGTTAGCTGTGGACCTTGAGCAAGTGTAAAACGTTTTAGGCTTCAGTTTTCTCATCTGCAAAATAAAAATTATAATACTTTAGTGACCAGTTGTGAAGGTTAACGAGACAATATGCCTGGTAAGGTGTCTGGCACATACGAGGCACTAAATAAAAGGCACCCATTGTGATGTCACTATAAAAATACGTTATTCAGGGGCTTCCCTGGTGGCGCAGTGGTTGAGAGTCCGCCTGCCGATGCAGGGGACGCGGGTTCGTGCCCTGGTCCAGGAGGATCCCGCATGCCGCGGAGCGGCTGGGCCCGTGAGCCATGGCCGCTGAGCCTGCGCGTCCGGAGCCTGTGCTCCGCAACGGGAGAGGCCACAGCAGTGAGAGGCCCGCGTACCACAAAAAAAAAGAAAAAAAATTTAACAATAGAGAGCTGTATAGTTACAAAGTGAAATTTCCCTCCTTACCCCCACTCTTGAGGGGAAACAACCCCTCAGGGTTTAGGGGGCAGCCTTCCAGATCCTTTTCCATGCACATACAGGCAAGCGTGGGATTGTAAACACATAAACCCATGGCTCTTTGGCAGAGGCCTGTGGAAGTAAAATAACTTTCAATGATTCTACTTCTTTGGTGCTTAAGAACACTTATATTGGAAAGAACTTTAGAGACCATCTAAGGCCAGAGTCTAGGTCTCTCATTTTCGGATTGAGATGCTCCTGGAAAACACAGCCATCTGGAGTGGGCAAGGCCACCAACTGGTCACTCCAGAGTGAGCAGAAATAGGTCTCTGGATCCCCATCCAAACGCTTTTCCCACTACACATACTGTCTCTCAGACACCAGCACGGACTGGACTCTGCACTTGAACCTGGGTGTGCTTTTCTTTGTTATATTGCAATGATCACCTTGACAAAGTAAAGCAAAATAACTCTGATGGGTTTTGGAGCCAGATGGTTAAGGTTCAAATCCCTGCTCCTCCACTTACTAGCTGTGACTTCGGACAAGTTATTAAATCTGTGTCACAGTTTCCCCATCTATAAGATGGGGATGGCCACACATGCCTCATAGAGTTACTGTGAGGATTAAATTATTTAATGTGTGTAAAGCACTTAGTTCAATCTTAGAATGGTACTTAGCACTGTTGGCTACCACCAGCACCGTCGGCATCTATTTTAAAGGTATCTGACCTTCCTAATAAGGGAGAATCCAGTGATTTCTAATTGGTTTCTTTTTTTTTTTTTTTGCGGTACACGGGCCTCTCACTGCTGTGGCCTCTCCCGTTGAGGGGCACAGGCTCCGGACGCGCAGGCTCAGCGGCCATGGCTCACGGGCCCAGCCGCTCCGCGGCATGTGGGATTCTCCCAGACCGGGGCACGAACCCACATCCCCCGCATCAGCAGGCGGACTCCCAACCACTGCGCCACCAGGGAAGCCCTCTAATTGGTTTCTTATTGCTCCTCCATGGAGTTTGTGATGTGTCTCCCATTCTCCCTTTTGTTTCTCTCCATTCAACAATGATGAATTATTGAACACCTGCTATGTGCCAGACATCCTTCCAGGCACTGGAAAGACCACAATGAACAAGCTAAACAAGATTCCTGCCCTAAGGTGCCTATACCTGATGTGGAGGGGAGAGACAGCCAATACACACAGAAGACAAATAAGATCATTCTGGAGCGTGATAAGTGCTCAGAGGAAATTTTAAAGGTTAATGAACTAGAATGTGGTAGGTGTATGGGAGAAGGTCCTCTGAGGAGGTGATGAGGAGGAAACAACCCAGTGAAGATCTGGGGGGAGAGTTCTCCAGGCATGGGAAGAGCAGGTGCAAAGTCCCCAAGTCAGGATCAAGGATGGGACAGCCTAGGAACAGAGAGACTCAGCAAGCTCAGAAGAGGAGAGAGTGGCCCAGGCTGGTGTTTAAGGTAGCAACAACTGGCTCAGGACTCCACAAGTCACCCACTGTGTTCAGTTCCTTGAACACTAAGCCTCATTCATTCACCTCAAACATGACAACGCCCCCCACCTCCCTGCACCCACCCTCCTGCCCCGTCTCTGGCATCTGGCATAAAATAATGATTCAGCAAATGCCCGCAGGATGAATGAACCCCTGAGTGGCACAGCTAAGCAGTGCGTGCTGGGAGTGAAACGGGCAGTTCTGTTCAAGGCTGAGTGAGGTGACCCCACCCAGGAGCTCTCCTCAACCTCCCACACCCCGCTCCTGGGGCCACCACTCTCCTGACACCCACCCACCAAGATTCAGAACCCCCAGTTCAAAAGTCTCAGAGACTCTTTCACAGGGATTGCTGGGGAGAGAGCTCTCTCTATTCTTGAGGAACATGACAGGTAAACTATGGCTATTCCGGCCAGTCCAAGTTCGCAAGCCAGAAGGATCTAGAAATGTTTTCCCCTTAACTCTGCTTATTCAAATTCAGCGAGGAGTGTGCTATTATGTGAAGGTACAGATAACACATGTTCATATCCAAAGTTTCTGCTATCCTAGCATTTCTCTATATACTAATTTTTAACCAGTGTCTGAGATACCAACAGCCTTAGCCAAAATACTTTTAAAAGCTCTTATTAAAGAAAAAACTCAGTCAATAATTTAGTCCCAATAAGGAAAAAGTACCCACATTTATTCAAGACTTACTATATGGAATACATTGTCCTATACATTTTCCATGTATCCTCTCATTTAAAGCTCATAGCAACCCTCAGAGATTAATTATTATAATCACTCCCATTTTACAAAGGAGAAAACTGAGGCCCAGAGAAGTGAAGGGTCTAGCAATTGCACAATAAAATGCCCATAACCACATGAAGTCTATGGAGGACATTAAAAAATATATATAAATCAATTTCTTGATCTCCAAGAACTTGCAGTCCTGTTTGGGAAAGCAGACATTACTCCTGAAGCATAAAAGTCAAACAGCTAAATGAAGAGCTACCATATGATTCAGCAATTCCACTGCTAGGTATAAGCCCAAGAGAAATGACAACACAGGTCTACATGAAAACTTATACACGAATGTTTATAGCAGCATTATTCATAATAGCCAAAAAGTAGAAACAACCCAAATGTCGATCAACCTGATGAATAAATAAATGTGGAATATTCAGACAATGCAATATTAGCCATAAAAAGGAACGAAGTACTGAGACATGTAACAACATGGATGAATCCTTAAAATGCTGTCAAAGAAGCCAGTCACCAAGGACCACAGATTGTGTGATTCCAATTACATGAAATGTCCAGAATATGCAAATCTATAGAGGTAGAAAGTAGGTTAGGGGACTTCCCTGGTGGCGCAGTGGATAAAACTCCACTCCCAATGCATGGGACATGGGTTCGATCCCTGGTCTGGGAAGATCCCACGTGCTGTAGAGCAACTAAGCCCGTGCACCACAACTCCTGAGCCTGCGCTCTAGAGCCTGTGAGCCGCAACTGCTGAGCCCATGCACCACAACTACTGAAGCCCACGTGCCTAGAGCCCAGAGAAGCCACCACAATGAGAAGCCCGCGCACTGCAACGAAGAGTAGCCCCCACTTGCCGCAACTAGGGAAAGCCCACGCACAGCAGTGAAGACTCAATGCAGGCAATAAGTAAATAAGTAAATAAGTAAATAAATAAAAAGAAAGTAGATTAGATTAGGGGACTTCCCTGGTGGTGCAGTGGATAAGACTCTGTGCTCCCAATGCAGGGGGCCCGGGTTCGATCCCTGGCCCCAACGAGCCCACGTGCTACAACTTAGACCCAGTACAACCAAATAAATAAATAAATATTAAAAAAAAAAAAAGAGTTCACATGCCACAACTAAGGAGCTAGCAAGCCACAACTAAGGAGCCCACCTGCCGCAACTAAGACCTGGTGCAACTAAACATAAATAAATAAATAAATAAATATTTTTCTAAAAGGGGGGGGATTAGTAGTTGCCTAAGCTGGGGTATGGGGGAGTTGGGAGTGATGTCTAAGGAGTATGGAGTTTCTTTCTGGGGTAATGAAAGTGTTCAAAAATGGATTGTGATGGATACACAGTTCTGTGAATATACTAAAAGCCACTGAATTGTACACTTTAAATCACTGAATGGTATAATGTGTGAATTATATCTCAAGGAAGCTGTTTTTAAAAATTCATCAGAGAATTTTATATGAAAACTTGTAACTCAAATAACAAATGCAGTTTTGCTTAGTATGGAACTGTTCCATAGCGTCTTCATCTGAAGACAGGTACTCTGGCTTACTGCTATAAAATATGTATGTAAAATTATAGCTTAATATAGTTTTGTATCTAAACTGTATTTTGCAAAAGTGGGAGAGACCAAAATAGAGACCTCAAATTGTCAGGCATGGGGCAAAAACAGGGTACCACTCCCTATAAACTGCTGCATGACAACTGCTTAATCTGAGAATGTTTCCAATGAAGTTTGCTTTTTGAGGGGGGGGGCGGGCGGGAAAGGAAGAGAAGGGAAGAGGTCACACGCGTTAGAATGCGTGGAGATGGGTGAACGATGGCTTGGTTGCGTTGCCCTGGTGAGCACACCCAGACATTGCATAAGACGCAAATGTCCAAAACGTGGACTGCTGCCAACATCTGAGGGGAGTATGTGATGATAAATGCCTGCTATCTGAGAAACCAAAACTTAACCTCAGACCCATAAAGATGCTGGACAGTGTTACAGGAATGACAATTCACTTTCTCTTTCATGGGAAATCCTCATTTTCGATCTTCCTTTCTCCCTCTTTCATAAGATTTATAGTCAAAAGGTTAAGGAGCTAGAAGCTCTCTAAAACAAAGCCTCCTGGACCTTGGAACTTTGATTAGTAAAAAGAAAATCTCAACCTGGGGACAAAAAGAGGTTAGAGATAGGAGTTTCCGGTTGTACTTTAGATGCAACAGTCACTTCCCCTCAGCTCCAAAAGAGCTATTTTCTTCTTCCTAAGATTGCCTACAACATGCATAAAAGGAACTGTGAAGTTACCAAATATACACAAATAGAAAAATCAATCAAAAATGGGATCCGAAACAATTCATCTCTTTTTCAAATCAATAGCTTATAATAGTAAATACTATTTGGTTACATTAATATTTTGAAACAAAAAGACCAAAGACAAAAAAAAAAAGGTGAAGTGGCAATTAATCTTCCAGGACAGAAAGCACCGTTTCTCATAAGCGTTGTTGAATAAGACTTTTTTTTCTAAAGAAAAGAGTCTAGAATGAGGGCCATTTTTGTACAAGATAGTGATAAGCATGCAGTTATTTGGGAAGCATTTTACATTTGAGAAACAGAGAGGGAGAGGGAAAGGGAGAGAGAGAGAAAGAAAACACACTGCCCTCATGCATTACCAACAGCAGCCGACCTTATCTGTTAATATTCCTTTTCAGCTGCCAGCTTGTACCTGTTTCTCCGCAAAAACCTTGTCCTCTTCCTATATAGACTCCATGACGACTGCAGTAATTCCTCCTTGAACTGCAGAAATGGAGACTAGGTATCTATCTAGATGCTGGCAGGAACCCAAGATGTGGCCAGTATCTTAATTGGTACATGTAGCATTGAATGGCTCCAAATCATATTTCTTGACTTAAATGGGAGTGTCCCTAAGGACTAAAGGGTTAGGCAAAATACACTTTGGAAAAAAGGGGAAAAGAGTGTTTCATATAATTCCAGAAACCCAGAGCAGACAAAACATGGTCTAGTCTAGTGGTTCTCAAAGGGGAGTGATTTTGCCCACCCCCCAACCACTGCCGGGAACAATCAGCAATGTCTGGAGGCGTTTTTGTTTTTATTTTTTATTTTATTTTTTTTTGCGGTACGCGGGCCTCTCACTGTTGTGGCCTCTCCCGTTGCGGAGCACAGGCTCCGGACGCGCAGGCTCAGCGGCCATGGCTCACGGGGCCAGCCGCTCCGCGGCATGTGGGATCTTCCCGGACCGGGGCACGAACCCGTGTCCCCTGCATCGGCAGGCGGACTCTCAACCACTGCGCCACCAGGGAAGCCCTGGAGGCGTTTTTGATCTTCATGATTGGAGGATGCTATGGGTATCTAGTGGGGAGAGGCCAGGCATGCTGCTAAACATCCTACAACGTACAGGCTCATACAGCCCAAGATGTTAATAGTGCTGAGGCTGAGAAACCCTGATCTGGTCCATTTTATAAAGAAACTGAATCTCAGAGAGATCAAGTAACTTGTCCACGGGAGTGGTGGTAGAAATTACTGTACTTCCAAGGTCCAAGATTCTGACCAGCCGAATCTGTTCTGCTCTAGGATTTAACTCGCTACACGTCTTCAGGTCTCGGATATTTAAAAATGTGTAATCTCACACAGCAAGACAAGGCCACAAGCTCAATCCCCCTCTGGAAGCATCAATGCAGCCATTCAATAGGTGTCCAACTGACATAAGACAAAAGCCTCAGGGAAGCTTCAGGAAGGCAGGAAGTACTCCCCACACCCACACGGCCCAACACACACAAAGGTCTAATTTCAGGAGGGCTGCTACCTTTTCCCAAATCCAGGGAACTGGTTACAATAAGAGGCCAGGAAAAGAAAATATCCTGTTGGGATTTGGGCTCAGATCAAGCACAGGAAGAGGGTGGAGCCCCAAAGAGACGAAACATTGAAAATCCAGAAGAAATGGCTGAGTTTGTGCAAATTTTCACCAAATATACAGACTGAGTGATCGTCTCAAGCCAGCCTTCCATCCTCTAGAGAAGAGATCTTGCTTTTTATGTTTTCAAATTGGCTTATTAGTTCTGCAATCCCATTATTTTTTGTTTTCCGTTGCCTTGGCTGGGCTAGCCCGCTTTCCACTTCGTTCTGTTATTTCACATTACGTCCCATTTGAACTCTTGGTTCATCATTTTTATGTTTGAGAGTGCTTTAAATTGTTTTCCCTGTACCTGTCTTCTTCTAGAATAAATCCTTTACCTGAGCCTTTATGCCATGCTTCTGTCATTTTTCCGTATCAAATGTTCACAAAGTTCCTGTGCAGAGTTTTTTTTTCCTGCTTTAATCACCAGACCGGAGGCAATTCTCTCTGGCCGTCTATTTGTATCAAAATGCATAGGTGGGCTATTGTCCCCTCCTCATTTACCTAGGGATTATTTGAACATTGCCCTCAGAATATGAGTTGGTTCTGTGTTGGGACAGTGGCCTTTGCCCAGACTTCCGCTAGGGGATGGGTACGGGAGAGCTGACTGGTGAAATCTGTCTCTCCAAACTGTATAATATAGCGAAAAGTTCTGGGCCAAAGACCACTCCACTGAGGGTGTATACTGGGATCTAGGAGGGGATACCCAGGATCAGAAACAACGACCTTGGGCTTCACTTGATTTCCTGCTTCAGAGTGAACTAATGAGCGAATTCAGCACGAAATTCCTGGATTTGGGATGTCCCAAATATTTTTTAACCTGCCTCTGTCTAATCAGGCTTTTGTTTGCTGCCAAGACAATGAGCCCTAGGGCTCTAGCAGACTGTTTCCATTCTCCTTTCAGCAAGCAAGCAAGAAAAAAGTGGCCCCAAAAGCCTGTTGTTTTGCTATAAGAAACTAGGCAAACTAGGGTGTGGTGGTCCCCAGCCTTTGGCTGGTGGCCACTCCCCTGCACCCCCGTCTTCTTGGAATGCAGTTCTTACAAAAGATAAAGTCTTAGCTTTTTTTTTTTTTCCTTTTAATTTGCGGTACGTGGGCCTCTCACTGTTATGGCCTCTCCCGTTGCGGAGCACAGGCTCTGGACGCGCAGACTCAGCGGCCATGGCTCACGGGCCCAGCCGCTCCGCGGCATGCGGGATCCTCCCAGACCAGGGCACGAACCCGCGTCCCCTGCATCGGCAGGCGGACTCTCAACCACTGCGCCACCAGGGAAGCCCTAAAGTCTTAGTTTTAAATGCTGAGTCTTATTTTCTACAATTGATGTGTGGTAGCTGACTCAGCAGGCCTGGGAAAGTTGACTCCATCTGAAGTGGAATCCGAAGCCAGCGGCAGGGAACACCGAAAACCCATTAAGTGTACATGGGAGAATCCTCAACAGTTTCAGGAGCTGGCAGTGCCAGGTACCTCTGGAACTTAAAAGAGTGGGAGAAGGTATAAGGCATGTTGGTAGAAAGGAATTTAAGAAGCAGGTACATCTAGGTCCCTTCTCCCACTTCCCATCACTGGGTGAATGTCCTTCTCCCAACACAGAAGAGCGCTACAAGTTTCCTCCTCAGAGAGTGTAGTGTGTACAGGACCCCTGGACTGGGCGCAGGAGTCCAGTCCGGGACTGTGAATCTCACCTTGAAAACAGAGGGACAAATGGCTATACGTATGGATTGTCGAGAACTACCCTCCATCCCTTGGCCCTTTTCTTCCACTCAGACCCCAGAATTCTGGCAGCCAGACCTTTACCTCCAAGGAGAAAGAGACTTCTTTGGGGAATGGAGCCCAAGAAGAAAAACCTAAAGATACTGACCTTGGGGCTTCCCCAACAAACAGCCCACCCAGACCAGGCCCATCCACAAGGTTGGAGCTCCCAAGCCGTGTCTACGTCTCTCATTTTTAGTCACAGCAGCTAGTCAGGGTTTGCTATACATCTGAGAAAGTTCCTATATGGAAGATAGAGACCAAAACAAATGAAGCAACAACAAAAAAGCATGGAGGAAACAGACTATACAGAGTTTTGTTTTGGTTTTTTAAAGACAGAGACATAAAATAAGATACCGCATGCATGAAACAAGAATAGAGAGCTATAAAAAAGAAAATTTCAGAGAGCTATTATAAAATTTTAAAGAACATGACAGCAGAAATTTTAAATTAAATAGGAGGGTAAGGCAAGAAATAACAAGTGCTGGCAAGGATGTGGAGAAAAGGAAACCCTAATACAAATTTGATGGGAGTGTAAATCAGTGCAGGCACTATGGAAAGCAGTATGGAGAATCCTCAAAATATTTTTAACATTAGATGTTAATTTAATATTTAATTAGTTTATAAATTCATATTTAATATTAAGAATACAACTATTATATGATCCAGTTATTCCACTTCTGGGTATTTTTTTTTGAATATTTAAAAAGTATTTATCCTTGGGAGTCTACTGCTAAGTAACACTGAATTCTCTTCTATGGAATATTTTGATATATTTATATTTTTCAGTTAAATATAAACCTTAACTTTTTTTTCAAGTTCTTTGACACTATAAGAATTGCCTCTCCTCCAATTTTTTTTTTTACGTTTAAAAGCTCTATAATAGTGAAATGATGGTTTTTAAAATTTGCATAAGTCATATCCATTCATGGCTCATGTTTCCCTTAATATACATTCTATGTTAGCATCAAACCAATGCAATAAAAACTCATTAATCCAAGCCCCATTCATTTTAAAGTCAATCCCCACTAATGACCTCTTACTTCTGCTTGTTTCTTTCCTCTCACCTAGAGTTCCTTTTGGTTTTTTTAAATTTTTGAATTTTATTTTATTTATTTATTTATACAGCAGGTCCTTATTAGTTATCCGTTTTATACATATTAGTGTATATATGTCAATCCCAGTCTCCCAATTCATCACGCCAGCACCCCCCGGCCACTTTCCCCCCTGGTGTCCATGTTTGTATTATATGATCTAGCTATTCCACTTCTGGGTATTTAATCAAAGGATACAAAAATGCTAATTCAAAAAGATATATGCACCCCCAAGTTCAATAACAGCATTATTTACAATAGCCAAGATATGGAAACAACGTAAGTGTCCACTCTATTAACAGATGAATGTATAAAGAAGATGTGATTAATCAACTATACTCCAATAAAAACTAATTAAAAAAAATAAAATTAAGAATCTGCCTGCCAATGCAGGGGACACAGGTTCAATCCCTGGTCTGGGAAGATCCCACATGCCATGGAGCAGCTAAGCCTGTGTGCCACAACTACTGAGCCCATGTGCCACAGCTACTGAGCCCACGCGCCACAACTACTGAGCCCACGCACTGCAACTACTGAAGGTTGCGTGCTCTAGGGCCCGTGTGCCGCGACTACTGAGCCCGCATGCTGCAACTACTGAAGCCCGCATGCCTAGAGCCTGTGCTCCGCAACAAGAGAAGCCACCGCAATGAGAAGCCCACACACCGCAACGAAGAGTAGCCCCTGCTCGCCGCAACTAGAGAAAGCCTGCGTGCAGCAATGAAGACCCAACGCAGCCAAAAAATAAATAAATAAAATTCAAAAACAAACAAACAGAAAAGGAAGATGTGGTATATATATACAATGGAATACTATTCAACCATAACAAAAGATGAAATCTTGCCATTTGTGACAACATGGATGGACCTTGAGTTTATTATGCTAAGTAAACTAAGTTAGATGGAAAAAGACAAATACTGTATGACTTCACTCATAGGAGGAATATAAGAAACAAACAAAATAAATGAACAAACCAAACCAAACAAAAACAAACATGTAGATACAGAGAACAGAGTAGTGGTTAGCAGAGGGGAAGGGGTGGGAGGGAGGAGGGCAAAATGGGCAAAGAGGATCAACTGTAGGGTAACAGATGGACTCTAAATTTTTTTTATTTTATTTTTTTAATTTTTGGCTGCATTGAGTCTTCACTGCTGCACGAGGGCTTTCTCTAGTTGTGGTGATCGGGAGCTACTCTCCGTTGCGGTGCACGGGCTTCTCATTGCGGTGGCTTCTCTTGTTGTGGAGTACAGGCTCTAGGCGTGCAAGCTTCAACAGTTGTGGCACATGGGCTCAGTACTTGTGGCTCACGGGCTCTAGAGCACAGGCTTAGTAGTTGTGGCACACAGGCTTAGTTGCTCCATGGCACGTGGGATCTTCCTGGACCAGGGATGGAACCCATGTCCCCTGCATTGGCGGGCGGATTCTTAACCCCTGTGCCACCAGGAAAGTCCCGAAACTCAATTTTTGGTGGTGAGCATGCTGTGGGGTACACAGAGGCAGAAACATAGTGTTGTACACATGAAACTTATATAATGCTATAAACCAATGTTACCTCAACAAAAAATAAATTAAAAAAAATTCAAGGGTGAAAAAGAGACAGGCAACAGGACAGACTTCTGGGTTGACAGGTCATTTATTCACGAAAGGAGCAGGGGAAAGATTTATCATTTTTGGAAATGTTGGTTGAAAAAATAAACAAAAAATGTATAAAATTAAATTAAATAGAAGGGTTGGAAGATAAAGCTGAGGAAATCTGGAAAACACAGCAAACAGCCAAAGAGAAAAATAACTGAAGAGAAAAGATAAGAAAATCAGAGGACCAGTCCAAGAGGTTCAACATCTGAATAGTAGGAATTCCGCCAAGAGAAAACTGAGGAGAAGAAATCATTGTGAAATTATTTAAGAAATGTTCCCAGAAGTAAACAGCATAAGTTGCTAAACTGAAGGGGCCCAGTGAATATCCAGCAAACTGTGGCCCATGGGCTAAATTCAGCCTGCCGCCTGTTTCTGTACAGACCTTTACACTTTTAAAGGGGTGGGAAAAAAGAAGAAGTGGCAGAGATCATATATGAACCACAAAAACTAAAGTATTTAAACACAGGGCCCTTTATAGAAAAAGTTTCCTGAACCTGGTCTTGCACAATGGATAAGAACAGACAAATACCAAGGCAAATTACCATGAAAGTACAGAACACTGGGGACAGAGTGAAAGTTTCAGAGGGGACAACATGGGATATGTACAAAAGATCAGGAACCCAATGGCTTCAAAAACTTCTCAAAGGCAACACTGGAAATTAAGATGACAGTAGAGCCGTGTCTTCAAAATTCTAAACGCAAACAATTTCCAATGTAGAATTCTACACTCCTCCAAACCGTCAATGAAATATGAGGGTAAAATAGATATTTTCAGACATGCAAGGTCTCAATAAAATTACTTCCCTTTTCTCAGAAGCTCCTGGGAGATGAGCTCCACCAAAACAGGAGAGAGTAAACCAAGAAAGGAAGACACAAAATACAAGAGACAGGACAATTCAAAACAAGAGAGGTGAGAAAAATCCCAGGAGGATGGTGAATGGAAGTCCAGGGTCCTGGGGATGCACTAGAGGAAAACTGCCAGTCTCTGCAGGAACGTGGCTTTATTTTTACCACATGTTTACCATGTCCAGGGCTCATTATTCTGTTGCATAGAACCAGGTTTCCCTGTGGCCTCATTTCATGTAGTGCAGATCTGCTGGTGATGAATTCTTTCAACTTTTTTGAAAGTGTTTATCTTGCTTTGTTGCTGAGGGCTATATTCTCTGCGTATAAAATTCTATGCTAATATTTAATCTTTCAGTCTTTTAAAGACAGTGCTCTGCTGCCTTCGAGCTTACATTGTTTCTGACAAGAAATGTGCTGCCATCTTTATCTCTGTTCTGTATATAATGTGTCTTTGCTCTCTGGCTCATTAAGCATTTTGCTTTTTATCACTGCTTTTAAGCAGTTTTGGTTATGATGTGTCTTGGTGTAGATTTCTTCATGTTGCTTATGCTTGGGGTTCGTTGGAATTCTTCGATCTAAGAGTTTATAGTTTTCATCAAATTTGGAAAATGTTCAGCTAATATTTTTTCAAATATTGTTTCTGACCCCCCCTCATTCTTTTCACCTTTATATATATTAGGCTCCTTGACGTTGTCTCACATCTTGCTGATACTCTCGTTTTTACTCCCCCAATCTTTTTTCTATGTTTCACTCTGAATAGTTTCTATTGCTTTGACTTCAAGTTCACTAATTTTTTCTTCTGCAATGTCTAACTTGTAACCCTAACCTTTAATAAAAAGCATTTGTGTAGAGAGATAAAAACAAAGATGGCAAGAAGTTAACCATTGTGAAATCTAGGTAGAAGATAGGTGGGTAATCATTACACTATTCTTTCAACTTTCCAGTATGTTGGAAATTTTTCTTAATAACGGATTGGGGGGCAGAGGAAGAATGAGTATTACCTCTCTATGAGAAACCAACCAGATCTTTCAGTCTCAGCGAAAGCTCGAAAAAGCTTATTACTCTAACTAGAGTTTCAAAGTCCTTAAACGGTAAGTAGGAGAAGGAGACAGAGGACACCCCATGATGCAGTCAAAACAGTAAAGTTCAAGGTGACCCCTTTCCCCAAGATTATGTGAGGGAAAGCAAACCAGAAAACTCTTGGTGGCCACATGATTGCCTCATCTTAAAATCCTGAAGTACTTTTATCCAAAAGATGATGAGATCTGTCGACTGAGTAATTTTAAGGGGTTCACCTCACAGTAGTCTATTGTTAAAAGCCTATAGTGTGAAATTCACAGGGAGCAGGGGGGACTCTTGTTCAGAGCCAATGTTTTATTTTCTTCAAATCCCTAGCAACTAGTACCAACAATATTGATGTGTCCAGAGACCAGGGAAAGGCCTCTTTGCTTCAACTCCTGGCTACGCCAACGCTCAGAAGATGGGTGAAGAAAAACTACGAGAGAAGGTCAGCGAGCCCTCTTCACCCTGTCACTGCCAGAGTAGGGGCTCTGAAGATCATCTAAGTGTAAAGGTTCTTCCTTTCCCCCTCAGCTGCCAAACAGAAGCAGCTTTGTTCCTACTGCCATTAAGGAAAGTTCATGAGGATCATCTGAGACTGGATTAGAATTAGCTGGGAAGTCCTGAGCTCCCTCTAAACACAGTACAAGCAGCCTTCCCGCCCTTACCATTGTAACACTCCTAACAGCTTATCCCATTGTGAATCTACGCTGACACAGAACATAAAAATAATACTGCTTGTCCCCAACAGCCATGGAGAAGGAAGATCTGCCAATGCCATTCATCCAGCAGACTAGTACAACCTACTTCCTGCTCCGGATGAGGCTGGACTAGATGCTCCTACAATTCTTCCCAGACTGAAGATTCTATGATTTGATGGCATCTTTTTTTTTTTTTAATTGGAGTATAGTTGCTTTACAATGTTGTGTTAGTTTCTGGTGTACAGCAAAGTGAATCAGCCACATGTATACAGATATCCCCTCTTCCTTGGATTTCCTTCCCGTTTAGGTCACCACAGAGCACTGAGTAGAGTTCCCTGTGCTATACAGTCTGTTCTCATTAGTTATCTACTTTATGGATACATCCGTAGTAGTGTATATCTGTCAGTCCCAATCTCCCAATCCGTCACACCACAACCCTACCCCCACCGATTTGATGGCCTCTTGACACAGCATGATACCTGAAATCCTCAGAGCCTTGCACTATGAGTGGCTATAATCATTTCCTCTTTCCTCCTCAAAACGATCCTGAACAACAAGGTTCAAACAGGCAAGGACTGACTTTAAGACACAGGGGAAACACCACAGCAAGAGTAAGTCCTGAAAAGTTTCCAACTGCCAAGCCCCCCAGCCTAGAGACTGGAGACTCATCACTGAGTGAAGGCTCAGGCTTGCTTTGGGATGATTTGAGGGTGGACCCTGGGAGCCACAAAATCGTAGACACTGCTCTGCTAGCCTCCTTTCCCTCCTGACTCTCAAACCTGCTGGCTTCTCTTCCTGTACCTGGCTGTAAATGTCTGTGTCCCTCAGGGGTGAACCCAGGCCTTCTCACCCTGCACCCTCTCCTCTGTGATCTGACCCACTCTTTTTTTTTTTCTTAATTTTATTTAATTTTTGGCTGCATTGGGTCTTCACTGCTGCACGCAGGCTTTCTCTAGTTCTGGCAAGTGGGGGTTACTCTTTGTTGCGGTGCGTGGGCTTCTCATTGCAGTGGCTTCTCTTGTTGCAGAGCACGGGCCCTAGGCACGTGGGCTTCAGTAGTTGTGGCTCATGGGCTTAGCTGCTCCACGGCATGTGGGATCTTCCCGGTCCAGGGCTTGAACCCGTGTCCCCTGCATTGGCAGGCAGATTCTTAACCACTGCGCCACCAGGGAAGCCCCCAACCCACTCTTGACTCTTTCCAACACCTGATGATGCCCCAACCCTAATCTCTATCCCAGACCTCCTGCACATCTGCCCTTAGACAGTCCATAGGCACCAGAAGCACAACGCCTGCAAAAGGAAACGTTCCCCAGCAAACCTGCTTCTGCTCCTTCTTTCATGTTTCAGTGAATGTTGCGGCCTTCCAATAGGTCATCAAAGCCGGAAAAGTGGGAATCTTCCCCAACTCCTTCTCCTCACCCTCTGCATCCAATCAATCACCATAACCTGACACTTCTACCTCTGAAGACTCCTTCAAGTCACTTTACTTCTCGCCACCTGCCGCTACTTCTCCATCCCCCCGCCACCACCTCCAGCCTGGACCACCACCATAGCTCCTAATTGAACCCTCCATCCAGCCTCCACACAGCAGCCAGAGGTCTTTCTAAGCCATGTCTCTCCCTGACTTAAAGCCTTCAGTGGTGTCCCAGTGCTCCTGGAATAGGGATAAAGTTCCTTCACAAGCACAGGAAAGCCCCGAGCACCTCTCCAACTTCTCTGTGCATACTCCCTTGGCCCCCAGCTCCAGCCAGGCTCCAGCCTTCTCATTTTCTTGCCAAGCCTGGATATTTCTCTATGTGACTTACTGTCCCCTATGCCCCATCACCACCACCCTCCTCTTGGCCAGCTTCTCCACATCCTCCGGGTCTCCCTCAGCCTCCCTCAGTACCCAGGCCTTGTGGGGTGGGGCCTCCACCACGTGCTCCGACATCACCACACCATAGTGCCCCTCTCAGGGCACTTACGGCAATGTATTACCACTGCCTGTCTGAATCCCACTGGGACCAGGTCTCCTTATACACCATTCCCGCACAGCTTCTCGCACATAGGAATGACCGCATAAACGTTGGCTAAATGAACAAAACCCTTGGTCTCAGAACCCACCAAAGCATGCTGAGACGGAAACAAGCCATAATGTATGGTCCTGGGTTTCTCTGGCATCTCAGAAGTCCTCCAAACAAGGAGTGACTGCTGGAGACTCTGATTCAAACCCGTCTCTTCACAGCTAGGCTCCAATGATTTTTTTTAAAAAATTGTTTGTTTTTCTCTACTTTTCTCCACATCTCTCTAAATTTTTTAGCTCCCAAGAATAAAATAGGCTTTCCTAGTGCAATAATTACTTAATATCTCATTTACTTCCTACGAGGTCAGCTGTTAGGCCAAATCATTAGTAGACATTTAAAGTGAAATACCATCAGCATATAAGAAACAGAAAGAAAGGAATATTGGAGATCTGCCCTGTGAGAGCTTGCAATTTGAGCCATTAGCAGTTATTCTTACTTTGGATCCCCAAAGACATATATTAAGATCAGATCGGTGTATATCAGAAGCAAATTGCTTTGTTTTAACCAACGCAAACTTTCCCAAAGAGCACTGAGCGGGCAACAGCTGGCTGTTATCTGGTGATTACTAGATCCTGTGTCTATCAAAGCTGTGAGCGATTTGTTTCCTCCACTCTGCTAAGGACTTACTCATAACCTTGAGCAGACAAACTTATCTCGGTAATTATATCTGTAAAATGATAATAACTCCTTATAATGACTCATTGTTTTCTGAGCAATTTTTTTGATTATTATTTAATGCAAGCCTTCAAAGAATTCTGTGATGCTGGGATTAGAATTTCCAACTGAAAAAGATGTTAACTAACATGTCCAGGTCACCCAGCCACTAGGGGTTGGAACTGGGACTGTCAGCTGGATGTTCTGACTTCTAGCCTAGAACTCTTTCCACTCCACAACACTGCTTCGCGCTTTTTTTTTTTAATTAAAAAAAAAAGCCTGGGGGGCTTCCCTGGTGGCGCAGTGGTTGAGAGTCCGCCTGCCAATGCAGGGGACGCGGGTTCGTGCCCCGGTCTGGGAGGATCCCACATGCCGCGGAGCGGCTGGGCCCGTGAGCCATGGCCGCTGAGCCTGCGCGTCCGGAGCCTGTGCTCCGCAACGGGAGAGGCCACAACAGTGAGAGGCCTGCGTACCGCAAAAAGTAATAATAATAGTAAAAAAAAGCCTGGGGACAAAAAGCAAGTAAAACTCATACTTGCTGCAATTCAGATGAAGTCTTGGCTATCTCGCCCTAACTTCAGTGCTAGCAACAGCCCTTCACAGGAGAAACTGATTGAAGCAATCAAATCAGAGGATCGCCTTGGGGATTCTCCAAGCACTTCTCACAGAGGCGAGCCACAGGACTGGGGTTCACGAGCCACAGGACTGGGGTTCACGATTTATGGCTGTTGAGTTGCCAGTGATAACTTCACAATTTGGCCTGACTACTCCACTAAAGAAAAGATTCTTCATTAGCAGCCAAACCCCTGTTTGTCTAAGAGGTGCTATGTGCCAAAAACACCAGAGGGAAAATCTTTTAGTGCATATTCAAAAAGCCCTTTTTGGATCCTGTGGTAGATATGCTCTCTTACACCTGATGGGTGACATATGGATGATCCCCGAGTCGCAAACTGCTTCTCATCGAAATTTTATCCCAAATTTAACTACTTATCACCCTATCATAAGAGTGACAGTCCAAAACAACGAAGACTGTGTTTAGAAATAAACGACAAGAATACTGCATATTAAAAAACTACAGGGGTCAGTGGAGAGGGGAGGGTGGAGAGCCTCTGGGATTCAACCAAAGCTGTACTCAAATGACAACTCATATCCTTAGATGCTTTTATTAGAAAAAAGTTAACCAAGCATTTGATTCAAGAAATTAGAATAAGAACACACACACACACAACCCCCCACAGAAGGAAGAAACTGAGTTTTTTAAAAGACAATTAAAATAGACAAATCACTACCAAGTACTTCCATGAAAATAATAATACTAACAGGGTAGAATGAGAAAAGAGATCACAACTACTGATGCAGAAGATACTTTTTAAATTACACAAATCTAATTTAAAGTTAATAAATTTGAAAATTTTAGGTTGAAAGGCCTATTTTATAAGAAAATATAAATTGCCAAAATTGATTCAAGAAGCTGAAGAAAGACTGAATAAATAAATCGTAATCAAATAAATTTAAAAGACTGTCAAATATTTATCCTCTTCCTCCCCCAAAAGCAACAAATTCAAATAGTTTTATGGAAAAATCATTCTTAACATTCAGGGAAAGGAATGTCTATGTTATTTGATCTATTCTGGAACATGCAAAAAGATAAACTTCCCAATTCATTTAAGGAGAGACAAATTCTGATGCAGAAGATCTGAAAAAGACGGGAGAGAGGAATTATACACACACACACACACACACATATACACACACACACATATATATAAAATACATAGGATTCAACTGTTCATTCCAAATATTTCTTGAGTGCCCACTATGTACCACCATTGTTCTAGGTGCTGGGGATACAGAAGTGAACAAAACAAAGGCTATGCTCTCACGGAGCTTACATTTTGCTGGTGGAGACCGAGATAAAAAAAAAAAACAAAGAAAACAGTAAGTATGAAATGTCAGATTTGACATGGTGAGGGGGATGAGAAAGTAGGGGGAATTTCAATTTTATATAAAGTAGTCAGAGGAGATCTCACTGGTGAGGTGGCATTTGACCAGAGACCTAAAGGAATTAAGGGAACAAGCATGCAGATATCTGAAGGAAGAACATTTCAGACATAGGTAACAACAAAGGTTCCTGAGGTGGGAACATACTTGGAATGATCAAAGAACAGCAAGAAGGCTCCAGTGCTAATGAATATAAACGTAAAAATAATAAGTAGAATTTAATAACACTGAAAAAGAATACTGCATGTCTAACAAGAAAGTTTATCTCAGAAATGCAATGAATGATTGCTCAATATTATAATTAATTAATTATATTACATTACTAGATTAAATAAGAAAAACTATACGATCGTTTCAAAAGAAACTAAACCAGTAGCTAAGCCTGGTTTTAAAAACAAAACAAAAACTCTTAGTAAGCTGGAACTAAAAGGAAGTAATTTGGATGTCAACTTCCTTAGGGAAGCTTTCTCTAACCTCCCCAGGCCTACACCAGACTAGTGCCCTGTATCATTCCTTTGTAATTCTCATCACAATTATAACTAACAAATTATTTTTATTAACTGTAAGACTACCATATTAGAATCCTTTTGAAAAGTGAGGTGTTTCAAAAATATGATACTTTTAATTAATAAACTAGGAATGAAGATACAATGTGACCATTCAGAAACAATTTTTAAAATATAAATGAATTGTCTAAAAGGACACAGGATGAGAGTTATAACAAGAATAAGTAGTTTTTATTAAAAGTACACAGAAAAGGGCTTCCCTGGTGGCACGGTGGTTAAGAATCTGCCTGCCAATGAAGGGGACACGGGTTTGAGCCCTGGTCCAGGAAGATCCCACATGCCACGGAGCAACTAAGCCTGTGCACCACAACTACTGAGTCTGCACTCTAGAGCCCACATGCCACAACTACTGAAGCCCATGCACCTAGAGCCCGCGAGCCACAACTACTGAGCCCACATGCCTTGAGCCCGTGCTCTGCAACAAGAGGAGCCACCACAATGAGAATCATGTGCACCACAACAAAGAGTAGCCTCCACTCGCCGTAACTAGAGAAAGCCCGCGCACAGCAACGAAGACCCAATGCAGCCATAAATAAAAATATAAATAAATAAATAAATAAATTTTTAAATAAATAAAAATGGGCAAAGGGTTTGTGTAGACATCTCTCCAAAGAATATATACAAATGGTCAATAAGCACATGAAAAAATGCTCAACATCACTAGCTGTTAAGGAAATGCAAGTCAAAACCGCAATGGGATACCACTTCACACCCACTAGGATGGCTATAATCAAAAAGACAGATAACAAAAAGTGCTGGTAAGGATATTATGAAATAGGAGCCCTCATACACTGCTGGTGGGAATGTACAATGGTGCACTCACTTTGGAAAACTGTTTGGCAGTTCCTCAGAAAGTTAATTACCATATGTCCCAGCAATTCTATTCCTAGGTATCTAACCAAGAGAACTGAAAACACGTTTCAAAAATAAGTATAACATAAATTCCTCCAATCCATGAACATAGTATATCTCTGCATTTATTTAAGCTCTGCTAACCTTCATCAGTATTTTGTAACTTTCAGCACACAGATCTAGAACACATTCTTTTAGATTTACACCCAAGTATTTCATGGTTTTTGTTCTACTATAAATGATACTATTTTAGATTTCAATTTCTAATTGTTCATTGATAGGATATAGAAATACAATATATTTCTGTAAATTGACATTGTGTCCTGCAACCTTGCTAAACTATCTGCAATTCTCCTTATCATACAGTTGCTCCCTTATTTGTGAAGTTAAGAATTTTTATTTTCACATTGCAATACAGCAAAGAAACTAGAATATTAAAAGTAAATTTGTTAAAACGTCAATTCTCCCCAAACCAATCTAAAGATTCAAGACAATTCCAAACAGAATCCCAGAGGAATTTTTTAAATAGATATTGACAAGCTCATTCTAAAATTTATATGGAAAAGCAAATGAACCAAAAGAAGCAAAACAATTTTGAAAAAGAAAAACAAAGCTGGAGGACTCACAATATCCGGTTTCCAGTCTTACTTTAAAGCTACAGTAATTGAGTCAGAATGAGCGTTAGTGAAAGCATACATATAGGTCAAGAAATAGAACAGGGAGTCCAAAAATAGACCCACCCAAAGATGGTCAATTGATTCTCAACAAAGAACAAAAACAGTTCAATGGGGGAAAAGGACAGTCTTTTCAACAAATGGTGCTGGAACAAATAGACACTCACAAACAAAAAAATTTACGTATATACAAAAATGAACTTTGATCATAGCTCACAATATATAAAATTAACTCAAAATGGATCAAAGACTAAATATAAAGCCTAAAACTATAAAACATCTAGATGAAAACACAGGAAAAAAAAAAAACATAGAAAATTTTTGTGAACTTGGGTTAGGCAGAGATTTCTTAGATAGGATACCAAAAGTACAATCCATAAAAGAAAAAATTGATAAATTGGACTTCATAAAAATTAAGAAGTTCTGCTCTTTGAAAAATACTGTTGAAAAAAAAGAAAGAAAAATACTGTTGGGCTTCCCTGGTGGCGCAGTGGTTGAGAGTCTGCCTGCCGATGCAGGGGACGTGGGTTCGTGCCCCGGTCCGGGAAGATCCCACATGCCGCGGAGCGGCTGGGCCCGTGAGCCATTGCCGCTGAGCCTGTGCGTCCGGAGCCTGTGCTCCGCAACGCGAGAGGCCACAACAGTGAGAGGCCCGCGTACCCCAAAAAAAAAAAAAAAAAAATACTGTTAATAAAATGAAAAGACAAGTCACAAACTGTGAGAAAATATTTGTAATTCACATATCTGATGAAAGAAATGTACCCAGAATACATAAAGACCTCTCAAAACTAAAATAATAAGAAAACAGACAATCCAATAAAAAATATGCAAAAGATTTGGACATTTCACCAAAGAAGATACACAGATGGCAAATAAACACATGAAAAAATGCTTAACACTATTAGTCATTAGGAAAATGCAAATTAAAATCATAAGACACCACTACCTCTGAGAATTGCTAAAATTTTTTAAACTGACAATACCAAGGACTAACAAGGATGCTGGTGAAAAATGTAAAATGGTATAGCCACTCTGGAAAACAATTTGACAGTTTCTTATAAAGTTAAACACACACTTATCATATCATACAACCCATTAATCCCACTCCTAGGTATTTACATATCCAAGTGATATGTTCACACAAAACCTGTGACTGCTTCTAGAAGCGTTATAGAAGCATTTGCCATTGCCCAGAAAGTGAATAACTCAAATGCCCTTTAGCTGGGGAATGGAGAAACTGTAGTACGTTCATACAACAGAAGAGTAGTTGGCAATGAGAAGGGACAAACTACAGATATATGCAACATGGATGATTGTCAAATGCATTATGCTAATTTAAAGAAGGCACATTCAAAAAGCTACATACTGTGATTCCATTGATAATGACATTCTGGAAAAGGCAAACATATAGGAACAGAAAACAGTTCAGTGGTTGCCAGGGCCTGGGGGTGGGAGGGCAGGATGACCATAAAGGGGCTGTACAAGGGAATTTGGGGGATGATGACCTGTTCTGTATTTTGATTATGGTAGTGACTATATGACTGTATGTAATGGCTGAAATTTGAAGAACTGTTCACTAAAAAGGGTAAATTTTACTTATGCAAATTATACCTTAATTTAGAAATGAAAAAATGCAACATGTATTTAATATATTTCAAAATATAACACTTAAATTATCTGTATGCTAACTAAAGTTTCTTTAAAAAAAAAAAAGTGTAAGAATGAATGAAAACTGCTTCAATCTAGGTGTCCTCTCAACTTCTGAAACATCCTATGACCCAGGGCTCCATCTGAAAAAGGTATGTAATATATTTAATACACAAATTGAAACTACATTCTTTTCCAAAAGAATGTGATTCTTATAAACTAACATGAGGAGAAACTGCTAACAGCGAGGAAACAAGAAAAACAGTAAATTTTGTAATCCTTGCATCTTTGAAACACACTGACAAAACTTCAGGGAACGAGTAAATTTTGGATTACAACATGGATTTACATAATTGAAACATCATCCATTAACATAAACTAGATAAAACAATGCCTCGAAAAAAATGAAATTCTCGAGATTGAGACTGAGATATATACACTAATATGTATAAAATGGATAACTAGGGGTGGTGCAGTGGTTGGGAGTCCACCTGCCGATGCAGGGACACAGGTTCGTGCCCTGGTCCGGGAAGATCCGACATGCCGCTGAGCGGCTGGGCCGGTGAGCCATGGCCGCTGGGCCTGCGCGTCCGGAGCCTGTGCTCTGCAACGGGAGAGGCCACGGTAGTGAGAGGCCCGCGTACCGCAAAAAAAAAAATAACTAATAAGAATCTGCATAAAAAAATAAGTGAAATTCTAAAATTTAAAATAAATGAAAATTGATGACTAATAAGAGCCTGCTGTATAAAAAAATAAATAAAATAAAATTCAAAAATTATTTTAAAAAAATGAAATTCTCGGGCTTCCCTGGTGGCGCAGTGGTTCAGAGTCCGCCTGCCGATGCAGGGGACGCGGGTTCGTGCCCCGGTCCGGGAAGATCCCACATGCTGCGGAGCGGCTAGGCCCGTGGGCCATGGCCGCTGAGCCTGCGCGTCCGGAGCCTGTGCTCCGCAACGGGAGAGGCCACAACAGTGAGAGGCCCACGTACCGCAAATAAATAAATAAATAAATAAAAAATAAATGAAATTCTCCTTTCTCTTACAATCTCTTTGCAAAGTCGACAGCAGAAAAAAAAGAAAAGAAAAGAAAAAAAACTACATTTTATAGAAAGAAAATAAAGAAAAAATAAGTGAAGAAATGAGTAGAACTGGAAACAGAAGCTGGGTCAGGTTACAAATCATCCATTTTCCAGCTCATTTGCACCTCGTTCAAGAAGTTTACCGAAGACTCCACTTTCTCCCCCAAAATCCTGGCCCCCCCAGGAAAGAAGTATTCTATCTCTTCTTGAAATCCTCTAACATTTGTACTGAACCTCTTTGTTGATCTTTTCATAATGATAATATTGACTGAATTTACTGTGTGTCAAGAACTGTATCAGACGCTATATCTGCATTACCTCATTTAATACTCATAGAACCACATAAGGTAGGTGCTATTATTACCCATTTTATAGATAAAGAAATTGAAGCACAAAAGGGTTCCATTATTTACCAAAGTCACACAGCTAATAGTGGTAGATCAGAATTTTATCCCAGCTAGTTCAAATCCAGAGCCCATTCTCTGAATCGCTATACATAAAGATTAAGTCATTCATCCAACATTTAAGCACTAACTCTCACACTAAAGACAGACTTAACAGAAAAACAAATATCGTATCTTAACGCACATATGTGGAATCTAGGAATCTAGGAAAATGGTGCAGATGAACCTGTTTGCAAGGCAGAAATAGAGACACAGATGTAGAGAAGAAACATATGGACACCAAGGGGGGAAAGGCGGGGGTGGGATGAATTGGGAGATTGAGATTGACATATATATAGTAATATGTATAAAATAGATAACTAATGAGAACCTGCTGTATACCACAGGGAACTCTACTCAATGCTCTGTGGTGACCTAAATGGGAAGAAAAAAGAGGGGATATGTATGCATATAGCTGATTCACTCCGCTGTACAGCAGAAACTAACACAACATTGTTAAGCAACTATACCCCAATTTTAAAAAGAAGAAAAAGAAAAAAAAGGAGTATACATATTAAAAAAAAAAAAAAACCAGACAGACTTAAGAATAAGATGAGGTCCTACTCTCCCATGAAAGAGCTTCTGGTCTAGTTGGAGACCAACACAAAGAAGTGCAATACACTGGTTATACCTTACGTATGTCAGGGGAGTGACAGGGAGGGCATCTCAGGATTGTCTGTGTCTGTCATAACAGTGTGACACTGTCCCACATTTTAGTGTCCCTGTATTCCCCCATAATTCCTACCAGGCTCTGAACAAACCTTTGTTGAATGAACAGCTAACACCCATCTCCTCTACTTTTGTTGTGTCTGTACCTACTGCCACTCTAAAACTCAACTTAGAAAGATGTGACAGGAAGCCAAAAACTACATTTACCTTCCTCTCAATCATATCCTTAAGAACATTGATTCATTCCACGAATATTTATTGACTACCAACTATGACCAGCCACTGTTTTTGGTATGGGATACAGGGATGAACATATCAGATAAAGACCATTCTCTCCCGGAAGCAACATTCAAGTGGATGAAACAATCAAACAAGTACCAAAAAACAAAAACAAACAGACAAAAAACCCACCAACCAAAAAAACAAAAAATGAAACAATATCACTTCAGATCACTTTAAGTGCTAGGAAGAAAATTAAATTAGGGAATATGATAAACAGTGACTATGAGGTGTTAATTTAGACCGGGAAGACCAGGCTGTGAAGATGACATTTAAACTGGTGCGTGTTGGTTAAAAAACATCTTTGTTTTACTCCTATTTTTAGAGGAAAAAGGCAAAGCTAGAAACCCCATCCGAAATTAGGAGTCAGAATTAACAGAATTCTTTGTGTCACTTACAAAGAATTGCAAAAATATTTTTTCTAAAATTTATACCTAACTCAATTGTTATAGAAGTAGAATGCTGTTCACACATTCACCAACTTTATGTAAAATTGGTTTGGTTTTATTTTTGTAAACAGTGGCTTTGCTTTATTTCAGAAAATAAATTTTGACCATATTGCACATTAATTTTTTTTTTGACACTTGCTTCTAAAAGTTGGGGGGAGCTACCTGCATGAACAAGGATCACGGCAAAAGGATGCAAAAACGTGATTTCTGTAACACCTGTTTTCGGGATTTTGTTTTAAAAAGCACCTTATTCAAATATAACGTTTAAAAGAATGTAACATAACAATCCACATTTCACAACCCTTTAAAAAGCATACTGGAAGGAAATGGTATACCTAGAACAATGAAGAAAGTTACTTTTTACTAATGCTGCAAGGAAATGGACACCAGGTTTTTTAAAAATTAATTAACACTGATTTTGGCAAGTCATTTAACTGCTCTGAGCCTCCATTTCTTTCCCAAGGGTAAAATGAGGGTGTTGACATTAAAGGATCCCTATGGGTCCTTCCAGCCCTAAACGCTTCGATTGGCCTTTAAAAATAGAAAGTATGTGATTCAGAACCTTTACCACATGGGGAAGGCAGGTGATAATTATCGTGGACACTTTTTTAAAAACTTGCTCATTTGGGGGTTCAATTTTTACAACAATTTTCTTCTGGTGTAATAGGTAAGATAAGGTTGTACAATTGGGAATATTTTCTATATACCAACGAAAGGAATAAGGAAGAAGAAACAATTATGATGCCTCAAAAGGACCATTACAGTCAAAAACATTTGACAACCAGAGAGAGAGCGAGCAAGAGGAATTGCTCTAATAAGACAATCATTGGAAAGGAAACTAATTTCCACCATTTTTATTCTATTTCCTTTCTTATCCTCTCCCACAAAGTCCACTTTTAATTCTCTCAATTCCAAAAGAGGTAGCGAAAGTTACAGCAATCCTCTCACATTTTCTGTTAAAGAAACAGCCGAAATATTGAAAAGGCACTATTTGCCCACACAGATCATCAAGCTTATTTAGCACTGGGGACGCCGTTTTCCAAATATCACCACCGTCAGAGCTCACTCCGCTGTAGCCCACACGCTCCACCATCCATTTTTTAAAATCCATTTACGTTGAGCCTTTCATCCAAACCCACGAACAACCATTTCCTCCCTGCAACAGTGGCTGGAACTGCCCGAAACCAAGCATCGGCTGAGTCCTGCGAACAGGAAGACTGCAGACTGCGGTGCTGGGCAGGGCCACTCCTCCCGCGCACACTAAAGCCTTCCTCGTCTCCCGGGTGATTTAAGACAGTTCAGGACCCTGATAAGACCCCGCCCTTGAAGCAAAGACCCAGGATCGGGAGGAGGAGAGAGGCGGCCTCAGCCCAGCAGAGCCAAGCCTTTGGAAAACAGGCTTCTCTCCAGCTGCCAGGAGTGGCCCAGGCTGGGCGAGTGGCGCGTCTGAGCCAGGGCGCGCGGAGCCGCTCCCAGGTGGGTCTCTGCAGCCGGAGACCGCGGCTCCGGCTCCCGGGAGGGAGGAGGAAGGGGGAGGAGGACACAGGCCGGGATCTCGCTCGTCACGACTCACGAAGGAGGGTGGGAAAGAGGGAGGGACTGGAGAACGGGAAAAGGAGTGGAATCAAGGAGCTTAGGGAATAAAGGCGAGGAAAAGGAGAGAGGAAATGAGGGGAAGGTACTGGGAGTGAAGAATGGGGGTGCAGGGGAGGGTAATGGGCTGCAGGGGGTAAAGGCGAGGTGAAGGGGGAGGGATGAGGTGCCAGGGGTGAAGGGGGAGGGATGGAGCGATGGGGGTGGAGGGAGATGGAGGTAAAGAGGGAAGAGAGGGATGGGGCGAAGAGGGGAGGGGTGGGATGAAGGGTAAGGGATGGAGCAAAGGTGGGGGGGCGGAAGGGGAAGGAATGCGGGAAGAGAAGAGCTGGGGAAGAAGGGAAGAGGACCGGGCCGCAGGAGGCCGGGAGGGACTTCCCTCCGAGGAGGGCGGCGCCGGAATAACGGGACCCTCCCAGCCAGGAGCCCCGGGCCAAGCGGGGCGAGAGGCCAGCGCGGAGGCCGGGGCGCTGCAGGCAGGTACGGCGCCCGGCTTTTCCCGGGCAGCCGTAGCCGCCGCCTGCGGGGAGGACCCCGACTCCACTTACTCTCTCCGACCACCGCTTTGAGGCCAATGGGGGCCATCGCGCTGCGCGAGTCTCTGGGCTCCGAGCCTCCTCACGCGACGCCTGCGGACACCGCCGCCTCCCCGGGTCGGCGCGCTCTGCTAGCTGCAGCCCGCCGCCCTGCAGCCGCGCTCGGGATCGACTGACGCGCGGACTCGGCGCGGGGGCGCGGCGCGAGCCAGAGCGAGGCTGCCGACCCGCCGGCGCGCGCGGGGGGGCGGGGCCTGACGGGGGCGGAGTCTCGCGCCAGCCGTTAGCGTCACCCGCTCGCCTCCGCCAATCGCACTGCGGCCCGGAGGCTCGGCCCCGCCCGCCGAGATGCGGCTGGAAGCGAGGAGGTCCCTGGCTGGTGGGAGAGCCACGCCCTTCCCCTCATCTCACGCGCCGCGCGCGGCCGGGACACCGCGCGCTCCCGGGGCGCCGGGTCCAAGAATCTTCTCCGCAGCCTCCGCACCTGAATCCCTGGCCTCAGGCTACCGACGCATTCCATCTTCCTGAAACTCCGCTGTGGTCTGTCTTACCTCTTTCTGGGAACCTTACATCCACCCCTCACCCCCCCCACACCCCCGCCCACAAAAGGAACTCAGAAGCTAGATCTTATTACTAGTACCCACTCCCCAAAACGTAAGGTTTATCGACACTATCTCTCTTTGGGTACCCATATCCATAAATCCACCATTCACTGAGCTCTTACATGCATCATCTCATTAAATCCTCGCAATAATTGGACATTATTTTTAATCTCCATTTTCAGATGAAAAAAAACATAGGCTCAGAAACTGAGTACTAGACTTGCTCTCAGGTTGTGTTTCATTCATTAGCAAATATTTATTGTTCTCTCACTACTATATGTAAGCCGCTGTTCTAGACATTGGAGCTCCTGCCATGTACAAGGCAGACACCGATCCTAGTCTTTGGGCAACAAAAGTCTAGAAATATTTAGGTCCCAAATCGAATAGGAATTTGCTGTGGGATGACTCTGGTCAGTATCTCCTTCCTGGAGTCCACATTTACCAAAGTGGTCCCAGGTCAGTTTTTGCTCGACTTAGTTGACAGGGGAGATTGCTTTTGAAATATGGGACAGGGCTCCCCTCTGGCTTCAAAGAAAAATGAGTTGAGCCAATTTAAAGTCAAAAAGGACAAGAGAACTGGTAGTCATAAAATCAATGAATACTCATTAAATTTTTGGAACAGCTCTGTGAGCTAGCTCCTTTATATTATTAAGAAATATAATATTTTACAGATGAGGAAACAGACTCAGAGAAGATAAGTGCCTTGCTAGTAAGTGATAAAGATCTAATTTTAGAATCTGAATTCTGAACCATTATTTTATACTGAGCAACAACTAAAGAAGTTGAGGCCTAAAGGAGGACTTTCCTAAGGTCACACAGTGAACACTGGCCGAGCCAGGATGAGGGGCCACATGTCCTAGTTCAGCCACCAGCCCCAGGGCATGAAGATTTGACCATCTTCTCATCCTCAGTTCAGTCTACCCTATCAGAACCTTCATATGGCTTCCCAGAGAGGGAAAGTGTTCACCTGTCATCTCTTCGTGTCTGGGCTCTGTCTTTTACCCAAGGAAGGTACTGATAGCCTTGGGTTGCATTTGGAAAAGGAGGAGGTAGTTTGTAAATGTGAGGGGAACTAGGATGCACTTGTGATGCCACATGCTCCCTCCGAGACCTCCTCAAAGGCCACAGAAAATAAAACATAGCAGCTGCTTATTTTCTGTGGAAGGATAAAAAAAGAAATTCTTTCCTGCGGATGTGTACCTGAGATGTTTAATAGGGATGACAAAAATCAGAACAGATGTTGTTTTAAATAGGATGGTTGAAAAAGTGAGTAGGGTGACAGACTGTGAACTCACTCAGGAACCCCTGACTCAGGAGTGTCGGATTGGAATCTCTCTGGATGTAGAATGCAAGACCTGTTCCAAGACCTCTTGACATCTCTGAGCCTTGATTTCTCCATCTGTGAAACAGGGACAATAAAACTTCCAGGCTTCTCTAGAAGGGTGCCTCTGAGGACCCAGGGTGATGACCTGCACAATAGGACAAAATCCTCGCTCAGTCATCACACAGCACTATCCTTTGCACTGTATTCTTTATATGCAGTACGTTTGATACCCGCCAGGCACCACACAAAGGGCTCTCTTGAATTTTCATCGAATTCTCACTACGGCCCCACAAGGTCGGAGCTATTTTTTTTTAATAAATTTATTTATTTATTTATTATTTATTTATTTTTGGCTGCATTGGGTCTTTGTTTCTGCGCGCGGCTTTCTCTAGTTGCAGCGAGCGGGGGCTACTCTACATTGTGGTTGCGTGGGCTTCTCATTGCGGTGACCTCTCTTATTGCGGAGCTCAGGCTCTGAGCGCGCAGCCTTCAGTAGTTGTGGCTCGTGGACTCTAGAGCGCAGGTTCAGTAGTTGTGGCACAGGGGTTTAGTTGCTCCGCAGCATGTGGGATCTTCCCAGACCAGGGCTCGAACCGGTGTCCCCTGCATTGGCAGGTGGATTCTTAACCACTGTGCCACCAGGGAAGCCCCCCGGTGCTATTATTATTACATTTCCAGGGGCACAGGGAGGTCAAGTCACTTGCCCAAGGTCACACGGCTCTAAGAGCAGACCTGGGACTTGCGCTCCGACTTCCTGATGCCCAGAGGAGAACGTCCAGCGCCCAGGTGCAGCCGCAGTGCCCTGACCTAAGGACAGGTTTAGATGTGTGGACCTCTTGCTGGGAGCGTATCAGCAACGGGAACCGAACCTCTTGGGAGTCGGGGCTCAGGCGGGTCCACTAACCCTTGCCCCTGTCCAGCCTGAGGGGTTCGGGTAGGGGGGCTGTGGCCCCTGGATGCGCTGGTTTGGTCCGCGGCCCCGCCCGCCCGCTGGGCAGGTGCACTTGTAGCTGCGCATGCGCGGCCTGCAGCCTCTGCAGAACCCGGGTGCCGGCCAGCCTCTGGGGGTGGGAAGAATCCTGTGATTTACGCTTACGTCACGTGACGGCGGGGAGCTTGCTTGCGGCTTGGCCGCTGCGCCAGGAGCTCGGCAGGTGGGAGACGGATGCAGAACAGAGAGGGGAGAAGCTAGGGGGTCAGGGAATAGAGACAGGGAGCCGCATGGAGGGACCGAGAACGGGGGTGGGGGGCGTGCGGGGAGAGAGAGACAAACAACCCAGAGTAGGCAACTGGGCGGAGCAGGGAGAGGCGGAAGAAACCGAGTACCGACCGTGGGCTCCACCAGCCCTGATAGCGCGGACCAACTGACTTGGGCCCCCCACGTACAGGGGCCTGTTGGAGAGCCCTGGGTGCGGAGTCTGGGCCTCTTCTCCGACAGTCTCGGGCTTGCACCTGCCTCCCTTCTGCTTTTAAGCTGCATCATTAGCGGCATTTTCCCGTGCTCACCCCCACCCCCTCCTCCTGGTCTCTGGGCTTTTAGATTCTGCTGCATTCTTTTAGAAGAAGTTTCTAAAGAATTCAAGATAATGTTAATAAGGTTCTTTACCTAGGACCGGGAACCTATTAAGGACCCAATAAATGTTAGCTATTAATATCATTAAAAATGGCATAACTAGTCTGAATACATCAGTGCTGAATACAGTTACAGAGCGTTCAGTCGGTTTCCTGTTTTTTTGCTGCTGTAGTTCACAGGCAGAGAATGAAAATGTAATTGTCTCCAGCGCAGCCACCCACTACCCCCCACACCTACAAAGAGCGGCAGGGCCTGGAGTGCTTCAGGTTGGTACATCCTTGCCGGAAAGAGTGAGTTAACAGTTTTTTGTGTTTGAGGTCGGAATACAATATGAAAAAGGCTTTGTTTTCAAAAGCGTAGGCTAGGTTCTCAAACTCAAAGGAGTGTAGGGGCCAGGCAGATGTAACACTACAGATGTGGCCAACGGCAAAGCTCGTGCCTTGCAGGGAGTCGGGGCGGGGGGCAGTCCTTACTCAGCTCCAACCACTGGTTTACATGCAACGACCAAGGATCTTGATTGTAAACATTTCGACATCCCCCAGTAAGTCGAAGTGTTGCAATGGATTAAAAAAAAATGTAGGGCTTCCCTGGTGGTGCAGTGATTGGGAGCCCGCCTGCTGGTGCAGAGGACACGGGTTTGAGCCCTGGGCCGCGAGGATCCCACGGGCCGCAGAGCAGCTGGGCCCGTGCACCGCAGCTGCTGAGCCTGTGCTCTAGAGCCCGCAAGCCACAACTACTGAGCCCATGTGCCACAACTATTGAGGCCCGCACTCGTGGAGCCTGTGTTCCACAACAAGAAAGGCCACCCTAACGAGATGCCTGTGCACCGTAGGGAGAGGCGGTCCCTGCTTGCTGCAGCTAAAAAGAGAGCCCACATGCAGCAGTGGGAACCCAACGCAGCCAAAAATAAATAAATAAGTTTATAAAAAAAAAATTTAATAACACCACACTGGCTAAACAAAACACATCTGAGGGCCACGTCCAGTCCCCAGGTTACCTGCATGTAAACTCTGGGGGATTAATACCTCTTCTGGAAGGGGGAGGTTGGATTCCCCCAAGGCGCAGGTTCTGAGGAGCACTGACGTCTCTCCCATGCACATGGAGTCCTGGAGCGCTCAGGGCTTTGGACAGGGGTGGTGGTGTGAATGCCTGGGCACCAAGCGCTAGGACCTTCCCCTGTGGCCCTGAGAGCCAGGAATGAGTCCGTCTGCTTAGCCTGGCTCTGGGGCAGCAGATTAGGGCCAAGCACTTTTGAATGGACTGGTGAGCCCTGTGGTGGCAGCCTCTGAGGATAGCTGTTGTGGACAGCTCAGTTTTGCCTGGACTGTCAATGTCCCATAGTCCTGATCCAGCCCAGGAACAAGGAGAGAGCCACACAAAAACACCATCCAAGTGAAGTTTAGCAACCTCAGACAGTGGGGGCTTCAAGAGAGTTTTTGTTTGTTTGTTTGTTTGTTTTTTCGGTACGCGGGCCTCTCACTGTTGTGGCCTCTCCCATTGCGGAGCACAGGCTCCGGACGCGCAGGCTCAGCGGCCATGGCTCACGGGCCCAGCCGCTCCGCGGCATGTGGGATCTTCCCGGACCGGGACATGAAGCCGTGTCCCCTGCATCAGCAGGCGGACTCTCAACCACTGCGCCACCAGGGAAGCCCAAGTGAGTTTTATTGAATTTAGAGAATAAAGAAATATGACATTGTTTACACCTTGGGTATCAGAGAACAATTCTTGCCTTTTATGTGTTAAATCGCCATGGGATCCCAGGGGAAGAAGTTTTCATTACAACTGGAGAAATAATTTGGTTTAGATGTGGTTTGTTTTTGGCCAGTGGGGCCAGAAAGCTTCATGGAAGAGGTGGCATTTGAGCTGAGCCTGGAGGCTGAGAAGAGAGAGAAGATCAAATCCAACCAAAGAAAAGAGCATAGGCCCACGGTTCCCAAACTGTGTGTGAGGCACCCTGGGGTGCCACAGCAAATAGAAACACAGTGGAGTATTTTAAATTTTGGAGAGAAACACAATGATGCTTATCATCTGTTGGACACTGTGGAACCTACTAGCTGGAAGTAGTTCACAGTTTCAACATTAGACTCTGCTACATTTCTTCCTAATGACGTACATGTCTTTGAAGCTGAGTTTTCAGCAATTGATGTGGTAGAAGAAAATAACTCATGAAAATCAATGTGGAACAGGAGACTGAGGATGTTAATGTCTGATGTGGTGGATTCTAAGGTCTGAGAAGGTGCACATATCTTATTAGTAAGGAGTGGTGGTTATTTTCAATTTATGGGTACTGTTTTTTCAAATGGCTACTAAGTTGTTAGGATATAACAGAAGTTGTTTGGTCCTGACTACTTCATAAACAGAGCTATTAGGTATTTCTTTGGGTCTGGGATGCTATGAAAACATACTGAGACACAAAGGCTGCCATGTTTGGAAACCTCTGGCATAGGCAAAGTGTGAATTCATTAATTCAGCAATATTTATTAAGCACCTACTGTGTGCCAGGCACAGTCCTAGGCATTGCAGATACAGCAATGAACAAAAGAGAAAACTCTCTGTAGATATGAAACTGACATTCTAGAGGGGGAAACACCATAAATACGTAAATAGTAAATTATATAGTATGTTAAAAAGGTGATAAATGCTATGATGATAAAAATAGAGTAGGGTGATCAGGATTACCTGATCAGACTAAGAACCATGGAAGGGATTAGAAAGATAAGTAAGGTGATTGCATGCAGGATTAGGCTTGGGTAGGGGTTGGAGAGAGATAGTTTGCATTTTAAAGGGGATAGGCAGGTTAGACTTCATTGAGAAAACGTTGGATATGAGTTCAAAGTCAGGAGTCAGATCTGGGCATCCCTGTCAGCACATACAATGTGAAGACTCCAGGAAGAGTGACTCACATGACCCAGGGGGTTAGGGATTGGTCATGTAAAGGACACTGGGAAGAACTCCAGTTTAAGGCTGAGTGAAGGGAGCAGAGACCAGAAGGAGGCAGAAAGGAAATGGCCAGAGAGGTACAGTGTGAGCCAGGAGTGCAGAAAGACGGCATAGCTAACAACACCTCATGCCCCAGGGCTCTGACTAAAAATAAAAAACATCGGTGGGTCTGGTCGTTGAGAGGTCACTGGTGACCTGGGCAAAAGTCAGAGTGCAGACAGGGAAGGACTGACTGAGAGGAGAGGGGGGCTAACCTCCAAACTTCTCCAAAAAGTATGGATTTATCTTTCTGCAAGAAAGACAACAAAGAGGAAGAGAAAGGCTGGATGACCCACAGGGGATCAGAATCAAGCGAACTTTTTTGAATAGGGGGAAATCTCTCTCTCTCATTTTTAAATGAAACTTTAAAAAAACACAGAAAAGTAATAAAGCAAATTCCCGTATGCTCCTTCCCCAAGAGTAAAGAACAGTAAAGAACAGGATTTTGTTTTAGAAAAATAGATCTGACTATATCAGGCGGATTCTTTTTCCTCCTGAAACCCCACTAAAATACTAGCAGGGGAATTCTTAAAAAGTTTAAATCCACGAGGACACAAAGAACAGGAAGAGAGGCAACGGGAGATGAGAGATAGTGACAAAACTTTGGAAGATGAACGGCACATGGTTGAGGGTTGAGGAGTGAACAGAGAAAAGGAAGTGGAAATATGAACCTCCAGAAGGAGACTAGCCACTCAACCACGGAACCTTGGAAAAGTTCAGGAATCATTGGTACCAGGTACTTCCAGAGGTGGGAGTGAAAGGATGGGCTGAAAACAAAAGACTGGTAAAGAAAAGGATGAGTCAGACACCAGATCCCCTCCACCACCCTGCCTAGTCAGATGACAACCCCTCCCCAGCAGAATGGTAAACAATGATGATGGTGACGATGATGGTGACATGGTGATGGAAGCAAGCATATATGGGGCATACTGTGTGTCAAGCACTCTTCCAAGCTCTTCACTTATATCAGTTCATTTAACCCTAACAGTCACCTGTGAGGTATTTACTATTATTATCTCCATTTTACACACGAGGAAACTGAGCCATTTGTCCAAGGTCACACAGCCAATAAGTGATAGGGCCAGGATTCAAACCCTGGCATGTGGGAGGTAAGGATAGACAGTAGAAACCAGTGAGTACTCCTGTGGTTTGGACTTCATTTGTGTCTCCATGAGAAGCCATGAGGATGGGGATGGGAGGGGAAGAATATAATTGAGACGAATAAAAGTAGCACCACCCCCTCGGCACCCTGATGTGCCAAGTGCGTCACACACAGTATCTCTTTTAATCCCCTCCTCAAATCCTATGAAGTACGTATGATGATTTATATCCATCTTATAAGATGAGGAAACTGACACGTAATGCATTCTGGGGCACATAGTCAATTTCTGGGCAAACCAGGATTAAATTAAAACCAGGCATGTCTGAGCCCAAAGCCTGAGCTCTTAACCACAGAGCTCTGTTCATCTCTAGATTTCAGAGCCTTTTTGAGCCAGCCATGAAAGTATACACTATGAGTCCATGCATATGAGGTTTCAGGAACAGTCTAATCTACGACAATAGAAATCAGGATAACAACTATCTCTTGGAGGTGGAGAGTAAAGAGCATTGACTGGGAAGAGAGATGTGGGAGGCCCTGGGTCTCTGGAAATAATCTGTGTCTTGGTCTGGGTGGTAGTAACATGGGTGCATATTTATGTAAAAACCCACCGAGCTGCTCACTTAATTATGTCGTTTATTGGATGTTACACTTCATGTTTTTAAAAAAGGCTTCCTGGAAGACATGGCATTTGAAGTGAAACTGGAAAGCAGGACTTCCCTGGTGGCATAGTGGTTAAGAATCCGCCTGCCAACGCAGGGGACACGGGTTCGAGCCCTGGTCCAGGAAGATCCCACATGCCGCAGAGCAACTAAGCCCGTGCGCCACAGCTACTGAGCCTGTGCTCTAGAGCCCGCAAGCCACAACTACTGAGCCCACGTGCTACAACTACTGAAGCCTGTGCGCCTAGAGCCCGTGCTCCACAACAAGAGAAGCCACCGCAATGAGAAGCCCGCGCACTGCAACGAAGAGTAGCTCCCGCTCGCCACAACTAGAGAAAGCCTGCTCGCAGCAACGAAGACCCAATGCAGCCAAAAATAAATAAATAAATTTATAAAAATTAAAAGAAAACCCAGAAAACTGGAAAGCAGTTTAGACGATTATTATAATCATATATAAAATGCTTACCATATATCAGGCATGCCACTTATTGAGTGCTTATGATATGTTAGACACTGTGCTAAGTGCTATACATATTATTTTATTTAATCTTTACAGTGGTCCTGAAGAGGTAAATATCCTGCCCATTTTACAGATGAGACATCTGAGGTTTCAAGAATGCAGTGACTTGCCTGGATCACACAGGAAGTAGCTTAGCCAGCCCAGGTTTGTCTTGTCAACAAAAATTCAATTAACAATCAAAAAGGAAAAAGAGAATTTTGTTCAAGCCAAACTGAGGGTTGTAACCCAAGAGAGAGACTCTCAGAAGCTCTGAGAACCATTCCACCTGTTAAAGTCAAAGGCACAGTCATATACATTTTTAAGACAAAGGATCATACATCAAAATGACATACTGACAGTTTACATAAAGTTCATCAAAGGCGTGTAGTTCAGGTAAGCACAAAGTGAGCAGTAGGTCACCGTGACCCCTTGCAGAGTTGGTAAAGAATGCCAGTCTTCTAAGAAGTTACATTGCTGGCATCAGAAGAGAAGAAAAAAAAAATGATCTCCACAGTCAAGTAGGCACTCCCATCTTTGAGGAGGTCTGGTTAATGCAAAATGCAGATGCACACTGCACACTGCAGGGGAGGGAGGAGGCCCAAACTGACAGAGAGAGAATTTTAAGTTAAAATTTTCTTGTCCTGCCTTAAAATGTAAATTTTATTTAATCAGCCTGACCCCCAAGTCTAAGCTCTTGGGACCACCTGCTCCCACCTCTCCGGCTCCATGGAGGTGGTGGGACTTGGGTTACAGAGGATGAAGGAGGAGAAACCAGAGATGGCTCTGAGCAGAGGTGGAGGGTACGTGGCTCCTTGCAAAGCTCTGTAATTAATTTTGTTTTTGTAATTTTGTTTTATTATTCTTTTTTTTTTTTTTTTTGACTGCGCTGCACTGCATACAGGATCCTAGTTCCCGGACCAGGGACAGAACCGCACCCCCTGCAGTAGAAGCATGGAGTCTTAACTACTGGGCCGCCAGGGAAGTCCCTGTTTTACTATTCTTAAAGAGAGCCCCCCATATGGTCAAAGCTTCAGGCGCTGGCTCAGAGGGTGTCTGGGAGAACAGTTGCCCCATCATTAGATTGCAGAGTGTCACTTAGCAATACCTTAACCCCCATCCCAGCTCCTGACAAGGTTCCCTGAGGTCCTCCTCATCAGATGCACCCCTCTAGCACCAGCGTCTTGTAAAGCAGACCCTGAAAAGCTCTCAATAGCCTGAGAAAAGCAGGGATGCCCGCCCCTCCCAATTCAAACTGAACACAGGCTGTCTTTCTGGCCCCTCCAGCTTCTTGCCTCCTCTCCGTGCCCCTCCTCCTTCCCTCTCCTTTTGTCTACTGTCTTCCCACCTCGCTTCTCCTCACTCGCCCCTCTCCCTCACAGCAGCTGCCTTCCCACCTTATTCCACAGAGAGTCCGGGCCAAGAGGCTTCCCCGCCCTGGTACAGACTGAGCAGGACACTGAGCCTTGGGGGAACCAGGAGTCCAGCACTCAGGGTCCTGCCTTGTTGGGTCCCCAGCCAGTCACTTCTTCCCTTTGAACATCAGTTTCCCCACTTCCCATTTATGCATAACCTGGGTCCCGGGCTCCTTGCCCTGAATCACACCGGCTGTCTCTCCCTCTCTCTGAGTCAGGAAGCAGGTAGACAAGGGGGTCCACCTTGGGGACCTGACTCCCTTCTCTCTACCTGCCCACCCTGGGGGTATCTCAGGTGCGGTCACTGGGTCAGCAGGGGAGGCAGGCTTTGGTCCTGGGTCTGATTGTCCAGAGGCTCAAGGTTCACTGCCCAGACTTTTAGGGCATCCCCATGTGGGGTCCCTTAGTGGGGTCCTCTTACCCCCCAAATCTTTCCCTCCCTCCCTTCCAAGCTGTGACCCTCCCCCAGCTGTTGATAAGGCCCTCCTTAAATGCATCACAGCCGTGCCCTGCTTTGAGCAGATGTTTCATATACGAAACAAAAATAGCAGTTATTTTGTTGAATGGATCCCCAACAATCTGAAGCCATCTGTTTGGGGCAACCCACCCTGGGGCCTAAAAATGCCTGCTGCCTTCCTTGGAAGAGTACAACCAGCCCAAGAGCAGTCTGAGCACATTTATAAGCAGCTCTCTGCCCTGTTTTGTTGAAAGGCTGCAAACACCCCCTGTGCCCCTAGTCCTCTGGCTGATGGGGCCTCATGGAGGAGGAGAGGAAGCAGAACTTTGCATTCTGCATCCTGGGTTACAGCTTGCTTTTTCTTCCTTGACATTTCCTTTGATGCTTTAAAAAAAAAAACACCAAAAAAAGCACCACCAAAAAGCCTCCTTTACTCTGAAGATGAAATCTCCTGCCGTGGGCACTCTTTCTCTAAAATCCACTTCTCACCACCCCACCACCCCTATTGCTGACCCAACTTTTGAACCTCGTCCTTCTAAAAGAGTGCCCGTCTCCTTCTTTGAAAAGCAAGTTCAAATCCTCTGCCATTGCTATGCCCTCCGTCATTCATAATTCCTGCATTTTCCCCTCTGACTGCTGCAGGGAAATCCTGGAATGATGTAATTGGACTCCAGTGGGGTTGGGTTTTGTGTATTTTTTTTTCTTCACTTTTCATCACCCAGGTAATACAGTACACTTTTATCGTTAAAAGTATCTCAGGACTTCCCTGGTGGCGCAGTGGTTAAGAATCCACCTGTCAATGCAGGGAACACAGGTTCGAGCCCTGGTCCGGGAAGATCCCACATGCCATGGAGCAACTAAGCCCGTGTGCCACAACTACTGAGCCTGCACTCTAGAGCCCGTGAGTCACAACTACTGAGCCTGAGTGCCACAACTACTGAAGCCCGCACACCTAGAGCCCATGCTCTGCAACAAGAGAAGCCACCGCAATGAGAAGCCTGTGTGCAACGAAGAGTAGCCCCCGCTCGCCGCAACTAGAGAAAAACCCGCAGGCAGCAATGAAGACCCAACGCAGCCAAAAATAAATTAATTAAATAAATAAATTTTTAAAAAAAGAATCCTTAAAAAAAAAAAGTATCTCAGTAAGGAAATGAATTCTTCATACCAAAACCACCTGGGACACAGTTAAAGTTGTGCTCAGAGAAAAATTGATAGCCTCAGGGTTTCCCTGGTGGTCCAGTGGCTAAGAATCCACCATCCAATGCAGGGGATGTGGGTTCGATCCCTGGTCGGAGAACTAAGACCCCACATGCCATGGGGCAACTAAGCCCACGTGCTGCAACTACTGAGCCCATGAGCTCTGGAGCCCGCGCACCACAACTACAGAGCCCACACACTCTGGAGTGCACCACAGCTAGAGAGAAGCTTGCGTGCCGCAATGAAAGATCTCATGTGCTGCAACTAAGACCTGATGCAGCCAAAAATAAATAATTAATTAACTAATTTTAAAAAAGAAAGAAAATTGATAGCCTTAAATACTCTTATTATTTATATTGGGTTGGCCAAAAAGTTCATTTGGGTTTTCCCATAAGATGTTATGGAAAAGCCCCAACGAACTTTTTGGCCAACCCAAATAAAAGCCCCAAAGCAACTGAACCAAATATTCAACCTAAGAAATTAGAAAAATAGCAACAAAATAAAAGAAGAGGGGAGAATGAGATGAAAGCTGACAGAAATGTTATAGGAAAAAATATGAAAAAGATAAATAAAATTTGTTTGAAAAGACAAAGAAAATGAGAAAAATCTTAACTAAAGGCAAGTCAAAGCAAAGAGAGAAAGCAAAAATATGCAACTTTATCCAAAGATGACATACAGGGAATTCCCTGGTGGTCCAGTGGCTGTCTCCACGCTCCCAATGCAGGGGGCCGGGGTTCGATCCCTGGTCAGGGAACTAGATCCCACATACCACAACTAAGAGTTTGCACGCCATAACTAGAGATTCCACATGCTGCAACTAAAAGATCCTGCACGTGGCAACAAAGATCCCACATGCCGCAACTAAGACCCAAGTGCAGCCAAATAAATAAATAAATAAATATTTTGAAAAATTTACAAAAAAAAAAAAGGGAAGATCTACAGATGGCCAAGAGGCACGTGGAGAGATGCTCAACATAACTAATTATTAGAGAAATGCAAATGAAAACTACAATGAGGTATTACCTCACACCCGTCAGAATGGCCATCAGCAAAAAATCTGCAAACAATAAATGCTGGAGAGAGTGTGGAGAAAAGGGAACCCTCTTGCACTGTTGGTGGGAATGTAAATTGATACAGCCACTATGGAGAACAGTATGGAGGTTCCTTAAAAAAACAAAAATAGAATTACCATATGACCCAGCAATCCCACTACTGGGCATATACCCTGAGAAAACCATAATTCAAAAAGACACATGCACCCCAGTGTTCATTGCAGCACTATTTTCAATAGCCAGGTCATGGAAGCAACCTAAATGTCCATCGACAGATGAATGGATAAAGAAGATGTGGTACATATATACAATGGAATACTACTCAGCCATAAAAAGGAACAAAACTGGGTCATTTTTAGAGAGGTGGATGGACCTAGAGACTGTCATACAGAGTGAAGTAAGTCAGAAAGAGAAAAACAAATATATATTAATGCATGCGTGTGGAATCTAGAAAAATGGTACAGATGAACCTGTTTGCAAGGCAGAAATAGAGACACAGACATAGAGAACAAATGTATGGACACCAAGGGGGGAAAGGAGGGGTGGAATGAACTGGGAGATTGGGATTGACATATATACCCTACTATGTTTAAAGTAGGTAACTAATGAGAACTTGCTGTGTAGCACAGGGAACTCTACTCAATGCTCTGTGGTGACCTAAATGGGAAGGAAATCCAAAAATGAGGGGAGGTATATATATATATGTGTATACACACACACACACACACACACACACACAAATATAGCTGATTCACTTCGCTGTACAGCAGAAACTAACACAACATTGTAAAGCAACTATACCCCAATTTAAAAAATATGTAACTTTAGGAATGAGAAAGGCAGGATAAACACAAATATGGATGTCATTAAAGTAATGATTTAAAATATTGTGGTAATAAGTTGAAATAACCAAAGGAAATATGATTTTTCAGCAAAATATAAACTATCAAAATTGAGCTAGGAAGTAGAAAATTTTAACAGACTAAGAACCATGGAAGAGATTAGAAAGATAAGTAAGGTGATTGCATTCTGATGGAGAAATGTTTCATATATTGAGGTATGGGGACGTCATTTTGGCTTATGCATGCTTCACCCTGAACTTCGTGTGAAGTAAAACAGCTTGACTCAAGGCCTGTCAAACACACACAGTACATCTACTTTCATCGTTAAGGTAAAGAATATCTGTGTGGAAAATGAGAATATGGCATTCATGCTGACACTCACTTGGAGATAAGTTTCCCTTCCCAGACACCAGGGTCCTGCTGTCTCGCTGTGTACACTAAATCTACCTCTATTCAAACCTTGAAGGAATGTAGTCCGTTCAAGGTGATGTATGTTTTTTGTTTTGTAAGGCAGAAAACTATGCTGGAACCATGCTTCAACGGAGCAGTCCTCAGAGCTACTGAGAGGCTCCTCCCGGGCTTTCATCCTCAGCTTGGCACGAATCAAACTCTTTCCTGTTCTTTATTATGGATTGATTATTGATGATTTCTGTCGACATTGCTTGGCGTAGGCTGCAGGATATCAGAGAAACCCACCAGTGGTCACATGGGGTCTACTTTGGACCAGCTCTCAGTACCAAGCACAAGCCCCTTGAGCTCCAGGCTTCACAGCACCCTTCAGGTGCTTGGGTGAGTTCTTCCTGGTATCTGACCTCATTCTGGACAGTTCTGAGTTGTTTTTAATTGAAGTAAAATTGATTTACAATATTGTGTTAATTTCAGGCGTACAGCAAAGTGATTCGTTTACACATATATATGTATATATCTATATTCTTTTTTTTTTTTTTTTTTTTTGCGGTACGCAGTCCTCTCACTGTTGTGGCTTCTCCCGTTGCGGAGCACAGGCTCTGGACGCGCAGGCTCAGCAGCCATGGCTCACGGGCCCAGCCGCTCCGCGGCATGTGGGATCTTCCTGGACCGGGACATGAGCCCGTGTCCCCTGCATCGGCAGGTGGACTCTCAACCACTGCATCACCAGGGAAGCCCTATATTCTTTTTTAAAAAATTATTTTCCATTTTAGTTTATTACAAGATATTGAATATAGATTCCTGTGCTATACAGTAGATCCTTGTTGTTTATCTATTTTATATATGTTACTGTGCATCTGTTAATCCCATCAGACAGTCCTGAGTTTTATCTGAGCTGTTAAAATTTTAAGACTTGGAGTCTTAAGGGAGTACCAATACAATTCCTGGGTGGAAGGGACCTAGGAGGAATTTCCTAGGCAGGGACCTGGGGGGGATTTCCTACACAGGGAAATCCTAGAAGGAACTTTGGAGTGAACTGGGTTGGATGGCCTTATTTAATTTGGCTTAAATTGGAAAGATTGTGTACATATGGTCTGAACAAACTATTTGACAACAAAACAAGAAATTGAACCTATTTGTCTCTGAAGAAAAGGGATATTTGCTCCTAGTGGGCACAAGGTGTCCTCAGGCAACTAAGAACCTAGTGGAAGTATCTGAGGATTAATCCTGGTGATGAGTAGTGGTCCCACAGGGAAACCCATCATAACACTTTAAGTTATTTACGGCTCTCCCAGGGACACACACACAAACTAGTCCTTCAGTGCTCAGAGCCCCCGCTCTGGATTTAGACTGCCAGCTAGAGAAACTGGGATGCAGAAGAGCAGAACCAACACAAGGGTGACACCTTGAGGAGCTAAGCTCATAAGCAGCACACTTCTGACCTTAGAAATTGTTCAGACTTTATAAAAAGACAAAACTGAAAGAAAATGGGAAATCGTGCTTCTAAAGCTGAGCGGCTCCCGGACGGGCAGCCACCCACTGGAACTCCGACTGGCTTCATGTACAATACCTATGGAGCCCATACATGCAAGTACTTGGTAAAATAGGAAGATCTAACAAAAGATAGCTTACCCCTTTAGTGGTCAAAATGGGGGAACGCTCGGGCTTCCCTGGTGGCGCAGTGGCTGAGAGTCCACCTGCCGATGCAGGGGACGCGGGTTCGTGCCCCGGTCCGGGAAGATCCCACATACCGCGGAGAGGCTGGGCCCGTGAGCCGTGGCCGCTGGGCCTGCGCCTCCGGAGCCTGTGCTCCGCAACGGGAGAGACCACAACAGTAAGAGGCCCGTGTACTGCAAAAAAAAAAAAAAAAAAAAAAACTCAATTGGCGTAAAGCTCTTCTATGAGTGCTTCTCAACCTTAGATCTTCACCTCTTGGTAAACATCAGCTGTCTCTTTTGAAATAATAGCAGGATGGCTTATGTGACTGCATGAGGGACTATATGAACCAACCTTACTCAAGGGAGATATATTACCTTGTTGTCAGGGTCTTATTAAGGCACTTAAAGGAAATGAAAAGTTGGTAGGTAATTTCTTTCACAATGAGTTCTCAGGAATCAAAGACCTTAAGGATCATGGATTATAACCTGGAGATTTTTTTTTTTTTTTTTTTTTTGCGGTACGCGGGCCTCTCACTGCTGTGGCCTCTCCCGTTGCGGAGCACAGGCTCCGGACGCGCAGGCTCAGCGGCCATGGCTCACGGACCCAGCCGCTCTGCGGCATGTGGGATCTTCCCGGACCGGGGCACGAACCCGCGTCCCCTGCATCGGCAGGCGGACTCTCAACCACTGAGCCACAAGGGAAGGCCCCCCATGTTTTCTTTAATCTTAAAGCTTCTCCTGGGGTCTAGGTCTGGGCAGCCAAAGAATGTTGTAGGTAACGGTCATCGGCGCAAGGGTCATTTCGTTGCTGGGAAGGGACGGCCCTTGCCCGCGGTGATGGTGGTTAGCAAGATGAACAAAGATGTGCAGGTGAGAGCAGCAATTAACCAAACATTGATAGAGAAACTGGAGAAAGAGAACTCCTCAAAGAGTTACTGAGAGCTAAATTAATTGAATGTGGCTGGAAGGATCAGTTGAAGGCACACTGTAAAGAGGTAATTAAAGAAAAAGGACTAGAACACGTTACTGTTGATGACTTGGTGGCTGAAGTCACACCGAAAGGCAGAGCCCTGGTACCTGCCAGTGTAAAGAAGGAGCTCCTACAAAGAACAAGAACATTCCTTGCTCAGCATGCCAGCCTCTAAGATTGAATTAGATTGTGTTGTTTTGTGGTTTTATTTCTGAAAGTAAAACTTGCCATAAATTAGGAATCAATTTCCCAAAATGAAATCCTTTTTTGTATGATGGTATACAGTTTTCCGTAATGATGTATACAGTTGTATTGATTTTTTTCCCCTAAATGTGTTATTTTAATAAATATCTCATGAATGAAAAAGAAAAGCTTCTCCTAATTTCTCTGTTGTCTTGCATGTGTATAGTTCACTGTCATCCTTGGAAAGACAATGTTATTGTACAAATGTCACAGTCTCTTGCCTCCTCTGGCTGGATATGTCACCATTCCCCTACTGGGTCCTTTGTAAAATATAATGACCCCATAGTTGTGCCCATAACCAATTTTTACCACTATGCTTAACTTTACTGTGACTCACAGAAAAGAACTCTCAGATCACTTACCACGTTCACATCTTTACCCAGTCTTCTCCTGTCCCTTGCTTCTTCCTGACCCCACTAGAAACAATCCCAAAGGACACTGGGGGGCCCACATGTAACCAATCTGATGCTTATGGCCATGATATTAGTCAAAATGTCTTCACAAAACATTACAATTTGCAAGGTCAGTGCCACTTATTTCTCTTTCCCATCTTCTATACTTACTGACAACCTGTTATAATAAGGCTGATAGCAAATATAATTCTCCTTTATGCAATGGGATTAGAACTTGACATACTTGGATTAACAGAGGGCTCACTCCTCTTCCTACTTGTAAGGTCAATTTGACTGATTGGAAACTCCCATATACTAACCCATGGTTAGAAAATTTTGGTTACATACCTTCCAAAAAAGACTCAACACCTGGAGTACTATGTGCCTCTAAAGGATTTATATTTGTTTGTGGGTGTGATAACTGGCCCTGGGCACATGAATGTTTAGACAGTTGGAGAATGGGAGGACCCTGCCTGCTGGGATATTTGACTACTCTAATTACTATCTTGAAATTGCTCACTGGCTCAAACTCTAGCCCTGATGATCACAGCAAAAAACAAAAACCAAACAATCCATAAAACCCTCTCATTAGTTGAAGACTACCCTGATGAGGATCCCTCTGAATAGGAAGGTAACAGCTGTGTCCATTCTCAGGGATGTGACCTCCCTGCAGGATTCAGAAGCCAATATAACCACCGCCTCAGGGTTTGGGGCTCTTGGCTAGGAGTTGGTACCACTGACCTAGAAGTGATGATGAGAAATCTTACCCAAACCATCAGTAAGATTGCCAGAGCCTCTGCAAGAGCTATTAGGGACCAACAAACATCTCTAGACTCTTGCTTATGTGGTACTTGACAAATGTATTGTTTTAGATTATCTCCTTGCTGCCCAAGGAGGTGTCTGTGCTGTTGTTAATACTGCTTGGTGTACTTGGATCAATACCTTCTCTCAAGGAGAGCTTGAAATTAGTAAACTGTAACCTTGCAAAAATCCTTAAAGGGCCCTCTAAATTTGTGCCCAGAGTTCCTTTTTTTTTTTTTAATTTATTTTATTTTTGGCTGCGTTGGGTCTTCGTTGCTGCGTGTGGGTTTTCTCTAGTTGTGGCAAGCAGGGACTTCTCATTGCGGTGGCTTCTTTTGCTGTGGAGCATGGGCTCTAGGCGTGCGGGCTTCGGTAGTTGTGGCGCACGGGCCTAGCTGCTCCACGGCATGTGGAATCCCCCCGGACCAGGGCTTGAACCCGTGTCCCCTGCACTGGCAGGCAGACTCCCAGCCACTGCACCACCAGGGAAGTCTGTGCCCAGAGTTCTTAATTTTAGTTTTTGTACTATTTTTAGCTGGCTTCCCTCAGAAATAGGCAGGTTTTTTTTTTTTTTTAGGCAGTTTTTTTCACTCTGCTTTCCAGACAATTGTCATTGTCATAATATGTATTATTAATCTTTTTCGGGCTATCAAGCTACTCATGACATGTAGCTGCTTGCTTTAAGTCTACTGCTAATAGCACAGGTAAAATGCTTATGTGACAATTTGATATAATTGATAATACGTATAACCTGTGTCTCCCAATCAGCATCTATCTCTCTGCCTTTTCACTATATCTCATTAACCGCCACAGTGTAGTTAACTAGGAAAATCTATATACATAAAAAAAAGAGGCCTAGCACTGAGGGACATGAGGGATCCAGAGCAGGCAGCAAATCACCTGGAATCAAGGGACAAATATTTTAATCATTAATGCTTTCTATCAAAAGATTTGTGATCAAAATGGGAAATGATGGGGAAATTTTTCACATATTGAGGTATAGGGAAGTCATTTTGGCTTATACATGGTTCACCCTGAACTTTGTGTGAACTAAAACAGCTTGACTCATGGCCTGTCAAATGCAAACAGCACATCTACTTCAACAATTAAGGCAAAGAATGTCCCTTTCAAAGATAAGGATAAATAACTCCCTTTCTATGGCATGCATGTTAACATTCCCTTGAAGATAAAGTTCCCTTCCCAGACATCCGGGTCCTACTGTCTCACTGTATACATACTAAACCTTTCTCTTTTGAAAACTTGAAGGAATGTCCTGTCAATTTGATGTATGTTCTTTTTTTCTGGTGAGGCAGGAGACTGTGCTGGAAACCATGCTTCGATGGAGCAGTCCTCAGAGCTACTGAGAGGCTCCTCCTGGGTTATTTGTCCTCAGCTTGGCTCAACTCAAACTCTTTTCTTTATTATTGATTATTGATTATTTCCATTGACAATTGCAAAAGACTCCAGGTCAGTAGAGGACAAACTAATATTAGTGCCTCCTAAGAAGATGCAATGGGAAATAGACAACATCAGCTATGTAGTGTTATAGCCCCAAATGTTCAACCTAAATCCAGTCATGAAGAAACAGACAGACAAATCGAGATGGTGGGACATTCTGCAAGAAAATTGATCTGGACTCTTAAAAAAAAATCAAAGTCATGAAAGGGAAAAATAAAAGGCAAAACTGTTCTAGGCTAAAAGATAAAAGAGATATGACAACCAAATGCACTGGGGGGTCTTTGATTAGATCCTGGAGTTTAAAAAAAGCCAGTTAAAAGAACACTATTTGGACAGTTTCAGAAATCTGAATATAGGAAGTGTACTAGATAATATTATTATATCTAGTTCCTGTTGGGTGGGAAAATGGAATTTTCTTGGTTAGGATAATGGAATTTTGTTTATGTAGGTAAATGTCCTAAATCTTAGGAGATACTTTTTTTAAAAATGTAGTCAGGACTGAAGTGTTTAATGTTTGCATTTCACCTTTCAAATAGTTGAACAAAAAATTTTTAAGTGTGTGTGTGTATGTGTGTTTGATCCAGAGAATCGGGGCCACTATGAATGATATAGAATAAGGGGTTGGTAATAGGGACTAGATCTCATGCAATTGTGGGTGCTGGTGGAACAGACTGTGCAAGCCCTCTAAACCTGCCAGTAGTTGGAAAGGAGAGATGGACGTGAAGTTGGGGAGAACAAGAACAAACTGAAGCTCACATCTGTCTCCCACACTCTCCAACTTCAATGATGCAGGTGGCCTGCAGGAGAACTGGTGTCCTTACCACAGAGCTGTACACATACTTGGCCTGGGACTCAGAGAAACAAAAGGAGGCGACCTAGCAGGAACCAGGGAGGCTACGGGTCCGGGTGCTGCCCCCAAACCAACAAGGCAAGTTAGCAGGTCAGTGACAACCATATGCCAGCTATAGAAGAGCCTGAGGCCTTTCATCAAAGTGCAAAGCATAAAAAAATGCCTGCTCCCTCCAAATTTTGAGTGAATTAACTTTATTGCCAACCTAACTTGGAACCACTCAGGGGAGAGAATTCTAGGAAACTTGGTTCCAGCTAAGTTAAGATGACACATTACCAAGTAGAGCATGTGTGTGTGTGTGTGTGTGTGTGAGAGAGAGAGAGAGGGAGAAAACATGTGATAAAATATTAACAGTTGGTGAATCTAGGTAAAGAGTGCTGAAGTTTTTTTGTAGATTTGAAATTTTAAATAAAAAATTGGAAGTGGAAAAAGGCACCAGGCCCAGATGGTTTCACAGCTGAGTTTTATCATAGGAAAATGTAGAAAACTCCCAATCCATTTTACTGGCACATCCTTAGTACTAAAACATAATTTTTTTTTAAAAAAGGAAAACTATAGACCATTTTCACTTTTGGGTCTCCCCCCAACCCCCAGAAATAAGAGATTTTGTCACTAGGAATACAGTTAACTTAATTCATTACATAAACACATTAAAGGAGAAAAAACATGGATAATTTTTAACCAGAAAAAACATTATTTAAGCACTGAGTGAGTGCCTATACCATGCTATACACATTAAGAACGCTATAATGGTTTGTACAGTAGAGCTTCTGCCCTTCAGAAACTCACAGGTTTCTTGTAATTGAGTGTTCAACAAATCAGAGGATGTAGAAGCTGAAACTGGGTGCTAAAGTGAAAACAGTTACATTCCAAATGGTGTGGGCTGATGAGGGCAAACGAGGACTCAGGGCTGAGACACTTGAGCTTAGAAATGAAATTTGAGCTCCTAGCCCTTTACAGACAGGAAAACTGAGGCCCAGAGAGAAGAGACTTATTCAAGATCATAGATTGCCCATCCCGCCAGCTCAGCATCTACTTTAATTCCACAGATCTGAAAAGCAAAGGACTAGCAGAGACTATTTTCTAAAACCAGGCTGACCTCACCACCTGCAGGTAGCCAGCAAGAACCACAGGACCCTGCGGGCCAGGACGAGGGCGATGACATCTGTATTTTTCCTTTTGCCCCAGGCTCCAACGTGGCTCAGCAGGCACTGTTACGAATCCTGGTTTTGTTTAGAATTTTGATATTTTGCTCACTATGGAATTTTTGGCCCTAATTTTGATTTTTAAAATATATTGCATTGAACTATTATTTGTCTTGGTGACTGAGGTTTTGGCACCCACCTCTTATACTGTGCACCCTAGACTAGTACCTCATTTGCCTCCTGTTCCCCTCACCTTATACTCCTAAAACTGGGAATCTTCAACCTCATCCTCATTTCTAACCCCCCCAGCCCAGCACTGGCATCTCACCAGGGGACCTCACCTCTTCTGTAAGACCACAGATAAGAACACCCTCCCTCCCTCTCTCCCTTCCTTCCTTCCTTCCTTCCTCTCTCCCTTCTTTCCTTCCTCTCTCCCTCCCTCTTCCTCCCTCCCTCCCTTCCTTCCTTCCTTCCTCCTTCCCTCCCTCCCTCCCACTTCCTTCCTTCCTTCCTTCTTAGTTCCTTTATGCCAGGTGCTAAGTTGACAGGGGGTATCTTTGCTCTTAGGCAGTTGTCAGGTAAGGAGGCATCCAGAAAATAGAATAAAGTGTTACAAGAGCTTTAAATGGCCAAGAGAAGAAGGATTGTGTCGGGGCTCATGGGAGGAAAAGAATCTGGACGGTTCTGTGCCAGTTCCCATCCATACCTGCTGCCTCATCTATGTCTGAACCACAAATAACAAGTTATCAAGTGCTATGTGCCCAGCAATATTCTACAAGCATTGGTTTATTGGATCAATAGACACCCCTGTGATAGAGGTGCCACTTTTACCTTCATGTCCAAATGAGGAAACTGAGGCTCAGAGAGGTAAAGCCCGCATGCCGCAAAAGAAAAAAACCAAAAAAACCCCTGAACTGTAGCTATGTAAGGGACTATCCCTCTGCTTAGGAAATACACACTGAAATGTTTAAGGGTAAAGAACCATGATGTATAAAATCTACACTCAAATGATTCAGAAGAAATTATATACACACATACACAGGCATGTGTAAATGTTTTACATGTATATACATACATGTGTATGTGCGTGTGTGTGTGTCTAAAATCCCATACTATGTGTATATATCTATATATTCTTATTATGTATGTGTATATAGATAGATTCCTATGATATGAAATACAGTTTAATCTGTGTAAAGGATATACAGGTGTCCTCTTTGTACTTTTTTTTTTTTTTTTTTTTTAAGGTACGCGGGCCTCTCACTGTTGTGGCCTCTCCCGTTGCGGAGCACAGGCTCCGGACGCGCAGGCTCAGCGGCCATGGCTCACGGACCCAGCTGCTCCGCGGCATGTGGGATCTTCCCGGACCGGGGCACGAACCCGCGTCCCCTGCATCGGCAGGCGGACTCTCAACCACTGCGCCACCAGGGAAGCCCTGTACTATTTTTATTCTTGCAAACTTTCTGTACGTTTGAAATTATTTCCAAATAAAAGGTTTCAAAAATTGTTCATAAACACGGTGGAATACTGCCCACCATAGAAAGGAGACATGTAGATGCACACAAGATCGGAGTGTGTGCTGAGTGTGATAGGCGGGATGCAAGAGTGCACATTCTATGACAACTCCATTTCTGTGCAGCTTAACAACAGGCCACAAGGGTCTTTGGTGACAGAGATTAGAATAATGCTTACCTTTGGGGGGAGGGGGAACTGGGTGGGTTTCTTGGTCTGGAAATGTTCTGTATCTTGATCTGGGTGGGTGTCATGTGGGTGACTACATATATAAAAAGTATCAAGCTATACATTTAAGATTGTGCAATTTACTGTATATAACTTTTACTTAAATAAATATATAAATAGTAATAATAAAAGATCACTCTAGCTCCTGTGTAGAGACTACCATAGTGGTCCAGACAGTGAGCCATGGCCGCTGAGCCTGCGCGTCCGGAGCCTGTGCTCCACAACGGGAGAGGCCACAACAGTGAGAGGCCCGCGTACCACAAAAAAAAAAAAAAAAAAAAGTACAAAGAGGACACCTGTATATCCTTTACACAGATTTAAACTGTATTTCATATCATAGGAATCTATCTATATACACATACATAATAAGAATATATAGATATTTGGGAGGCTGTGTCAAAGACGGGGGGTGACGGAGAGGGAGGATCAGCCTGGGGGAGCCACAGGTGGATTGAAATGAGAGAAAGAGTGGTCTTGAGGGTGAGCTCTGGTGGACCGACTGGGCGGTGGCACCAGTGACAGAGATGAGAGGTCTGGGAGAGGGGCGGGACTGCTGGAGCCCTGCCCAATCCGCATTTCCTGGGGTCCTGCAGAAGTTGGATTTCCCTTCACAGTGGCATCCTGGTCACCACCAGGGGGCAATGGGTTCCTTTGTGACCGGCACGGCAGCCTGAATCCTGGAGAAGAACTGTCTGCCCCTAGGAGCAGCTGTGGAGCATGGTGCCCGGATGGCCTCTAAGCCACCAGGACACTGTGCCCCTTGCAAAAGAATCTTGAAGGATGGGGAGGGAAGGAAATTAAATCCTAAAACCCTAGAATCTGAAAACTGTGACTCCAGCCCTTCCATGGTCCTCATGTATCAGTGGAGCCAGGCTCCTTAAGACGGTCACAAGGTCTTGCTGCCCATGCTGCCCCTCCATCTCGCCTGCCTCGACTCAACCCCAGCCCCACCTCGGGGAAGAGAGGGGCTTCCTGCAGTGCACCCTCTCACACACATGCTGTTTCTGCACCCTCTCTCCTCTGGGCATCCTACACATCCCTCAGGGATCATTTCCTCCAGGAGTCTTTTCTGACCCAAAATCTGGGTTTGGCTTGCCCCCTCTACTTCTCCCATCATACCCCTTTCTCCCTAGATTTTATTAGTCAATCTACCTGTCTGACTCCTCAGCTCATCTGTGGCTCGAAAGCAGGGCAGGGCCTGGAACGGGCTTCCAGAGTATACGTTGGATGAATGAAAGAACGAATGAGTGGGTGAATCTAAGGTGGTAAGACAATAGCATCTCCATTAATCCATCTGGTGTTTTAAATGTGGATTCAAGTATGGACACTGCCACTTACGAGCTGTGTGACCTTGGCAACCATCTTAAACTCCCTGGGCTCTAGTCTCCTCACCCAGTTATCACAGTTATTGAACAGATTCAGTGATAGGATGTATGTCAGTCCCTTAACTTAAAATCTGCACATAGTATACACTAATAAAAACAAGACGATTCCCAGCAATCCCACTACTGGGCATATACCCTGAGAAAACCATAATTCAAAAAGAGTCATGTACCAAAATGTTCATTGCAGCTCTATTTACAATAGCCCGGAGATGGAAACAACCTAAGCGCCCATCATCGGATGAATGGATAAAGAAGATGTGGCACATATATACAATGGAATATTACTCAGCCTTAAAAAGAAATGAAATTGAGCTATTTGTAATGAGATGGATAGACCTAGAGTCTGTCATACAGAGTGAAGTAAGTCAGAAAGAAAAAGACAAATACAGTATGCTAACACATATATATGGAATTTAAGGGGAAAAGAATGTCATGAAGAACCTAGGGGTAAGACAGGAATAAAGACGCAGACCTACTGGAGAATGGACTTGAGGATATGGGGAGGGGGAAGGGTGAGCTTTGACAGGGCGAGAGAGAGTCATGGACATATACACACTAACAAACGTAGTAAGGTAGATAGCTAGGGGGAAGCAGCCGCAAGGCACAGGGATATTAGCTCGGTGCTTTGTGACAGCCTGGAGGGGTGGGATAGGGACAGTGGGAGGGAGGGAGACGCAAGAGGGAAGACATATGGGAACATATGTATATGTATAACTGATTCACTTTGTTATAAAGCAGAAACTAACACACCATTGTAAAGCAATTATACCCCAATAAAGATGTTTAAAAAAATTAAAAAAAGAAAAAAAAAAAAAAACAAGACGATTTTTGTGTGTGTGGTTTAAAAATGTAAGTACACGCACACGTGTGTATTTAATTATATCTGTTTGAGAAGGCTATATCATAAATTGTGAGCTAATGCCAGGGGTGAAAATGGGAGAACAAGGTAAAATTTTTTCATTTTGTACTTAATATGTTTCTGTAGTTGAATGTTACATTAAACATGTTACAGAATTTAAATGAAAAATAAAATCCAATAAACATATGAAAGAATACTCAACATCATTACTTATTAGTCATAAGGGAGTTGCAAAACAAAACCACCATGAGCTAACCCTACTCACTACCAGAAAGGCTAAATTAAAAGGCTTGACCACACCAAATGTTGGCAAGAATGTGGAGCAACTGGAACTCTCCTACATTGTTGGTAGCGGTGTAAATGGTACAGCCATTCTGAAAAAATGTTTGACAGTTTCTAGTAATAGGCATACTTACCCTATAAACCAGAAATTCGACTCCTGGCTATGACCCAGTCAGCAGGAGAAAAATATATGTCCACAAAAAGACTTGTATGCAAGTGTTCACGGCATTTTTATTTATAATAGCCGAAACCTGGAAGCAACCCAAATGTCCATCAACAGGAGGATGGGTAAACACTTTGTGGTGTATCCATACAGGGGAATACCACACAGCAATAAAGGAATGAACTACTGATAGAAATAACAACATGGATTAATCTCGGAAACATAATGTTGAGCAAAAGAAGCCAGACACAAAAGAAGATGTGTTGCATTGTTGTTTAATTCCGTTTATGTGAAGTTCTAGGATAAACAAAACTGACTTATGGTGATAGAAGTCAAAATAGTGGTTACCTTTGGAGGAATGTGGACTGGCACAAGAGAACATTCTGGGGTACCGGAAATATTTTGTACATTGATCTGGGTGATGGTTATACCCATGTATACATGAATAAAAATTCTTCAAGCTGTGCACAGATGTTCACAGCAGCTTTAACTGGAAACAACTCAAATGGCCATCAATAGGTAAATGGATAAAAAACTATGGTACATCCACACAGTGTAATACAAGACAGCAATAAAAAGGAATGACTATTAATACACACAACACCATGGATGAATCTCAAAATAATGAAGCTGAGTTTTTTTAAAAAGTCAGACAGAAAAGAGTAAACTGTATGATTCCATTTATATATAAAATTCTAGAAAATGCAAACTAATCTATAGTGATGGAAATCAGATCAGTGGTTGTCCGGATGCCTGGCAGGTGGGAGAGGGAGGGAGGAATTACAAAGGGCCAGAAGGAAACTTTTGCGGTTGATGGGTATGTTTCTTATCTTTATTTTAGTGACGGTTATACAGATGTATGCAAACTCATTGGGAATTGTGCATCTGACATATGTAAATTAGGCTTCAAGAAATAAAAAAGAGGGGCTTCCCTGGTGGCGCAATGGTTGAGAGTCTGCCTGCCGATGCAGGGGACGTGGGTTCGTGCCCCGGTTTGGGAAGACCCCACATGCCGCGGAGCGGCTGGACCCGTGAGCCATGGCCGCTGAGCCTGCGCGTCCGGAGCCTGTGCTCCGCAACGGGAGAGGCCACAACAGCGAGAGGCCTGCGTACCGCAAAAATAAAAGAAAAGAAAAGAAATAAAAAAGAAGAAAAGAAACTGTACTTCTGACCCTGTTTCCCAGATTGGCACTTCCAGCCTCATCTGGGTCCCACGGGAACCTTCTTTCTCACCCGAAGAAACCCCCAGAGAATTTCAACAAATCAGCGCTCTGCAGCTCAGCTGGTGCCCTTGGGATGCATGGCTCTTTACAGCAAATCTGTTCCATCCCTCACAGCCCAGTTCAAACCTTACCTCCTCCACCAGGAAGCCCTCCTGCCTTGTGCCACAACCTCCCAGTTCAGGGCTTCCCGGACCTTTGGCTCAAAGCTCTATCATGTTACCTGCTACTGTCCACCTTGTACCAACAGAATTAGAATCCAGTGTAAACCACCTGTCTTCCACACGAGATGCTGACAGTCATCGAGAGCAGCTACCATTTAATGGGTATGCCAAGCCCTGGACCAAGCGCTGTATGTACATTGTTGATCTCATTGCCTCCCTACAACAATCCCTACAATGATAGGGATTATTAGCTCCATTTCACAAAAACTGATGCCCGGGATGGTGAGAGCCAGTTGGAGCCAGTCCTCACGGCCATCGGAAGGTTGAAGAATATCTAGACTCCACTCCTACTCCCCTCGAGGGCAGCCACGGGCTTTCCTGGTGGGCAGAGAGGAAAGATTTGGCATCTTGGAAGTTCTTCAAAGTGACAGGAAGACAGCTGAGAGGGAGAAAGTCTCCCTGTACTTTATATTTATTTATTTACTTTTTTAAAGGAAGACTTTATTTAAGACTATTGCAATAGGAGTTATGACTATTGCAGTAGGGGAGAGAGATTGGGCTCAATTCCTGCAGGTTACTTTATTTAAAAAAATTTTTTTTGGTCGGGGGGCTTCCCTGGTGGTGCAGTGGTTGAGAGTCCGCCTGCCGATGCAGGGAACATGGGTTCGTGCCCCGGTCCAGGAAGATCCCACAGGCCACGGAGCGGCTGGGCCCGTGAGCCATGGCCGCTGAGCCTGCGCGTCCAGAGCCTGTGCTCCGCAACGGGAGAGGCCACAACAGCGAGAGGACCGCATACCGCAAAAAAAAAAAAAAAAGAAAAAAAATTTTTTAAAACTTTTTCTTTATTTTTAATTTTATTTATTTACTTATTTATTTATTTATTTAATTTCCCTGCAGGTTACTTTAGGCCTTTTACCTTAAAGTTTTCCAGAGCAGGAAATCCTTGGAAAAAGTAGGCAGCATGGGTAGAGAGCAGGCACAGGAAGGCCTTTTCTAGGGGCTTTGTATTCTTATTAAACTGCCTCACATTTATAGTCATGGGCCTTTGGCAGAGGGCTGGAGCAGGAAGGCTCCTGATTAAGGGGCTCAGACACCTTGGTTCTGCCTGGCTTTGCCAGTGGCTAGCTGGGGATCAGTGAAAATTTCTGTGTGTCAGCTTACCCATCTGTCAAATGGACCCAGTTTTGTCCTACCGGTGGGGAGTAGGGCTTTGGGGTGAAGGAGACCTGAACTGGAAAGCTGGCTTCCCGACTTCTCACCCTTGTGACTGACCTCACCTCTTTGAGCCTGCGTTTCTTCATCTGCAAAATGGGGATAATATTAGTGCAGCCCTCGTGGGACTGTCAAGAAGATAACACATCCAAAGTCCTGGCCCCTTGCCTGGCACGTAGGGGTCACTTGGTGTCATGCCGATGTCATTACCAACATTATTACTAGGTATCAGTGCTAACGTCAGCTTCACTCCCTCGCCAGGGAAGGTTCGAGCCTAGTTAGTGAGACAATGTATCTTAAACCCACCTCGAAAACTGGTCGGTACTTCTGCAGTCAGCAGGATCCTCTCCACAACCATCTGGGCAGCAGAGGGGTCTCAGCCCCGGATTTGGGGGCAGGGGAGGATTTTGCTCCTGTGTAGGACTGGCCATCTCGGTGGAATGCTTGGCATCCCTGACCTTCAGGTACTAAATGTCAGTAGACCTCCTCCCACACCTCCACGGACACCAGACATAATAATAATGAACAACACCCCCTTACACATATTTCCAAATGCCCCCTGGGAGGAGGTACAACCCCTGCCGCTGCCTCCTCGCCCAGAGCTCCCTGCACGAGTGCGCAGGTCAAAGCTTTTATAAAGGTGTCTGGTGGATGGGGTGACGCATCCTGTATCCAGCCCATGCTGCACTTGCCAAGCCGGCTAGGGCCCTGGCACGAGACTGCCCTGGCCTGTTGTCACTGGACTTTGCTAATTCTCACAGAGGTGCCGAATGGGGTAGGATGGCGCAGTCCTGAAAGCTCCCTGCCCCTGGGTCCCTGACCAGTCCTTACTCATGCGTGCATTGGCGGGGCCCACACCAAAGCCCAGCTCTGGGCTGTCCCCATTAAAGTTCTCTCCCCCTCCTCCAACCACCCTCCTCTTGGGCCTCCTCTGTTCCTCCCTGTGCAATGGCTTCTGTCCTCCAGGCTGTGCCCCCCATGAGGACGTCTCAGTCAGCCCTGACATATTCAGGCACTCAGAGCCCAGGATTATTCTCATTCTATCTAGAAGACCCAGAGGACAAAAATCAGCAAGACTTAAGGGAGAAGGGAAGGAAGGCCAGACTGGGGTGGAGGTGGCCCCACCCCGAGAAGCCCCGCCCAGCCTCACCACGAGCTTAATCCCTCAGAGGGCTGGGGAGGCACGGCCAACACTGCCATCCAGGCCAGGCTCTGAGTCACCAGTTGGTGAGAGGCAGCTTTGGCCCAGCAGGAAACCAAGCTTGACATGGAGGGGGTTGGGCGGAGGCTGGTGGAGCCTGAAACCCCTCCTGGCTGATCCTGGAGGAACTGGGGGTGACTGTCAATGCTGGCTCAGCAGCCAACATCTCTCCAGGGCCTGCCAGGAAGTCAGGAGCTGGCCAGGCTCGGGGTCCCTGCGCTTGGAGGCTCTCACTCTGGAGGGTAGGGTGAGATGGGAGTGTAGATTTGTGCACAAGTCACCATGACACAAGGGGTTCCTGACAAGGGACACATGACAGGCACGTGGCGAGTGTCAGGGGGATGCTGGCTGCTACAATCATTTCATCAGGGCAATTTGTCACCATGTGTCAAAAGCCTCAAAAGGAGGTTTATACCAGCCATTTCACTTCTAGAAATATATCCTCAAAAGATGATCAAGAAAATGTGTCCAGTCATAGGTAAATAGTTTTTTGAGTCATACAATGGAATATTAATTATACGGCCATTAAAATGAGTAGAATAAACAATTTATTCTTCAATTTATTTATTTATTCAATTCTTTTTAAATTAATTAATTTATTATTATTATTTCTTGGCTGCATTGGGTCTTCATTGCTGTGGGCGGGCTTTCTCTAGTTGCAGCGAGCGGGGGCTACTCTTCGTTGCGGTGCACAGGCTTATTGCGGTGGCTTCTCTTGTTACAGAGCGCGGGCTCTAGGCACGCGGGCTTCAGTAGTTGTGGCACGTGGGCTCAGTAGTTGTGGCTCACGGGCTCTAGAGCGCAGGCTCAGTAGTTATGGCGCATGGGCCTAGTTGCTCCGCAGCATGTGGGATCTTCCTGGACCAGGGCTCGAACCCGTATCCCCTGCATTGGCAGGTGGATTCTTAACCACTGCGCCACCAGGGAAGTCCCTCACGTGACATTCTTAAGTGAAAAACAAGTGGGTGAGTAAATAGTGGGCATAGTGTCTGAGAACTAGATGAACACATAGGAACGGGCTTGGAGGGATGGTAGTGTTTAGCACGGTGTATGATCGTTCTGACACTGGCAGAGCCGTGTGTGGGCCCTATCTTTACCTCTTACTTGTCGTGTGACCTTGGATAGGTCACTTCACCTCACTGAGACTGAATTCTCTTTCCTTTAAGATGAGCGTCCCCTCAAAGGGCCTCCTTCACAGAACTGTAGTGAAGGTTCAATGAGGCAGAGGGTATAAAGCCCAGAGCTGGGTGCAGCATAAGCCTGCAATGAATGGGAGCTTTTGTGGTCTTCATCATCTAGTTATTATTTCTCACTCCCTGCCTATTTGCTGGCACTTCAACACCCCCTTATCTGACTTTGGTGCTGTTGGGTCCAACTGGGAGTCATGACCGGTGGAGGTGGTAAGCACCCGTTTCTGGAGGAAGGCAAGCAGAGACTCTGTAGAAAGAACCATGCTATCAAATGGGGAGTGAAGTGGGTGTGGCCACGGCAGGCATGCGCATAGGCAAGTCTATGAACAAGCCTGCTGAGTCCCAGGGACCAGGTGGGTGCCCACCGTCACATTCCCCTCCAGTGCCCACGACTCACCCAAGCTACCATCATGTCTGACACTAGGGATGTTGTGTTGAACGAGGACATTCCCTGTCCTCAAAGAGGAAGAGCTATTTAAATGAGTAATCACACACAAAATAATCATGAATGTGCTGACTGTGACTGTGATGGAGGGAGTATGCGGCAGTGTGAGAGGTGGGGAGCTGAAGGGTCGTTTTAGCTGAGGTCTGAAGGATGAACGGTGCAGGGTGGGGCAAAACGGGGAAAGGGAATCAGTGTGCGTGGAAGCTGTGACGTAGGATAGACCATGGCTAGTTTGAGGATGTGAAAAGTCAGTACAGCAAGAGGAGGGCAGAGGGACAGAAGAGATGCTGGCAGGAGCCCTAAATGCCATGGTTAGGGTCTGACTTTATCTCCAGGACAGTGGGAGCCACAGGTTTTATTTTTGGCCGCGCGGCTTGCAGGAGTGGGATCTTAGTTCCCCGAACGGGGATCGAACCTGCGCCCCTTGCAGTGGAAGCGTGGAGTCTTAGCCACTGGACCGCCAGGGAAGTCCCAGGCACAAAAGGTCTGAAGCAGGGGAATGGCATGGTCATCTTTGCGTTTTCGAATCCAGCTGGCTGCCCAGCAAGGAACAAATGGGAGGCTGGAGGCAAGGAGGCCGGAAGGGCTGGGCATTCAACCAGGTTGGTAGTCACGGGGGCCTGGACTTGGGTGTGGCGGGGGAGCTGGCCACCAGAGGAGCAAGAAAGGACTTCAGCTGCCGGAGGCCAGGTGACAGATGGAACGGACTGCGAGCTGCATCTCCTTCCATCACCCAACAGTTAATAAAGAGGGGAGGTCTGGGCGGGGTGCCAGGGTCCCTTCCGAACAACGAACAACGGGCCATGCCAACTGGATAAACAGTGGTGGACACATGATATTCCTTAAAAACAAGATCCTGATTCACTCACACTCCCTGTTGTTTACCAGAGGTGTTTGTTTTTTTCTCCTGGGCTATTTCAGGTCCGACAGGTTTGTGGGGAGGGAAGAGTTGGGGCTCAGAGCCAACTGGGAGGGAGAGGGACTAACAGGGCAAGGAAGGGACCTCCCCCTTCTTACAAGACCAGGAAGGAGCCTGGCCTGGGCCCAGCTATATGTTCTGGGGCAAATCCCTTCCCTTCTCCAGGCCTTTGTCCAAACTCTGGCTCTGATCTTCTGGACTCTCCCTTTCAAAGTAAAGTATTATTCTTCTTCACCTTTGGGTTCTTGTTTCTAAATGTGCTTTAGGGTGGGATGGGGTGGGGCAGCCCTGCAGGGAGGCAGCTTGGCAGAAGCCACTTCCTGAAGGACTGATGAATCAGGGTCTGTAGGTGGCATCCTTGGCCTGGCGGGGGGGTGGGGGGGGTGGGGGGTGGGGGCGGCGTGAGCGGGGGGGAAGGCAGGCCCAGCATGTTGGCCGGGGTGGGGGTGGGGGTGGGGGTGAACTTTCCCTCTCTGCTCCAGATCTGGACCATTCCTATCCTTTGTCCACATGCCTGTTATCTTCCACCAGGCTCTGGGGCCTGGGCCAAAGAAAGGGTGTGGGAGAGCCTGGTGGATAGAGATGGCACCCAGAGCCCTAGAAAAAGAGCAGAGGCACCGCCCCCCCCCCTCAACCTGCCCCTGCCTTGCAGAGTTGAGAAATCCTTCCTATAGAAAGAGCTCTTAAAAGTTAATAAGAAAAAAGATAGACCTTCCAATAGAAAAGCAGAGGATATGAATAATAATAACCACCCACAAATAGCCAATGAATGTATGAAAAGATTCTTTATTCAAAACTAAAAACTGAACACTGAAACAGCCTCAAGTATAAGGGCGGGGGTTCCCAACCTTTTAGAGTTGAGAAACTCTCCTGATGTCTAACTTCCTGGGACCCTTTCCTCTTCCTCATATGGTGCTGATGACTATAATCATTTTTCTTTCCTTTAAAAAAGAAATAATTCTTCCCCCACCCAAAGATCATAACTGGCCTGGCCTGATTTATTACCTTATAGTGGAGAGTTGAGAACATTTTTTTTTTTTTTTTTTTTGCGGTAGGCTGGCCTCTCACTGTTGTGGCCTCTCCCGTTGCGGAGCGCAGGCTCCGGACGTGCAGGCTCAGCGGCCATGGCTCACGAGCCCAGCTGCTCCGCGGCATGTGGGATCTTCCCGGACCGGGGCACGAACCCGTGTGCCCTGCATAGGCAGGTGGACTCTCAACCACTGCACCACCAGGGAAGCCCCAAGTTGAGAACTTTTGAAGAATTTTACGATCTTCCCAGAATAAAGTTAAAAACCCCATGTTCTGGATGCTTGGGAAGCCTCCCATCTCGTCCCACCCATCCATGGCAGGGGACCCTCTCTCTTCTTCCCTGCAGGAGTCTGGGAATAGCCCTCAGGCCCTGGGACCCATAAGGACTCGTCGCCCTTGCCTTTTCTCACACTGTCACCTTTACCCGGCATGACCTCTCCATGCCCACCTATCTATCTAGTGTTTAAATAAGGATTGCTAAGTGCATACAATGGAATACCATCTTTTAAAAATCCTCACAATTGGTGATTCTTCCAACAAAGTAGTTGCGAGGACCCTGTGAGACGAGGCGGGGAACGTCTGGTGTGATACCTGGATGTGGTACCCACTCCATAAATGGTAGCTATACCTGGGTCTTCACGGAGCAGACTTCTTGCCAGTCAGGTCTCAAAGTGTCACCTCCTCTGAGAGACCCTCCCAGATCACCTTCCTAGGTGGCACCCCGCACACCTGTCACTCCATCCCCGGTCCTATTATATCATCTTAATGCTTAGCACTCCCTGAAGCCATCTTACTTGTTTACTGTCCTTCTCCCTCCAGCTGTGAGCACAGGGGTCCTAACTATCTTGTTTACTGATGTACCCCCAACACCTACAATAGTGCCTGACGTAGCAGGTGCTCCGTATATTTGTTTTTCATTTTTATTTTTAAAACTTATTTAATTTTTTTTGGCCCTGCTGTGCGGCTTGCGGGATCTCAGTTCCTCGACCAGGGCCACGGGCAGTGAAAGCCCGGAATCCTAACCAATAGGGCACCAGGGAACTCCGTTTTTCATTTTTATGTTTTTAATTATTTTTAAAAAATTTTATTTATTTATGTTTCGGCTGCATTGGGTCTTTGTTGCTGTGTGCGGGCTTTCTCTAGTTGCGGCGAGCGGGGGCTACTCTTCGGTGCGGTGCGCAGGCTTCTCTTGTTGTGGAGCACTGGCTCTAGGCGCGCGGGCTTCAGTAGTTGTGGTGCACGGGCTTAGTTGCTCTGTGGCATGTGGGGCCTTCCCGGACCAGGGCTTGTACCCATGTCCCCTGCATTGGCAGGCGGACTCCCAACCACTGCATCACCAGGGAAGTCCCTGTTTTTCTTTTCTTTTTTTTCTTAAAGAAGATGTTGGGGGTAGGAGTTTATTAATTAATTTATTTTTGGCTGTGTTGGGTCTTCGTTTCTGTGCGAGGGCTTTCTCTAGTTGTGGCAAGCGGGGGCCACTTTTCATCGCCGTGCGCGGGCCTCTCACTATCGTGGCCTCGCGGCCTCTCTTGTGGAGCACAGGCTCCAGACGCGCAGGCTCAGTAATTGTGGCTCACGGGCCTAGTTGCTCCGCGGCATGTGGGATCTTCCCAGACCAGGGCTCGAACCCATGTCCCCTGCATTGGCAGGCAGATTCTCAACCACTGCGCCACCAGGGAATCCCTCGTTTTTCATTTTTAAATCAACTTTATTGAAGTAGAATTTACATACAATCAAATGCACCCCCTTTAAGTTGTATAGTTTGATGAGTTTTGACAAATATGTACAGCTGTGTAACCGTCAAGGCAAAGACCATTTCCATTCATCTCACAATTTTGGCCCTGAGTTTTTTTGCGGTCAATTCCCCTCTACCCTGCTACATTTTTATGTGTGTGAATTGAACTAATCTTGAATTAGAGAGGACTGGCCCTAAGGTCTGGGGAGAGCTATTCACATGTTTACAATGCCTTTCCACTACTACGATCTTGTTTGTCTCACATGTGAGGCCATGGGTGCTCAGAAGGGCTAGGTGGTGACATGTGACAGAGGGTCTTCAAAGCCAAGAGGGAGAGCCCTCTGGGCTAGGGGCCTGGCACGCTGGGAAGTGTGTGGGTGCTCCAGGCTCACAGGCTTGTGTGCACCATGGAGCCTGGCAAAAGGCTGGCTTGTGGCCCCACCTCTACCCCAAATGGCCCAGGCCTCCAGGCCAGCTGAGGAGATGCCCTGCGGTGTTCAGATGTCAGCTACCTCCATCTACCCACCTCCCAGAGCAGAGCAGGCCTTTCCAGTCCCTATAGTTTGGGCCATGGGAAAAAGGAAATAAGGCTAGCGGCACCACTGGTGGCTCAAAGAGAACCAGACACTGGGTGTCAGCTGACTTGGCCTCCGGCTGGGTTCTGCCTCCACCTTGCTGTGTGACCTTGGCAAGTCACTTTCCCTCTCTGGGCCTCAGTTTCTGTCTGTAGAAGGAAACTAATAATGTCTGCCAGCTGGACTTCAACTCCACCTGATAATTCTCTGTTGCGTGAACACATTCTGCTCTTCAAAGCCTGTGCCTCTGCCTGTGCTTTCCCCACTCCCTGGAATGCTGTTCTTCAGTATCTGCTGTCAAAATTCTGGTTTTTCCAACTTGTAGTTCTGGCACTACTCCTTCTGTGATTTCCCTCAAGACAGAATGTTCTGTTCCTTCCTCCAGTTTCTCTATGCTCTCGAGGGCAGGGACTGTAATGAATAGTAGAATGGTGGGTTCTGTCCACTGAGATGACCCCTCGTGTGCCAGGTGCTGTGCCAATCTGCTATCTCATTTAATCCTCACAACAAAGCATCATTATCCTCAGTTGACGGATGAGGAAACTGAGGTTCACAATAATGCCACTTGTCCTGGGTCCCAGAGCAGGTAGGACAACTTGCATCCTCTCTTTTCAACCCCAGCGTCTTGCAGAGGGCCTAGCGAGCAGGCATGTATCACTGAACGCATGAAGAGTGCCTAGATCAGCGGACCCCAACATTTTTGGCACCAGGGACCGGTTTCGTGGAAGACAGTTTTCCATGGACGTGGCAGGGCGGTGCGATGGTTCAGGAGGTAATGGCAGGGATGGTTCAGGAGGTAATGGCAGTGATGGTTCAGGAGGTAATGGCAGGGATGGTTCAGGAGGTAATGGCAGTGATGGTTCAGGAGGTAATGGCAGGGATGGTTCAGGAGGCAATGGCAGTGATGGTTCAGGAGGTAATGGCAGTGATGGTTCAGGAGGTAATGGCAGTGATGGTTCAGGAAGTAATGTGAGTGACGTGGAGCAGTGATGGTTCAGGAGGTAATGGCAGTGATGGTTCAGGAGGTAATGGCAGTGATGGTTCAGGAAGTAATGGCAGGGATGGTTCAGGAGGTAATGGCAGTGATGGTTCAGGAGGTAATGGCAGGGATGGTTCAGGAGGTAATGTGAGTGACGCGGAGCAGTGATGGTTCAGGAGGTAATGGCAGGGATGGTTCAGGAGGTAATGGCAGGGATGGTTCAGGAGGTAATGCAAGTGACGTGGAGCAGGGATGGTTCAGGAGGTAATGTGAGTGACGCGGAGCAGTGATGGTTCAGGAGGTAATGTGAGTGACGCGGAGCAGGGATGGTTCAGGAGGTAATGTGAGTGACGCGGAGCAGTGATGGTTCAGGAGGTAATGTGAGTGACGCGGAGCAGTGATGGTTCAGGAGGTAATGTGAGTGACGCGGAGCAGCGATGGTTCAGGAGGTAATGGCAGTGATGGTTCAGGAGGTAATGTGAGTGACGCGGAGCAGCGATGGTTCAGGAGGTAATGGCAGTGATGGTTCAGGAGGTAATGTGAGTGACGCGGAGCAGTGATGGTTCAGGAGGTAATGGCAGTGATGGTTCAGGAGGTAATGGCAGTGATGGTTCAGGAGGTAATGTGAGTGACGCGGAGCAGTGATGGTTCAGGAGGTAATGTGAGTGACGCGGAGCAGTGATGGTTCAGGAGGTAATGGCAGGGATGGTTCAGGAGGTAATGGCAGGGATGGTTCAGGAGGTAATGGCAGGGATGGTTCAGGAGGTAATGGCAGGGATGGTTCAGGAGGTAATGGCAGGGATGGTTCAGGAGGTAATGGCAGGGATGGTTCAGGAAGTAATGTGAGTGACGCGGAGCAGTGATGAAGCTTTGTTCGCTCCCCCGCCGCTCACCTCCTGCTGTGTGGCCCGGTTCCTAACAGGCCACTGGCCTAGATCACATTAGTCAACTTCAAACTTACCTTCTGTGGCGTTGACAGGACTGAAGCACCCGTGCTCAGTAAAGTTAATTTTTATTACCATCATTTTCTGCCTATGTCACACTTACAATAAGAGCTGTCCAATTACAGGGTGGGGCACGCTGACAAGTTAAGTACTCAGTCACTGGAGTAAGCAAGCAGAAACTGGGTGACTCTTGCTATGCAGTACAGGAGGTCTGAGCATCAGCGGCCAAAGGATGGCCTCTGCTACCCCAGTCCATGATTTGGGGATCCCAGGGGTTAACCTGTTTCCCCTACCGGCTTGGGGGATAGTGTGAGTAGAATTGAAACACATTCCCCTGCTACACGTGACCCAATCAATGCCCAGCCCCGCAGGCCCGGTACCCAAAGTCCATGCTGGTCCGTGGGTTTTGAATCTGAGTCTTTTACAAACTGTAAAGTACTTTTTTTTTTTTCTATTTCTGGCTTGCCCTGTCTTACAAACCACTTCCCAACTGAAGTACCCATATGCCGAGCCTGAGGAATGTCCGCCTGGCACTGGGACCAGGGGTGCCTTTGGGCCGGAGCTTTGCCTGCCACCTCCCTTTTCCCTGCACTATTGGGCAAGACAGGAGGGCACACCTTCTGGGGCAGGTCGGATCAAGGCCAGGGAACTTCCTGAGGGCTGGCGGCGGCGGGCGGGGCTGGGGGAAGGGGAGCAGGGGCGGGAGGAGTGCGCCTAGGCGTCGCCTACCGGTCCCCTACGTCCTCCTCGGCGTGATTCTCTTCCCAAGCGGGTCGGGGAGGGGGTGACACTCAGGCTGGAGCCCCCCAGGCACTCCCGTTCTTTCCGATGCCCCCACCAGCCCCATCTCTTTCTTCCTTTTGATCACGGTCCGGTGCGCCTCCCTCTGCGTCTCTCCTCGGTCTCCCTTTCTCCGACCTTCTCTTTGTTTCCGTCTTGCGGGCGGTCCCGGCATCCCCGGCCCCCTGCCCCGCCCGCCAGCCAGCCCGCCAGCCCTCCAGCCCGCCCGCCAGCCCTCCAGCCCACCAGCCTGCCAGCCACCGACGAGGGGGCGGGGCTCAGCTCCGGGGGCGTGGCCTGGCGGGGCGGGGCGGGCGCGGTAGGGCTGCTGGGCCACGGGCTGGGGCGCGAGGCGGAGGCGGTCCGCGGACTGACGCTGCTAGAGCCGAAGCGCGAGCCGGGCGAGGCCGCAGCCAGGGGCGGCAGGAGCGGCGGGAGCAGGGTTGGTCGGCTCCATGGCGCCAGTGGCGCCCGTCTGAGCAGCGCGGGCAGCGGCAGGCGCCGGCCGGATCGGGCCGCGGCTTTTACTCACCATGGGGGACGTGCTGTCCACGCACCTGGACGACGCCAGGCGCCAGCACATCGCAGGTGAGTCCCGCGCAGCGCAGCGCGCGCAGGGGGTCCGGCGGGGAGCCCCCGGCCACGCCCCCATCCCGGCCAGCCTGCTGGGGTGTCGGGAGAGTCAGGCCCCGGGCAGGGCGGGAGTGGCTGGGGGACCAAGACTGTTGTCCAAGCTTGTTTCTTCTACGTCTGAGCGTCCCTTCTCGGCCCCTTCTGAGGCCGCCCTTCCCCCTCCTGGGGGGACTCGAACTCCCACCCACCCCTTGGAGCCGGGTCTTGTCGGATCCCCCAACACACTACCGCAGTCGAGCTATGGGAGGGGTCGCAGCCTCCCCTTAACCTTGGGTATCCCCGCCTGGAAGCGGTCCAGGCCCACTCGGCCAGCGTGTCCTGACCTTCCCTAGCTGTCCCAGTCCCCCACTCGCCCTGGCCCCAGCCCCAGTACACGTGGCCGAGGCTTCCAGGGGATTGGCCCATCAAGGCCTGAGACTGAGCCTGGGGAGTGGGCTTAGGATAGGAGGGATACACAGGAGCGGTGGGTCAGAATCCCTGTCCTTGGACTCGGCACAGCAGGGTGCTTCTGCTGCCAGCTTGTTTAGGGGGCTGGTCAGGGCCGGAGCCCAGCCTCCTCAGCCCCCTCCTTCAGCTGTCTCTGCACGGTGGCCACTTCTCAGAAGGGCAGCTGCCCCCTCCCCCCTCCCTGGGGAAGCCCAGGGACTGCAGCAGGGTCCTGGGTTCCTCCTCCCCAAAACTCAGAGAGTGGAGAGAGAGGGTGAGACCCTCTGGCTGCCTGGGAAACTCAGTTCTGCGTGAGGCTGCCTGGGTGGAACCCCAGCATCTGTTTCCCAGCCATGAGATCTTGGACAAGTCTCCTAATGTCCTGGCCCCTCACAGTTTTCTTCTCTTCGAAATGGGGTGAATGATTTCTTCCTTATTAATAGACTTAAGTGAGCTAATTCACATAGCTTGCTTAGCACAGCCTGGCACAGAGGAGACCCCAGTGCATGGGGTGCTGTTCCATGTAGGATGGAGGGGGAAGTCTATGGAAAGAGGAGCCCGTTCCTCTTGGCTGAATCTGCCTTTCTCTGTCTGGTGGACCCAGAGCACAGTGTCCGCCTACACTTATGATGTGTCCTGCAGTTCTCTAGAGTTTCAGAAGCTGAGTTCTGCCACTCAGACCCCTGGAGAACAGAAACCAGGGGTCCCTTAACGCCGGGTTCCCACCCCAGCTGGGCACAAAGGTTTGTCCTGTGACTGTGGTTCTGGGCTCACGACCTGAAATCCCCCTTCGTGCCAGGCCTGGGCCGGGGCCCAGTGGTGAGGGTGATGAAGAAATGAGTCAGACCCTCTCCAGCGTCAGACCAGCAGGGGGTTAAGTCCTGGAATACTTGCTTGTAGGACAGGCCTGGACTCTGGGAGGAGGAAGGCCTGGGCGGAGTCTTCCTGTCCCCTCCCTGTTGGTGGCAGCCTCCTGGGCCTCTGTAACAGTCCATCCATTCACGACCTCCTGTTGGGGCCCCTCACCCGGCCTGGTTGGGGTGTGCTGCGCCTTCTTTGGTGGGATTTTTCCTCCCTCCACACCCAGCTCTGGCTCTCCCCCTCTTCCCGCCTCCTGGGCTGAGAACTGCCACTTCACAGGAGAGGAGACTGAGGCCACAGAAGGTGAAGTGTCCTCTCCTGGACAGGGCTGGGTTTGTTTTGTGGATGCCAAGCTTGGTGGAAGAGGGCTGTGCGCACTCAGAGCCTGCTGGCCTCTTTCTTCTCAACACTTCAGTGCTATTAATAACCCTCCTTAAATGCCTCAAATTCCTGGTCCAGACTCACCTGAGGGGGCTCCTGCAGTACCGAGTGGGAGGGGAGGAAACTAGCGAGCCTCCAGCCCCCTCCCACAGAAGGGAGCTGCCTTGGAAATCTCTGTTGTGGGGAATGGGGGTGTGCTTTGCCACCTCCAGTGATCCTCGCATTGTCCTCACCCCACCCACGAAGCAGCTAGAGCAGCTAGCACTTTCCCGCAGGACAATTAAAATTCCAGAGCCCTTCCGACCCAGGGACGCAGGGCCGCGCCATAGAGAAGTCAGCTGTGCTCTGAGCTCCGAGGCCGGTTCCTGGTTGGGTTCTGTGGCTTGGCCAGTGGCTTCCCGGGATTTGCACCCGCCTTGAGGAGGTGAGCAGGTGAGTGCCAGCCTGCAAGTCCTGGCAGGGGTCAGGCGCGCTCCTGCCCATGGAGCTGTTTTGCCATCACGGCATCTTTCATCCTGAGATTTCAAAGCTCCTGGCAAGCAGGGGCTTGTTCTCACACCAGCGGCCCCGTGGGGCTAGTGGCAGGATGATTCTCTTCCTTCTTTCATGAGGGAGTTTGTGTGGAGGAAGAACCCTGGCCTGGGAGCCAGGAGGCCTGCGTAACCTCAGGCAGCCGCTTACTTAACTCTCTTCAGTCTGTTTCTCACTGTGACTGAAAGGGTGTCTTCCCTGCGGGCCGTAGTCCCTTCCAGCTCTGAGGGCCTAACCATCCCAAAGTTTCCCCACAAATCTCCTCAGATTTGAGCCAGCTCTCCTCAGATTTGAGCCAGCTGATTTGTCCCAACATTGACTCCATAGCATGTTAGCTGGCATGACCTTGGGCCAGCATCTGAATCTCAGTGTTCTTACCTGTAGAATGGGAATAATGAAACTTGGCCCAGTGCTTGGGGCATAGTAAGTACTTAGCAAACAACTGCCATTATTATTGAGATAGTTCTTTACCCTCTGTTCTTGAGAGTGGCCAGGTGTTTGGAGTTTGAAGCAAGCAACTGTAGCTGTGGTTTAGATCCTGTTTCTCTGAGGTTTGTCCAGTCCCTGGGGTCAGGGTTGATGCTGGTTTCTGGGATGCAAGAATCCACCTGGGTTTTTAGAAACCTTGATTACCTTCTGTGTTGGCATATGTGTGAGATGGCTGTGGGCTATCTGGAGTGGGTCCAGAGAGCAGTGAGGGGAGGACCCATATGACAAGGAAAGAACTAAGACGTGGAGAGGTGGGGGGTAGGGTTAGGCCAACTCACACCTTCTACCTGGCACAGAGGCCAGGACAAGAACAAGAGTGGAAGTGCCCACTGGCTTCTATCAGTGCTGTAAGAGGGGTTCTTTGCATATGGTCTGAGCCACGTAAACCAAGATGGAGCAGGTGAGGGAGTGAGCTCACTGTTGCTCGAGGTATGCAGGTAGGGGCTGGGTGCCGTGCCCTTAGCAGGAAACCTGGCCCTGCTTGGTGTGGGTCAGGGGGATGGGGGCTCTGCCTCAAGGACGGACTTGAAAGACTCAATCATTGCTCCAGAAATTCTGTTGATCAAGATGAAATTGTGGGGGCCAAGAAACCGCTCCCCCCAGCACACACACATACACACAGTGCCCTTAAGGTTTATTACCCGAGAGCGCTAGTACAGAAGTTTGCTAGGGCCTGTGCTCCTCCCTTCTGCTGGCCTCACCTTTCCCCTTGCTAATTCTTATTTTAAATAGCACCTTTATTGAAATGCAATTCACCTGCCAGCCAGTTCGCCCACTTAAAGTGTACCATTCAATGGCTTTTTTGTATATTCACACAGTTGTGCAACCTTCCCCACAATCGATTTTAGAACATTACGTCACCCATCAGAGAAACTCTCCACCCATTAGTAGTCACCCCCGCTTCCCCCTCAGTCCTTCCCAACTCTAGGCAACACTGCTAATGTCGTCTGATTGCAAAAGTAACACACACGCAAGCAATGTGGGAGTGGAAAATGAAAGAAGCAGAGCTCTTCCATCTTCCCTCCCTTCAATCCCACTGCCCAGAAGAAATCCCTCAAGATTGGTGTGTCACTGTTTCCAAACGCCCATCTGTGTACATATACATTTAACTCTGTTTATAGAAAGAGGTCCAATTATATGTTTCTGTGGTTTGACTTGTTTCACTCAGTATATTGTGGATACCCTTCCATGTCAGAACACGTGAGTCTGCCTTCTTCTGTGGGTGGGTTTCTTTCTGTGCGTGGCAAGGTTTATTTACCCAGATCCCTGTTAACCGACGTTGGGTTGTTTCCAGTGTTTTGCTAGTAATCACGGTGCTGCCCGAACCTCCTTGCACATATCCTGCACCAGGTTCCGGTGTCAGAGCGGCCTCAAAATGGAACTCCTGGGTCACGTTTTGATGTGTTGACACAGAGCCTCTGAAAAGGCTGTAAGCATTTGACAGCATGTGGTACTTCAGTACCAAGTATTATCACCCCTTTTGACAATCAGATATGAAAAAGGGGGTATCTTTTTAATTTATTGAACAGAATAATTAATATCTTTCCTCCAAGTTGATTTTAAAAAACTGCCTTTCCTCATTCAGGCAGTGGTTGAAGGTCCCAGGAGTTTAGGGGTGGAGGGGTCTGCATTTGGCCACCCCCCACCCAGGTGCGTGGCTTCCTGGATGCAGCTGTGGGCTTTTCAGGGAGCCCAGGCTGGCCGGAAGCAGTGCTCCACCACCACCCCCTTCGCTGCTGCCCTTAGCCAAGGTCTGGGTCAGCCCCTGGGGGTAAAGCGTCTGGGGATTCTGCCCTCCTCTTGTGTCGTCTTACATAACGTGCTTTTGTTGGCGTTGACCCTGCCCTCCCCCTCCATCCAGCCTCCACTTGTCTGTTCCTTTCCCACTGCTGGGGCCTGAGCTCCGGACTCGCCTGCTCAGAGCTGCCTCCCATCTCACCCCTCCATCCTTCCCACACACGCTGCCAAAGAGACCTTTCTAAACCCAAACTGGGCCATGGGCCTCCCTTCCTGCCGCCTGAGGAACGAGGGTTAGAGACAAAATTAGGAGTCACTCACCACCATCCTGCAATAACTTTATTCTTTCGTGGTATTTCCCTTCTGTGTTTATTACACGTTGCTGAGGCCATGACTCAGTTTGTGCCTCGCTCCTTGCACTAAACGATTCATAGTAAACATCGCTCCCAGGTCATTAGACCATCCCTGGAAGCGTCCTCCAAAGCTACATCTGTTCCACCTGAGGCCATCCACGCAGACGTTTTTCTTAGCCTTTCCCCTAATGTAGGACATTGCCATGCTCCACTGTGACCAAATAGGTGGTTTTCAGGGGCAAACTGAGTCACTGTGTTTGTTTCCTTTCCCGCTCTGGTCAGCTTCCCTGCTGAAGACAGACTCATCCTCTTGCCCTACGCCCCCTCCCCACCCCCCAGCCTGCTTCCACCAACCTGGGCATTTCAAGGAAGGCCCGTTCCTGGGAGGCCCGGACACCTCTGAGCATCTTTCTTTGGGAGCCTGCTCAAAGAAGCTGCTGGTGAGGTGGGGACACGGACTGATGCCCATGGCGTCTGGGTGTGACCACGTAGGTCCTGCCGCTTCCCCAGCCTGCAGCCTGCAGGGAGTCCACTGATTTGTCTCCTTCCTGAGGATGGTAGTTGATGGAGTGCACTGCCCCCGGCTCTGAACCTGTAAGATTAGCCATCGCTTAACGGAGCACTTACTCTGTGCCAAGCCTTCCTTTGTTTCTTTGCATCTGCACCCTCCACCTCCCTCCCCAGCATTTTACAGGCCAGTGGTTAGGGGTGCGGGGGCCGAGCAGGTTAGTGGCAGGGGCCGAGTGGGAAGAGCGGCATGTGTCAGAGACTGGGTTGCACACATTTGTCCTCCCGTCTTTACTCGGCTGGACTCAAGTCTGCCTTTGGCCAGTCCTGCCCTCCTGCCGGCGCCCCCTCCTCCTCCGCAGGCAGGCAGAGCTCGTGACTCACTCCAGCCCTGGTCTCCTCGTAGCATCCTCCTGCGGTCACAGAAATTCCTGAGCTGCTTTTCCTTCCCCTGCCCCACCCCCACCGACTTCCCTGCCTGAGGAAGAAGGGTTTTCTGTGGAAGGTGCTGGGCAGAGTTTGAAGGAAACATGAAGGCAGATGCCTAAGTTTAAAACCCTCGAGGGTGGAGCAGAGCCATGCCCCTCTTCTGATAGAATCTTAAGGCCTGAGTCATGGAACAGTGCAATCTTCTGATCTCCCAGATTTTAAAACTGGAAGAACAGGAAGTGCCCATCTCTCCAGGGCAGCTGGTTCCACCCCTGGGAACCATCTCGGTTTGGAGATGTGCTACCTCTGGCCCACAGAGGTGAAGGGACCAGCCTGGTGACACAGTGGATGGTAAGTTAGAAGGAAGCAGCGAGTCCAGAGGTCTGGGCAAGGCTGAGCGCTCAGACTGCTTGGGTGCGAGTCCGAGCGTTGCCACTCGATGGTGTTTGAGGACAGGTTGGCCACCCTCTCTGAGCCTCAGTGTCTTCCTTCCGTTAAAGAGGATGAGAGTGCTGGCTTCTCAGGGCGTAGAGTCAGGAGTGACAGCCCCTTCACGGTGCAGCACAGGGCTGGTGACTGGTGAGAACACAGCGCGTGGTAGCTCCAGGACACTACCTGGAGGGAGATGGGCCGGGTCTGTCCTGTAGCCTCAGGCACCCATGTGTTCCAGGAAGTTGGCATGCCCCAGGTTGAGGAGCACCAGCCTGTGGCCCTGGATATCTGCAGCGGTCAGCAGGCACCTGGAGGGTGGTGAGACGGGCTGTGGGCACACAGGAGAGTCAGTCAACGGCATTACCTACTCTGTGTCCGATGTTGGGCAGGGCCCAGGAATGAAGGGGCAAAAGACAGATAGGAACACACACCCCTTTGCCTGGCCACGTGTCCAGAATTATTTGCTTGATCTGGGTCTCGAGCCTGGTCCTGTTGACTTTTTGCTGTGTGACTCTGAACCAATGGCTATGCCTCTCTGTGCCTTTTCTTCCCACCTGTGACCCCCTAAGACCAGTATCTACTTATGGGAGTTCTCTGTCTCTGAAAACCTTTTCCTAGTGGTCTTAGGTACCTTTTAAAGGCAGGGCTGGGTGGGTTTGGATGTAAGAAGTTGAGGGAGAGGGTCGCCGTCTGCCTGCCTGGGAGAGCCCACAGGCATGTGATGAGCTCTTGCCCCAGACACACTTGGTCATTCTTTTATTCATTCAGTCAATAGTTACTGAGCTCCTACTGTGTGCCAGGCACTGTGCTAGACACCAGGGACACACTGATACCCGAACTCTGACGCAGCCCCTGCCCATGTGGCGCTGCCTGGCTGGCTGTCCCTCTTCAGGGTGAGGAGTGTTCTCGAGGCAGGGGGGCGGGGGGGAGATCTTCAGCAGGAAAGTGTGAGAGGGGAACTGGCCCAGTGGGTGGGGGGGGGGATGGGGTGAAGAGGAGAGAGCCACATAGGCTGGCCCTAGAGAAGAGGGGACTTTGTCCTGAGTGTCCTGGGGAGGCCTAGGAGGGCGGGTGAGAGGGGAGCCCCGTGGTGAGAGGGGCCCAAACCAGTGCGGATGGGGTACAGTCAGGGGACGTGTGTGTGTGTGTGTGTGTGTGTGTGTGTGTGTGCGTGTGTGCGTGTGTGCGTGTGCGCATGTGTGTAGCGGTGATGGAGCAACCAGGCCTTGGTGATGGTGATGTGTGAGGTTGGGAAGATCTGGTGCCTGTTCTTGGCCCTGCGGGATTGATGGACCCCCCATAGGCTGTTTTATTGAGGTAGCCAGGGGTCCTAGCTCCCCCTGCTCCCACTCCTTTGATGACAGGAGACTCACTCCCTTCCGCAGCAGCTCTGAGTGTGAGAACCTTTGCTTCCAGGGGCAGAGTGGAAGGAGGGCGGGCCTGGATTCTGGGGACCCGGCTTCGAGATCTTGTCTCAACTGCCCCGTCGTTTGGCAGGTGCCTTCCCTTCCCCTGGCCTCAGGTTCCTCATCTGTAAAGTGGGCCTAAGGTAGCCCAGATGTGCTCGGCTATTGTGAGGGATGAACGAGATGATGTGGGAAGTGCTGGCTCCTGTTATGACCAGTCATCACTGTTGCGCATTATCCTCCATAGGACACTGGCCGAGGGAGTCCTTCCGCTCAGGGGAACAAAAGTGCAGGGCATGGGCCAGGGTGCAGGGTCCACCTGCAGGGCCAGGGGCTCCAGTGGGTAACCAGGCACCCAGGAGGGGCAGAGGAAAAATGAATTGTGGTTTGGAAACTGTGAACCCCACTTTCCCACCCACACATCTGTGGCCAAGCCAGCCGCAGCTGCTGTCCTTCCTCCCCACGCCTGACAGAGCTGTTTGTGTCCAGCCAAGTTTGTGAAGCCAGAATCTTCTAGAAGAGGAGTCCCTTGGGCAGGAAGCTACTCACCCTCTTGTGCTTTATTTACCTGCCTCTAATCCTTCCCACCTGCCGGGAGCCATTTATGGGTGCAGCCTGGGAGGCAAGAGTCTCAGGGCTGGTGCCAGGTGACCTCTGGCAAGCCCTTCTTCCTCTCTGGCCCTGTTTTGCCAATCTGTGCAATGGGGCACTAGCACAATCTCTAGTACCCTCCTGGCTCTGACCTCTTGGGAGCCTGTAGGCCTTGGGCTGTGTTGAAAGCACAGAGCAGGTGCCCAGCAATTATTTATTTATTTATTTTGTGGTACGCGGGCCTCTCCCTGCTGTGGCCTCTCCTGTTGCGGAGCACAGGCTCCGGACGCGCAGGCTCAGCAGCCATGGCTCACGGGCCCAGCTGCTCCGCGGCATGTGGGATCTTCCCGGACCGGGGCACGAACCCGTGTCCCCTACATAGGCAGGCGGACTCTCAATCACTGCACCACCAGGGAAGCCCCAGCAATTACTTATTGTGTGATGCCATCTTGCTGTGGAGGGAAAGAGCCCACTCTGAAAACTGTCTTGTGCTGGGCCTGAGCTGGGTGCTGGGGATGAAGCAGTGACGCGAGCCCTGATCTCATGGGACTCATGCCATCCAAGACGCTTCCATGAAGCTGAACGCAATGTGGTTTGTGTTACAAAGACAGTGGATCTTTATGTTTTCTAAAGTGCATATTGGTTTTAAATCTGGTCAGCCCAACTCAAGGGGCAGCATGTCTGGCCTTGACCAGGAGGCAACTGGCTTCTGCCAGCAAAGGTCCCGTGGCCTTGGGCAAGTTACTGTCTGCCTTCAGTAAAACGGGAAGGTGATCCCTGCCTCTGGGGCGTGTGAAGATTCTGGGAGGCAGTTGCTCCTGGCACATGGAACCCGCTGGGTAAGTGGCAGTTCCATTTAGCTGAGTCCTTGGGGGAGCAGTGTCATTTGCCCGCCAGGGATTTTAGGAGTGATGGGACCTCCAGAGGGGAGTGGGCTGACAATTGCAGTTCTGTTTCCGTTTTTGTTTTTTGTTTGTTTTTTTGGAAGTGTTCGCTGGAGAGGAGTGGGAAGGGGAGAAAAGAGAACAGGACTGAAGCTTTGGGGAGTCTGGGCCCCACTGGGCTGCGGAGCTGTGGTTAGCGTGGAAGGTTCGCTTGCGGCCTGGCCTGCTCAGGCCGCAGATCCCCCTTGCCCTGAGTTTGGAGCTTGCTGATGGGCCGTGGCTGCTTTCCTTTTCTGGCCCAGACCTCCCTGCTCGCCAGGAAGGACCCTTTGCAGTCATCTGACCAATCCCCTCCTCCATTTCATAAGTGAGTAAACTGAGGCCCAGAAAGAGGAAAGGACATTCCCAGGGTCTCAGAGGCTGCAGACCTGGGACGGGAACCCGGGGCCCTTTCCATTCCTGGACACCCCAGACAGCAAAGGCTGGTCAGGAAGGAGGGATGGGCCCGGATGAGGCTGTAAAGGTTATAATTTTGAAAACTGAGTAAACAAACAAGCCCTCTATGAGAGAAGCGGCCCTGTGCTGGCCTCACAGATAGGCCTGTGTCTGAGGAGACAGCCCAGGCCTGTCCACATGCAGACAGCTAGGTGTTGTGGAGGATTAAAAAAAAAGCCAAGCTACCTTCCCCTCCACCCCCACTGCCATATTTCAGGCTGCCAGGAAAAGGAGCGGGGAGAGGCCTGATCCCCCAGGACGACCACTGCTCAGCCCAGCCGAGGGCAGCCCTCCGGGCTCTGCTCACCACAGTCACGGTTCACTGTGGGGCTTTGGGCAGGGGGCTTCCCCTCTCTGGGCCTCAGTTCCCCCATCTTGAAAATGGGGGCGATTCCATCTCTCAAGGAGGGTGGCTGGGGGGCACGGGGTGGGACACGATTTGGGCTGAGTGGCTGAACACAGCGAGCCCTTTCTCTCACGCTGACCTGAGTCTTTGTGGCCAGAGGTGAGGCCCCCTTCTCAGGGCAGAAGTGTTACTTTCTCAGGCCTGCCTGCTCCTGGGAGACAAACCTCCACTCTGAGTCGGGCTGTAGCAGGCCACCCAGCTCAGCTTTCCTGTTTTCCTGTTGAAATTGTGGCAGAATCTGAGAGGAGGTGCTTCTGGGGCCTGCCCTGCAGGCTGGGGGCCGGGCCGCAGTCAGGCCTGGAGCCCCCCAGGGTGGGGCTCAGCAGACTTCCTGTGTGATTGGGGCAGAGCCCCGCGACTCCCCTCCCCTCTTCCTGAGTCCCCCTTGTGGCTTCTGAGAGTCCAGCGCCGTGGAGGGGAGCTCGGCCTAGCCTCCACGCTGGGCCTCATTTTCCACCGGGGTTCAATGAAAGATTTGGGCGAGAGCCTCTTGGGGGTCCTCTGGGCCAAGTTCTAGGCCCTGAGAGGCCTTGCAGGACCCACGGACTAAGCCTGCAGCCAGGAGTGCTGTTCCCTGGACCCACTCGTGGCAGGCTGGGTTGGGGCCTCCTCCAGGTGCCTCATGTGGCTGTGGTCCTAGGTTCTTGTCTGTGATATGAGCAGTACGAGGCAGACAGTGTGGCCTCGAGGGACAGAGCTGGCTCCACTGGCTACTAGCCAGGTGCCCCTAGGACAGTTACTGTGGCTCTTGATGCCTTGGTTTCACCAGCTGTAAAATGGGTATGATAATAATACTACTTCCCTTATTATATGGGATATGCTTTTAATGTAAAGGTTAAATTGCATTATGTGCATTTATCAGTTACATTTATGCACATTTAACACAGTGCCGGGCATAGTAAATGCTCAGTAATCAATAGCTATAATTAAAATTTGTTACTTTAAATTAATTCCTTAGCAGTGAATGAATGAGTAAATGTCCTGCAAGGTTTCCATCTCGCAGCACAGGGACCTGAAGCTATTTGGATGAAGGGTCTGGTGGGTGCAGAGAGTGTGCTGGGGGGTATGGAGGGGCGGGGCAGACGTGGGCAGGGGCACGGCCCTCGCTGGTTCTGACTTCCCCTCTGCCCGTCTGGAAGGAGTGTTTGTCCCCCACCTTGGTCTGAGACCACAGGCCTGGCGTGCGTGCAGCCGCGCACACGCAGCTTCCTCTCTCCTGGCGTGTATTCCTCTCAGTCTGACTCACTGGCTTTGAGTCTTTTGTTCTTGTCCTTGAGCCCCAAGGGTGAGGCTGGGAGAGGCAGGGCCCAGGGACTTGATCTTGGGTGGGCCGACCCTCCCCCTGGCTCCCGACCTCTCTGGGCGCTGGGCCTCTGCGACTAAGCCCTGGTGTGACAGGCTGGGGATGGGACACCTGGGTCCTGGCACCCCGACTGACTCACTGTGCATCAGGAGCAGGGGCACACCTTGACTGAGGGCCCACTGTGAGCGTGGCACCCAAACCAAGCTGGCCCAGGCCCTGCCCATGTAGAGCTCAAGGTTTGGCTGGAGGGATGCGCTGAACAAGTGGTTCCGGCCAACCATTAATTAACTAATTATCAGAGGGCACATCGTGATGAAATGACCATGCTCCGAGAGAGCTCGCCTATGTGGGCCCTGCACCAGGCCCAGGAGGAGCTCGGCCGCCCGATCTCTCAGCGATGCCTGTTATTTGCCCTCCTGTCACATGAGGAAACAGGCTCCTGGTGGCCCAGGGACTCTCCCAGAGTCCTCCAAGTGGCCCAAGTCCCTTCCCCTCTTGGTGTCTCAGTTCCTGGTCAGGAAAACGGGTCCGTCCAGGAGGCGTGCTGTGACAGGTCAGGGTCCTGTTGCTGGGCCCTCCCAGGGCTTGGGATGTCATCTGGCTTTTAGGACAGTGACCACCAGCCTTGGGGACTGCATAGCCATTGAAAGTGAAGATGTGCTGTACGTCGGCAAGTATGTATGTCTGTGCAGGTGTAGAAAAAACATAGAAGGAAATTGATCAACATGTCAATAGAGATTTTGCCGGGGGTGGGTGGGTGGATGGATGAGACTCTGAGGGTTCACACCGGGAAGTGGTGGATTGCTTCTCCAGCGTGGAGTCTCTCTGTGCCAGGCAGTGCAGGTGGGCGTGGTGGGAACAGTGGGGCGAGAGGAGCGTGCTGTTCTCATCCAGCTGGGTGGGTCTGTGACCCACCAGTCCTCCAGCCCTTAGACACCCCACTCACTGCTCCGGCCAGGACGTGGCACAGGCCCCCGTGTGATGCGCAGGCCCGCTGGGTGCTTAGAGCTGGACGTCGGCTGCTGAAGGTGTGTGAGGCGGAAGGCTGGGCTCGGGGCCCCCTTTCTGCAGTGCTCAGGGCTCCCCCTCTGCCTTGTGGCCTCAGCTCTCTGTGTCTCTGTTTCCCCACATGTAAAGTGGGGATGGCGTAACCGCCTCGCAGTGTTGTGAGCTTTATGACGTAAGCCATGCCTGGCGCCTGGCACGAGGTGAACCCTCAGAGCTGAGAGTTTCTGCCCTTGGGGTCCGGCGCCCCCGCCAAGGTCAGGGCTTCCCTCCCAGAGGAGCCCTGGCAGACTGGACTCGAGCGACAGGATGCTATTAAGTCAGGTCTTGGTAGTGAGCTCTGACCTCCCCCTCAGACCCACAATGGCTCCCACCTGCCAGCATCCAACAAAGGTCACCTCCTCGGACCCTGGAGGCTGCACCTTTCAACTCTGAGCTTCCTCAGAGCCCCCCCTTTTATTGTTGTTGTCATTACACAAGCAATATCTAATATCAAAGAAAAATTAGAAAATAAAGAGAAGTAACAGGAAGAAGATGAAAATCTGCAGCGGGCTGTGGGCATCTGCACCCTGGTCATCCCCCGGAAGCACGTAGAATGGCTACAGAATATTCCATCATGGCCGCAATAGCCTGCCTTTTACCTTGCTCAGCCAAATGCCTATCGCTGGGCACTTGGGTGGTTTCTGTTTTTCGTTGTTGCAGGCAGTGCTCTGTGGGACAGCCTTAATCATTTCCATGGGATTAATCCATCGATCCCAGCATTGTTTGAGAGCCTGCTCGGTGCCAGGTCGTGTGTGGGGCTGGGGGTACCGGATGGGGAGGCAACCATGGTCCTCATCCTCCCAAGGACCCCTTTCTGGGAGGAAGGACCCAGCATGGAACCCCTGCCGAGGTGGGGAGCGAGGGCATCTCTGGGAGCCAAGGGAGCGGCAGTGACCCAGACTTGGAGGGTCAGGGAAGGCTTGTTGGGGAAGGGGATGTCTAGGTGAGACCCAAGGCATGAAGAAAGAAGAGTCATAGGTAGAGGGGCAGCTCTGCAGAGCCCCAGAGCCGAGAGAGTGCAGGTATCTGGGGGAACCAGAATTGCCCAGAAATTGGTTTTGCCGTGGTTCTTGCTGGCCATGGCCGCAGTGCCCCTCGTGTGCACTACCCTTCGGTGGTTGTTTTTCAAAGTGCTGGTACATCTGTCCCCCACCCCGCCGTGGGGCTGGGATCTTCCTCTAATGGGGGACACAGAAGCAGGGTGACCTGCCGGCCCCAGGTGAGAGTCCCGCAGACACACCCGCCTCCGTCCCTTCACCTCACCCCAGGCTCAAGTGCAGGGCCTGCTCAGCTCCAGTTTCCCAGGCCCTTTGCAGGTGCTGTATCATTTGACAGAATCTGCCAGAAGAGGAAACTGAGGATCCGAGCTTAGGTGACAGCTCGGTTTGCCTGACGGGGTGGTGACCTTTTCTGCTGCTGAGGTGTGACCTTGGGCTGGCCTGGCCGGCTCCAGGTGCGAGGCCCCACCTGTATAGGAAGCGCTCTACTGGGATTGGAGAGGAGCCCCTGGCAAACACTGCCTCCGGGGCTGGGAAGGGTCTGTCCCCAGGCCTGAGCTGGCTTTTCTGGAAAACCCCAACCTTTTCCTGTGTCGTAAGATGCCTGGGAGACCAAATCGAGGGCTCTGGTGTAATCTCACAGCCAGGGACAGGTTTTATGTGCTCGGTGCTGTGCTTGGTGCTGGGGATAGGTCATGAGTGAGACAGACGGGGTCCCTGTCCTCGTGGGGGGAACAGACACCAGTTCATTGTGAAAGCAAAGTTATGCTGATGACTAACGGGCTTCTGCCCTGAATGGGGGTGTGTGGCTGTCAGGGACAGTCACAGTCTGAGGAAGGGCTTGAGGGTCCAGCCCAATGGAGTCCAGCCCCTTCACTGGACAGACGTGCTGGAGAGCCTGGGAGGGTGAGGAACTTGGCCAGGGTCACCCAGTCACGGTCAGGTGCCCGGACTCAGGCCCCAGGGCTTTTTTTTTTTTAAAATCTTTTGGCCGCACCACGCGGCATGTGGGATCTTAGTTCCCCAACCAGGGATTGAACCCACGCCCCCTGCGTTGGCAGCGCAGTGCCTTAACCACTGGACCGCCAGGGAAATCCCAGGCCCCAGCACTCTTAACCCTGCATCACCGCCTGGAAATCTGGGCTTGGAATCTGTTATCACTGCCAGGGGAGACGGTGAGCCCGTCCCCACTCACCCTCAACTGACCCCCGGAGAAGCAGACACAGAACGTGGGCCTGTTGGCCGAGAGCAGAGTTTCCCATGATGCACAGGTGGGGGGCATGCAGGCACCTGGAACAAGGAATGTGAAGCTGGCAGGGCCTCCCAGGGGATTTGCCCTTGTACCCTCCCTTCTGGGCCTGCTGGAGCCCGAGGAGACATGCAGCTGGTGACCCCGGGGTGGGGCAGGGCCTGTGTCCGTTGCTGGCTCAGGAGGGCAGCCCGCTGGAGTCTTATTATTTGGATAAACTTTCCATCTTCTATCTGCATGAAGCCTCTCCGTGCCGAGGGTCCCTGGCATTCCAGCCTGGGATTGGGTTTCCTTTTGGCCCAGCAGCGAGCACATGAGTGGATTTTCATCATGGCTCATCTTCCTTCTCCCTCCCTTCCTGGGCTGGTCTCCTTTTGCTGCTCCCTCCCTGCCTTGAGCCCTCTCCCTGCTCCCACCCCACTTCCCTCTGGACCCAGGGAGCCAGCTCTGTGTGTGTGTGTGTGTGTGTGTGTGTGTGTGTGTGTGAGAGAGAGAGAGAGAGAGAGAGAGAGAGAGAGAGAGAGAGAGGGAGAGAGAGGGAGAGAGAGGGAGAGAGAGGGAGAGAGAGGGAGAGAGGGAGGGAGAGGGAGGGAGGGAGGGATAGAGCGATAGATAGGAAGATAGACAGATAGATGGGCAGGGGGATGGACAGGGGGAGGCAGCAGCTTGGGAAGGAGGCTGACTTGGACTTAGTGAAAAGGATGGTGTCAGAGGACATTCGGCTAATGAAATGTGTGGGATTTGTGTGTCTGTGTTTAGCCTTTTTTCTTTTTTTTTTTAAATTTATTTATTTTATTTTATTTATTTTTGGCTACGTTGGGTCTTTGTTGCTGAGCACAGGCTTTCTCTAGTTGGGTGAGCGGGGGCCACTCCTCATTGCGTTGCGTGGGCTTCTCATTGCGGTGGCTTCTCCCGCTGTGGAGCACGGGCTCTAGGTGCTCCGGCTCAGTAGTTGTGGTGCACGGGCTTATTTGCTCCGCGGCACGTGGGATCTTCCCAGACAAGGGCTCGAGCCTATGTCCCCTGCATTGGCAGGCAGATTCCTAGCCACTGCGCCACCAGGGAGGTCCCCAGCCTTTTTTCCATTAGGCTTTGGCCAGAGTAACTGGCACCTACTAGTGATTGATTATTAGAATGGCAGCTGACATTTATCGGGCTCTTACCAACAGTCAGGCCGAGTGCCACACACTACTCACACATTCTCTTATTTGGTCCTCACACAACTCTTTGAGGTGTCTGCTATTTTTACCCCCATTTTATGTATAAAGAAACTGAGGCTTGGGAAGTTCATGGTCAGTAGCAGAGCTGGGTCTGTCTGTGTTTTATCTTTTTTTTTTTTTTTTTTGGCCCAGCCTCGTGGCACGCGGGATCTTGGTTCCCCGACCAGGGATCAAACCTGTGTCCCCTGCAGTGGAAGTGTGGAGTCTCCCATCACTGGACCTCCAGGGAAGTCCCTGTCTGTTTGTGTTGTTACTGCTAACCTCTCTCCTGGGACAGAATCTTCTCCATAGCCTCCTTGCCAATTGGCCATCCAGCTTCTGCTTGTATACCTCCAGTGACAGGGAGCTCCCTACTCTATAGGCGCCACCTGTCCCACCACTGGGCACCTGAGATGGAAAGCCCCTTCTGGAGTCCTGTCTGCCGTGGGTGGGTCACTCGAGAACAGGCTCCATTTCGGCCGGGGTCTGGCTATGGCTGGCTTTCCACGGCATCTCTTTTCCTGAGAATTATCCAACTCTTCTGTTTTGGGAGTTGAGCTAGGTCCTCCCTTTTTCCTCTTAACAGTCCTTACCTGGTACTCAGCCCTTTACAGCATCATTCGTCACATACTGAGCAAGCCTGAGCAAACTTGATGTTGAAACCATAGAGGTATTTTCATTAGCATTGATCTGGACGTCTTAGTCAATTCAGTAAGACAAGAAAAAAAAGAGAGAGAGGTATAAACACAAGATACCAGGAAAGCAAGACACTGTGGTCCCGCCCTGGTGGAGTTCAAAGCACTTTCCCATCTAGCCTTGCCCTTGGCCTTGTCCACTCTGTGAGGCTACCTGTGGGAAGTGCAGGTTCAGAGAGACAAGGAGTTTGCCCAGCTGCAGTGCCGTGGAGCGGAGGGAGCTGTGGTCCACCGAGGTCTGGTGGCTTATGGTTTGTTGGGTGTTTGCTTTCTGAATCTTCGTTGATGTTTCTCCGTCCACTTCTCCTTTCTGAATAGTTAACCTCTGAGGGACAAGGGCCCAGGAAGACCGGACCCCAAGCGTGTTACCTTCCCATCCTCTGCATGGCCTGCAGAGCGACCGGGTAGCTGCTGCTTTTATTCCACTTTTCTGGTCCCCATTTCATGGCACGAAACACATCACAGAAAATTGCCAGTAGCACGGGTGGACACACTGTGGGACCCCTGAGCTTGTGAAAGACCCCACTGCCCACCTGACAACTCATCCCCCGGCCACCGACACTCGGGCAGGTGGAACTGCTTTCAGTTATTCAGGCATCATCATTGATGATACAAGCCCCCATCTGCTCGGGCTCTGTGGCTTTACTCGTTTCATTGAATCCTTATGACAACCCGATGCGGTGGGGCGGGTACCACTGTTACTCCCATTTTTACGGCCCAGGAAACTGAAGTTCAGAGAGAATTAAGCCACATGTCCAAAGCCCTACAGTCAGTGAGCAGTGGGGTTAGTATTTGAACTGAGATCAAATTCTAGAACCTTGACACTACAGTGTTCTGTGGAAGTGCCCTTCTCGACACAGGAAGGTACTCAGAGATGTTTGTGGAACAGATGAATATTTTCTCGCCTGTCTGAATCTGTGCATTTCCTGTGTCTTCTGCTTGGCATGCTCTCCCTGCCCAAACCTCCTCCTTCACCTTGCCAGCACCCCTTCATGTCTCGGGTGCCGCCTCCTTCTGGATGCCTTCCCCGACGCTGCAGGCTGGGTTAGCTGCCCCTCCTCTGGGTTCTTCTGCTGCTCCCAGCCCCATTGTAGGTTTTGTTGACAGTCTGTCTCCCTCATTAGACAACAGGGAGTGGGTTTGTCTAACTCACTCCTGAATGCCCAGTGCCCCGTGGCTGATGAATGAATGGATGAATGAGGGCAACACAAAACCTTTCTCGGCCAGCACGGTGGAGCCCCAGAGACCCTCACTTGTCCTTGGTGCTGCCCCCAGCTCCCATTTTGGTTGATCCTGAGCTGACTGACGGAGGACGTGGATTTCAGGCTGTCCCCAGCGCCCTGCCTCTTGGTGGCTGGTGGGAGGGGCTGGGTGGTGATGCTGGCTGTCAGGCTGGTCGTGGAGGAGGGGCTCAGGCAGCGAGTAGCTCTGCCCGGGATCTCAGGGTCTAACTCTAGTCTGGGCGCTACGGGGAAAGTTGGCGGTGGGTTCTCAAACAGGGGTCCGGGCCTGTGGTGGGCACCCGCCAGCATGAGGGTGCCGTGGCAGAGTGCCCTGGGCGCCCGGTCCAGCCTCAGCGCTCTGCACTGTGGGCGGAGAGCAGGCGTGTGTTGAGGGGCACCACGGCCTGGGGGCAGTTTTGACAGATGGCCAGGGCCCAGGCTTAGAGGACTCAAGCTCCAGTGGGCGTGGCAGGGAAGAAAAGAAGAGCACGCAGGTGAGGGTTGTTGCTGAAAAGTCAGTAGGCACGGGGGTTGGGTGTGAGCGGGATGGAGGTCGGTGTTTACAAAATCACCGTCACAGGTCAGCCGCCTCTGTGCCCGGCGTGAGGGAGAAGCTGATTATCCCCAGCGCACGGAGGAGAATACGGAGTGAGGCACCGGGCCGTGGAGCTGGGGTTTGTTCCATGTCTGTCTGGCTCCCAAGCCAGGGCTCTCTGGGGCAGGAGGACGGGCGAAGTGGAGCAGGTGAGCAGTGTAAGGAGGCTGGTCCTTCCTTTCCATCTTGCATGGCTCTGTCGGCCTGGGGTGTGGCCTTGGCCGTGGCAGGGCCTGGCCTGGGGTGTGGCCTTGGCCGTGCAGGGCCTGGCCTGGGGTGTGGCCTTGGCCGTGGCAGGGCCTGGCCTGGGGTGTGGCCTTGGCCGTGGCAGGGCCTGGCCTGGGGTGTGGCCTTGGCCGTGCAGGGCCTGGCCTGGGGTGTGGCCTTGGCCGTGGCAGGGCCTGGCCTGGGGTGTGGCCTTGGCCGTGCAGGGCCTGGCCTGGGGTGTGGCCTTGGCCGTGGCAGGGCCTGGCCTGGGGTGTGGCCTTGGCCGTGCAGGGCCTGGCCTGGGGTGTGGCCTTGGCCGTGGCAGGGCCTGGCCTGGGGTGTGGCCTTGGCCGTGCAGGGCCTGGCCTGGGGTGTGGCCTTGGCCGTGCAGGGCCTGGCCTGGGGTGTGGCCTTGGCCGTGCAGGGCCTGGCCTGGGGTGTGGCCTTGGCCGTGGCAGGGCCTGGCCTGGGGTGTGGCCTTGGCCGTGCAGGGCCTGGCCTGGGGTGTGGCCTTGGCCGTGGCAGGGCCTGGCCTGGGGTGTGGCCTTGGCCGTGCAGGGCCTGGCCTGGGGTGTGGCCTTGGCCGTGCAGGGCCTGGCCTGGGGTGTGGCCTTGGCCGTGGCAGGGCCTGGCCTGGGGTGTGGCCTTGGCCGTGCAGGGCCTGGTGCAGGACCCCAGCCTCTGGAGACCAATGAGAGTGGAAGTGGCGCAGGGCAGGTGTGGGTGGGCCGGTCCCCCTGCAGGGGGGCCTTGGCACCCCTTCTCCACCTGCCCCAGCTTGGGTCTGTGTTCCCAGAGAGCAGGCACTCCTGGGTCTGGGCTCCCAGAACAAGCCACCGACTGTCAGGTGCCCACAGCCGACTCTGGGCTCTGCCAGGCGGGGAGGGAGGGGCTGGAGGGGATGAGAGGGCCTTTGTTTCCTTCTGTTTGTGTCAAGATGGGAATCGACTTCCTCCCACTAAGGCGGCCTCCTCGAGGTGTAAGGGAAGGGCAGCCCCTGGCGGGTGCGGGTCTGCGGTCTGCCATTGGAGGGTGGGGCATTTCCCTGGGCCTCCACTTCGCGCCCCCTTCCATCCCCCTCCTTCCTCTGAGCATGCTCTCCCACCAGACCTGGGTCGCTGAGCCGTGGTTAAATATTTGCTAACCGAGAAGAGCTTTAAAGGCAGCTTTGTAAGGGATCCTGGCCGGCCCCTCCTGGTCCCGCTGCCTTGCCCCAAAGCTGCCTTCGTGCCGGGAGACCCGGCTCAGCCTCTACCCGGCTCAGCCTCCCTCCCAGGCCTCCGGGGCCACCATTTTGGCATCCGAAACTGGGTGGCCTTCCACCGCGGGTTGTTCATTCAGCACTCGTTTGTCGAGCACCTGTCTGGGCCAGACGTGAGCCTGGCACTGGGTCTCTGTGTCACCACCGCCCCCTGCCCCCCACAGACGGTCACGGTGGTTGCAAAAACCATCAAGGCTGTGGTGGTGGAGACTTCGGGGCACTGGACCTGTCCTGGCGGGGGTGGTCCTGAGGAGGTGACGTCCAAGCCGGGGGAGGAGATGGCCAGGCGGAGAGGGTGGGCTCAGGGAGAGGGTTCCAGGCCAGAGACCCCAAGACCAGAGGCAGTTTTTCTCACTGGGTGCTGAAGCCCCAGACTCCTCTCCCCAGGCTGCTCTCAGGAGGAGCTGGGCCACTGACAAGGCTAGGGGGCCCTGGCTGCCTCTTCCCCACTCCCCCAGCCTTGGTTTCCCCATCTGTCCAATGGAGAGCTTGGACTTGATCTCAGAGGGCCCTTCCCAGGTCCGGTGGCCTGTTTTCAGCGTATGTGCCTGGCCCATTAATGAGGGAACACGCTAGAGCAGGGGTTCCACAGGTGCTGAAGGTTAAGATCACAGCCACGAACCTTTATAAGGCTCACGTGGCCCTTTGTTAGCAGCAAAACCAACATCTCCTGAGGGCGCTTTGACTGTTAACGACAGAAGCTAACATCTCCCGAGGACCCCTAGTCACTGAGTGAGGAGGGAGGGGGAAACTATCACCTTATGCCCGTTTTACAGACGAGGAAACTAAGGCCCAGAGAGGCCATTCTGAGCTCCGCGTTTGCTTCTTGCCTCGAGCTTGGCCCCAGAACACACCTGCCTCTGTGAGAAACCCACTCTCCTCTCCCAAGGCTGGTGCCGCGCTGAGCTCCTGGGATACAGATGTGACCGAGATGCCACCCTGACCTGGGGAGCTGCCAGGCGAGTGGGGAAATGTTGCCAGAGAGTCAACAGGGACTCCTGACTTGCACAGTTCTAGGTACTGGGGTAGAGTGGTGAACAGAGGCTGGCTCGGCTTCATGTCCCGGTTTTGCTCTTGCCTGTGTGAGGTTGGGGAAATCACGTTTCTGAGCCTCCGTTTCCTCATCTATAAATGGGTTTAACGGTAAATCTGGGTGAGGGTTGAATGAAATAATGTTGACGATAATTGCTAACGTAGATGGGAGCTGCCTTCGTGGCTGGCATTGGGCTAAATGTTACATGCATTAGCTCATGCCCCACTTATTATTATAATTCTGTGCAAATGGGAAACCGCAAAGCATTGTGATGGAGGAGATGATGTCTGAGTAGGGCCCTGAAGTGTGGCTAGGAGTCTGAACTGTGGAAAAGAGGGGGAAGGGAGCTTCAGGCAGAGGGCACAGCACAAGTGAAAGCGTGGAGGTGGGAAGGTGGGACATTGGGGAGGGAGGGAGGATTGAGATCCTGAAACTGATTTGGCGCGATGTTTGCGGGCGGCAGTGCACCAGGCCCCATGGCAGGTGCTGAGAGAATTCGGTGATGGATGAGCCTTGGTCTCTGGGGTCCGGCGAGAGCCTTTACAAAGTGCTTCGCGTGACTGTCTCCTGTACGTTTCCACCGCCCAGAGAGCCTGGGTTCGAGTCCCAGCTTGGATTTGGGGTTCTCCACTTGACAGCTGGCTGGTCTTGGACAAGCCACTGGGCCTTACAGCCTCTGTGTCCTCAGTGGGGGTGTTACCTGTACCCACTTGCTGGGGCTGTTGCCAGGGCTCAAAGTGTGGCAGATCCCCCTGCAGGGTGCTGGGCATCACCAGCTGGCATTTTGCTTCACCAGCTGTGTGAGGCCGGGTAGGCTCCTTGGCTGCCCCATGCTTCCGTTTCCCGCTCTGTCCTCGGGGGTGATGAGGACCCTCCTTCTCGGGGCTGTCTTGATGTCCCACATGAAGCACGGAGCCGGCGCACTGTCAGGTGTCCATTGTTGCCGGGCCTTGGCGTGCTGGGGGCTGCTGGATTACGGAGTGAGGCTTTTCCTTGTTCATAACTGGCCCCAGGGAAGGGGTGACCCAGCAGAGGCTCCCTGCAGGGCACCTGAGGCCAGCAGGGAGGAAGCCTCGAGGGTGGCAGCCACCTTCCCCAGGAGGAAGGACAGCATGGTGCACATTCTCATGGCCCCGGGACCCAGCCGCGGCCCCGGGTCGGGCATCCCTTTCTGTGCTGAGGAATCTCTGGGGCGGGTGTGGAGCTGCGCTGCTCAGTGTGGGCGGTGGCTCCCCACCGGGGCGGGGCAGGGCGGGGCCCCGGCTCAGGACCTCTGCCTCTGGCCTCTCACTCGGGGCTTCCTTCCTGTTCCTCCTTTGTGCCAGGTCCTGTCCCAGATGTGGTGGGTACTGCCTGGGGGTATGAGACAGGGCACAGGCCTTACCCACTGTGGAATCAGGGGAGAGGGGGGAGGTCCCACCCAGCCTGGGGACATCCCGGGGGAAGGGATGGTGCGGTGGAAAGTGAGAAGGGAGGGGGTGTCCCTGACCCGGAGGGACCCCACGGGGAGGAAGGGCACCCAGGGGTCTGCGGGCATGCCGAGGAGCTTGATCTTTGTCATAAAGGCAGTGGGAACTGTGGAAATTTTTGAGCAGGGGAGATTCAGGGTGAGAGCTGTAACAAAAAGATCCCCGTGGTTCCTGTGTGTGGGAAGGATCAGAGGGAAACGGGAAGCTGAGGGGGTAGAAATTTGGAGGCCGTGGCAGGGGTACGATGGGAGGGGCCTGGTGTGGAGGTGGGCTGAGCTATACTGGCCTCTCGACCAGCCCGTGGGCAGCTGGGACGCCCACCTCACCCTGATGGCCTTGCTCTGGGGAGCAGGACACGGCTGGGGTGGGAATCCTCTTGGCTCCAGAAGTCGGGTGACCCTGGATCAGTCCCTCGCCCTTGCTGGGTGCTGTCGCCCTTATGGACAAGGACTGGCCTGGCCGGGGGCACCCAGCTGTCCTGTCCCCTCCTGGCTCTGCAGGCTTCCAGCTGCTGGTTCAGGCTCTTCTCACGGGTGGGCTGCCAGCCCTCCTCTCCTGCTGGCCGATGGAGCCTGTCATTACCCGCCTTCCACCAGCTTCGCCCCCCGATTACAGGAGCCCCGTCGGCCACCCACAGGGCCAGTGCTGTGGGGCGCCCCAGGGGCTGGCAGTCTGGAAGGTGGGGGTGAGATGCATTTGCCCAAACTTTTGTTCCCTGTTAACACTCAGACTGTTCTGGGTCCGTATAATTTATAAGCTGTGTGTCCTTGGAGGAGTCACTTAAACTCTCTGAATTTCAGTTTTCTACTATGTAAAGTGGGGACAACACATAGAGTAACTCGTGTAACGTGCAGCCGTCCTGGGTCCAGAGGAGCTGCTGAGCGAGCGGCTGTTGCTGTTATGTGTTAGTAATGATAATACGGGGTGTTGAGCAGAAAGGCCCTGGGCCAGGCACTGAGGGCTGGCATGCCGACCCAGCTCTGTCAGGACGTGCTGTGTGACCCTGGGCGAGTGTCTCCACTGCTCTGGACCTCAGGCTTCCCTGGCTGAGCCAGGTAGATGATGGAGATGGTGGTACTTCGGACAACTCCGTGACACAGGGATGCTCAGTCCCTGCCCCCACTCTGCCTCTGCTGTCCCTTTGGCTCTGGGGTGGGTGGGGTTGGTATCCCCAAGTGCCTCCCCCACCTTCCCGCCCCCGGGCCTGATCCCCTGGGCTCTGGGAACCAGGCAGGCAGGTTGTGGCCCTGCCCCACCCTACAGGGTGCTGCCCTCCTGGTTTCAGTCGGCAAATCTCTCAGCCCTGATACGGGGCTGGGCTCTTGGGTGAGGTGTGTTCCTGGAGCCCACTGGAGGGACCGGATGAGCCAGGGATGGGTCTGGCACAGTGCCCTCAGCTCGGGCCAATCCAGGGCTGGGACCGGCGTGAAGCCCCCATGGTTGGCACAGGGCTGATGTGATCTTGGCTGGAGAGCGTCCTCTTCATCTTGGTGCCTTGTCAGTGTAGAGGGGGTCCCAGACCTGGGCTCAGATCCTGCCTCTGCTGCTTCCCGGCTGAGGGACTTGGCAGTTCTCTGGGGCTCCGTCTCCTCGCCTTAAACATTCCTCCAATTCAGACACCACCTGCCCCAGGGCTGAGTTGAGGATTGGGGGGGATGATTGAGGTAAGAGGCTTAGCACAGGTATGGCGAGTGCTGGGCTTGGGAGGGCCATGAGAAGGCAAAGCATCTCCTTAGCTTGGCACTGGAGGCTCTCGGAATGTACCTTTCTGGGCCCTTTCTCCAAGGACCTCTGTACTCCTTCCTCCCATCCTGAGCTCGGCAAGCCCCTTCTCTCTGAGTACAGTGGCCCCCAGAGTAACCAGGGAACTTGAGGCCACCTTGGGGCCTCCCCAGTTCTGGCCCAGCCCCCGCTCTCTGAGTGCAGGAAGTAGTGTGATCCTTAACTTGTCAGTTTGGAAGATCAGAGATTAACATTCTTCTGGCTGCCTTGCCTGCTGGTGGTGCTGGTCCTGGGGTTGGGCCTGGACAGGCCAGGGTTTGCTCCGCCTGTTTCAAGGGCCTCTCCCTGGGTTAGAGGAACCTTAGACAAGAGGCACTTTACAGGAGCCCCCATTAGCAGCATGCCTCCTCCTTGCCAGGGTGAAGTGCATTATGCTCATTAGCCCGTTGATCTTATAACCTGATCAGGCAGATACTGTTGTGCTGTTTTGCAGAGGGGGAAACAGAGGCTCAGAGAGGGGAGGTACCTTGGCCAAGGTCACACAGCTAGTTGGTAGCAGAGCTGGAACTTGAGCCCAGAGCCTGAATGCCCAGTGGAGACGGTGCCGTGTTTGCAAGTGGGGGTGATGCTGGGTCTTGCTACACCGCCTGCCCCCAGTTCTTCTGTCCAGCCCGAGGGGGGCTGTGGTCAGCTTCCACTCAGAGCTGACTCACCAGCAGCTCAGAAATGGTGCCGAGGGCTTCCCTGGTGGCACAGTGGTTGAGAATCCGCCTGCCAATGCAGAGGACACGGGTTCGAGCCCTGGTCCGGGAAGATCCCACATGACGCGGAGCAACTAAGCCCATGCCCTACAACTACTGAGCCCGCGTGCCGCAACTACTGAAGCCCGCGCGCCTAGAGCCCGTGCTCCACAACGAGAGAAACCACTGCAATGAGAAGCCTGCACACTGCAACGAAGGGTAGCGCCCGCTCGCCACAACTAGAGAAAGCCCGCGTGCAGCAACAAAGACCCAACATGGCCAAAAATAAATAAATAAAATAAATAAATTTATAAAAAAAAGAAATGGTGCTGAGGCCAGCATCCCAGTCAGCTCCTGGGGTGAGCCCAGCACTGATCAGATAATCTTTGAGATTTTAGATCAGCTGAGCCAACAGGGACCCACCCACACATTTTGCAAGTAGGAAGACTGAGGTCCACAGAAGATTGACAAATGAGGACCCAGTAGGAGTGAAGTTTCCCTGCCAGCTCCGACCAGGTAGGGGCTGGAGAGCCCAGACTTCAGTCTAGGCTCTTAGTCATCAGCTGTGTGACCTTGGGAAAGTCATTTTGCCTTTCTGAACCTCGGTTTCCTCATCTGTAGAATGGGGATTGTAAAGCCTGTGTTGCCTGCCTCTAGGGAACAGGCAGAGATGCAGCAAGAAAGTGTAGGGCAGAGCCCTGGAAATTGTGTTGGGAATGAAGAGGCTTCAAGAGGTGGGGGAATGTGTAGGCTTTGATGTGAGACTAGGTTTGAAACCCACCTGTTTCCCCATTTAGGCCAAGTGTCTTTTTTTTTTTGGCTGTGCTGCACTTATGGGATTTTAGTTCCCCAACTAGGGATTGAAGCGGGGCTCTCAGCAGAGAGAGTGTGGAGTCCTAACCACTGGACTGCCAGGGAATTCCCTAGGCTAAGTGTCTTTCAGAAGGTCTCCAAGTCACCCTGAGCCTCAGTTTCCTTATCTATAAAGTGGGGGTGACAATCTATCAGCATTACCTGAGCTCTTTTTTTTTTTTTTTTTTTTAAACATCTTTATTGGGGTTACCTGAGCTCTTGAACAGACACAAGTCCTCAGTGGAAAGGCACCCCAGTCAACTCTGGGAGTTAGTTCTGGGGGCAGAGTCAGGAAGACTGGCTGGTAAGGAGGCCCCTCTGAGTCACCCTCGATGGTCCCAAAGGGTACAGGCTTTGGAGACATGGCTCCAGTCATCTGGGGGGCAGAGCCATCCTAAGAACCAGAGATACAGATGCAAGATCTCTTATTCAACCAGCTCGCCAAAAGACTCCAAAAGAGCCCCTGGGGCGGTGGGCAGGGGGAGAGAGGTTGAGAGAGCCAGAGAGAGTGAGAGAGAATGAGTGTGTGTGTGCGTGTGTGTGCGTGTCTGCCTGCGTGTATTTCTCCCTGGCCTCCATGTCCTGGGCGTGTGTGTGTGTGTGTGTGTGTGTGTGTGTCTGCGTCTGCATGTATGTCTCCCTGGCCTCCATGTCCTGGGCGTGTGTGTCTGTGTGTGTGTGTGTGTGTCTGCGTGTATGTCTCCCTGGCCTCCATGTCCTGGGCGTGTGTATGTGTGTGTGTGTGTGTGTGTGTGTGTGTGTATGTCTCCCTGGCCTCCATGTCCTGGGCGTGTGTGTGTGTGCGTGTGTGTGTCTGCGTGTATGTCTCCCTGGCCTCCGTGTCCTGGGCGTGTGTGTGTGTGTGTGTCTGCGTGTCTGTCTCCCTGGCCTCCGTGTCCTGGGCGTGTGTGTGTGTGTGCGTGCGTGTCTGCGTGCCTGTCTCCCTGGCCTCCGTGTCCTGGGCGTGTGTGTGTGTCTGCGTGTATGTCTCCCTGGCCTCCGTGTCCTGGGCGTGTGTGTGCGTGCGTGTCTGCATGTATGTCTCCCTGGCCTCCGTGTCCTGGGCGTGTGTGTGTGTGCGCGCGTGCCTGCGTGTCTGTCTCCCTGGCCTCCGTGTCCTGGGCGTGTGTGTGTCTGCGTGTCTGTCTCCCTGGCCTCCGTGTCCTGGGCGTGTGTGTGTGCGTGCGCGCGTGCCTGCGTGTCTGTCTCGCTGGCCTCCGTGTCCTGGGCAGTGGCCTCTTCAAATCTGAGTGGAGCCACTGCCTTCGTGCCGTGGATGTTGCGTGGAGGTGGAGGCCTGCGTGGGTAGTGGCTCCCTGAGGTCGCAGAGCACAGTGGTGGCTGCACCCAGACTCCCAGAATTCACGTGCCGTCCTCTTGGTTTCCTAAGGGTGTCAGGACCCCCGCAGGCGGTCCCATGACAGCCCCACGTAGGTGCTCAGGCGCTTTTGTTGACTGATGCGTGAGATGACCTTTCGTGAGCCATTAATCTTTCTGGACCTTGGTTTATACACCTGTAAATGGAGGGTTTATTTACCTGTATTCACCTCGGGGCCATTTGAAGACTCTGCACGTGTCTGTGTGTCGGGCCCTGCTTCTGAGTGGGATGAGCTTACCTCCTAATTCTGCAGGATATGCTGGCAAAGGGGCACAAGAGGGCCCAGCAACTGGTTCTGGGCTCTCGCAGAGGTGGAAGATTATGCCAAGGGAGCCCACCAGGGTCAGGTGGGAACCTGGGTTCCTGCATGGTCCTTGCACCTGTCCAGGTGTTCCCACCCCCTTACCCTTGCCTGTGTAGTTCTCTTCCTCCTAGGGAGCGCTCCCTTTTTCAGGTCTTTATTGAAGACCTGCCGATCCTTATCATTATTATTATTTTGCGATTCTCTTCCTGCTTCTTTTTTAAAAAAGTCTTTATTGGATTTTTTCAAACTATGAAAGTTATGCCTGCTAATAAAACTTTCAAACAGTCCTTACTGTTGTTACGAGCTGAGCACGATGGCTATGATTAGTAGTAACATTTATGGAGGTCCTGAACTGGACTCATCTGTTATGCCCATTTTACAGATGGGGAACTTGAGGTTCTGAGAGAGCTAGGCAGCTTGTGGGGCTGGGTCTTCAGAACTGGGATTCTGAACTCACAGGGCCTGGGGCTGGAGGGCAAGCTCCATCAGTACCCCGCTACCTTCTTATCCTAGAGCATCTGGGTCTGAGTGCAGGAAAGGAGGGAGGATGTGTGAGAAAGTGTGGAGGGTGGGTGAGGCCGGCACTCATCCTCAGACTGCTCCAGCCCAGTCCCTCTCCGTAGCTCCCAGCAGCAACTGCGTCGCTACAACTAGCCAGGGCCTCCCAGTTCCCGGGCCAGGGACCCCTGCAGTCGGCCCTGCCTCTGGAGAGGGGCCACAACCTACTTCTCCTCTGCCCGCTGCGAGGAGGGATGCCCTGTGGGGCCCTTTGGACAGTGGTCAGAGCCGGGACCAGGAGGGGGTCAGCAGGCTGTGGCTAGAACCCTGACTGCCTCGGTCTGGCTCTGCGGCCTCAGGTGAGCCCCTCACCCTCTCTGGCTCACAGTCCCCTTTGGGCTGATGAGGCCCCGAATCCCTGGCACGTGGTGTCTCCCGAAGCCTTGGGAAGAGGCAGGAAGAGCTGGTACAGGTAGGTGTGGAGGAGAGAGGGGCGCCTGAGGCCTCGGGGACCACCCGTGGACACCCAGGCAGGGACGCGTGGTGGGATTCGAGTCATTAAACCCCTCTGGCAGCTCCAGGGAGATCGCCGCTGCAGGGTGGCGAGGAGGGAGAGAGTGGGGTGCTGAGCAGGCCTTGCAGGGAGGGGGCTGCCTGGGCCGTGGCCCCCGAGCTCAGCAGGCAGGAGGTGCCTCTCCAGGGCTGCAGTGCCGCCTGCGCCCTCCTCCGCAGCGTCTGACCAGAGAGGCTGCTGGGGGACTGTTCGGGGCTCCTCCTCTGGGAGCCCTTTGCTCCTGGAGGGGACTGGACCCCCTCCCCTCCCTGCCTCTCCGAGGTCTTTCCAGCCCTGACACCTAGGCCCCCCTGCGCAGCCCCCCGAGTCGTCATCCTCTGCCTTCCTGTGGCACCTCCTCTGTACCAGCACGTGGCAGTTCCTCCCAAGTTGTCTTAGGACATCTCTCAAGAATGTGCTCCTGGCTGCCAAGAAGCCATCCCGCGGCCCTCTTCCGTCACGGTCTTCCCTTTCCAGCGCTCCCTCTGCTGCCAAACCCAAGCTGAGCTACCCAGTTCCCTGGCGCTGCTGGGACCCTCCTCCTGTGGCCCCTAACCTCTCACCCAGCGGGCGGGTGGCAGCGTCCGCAGCCCCTGGGGCGTGGCGTGGGGTGGGCACGCAGTCCTTAGAGACCAGCCTCCCTCCCTATCCCAATCCATTTGGCTCCCAGGTTGGAGAGCAGATTGGGGTACTGAGAGACCCCACATTGTCTGATCTGTTTGGTTCTGGAATCTCCGGTAGCAAAGAGTTTATCTGAAAGCAGGTCCAGGTCTAGACGGTTCTCGAGTTTGGGTAGCAAGGCATGCCTGTGGTGGCGCTTGGGTGAGATCAGGGCTGCTGCAGCCTGTTTGGGGGCGCAGCGCCCATGGGGCTGTCTTCTCGTTTCCTACTCCTTTGAGCGAGGCAACCCATATTTCTGTACCCTGTCCCCTCTCCACCCTCTGCCGGGTGACTTCTCCTCTCCCACTCCTCGTGCCCTCTACTCCTGGACCCTGGTCCCACAGCATCACTTGGATAAACTCTTCCGCATCCCGACGTGAGAGGCCAAGAATGAATTTCCTTCTCGCCTCCTACTCTGCCCCTGTCAGCCTGGATGCATCAGGCCTGTCAGTCTCACCTTCGTTTTCTGTCTCCATCTGGGTCACCTCGTTCTCTTTCATTTCCTCGGCCTCCCCTGGCTTCCTCTTCAACCCACAGTCCTGCCCAACGTGGGCCTCGGTGTGCCCCTCGATGGGGCGATGCCTGGGCCTTCTGGCTGGGCCCTTCCCTGGCAGGACGTGATGCCTGGGCTTAGCTGACCCGGCAGCTGAGAACATGCTGGGAGTCAGACAGACCTGGGTTTGAGTCCCAACACAGGATGGCGGCTTCCTCCTGGGCCTGGCTTCCCTCGCATCAGGGCATATTCTAGCCCTTCTGGAAGTAGTGCTGTGTCTGAGGCTGGGTGCATCAGGGCTGAGTCAGGCATCCTAGAGCTGTTGCTGAAGGACCCTTGAGATCCGAGGGCCAAGCCTACCCGTGCTGCGTGCTGGGACAGTGCCCATTGGCTGTCCGGCTGTTTGAGGCAGAGCTGGGGCAAAACCCTGGGCTGGAGGCTGAGAACCTGGCTCTCCAATGCTGGGTCTGCAAGCTTCCCCATCCTTAACATGGGAAAACAATAACACTGACTCCCTAGGGTTTTTGTGAAGATTCTTTGAGATCCTGCATGTGAAACGTGCCCACCCACTGGCTTGGGTTAGCACTCAGTAAAAGAGAGCGATTATGATGACGATTACATGTTTTATCAGTATTGTTGTTGTCTACGGTCCTGTTTTCTCTGTTTGGCTCCAGTGCGTTACCTCGTCTTCCCCCACCCCCAGCCCGCCTCATCATTTTTCAAAACAATTCCCGTGGTGTTTGAGAGAGTTCTGGTTGTTTATAGTTTTAAAAAAATAGGCATTCAAAGCAAATTCCTCATTTGTTCTCCCCTTCCTCCCCCCCAAACAGAATCTGAACAGACATGAGCTCATTCCAGGAAAGGGGAGCACAGGCCTGTGGAGAGGGACCCATGGGCTGAGCCGCCTCTGGAAGGAGTGGAGGGAGTGGGCCTGCCCGAGACCCTAGGTGTGGGATGTGGCACCTGCTCTCAGCCTCCCTCCCCAGCTACCACCTCCTGGCTGGGCCTCAGGACTGCATTCCAGTTATGCCACTCACTAGCTGTGTGACCTTGTGCCATGACTTAACCTCTCTGAGTCTCGGTGTCCTCTGTAACTGGGGATAACACCAGCCGTACCCCGTAGAGCTATTGAGAGGATTAAAGGAAATGCTGTCCTAGCTGGGTGCCCTTGGTATCCAGAGGCCAGCCATGGGAGGGGACGGCGTCACTTCAGCCCCTTCTCCTCTGAGAAAGGAACAGGTCTTTGGAACCTGGAATCCAAGACTGTCCGAGGTGGTAGGGCCTGTCCATTATTGAGTCTGGTCCTCACGGTGTGCAGGGGGAAACAGGCCCAGAGAGGGGAGCCGCATAGTGGGTCAGCACGAACCCCGGGGCAGGACTCGAGCTGCAGCTACTCAGGACCGGGAAGCCTTGGCCAAGGAGAAGGCGCCCTCGGCATGGGTTACAGCCCTCTCTGGACCTCAGTTTCTTCGTCTGTGAATGGGGACACCCAGGCGGCATGTGCTGGGCTTGCTCTGGTGCCCCAGTACTCTCCTTCTCTATGCTTTAGCCGAAGAGAGAAGCAAAGAGCCAGTGAAAGCAAAGGGGTTGTTAACTTGGTAGATGAGTTGATTTTAGAATGTTTATTTTTTTATTGTGAAAAGAATCATGCTCATAAAATAGTTCAAATGCTATACAAGTGAATAAAGCAGAAACTGAAATTTGCTCTCTGCTTCTCATTCCCACACCCAGGTGCGCCGCCCTTAACAGCCTGGAGTGCTGCCTTCCGGACCTCTTTCTGGAGGTCTCCAAGCATAAATAACTCATAGGCACATGCAGGAATAATTTTAAATGAGATGATATGCAGTGTGGGATTCCGTAGCACTGTTTTCTTTACGTGGCCGAGTACGGACACCTTCCCTTTGTTGGTACGTGTACCCATGTCCCCTTAATCTTCTGACCGTCCTGGGTGAACTGCTAGGTGTTGAATCATTCCCCACGTGCACAATTGGCTTGTTTCTGGTGATTTCTGGTGCATAGATGCCTGCTGTCGTTGTGTGAGTTCTGTGGGCTGGATTCCTATAGGAGCAAGTACAGCATCAAAGGGCACCCATGTACCCTTGGAACTGCATGCAGCTGTGGTCCCCCTCCAAAAAGGCCGTCCCAACTTCCCACTCCCCCAGTTCTGGTTAAGGTGCCTGTTCTCGTCCTGGCTGGTCCTGGCTGGTCCTGGCTGGTCTGACAGGGGAAAACGGAATCTTGGTTCTGCTTGCGTTTGTTCGCTGGCTGGTGAGGCCGAGCGTCTTTTCACATGTCTGTTGGTTTCTCGTGTCTTTGGTGGTTTCTCTGTCAGGGTCATTGCCCTTTTCCCCGCCCAGAGGCTCACCCACGTGTGTGGGAAATGCACCACCCCTGCCAGGAATGCAGTGCAGATGCAAACACGGAGCTCCTGCGGACAATTTTATGAACTGGGATTTGGGGCAAGGCGGGTGCCCCTCCCTGGGGCAGGGTTGCTGCCCGGAAACAACTGCACCAACCTCATGGCCCCTTTGTCCCTCCCTTGCAGAGAAAACGGGGAAGATCCTGACGGAGTTCCTCCGCTTCTACGAGGACCAGTATGGTGTGGCTCTCTTCAACAGCATGCGACACGAGATCGAGGGCACCGGGGCGCCACAGGCCCAGCTGCTCTGGCGCAAGGTGAGAGGCGCTGGGCCAGGGGCAGGGCGGCCTCCATGGCCTCTGTTTCCCATTGTTGCTGGATGGTCTCTAAGGGCCGCACCCGGCTTCTGAATAGGCAGGTGACCTGGTGGTGGTGTCGAGGTCCTTTTAGCACCGTGGGCGACTCCCCCGGGCCAGCCCCTTCGTCAGCAGAGCTGGGGCTCTGAGTCATCTTGACAGGCCTGGTCCAAGCCCAGCTCCTTCTCTTACACTCTGTGTGCCCGCGAGCTATTACCTCACCTGTGGAGCCTCATGTGCTCATCTGTAAACCCAGATGAGCACACCTCCCGAACCTGGTGGCTGTGAGGATTAGAGATTTGTCGGCTGGGTGCCTGGGGCTGGGCGGGTGCTGGCTGACACTGTCATCATCCCTGGCCTTGTCATTATCCCACTATCAGTGGTAGGATTATGTTTGCACAGTAAATATTTGTCCAGTGAGGACTGGAAGCTGCCTGGCTCCAGCCTGGGGGTCAGCATGGGCCGGACGAGGTGGAGAGCCTCCTGGGGAGGGGATCCTGTGGTCGGCCCTGGCATGGGGCCGGGGATGGGAATGGCGCCGAGGAAGTGAGGGGATAGCCGGGGCACTGGTGGGGCTCTGGGTTCCCGGCTGGAAGTCGCCAGGCCTGGGTCTGAGCACGTGGGGTGAGAGGCCAACCCTTGCTCCTCTGGGGGTGCTGCAGGGGCCCTGTGTCAGCCCAGGGAAGTCCTGTTTGAGGGCACTGCACGTCCCATTACTTGGGTCATTCCCTTTCAGTGACCTTCACCCTCTGCCCACTGGATGGCCGGGCAGGTGGCAGAGGGAGGGGTGATGAGAAGGAAGGGTGCCAGCCCCCCTCCTCTGCAGGTGTACCGGCCCTGGAGTGGCTGAGTGGCAGCCCAGAGGCTACTTATTCCTGGCTGGTGGCCCCTGGCAGAGCGCCCAGCGGCTTCTCTCTGGGGATCAGACTGGTCAACCAGCCAACCCCAGTGCCTGGGGCTCGGGGCATTCGTGGCTGATTTCCATGGTTGGCGGGCTGTGAAGTCGCCCTTGCTCGCCTCGCCAAGCTTCCGCCCCCAGTCCTGTCGCCTTCTTCGGGGCTGCCCGGGTCATCCTGTGCTCAGGCTTCGAGGGGCCGGGGGCAGTGCTGTAGCTGAGGGATGGAGGCTGGAACCCCGTGGTCTGGTGGGAAAGAACTCGGGGGGGCCTTGGGTTCAAATCCTTTTATTAACTGGTGGCCGGGGCCATTGATGTAAGCTTCAAGTCTGTTTCCTCATCTGCCAGATGGGCACCTCCTGCACAGAGGAGGATGCGGATTCAGTGAGAGAACAAATGGGGGTGGGAGTCCCCACTTGCTGGGTAACCTTGCTGAGCCTGTTCTTCTGTCTGTGAAATGGTGCCCAGAGGGAAGAGTCATGGGCCAGAGGAGAGAGCAGCTTTGTGGAGGGGGTGGGCATCGCATGGCGCTCTGAAGGCTAGGTGGGATTCGGATTATTGGGAAGGCGTCTCTGGAAGGGGGAACAGTGTGGGCAGGGGCGTGGGCATAGCGGGGTGTGCAGAAGGAAGAGCCCGCAGAGGCCCCGCGCTGGGAGTTGTTTCATTCCACTCCCCGCCCTCCCCCAAAACCAAGTGCCTAAAGATGTGCCTGTTTATCATGAGACCAGGGGGCGGGGCCGCATCACTTGACCGGCTCTGAGCATTTGTGACCCTTTGGTGTCATCGCAGCAGCAGGAACGGCTGGAGGCGTCAAGTCAGTGGAGTGGGAGAGCTGCCACTGAGACTAAAGGATTCCGCCGAGAGACAGGCCCCCAACTCGGGACACACACTGACTGTGACGGGTCAGGTGCTGGGGCCACACTGCCCTTGCTGCCCCCAGACACTCAGGGAGACAGTAAACAGCCCTTTACACGATAAAGTGGGCGCTGTGAAGGAGATGACAGGGTGGACTCAGACAGTGGGGCCTGACTTGTCTGGGTGGCCCAAGAGGGCTTCCTGGAAGAAGGGCCATCTCAGGGGAAGACCTGATGGGAGAAGGAATATCAGACCACGGGAATGGCAGGTGCAGAGGCCCGAAACTGAGCCTTTAAATGGCTGGCCCAGGGTGGTGGAAGCAGGATTCAAGCCAGGTTCCAGATTCCTGACCAAAGTCTCTTTCTGTCTTGACCCCCCAGCCTGCCTGGGGTGGAGGGGAGGTCAGGGCTGTGTGTCAGAGCCTCTCAGAGCATCACACCTCCCTTTGATTTGGGGCCCAGAAAAGACTGTCTGGTCTCCTGATGTCATGGCAACCTCCTGACCCTGTGGCAGCAGATGTGGCCTGGCCTGGGTATCTGGCAGGAGCACACCTGTGTAATAGGAAAGATGGCCTTGGACCCAGCCCAGGTGAGCGGCTTCCAGTGGGCAGAACTGGAATGGCTCCCCTGTTTGGAAGGAAATGTCACAGGCAACCTGGGTCCCAATAACCTAAGACAGAAATGGGGTTCCCTGACGCGCTAAGCATTTACTCTGCATGAGAAACGCCTTTGACACCCACAAGGTTGAGTATTTGTGGTAAGAAAACAGAAGTAACATGTAAGCAGGAAGAGTAAGATGAAATCACCCACAATCCCTGAAAAGGAGGAATCTTTGGTCCCATTTTGTCATTCAGTAAAGTGAGGCTAAGTCATGATAACAGTATAGTACTAGAAGTCATCATCATTATCACATACATTGTTTTGGTGGAAATAATAATACAGGGATACTTCCCTGGCGGTCCAGTAGTTAAGACTGTGCTCCCGAGGCAGGGGACATGGGTTCGATCCCTGGCCGGGGAAGTAAGATCCCACATGCTGCAAGATGTGGCAAGTAAATAAATCAGTAAGTAAGTAAATAAATGACATTTCCTCTTAAAAAAAAAAAAGAAAGAATAATACAATAAATAACAATACAATTAATAATAATACAAGTAATGGTAGTAATAAAAACAGCAGTCCTTTTTGTGTGGGCACTGCTCATACAGCCAGTACGACACTGCTCGGAGGGATTGAGATTTAGTCCCATCCCCATCCCAGATGTGGGCACTGAGGCTTGGACAGGTGGAGTCACCTGTCTGGGCTCCCGTGCTGTGGGCCGTGGTGCTGGGACTGGAACTCGGGCTGTCGGAGCCTGGGGACTGTGCTCTAACCATTTACCGAAGATGCCCATCTTGCCATCAGAGAGCTTTGCAGAGTCCAAAATATTTGGCCTGGGCTGTCGGGTTCCGTTTCGTTTCCTGCAGACCTCCCTGTGGACATGTGACTCTGCCATTTGAAAGTCTTAAAAATAAAACCCAAACCCACACCACCTACCCATTACGGGCTGTCCCAGGATCTAGGGGTGGACTTGGGGACGCTGCTGAGCCCCACTCGCCCGGGCAGGCCCGCCTGGGTGGTGAGCTTGTGCCCTCAGCCTCCCACTGCCCAAGCCTGGGCTCTGGCTCTAAGCAGAGGGGAGGACTGCAGACCAGGGGCCTGGGGGTGGGAGTGAGGGTCTGACCAGGGTGTCGGGAGAGCTCTGTCTGCTCTTTCCTTTCTAGGAGAGATGGGGATTCAAGAGCTGGGTTGAGAGTAGGCCCCAGTCTAAATATAGACCACTGAGCCCAGCTTTGTGACTTGGGCAAAGCCCACTCTGTGTGTGTGTGGGGGGAGGTGCATGGTAGGGGAAACCGTTTTCTTTTCCTGTAAATATTTTTATCTCTGGGTAGGAAGCAGTCTTCGGGGGCCCATTGTTTGAGCACAATAGACCCTCATTTTCCAAGAACGTTTTGGCATTTCCCCTTGAGGAGTTGCTGGGGAGAGGAGGCTGCGTGTGAAGGGAGAGGGCTGGGGGGTGAGGATGCCTGGGGAGGGGCCGCTCACCTCTGACTCCAGCTGCGGGGCAGACCCAGAAGCAGAGCGAGGAAGCTAGGAAGGGTTAGGCACCATTAGGACAATATCAATACTCTCTCCCTTTATTACACACGATGTATGTTTCTTTTTGCAGAAGGCACCGTATCTGTTGTAGAACAGCTAGAAGCTGCTGAGAAACAGGAACACTTGACTCCCCGAGCTCCTCCCATCCAGGAGGAGGGCTGCTCCCTTGTGGCCTCTGTCTCTCCTTTCCTGAAGCTTCCCAGTGCGGGTCTGCTCAGGAAGCACTCGCTCTGGGACGGTCACCCCTCCCCCTCCTGAAACAAGTCACCCCTCCCCCTCCCCAAATAAGTCAGCCTGGGGAGCTGGAGAATGACACTGACAGTAACCCCAATAGTGGTCATGGTGGCTCCGCGTATCGTACTGCCTGCCAGGTGCCGACTGCCTGCGTGATCTTTGCACAGAATCCTTGAGATACCTCGGTGAAGTCAGTGCTGTCACCGTCCCATTTGACAGATGAGGAAACTGAGGCTCAGGGAAGTGATGTGACAGGGCTGAAGTCACACTGAGTCAGTGGTCGAGTCAAAGCTAGGGCTTTGCAGGAAGGTCTGGGCGTTTCTGCTGCCCACACTGGCCACTAGTCCTCCAGGATGCTGGTCAGACGGGAACCCTCCAGGCTGAGGTCCCCTCCTCTCCCACCCAGATTCGTGGAGACCATCTTGTCAGCCGTCGGAACTGGGGAGGCTCTATGGAGCCACCGTGGTCAGGTTTTTGTTGCCCCAAGGGGAAACAGGCCCAGAGCTGGAAAGAGATTTGCCCAGGTGCTGGGGCCTTACCAGTGCTGGCCGGTGGGCACGTCCCCTCCGGCTGGAGTGACTGTTGCACACCCACGCTGCAGTGGGGGTGGATGGGGAAGCAGCCTGCCTCGTGCTCTAGAGACCTGTCCCGAGGCAGCTGTGTCTGCCTGGGGCCAGGATGGGGTGGGATTCTGTCTGGGTCCGGTATTGTGGTGCCTGGCCTGGGTTCAAGTCCTGGCATCACCTCTGATCCTCCTGGACCCCAGTGGGGCCCCCTTCACTGCCCTGAGCCTCACTTTCCTCATCTGCCAAATGCGTGTCATGCAGCCCTGCCTCGGGGGCCTTGGTGAGGTCAGGATGGAGGACGTGCTCACCTTCTCGGAGGACCCCATTCCCGTGCTGGGCCTCACTCCCTGCCCTTTCCCTCCCATAGGTGCCCTTGGATGAGCGCATCATCTTCTCGGGGAACCTCTTCCAGTACCAGGAGGACAGCAAGAAGTGGAGGAACCGCTTCAGCCTCGTGCCGCACAACTATGGGCTGGTGCTCTACGAGAACAAAGTGGTGAGGCCCCCAGCCCATCCCAGCTTCTCCCAGGCCTGGCCAGGCCGCTTCTTCCCCTTCTCCGCAGCCTCCCCTGGCCTGCTGTCTTCTACACTAGTTGATGCTGCACGGCCCCCATTCCTAAGCCTGAGACTCCGTACCTCCACCCGCATCCCTCCCCTCCTCCCCGCATCCCTCCCCTCCTCCCCGCGCTGGCTGTTGCCAGGGCCACAGCAGAACCTCAGCAGCCTCCCCCCACCCCTTCCGGCCTCCCCATACCTTGCTGTGCTGCCTGCCCTCTCTAAGCGGCATTTCATCCATCCAGGCACCCAGCTCTCTGGGGTCCCCTTTCACTCTGCCTCTCCCCCCATTGGCCACGCGTTGCTGGCTCCTGCCCACCCCCGAGGCCCTCCGAATCTCTCCATTTCCAGCGCCCTCCTCGCCCTCAGCCACCTTCCCGCCTGGGCTTCCTGCTGCTCCCCAGCCCCTCCCTTCCTTGCTCTTCAACAGCAGCAGCTAACTGGCCGTTCCCTGCCTCAGAGGACCCCTGGGTGGTGGTCCTATCTGTTTCCTTCCTGATGCCCCCCCCTTGCAACTCTGTGCCCTGCAGTGGGGGGATGGGTGTCCTTCGATTGTTCCTTTGCTTTGGGCCCTTAGGGAAGCCCCACCTGGTTGAGCCACAGACCCTTCTTCTACCAGACATTTCTGCCGAACAGCCGAAGGACAGGCTTGAGTGCCCTCTGTTTTGAGGGATGCACCAGACTCACCGGGAGGGCTTGTTAAAAAACAGGTTGCTGGGCCTACCCTGAGTTTGATTCAGGTCTGGAGGGGGCCCAAGAATATGCATTTCTGACAAGTTCCAGGGTGACACTGATGCTGCTAATCAGGGACCACACTTTGAAAACCATTGCCCTGGAGGTTCCAGCCACTCTTAAGGAATGTGTTGAGTGGTGACACCTAGTGGCTGAGTGCAGCATGGCACCCCTGCTGTATGAGCTCCTACATCAGGACTATTTTTTCTCCCCAGGGGTGTAAGAAAGCAGCGGCCAATCCTCATTCTCCTCCCAAGGGGACTTAGGAAGTTAGTGGACAGTTCAGGGAAATGGTCAAAGACCCTGGGCTCTAGGGGCTGACAGACCAGGTTCGCGTGCAGGTCGGCTACCTTACCAGCGGTGTGAACTTGGGGTTAATAATGGTACCCACCTCTGGCTTGTGAGAATTCTGTGAAATGAAGCATGCAGAGACCGTAGCACAGTGCCTGACATGTAATGAGCACTCGGCTAGTGGCAGCTGCTGCTCGTAGAGACCGTAGGTGCAGTGGTGATAATAACAGTCACCTCAGCCGTGCTCCCTGACCCTTGCTGTGCCAGGCAGTGCGCTATGCGTTATGTGGATTATCTCACTGGGCCCTCGTGCAGCCCTGTGAGGTAGGAACTGTTATATTACACTGGTTTTATAGATGAGGAAACTAAAGCAAAGGAGGTGCTTATCCTTGGCCTCACACAGACGGAACTCAGTGGAGTCAGGATTTGAGCCCAGACCCTGGGTCCAGGTCACTACACCATGTTGCCTCTAGTCATGGTGGTGGTCAAAGTCCTCTCTCCCCCTCCTCCCCTTCTTCCTTCTCCTCCTCCTCTTCCCTGACTGGGGCAGGCAACACTGAGTGGGGCCCTGGAGCCAGGGATGGAGACGGGGTTTGGGCTTGGCCATACACGTAACCCCCAGGGACCATCTCTCTTGCCCCCTCCTCAGGCTTATGAGCGGCAGGTCCCACCCCGAGCTGTCATCAACAGTGCGGGCTACAAAATTCTCACCTCCTTGGACCAGTACCTGGAGCTTGTTGGCAACTCCTTACCAGGTAAAGGACCACCCATCCCAGGCGAAGCACCCAGGGATTTGTCCAGGGGAGAGGGCGCCCCTGCTCCTGGAGCTCCAGGCTCCACACCTGCAGGAAAACCAGCTGGGCCTAGAGCTAGCCGCAGGTGCCCGGCACAACCTGAGCCTCCAAAGGGAGGCCTGAGAGGGGTTTTCCTGTGGCCACATAGTGCGTTGGGGTTGCCCCACCCGAGCCCCTGCTTCCTGACCCAGGCAGTCACAGCTGTGCAGGGGGACCTCTCTCTACCCTGCCTCTTCCCTGGGTCCCCGAGAGGCTTCCAGGAGAAGGTGATCCAGGTGCCCCAATTTGTAAACTGCTGAGTCAATACCGCATTTTTTTTTTTTTTTTTAATACCGCATTTGTAAGGAGCTATCCTAGGCGACCCCACCCCATGAGAGACACCCAGAAAACTTGTGGGATGACATCTGCCTCTTAGATGATCCCAGGGAGACCAAGGGGTAAGGGAGATGCTGGCCTTGTGGGGGCAGCTTTTACCCTTGTGTGGGACTTGGTGGCTGAGGGCTCAGCTGGAGTCTGGCTTTCCTGGGTTCCAGCCCCTGCACTGAGAGGGCTGACCTTGGGGTGCTATGTAGACCCCATGAGGTGCTGTGTGTGCTGAGCTGAGCACAGGGACCCAGAGCCAGGGCCCAGAGAAGAACTGCCATTGTCCTGTTATTAACAGGGGTGGCAAGGTCACAGCCCAGGACCACTTATCTCGCTGGATCTCGAATATCCATGCGGACCAAGCAGAGAGAGAAAAATCCCCTTTTATTTATTCTCTATCTCCCACATCCATACCTCCCTCCCCCCTTGGACATTTAAGCCACACTTTGGCCTCTGCTGCTGAAATTTGAAGGGAAACCCAAGAAGGTAATGCTTGGCCTTTGACCCTGAGGGCTCTGACCCTGTGTTATTTGTGCCTCATGCACAGAGTTTAGAACCTGACCCCAGGGAGGTGGCTGCATTACCAGCTCTGAGAAATGGTGCTGGGGGAGTCTGACATTCCTTTAGCCAGGCTGTGGAGCAAGAGAGAAGGAAGTGGCCTCCCCACTGACTCTCTGGTCACCCCGGGACAGGCCAGCTCTCTCTGGACCTGAGCCTGCCCCTCATGGTAGGGTGAGGGGTCAGCTGCTGGCGTCCTCTGGCCGAGGGAAGCCACAGAGGGCAGCTGTTCAGAGGGCACTGTCTCCACAGGGAACACATCAAAATCGGGCACTGCCCCCGTCCTCAAGTGCCCCACGCAGTTCCCGCTCATCCTCTGGCATCCTTCTGCGCGTCACTACTACTTCTGCATGATGACGGAAGCTGAGCAGGACAAGTGGCAGGCTGTCCTGCAGGACTGCGTCCGGCACTGCAACAATGGTGAGCCGCCTTTAGGCACCAGGAGCTGGGAGCGGGGTTACGTGGATTATGTGCTGAGTGGTGACACCTAGTGGCTGAGTACGGTGTGGCCACCCTGCTCTATGAGCTGTTCTGCGTTTCCTTCTGGGGTTGTTCGAAACCACTGTTCTGCTGCCCCTCACCTTCTTCCTTGATGAAAACAGTTCTGTGATGCTCTTAAACAGGATTTGGGATATTGTTCTCAGAGGGATGCAGTTGTTGAGCCCTTGGGTCACAAGATAAAAATCCTGATTCTGCCACTTTCCAGCAACAGGACCTTAGGAGACCAACTTACCTTTTGAAGCCTCTGTAAAATGGGGATAATAATGTCTCCTGGGTCTCAGAGGGTTTGTGAACAGTGAGCATCCACTCAACGCTTGGTAAAGATTTTTTTATGCTACCGTTGCTTTCTTCTCAGGGACCTGGACCCGGGTCTGGGAAGTTCCCTTCCTCCCTCAGGGTCTCATTGTCCCTGTCTGCAAAGTTACAAGGTCTCTCCCAGGTCACTCATTCACTTAACAAACCTTTTAATGTCTCTGAGCCAGACCCAGGGCTGGGCACTGAGGATGCAGCAGGGAAGCAAGACATGGCCCCTGTCCCCGTGCTGCCGGCAGCCTGGCGGGGAGACAGATGTTAAACAGATGAGGACTCCAGGGGGCGATGAGTCACAGCTGTGCTGGGTGCCGGGTGGGAGCCACCTGGGGAACCTGGAGTGTGTGTATGTATTGGGGGGTGCTGATCCTGTGTGTGGGGAGGGGTAGATCAGGGGGCTTCCTTGAGGAGGCCGGGGTTCAGCTGAGACCTGGAGGATGCATAGTTCTAGAGCAGAGGGAGGTGAGTTCCAGACGGAGGTCGCAGCAAGCATGAAGAGAGGCCCAGGGGTGTGGGCAGTTTAGAGGAGGATACACAAGACCCTGAAGTGGGGAGGGGGTGCCTGGAAATGGACCTGGAGGGGGCACTGGGGTCAGGTCTGGAGGGCCTTGTAGGGCTTTAAGGAGTTTGATCAAAAAGGCTTGTGATTGTCTCTCAGCCGGAGGGGTGGGGCATGAGGGGCTTTCTGCCCTAATGGGAGGAGCAACCCTATCCTGGACCCTGAAATTCCTTCCCGGTGACCTGGCCTCTGGGCAGCAGAGGGAGGCTGCTGCTCCTGCCCTGCCCTTGCCTCTGCCCTACTCTCCCCGCCTGGCATGCCTGGGGCGCAGCTCCACCCGCTGGATGGACAGTGGGCACCCACGCCTGGAGGTGGCTGTGCGGTGACTCGGCTCACCCCACCTGTCCCCTGTCCTCTCCGCTCTCCAGGGCTGCCTCTGCCCCAGCTGGAATCTGCCGGGCGGCAGGAACCAGGTCTTTAGTCAGGCCAGCCCCTGCCGCCGACAAAGAGCCTCCTGTTCCCAGGTCCCCGGGGGCTGAGGGGCCAGGACCGGGCCGAGGCGATCTGGGCTCCGGCTGCCTGGCCTGGGGCACCGTCCCTCCTCCTCCCCCCTCCCTGGCCCAGCTCCTCCCTCTGAAGGTTTCCAAGGCTAATGGCAGACCTGGCCAGGTGACCCCAGGCCAGGCCGGGTGGGGACAGACCAGGTGGGGAAGAGCCGCCGTTCGGTTCCCCGTGCGCACAATGGCAGTTGTGATAAGCTTTGCTGGATCGTGGGGAGGAATACATGAGCTGGGTTGGGTAGAGCTCTTGGCCCCATGCCTAGCACATAGCGAGCGCTCAGCCAGGAGGCTGAGGGCTATGGGTGTGGGTCCTGTGGGCAGGAGGGGAGGCCGGGGAGAGCTGCTGGGGCGGGGGGAGAGGCGTCCTGTGGCCGCAAGGTGTTGGGAGCTGACAGGGTGGTTTTGGAGGAGCCTTTCCTCCACCCTGAGGACTGTGGGAAAGTTCTCGGCTTCCTCGGGGGCTGGGCCTGGAATTTGCAGGGCCTGGAATTGCTCACTCCAGGGGCTGCCAGGAAGTGGGGGGTGGCTGGGGAAGGAGGCCGAGCTGGGTGGACACAGTTCGTCTGGCCCCCGCCCACATCCTGCATTCCCGGAGCAGCTGGGGCAGCTAGAGGCAGCGGGGCACGGAGCTGCCCCCTCGGGCTGGGCCTGGGGTGCAGAGGTCAAGGCCTCTTCCTGTCTGCCTGCTGTCCAGGCCTGAGGAATGTAGCTTCCTTTCTCAGCCTGACCCTGAGGACCCCACAGGCAGGAAGTCTCCAGGTCTCGCTAGAGTCGGCCAGTCTGGGTTCAGGCCCTGGGGCTGCCATTCCCTAGCGGTGTGGCCTCGAGCCAGTGACTTTGCCTCCCTGAGCCCGTTTCCTCATCGGGGTGTGGGAATGCGTGTGCGGTCTCAGCCTTAGTCTGCCGTAACACGGGACCAGAGACTGGGCGGCTTAAACAACAGAAATTTATTTTTGCACAGTTCTGGAGGCTGGAAGCCCGAGATCCAGGTGTCAGCAGGTCTGTTTTCTTCCGAGGTGTCTCTTCCTGACCAGCAGGCAGCTGCCTTCTCCCTGTGTCCTCACACAGTCCCCGCTCTGTGTGCGCAGTTTGTCCAGATTTTTTCTTGAGGACACCAGCCATACATATGGGATCAGGGCCGAGCCTGAGCCCCTTGTTTTAACTTAATTTCCTCTCTAGTCCCTGTCTGCAGTCAGTCACATTCTGAGGGCGCTGGGGGTCGAGACTTCAACATAGGACTTTGAAGGGACACAGTTCAGCCCCTCACAGCCAGGCTCAGGGGAAGAGCTCGGGAGGGGTCACCTGCCCTTTTGATTCAGCCACTCGGTGAGCAGAGTAGGGACGTCCTGAGGGTCTGAGGCGGCATCGGCGGCCTCCTTCCTGCTGCCCAGCCCTCTGGCTCAGCGTCCTGCCGCCTGGAGAGCGACCCTGCCGGGTACACCCGGCTTGCCGTCTGCAGACTGTAAATGCCCCAGTGTGAGAAAGGCTGCATATAGCGCATGGCTGGATTGTTCTAGGCAAAACCTGGTCTCTGGGAGACGGTGCACCTCCTTAAGCCTGAGGGGCTTCCTCCCCTGGCCCAGCTGGGCAGCACCCACCCCAGGGCTCTGCGCGGCGCCCCAGCTGGGACACCCCTGCTCTGCCCCTGTCACTCCCTCCTCATCTCAGGTCCCTGAAATGCAGGGTGAGACGCCCCTCACGCCCCCATCCCGGTCCACGGAGCTGCCACTGCAGGGCTGGGGCTGGGCCTCAGTTTCCCCACCTCTGAGCTCTCTTCCAGCCCCACCAGGCAGTGTGATTCCTGGGTCAGCGGATGTGGAGGGGGAGGGGTTCTCCCCACGCCAGAGAGGGGCTTCTTCTCTGGGGGGGTGACTCAGCCCGTAGTCACTGCAGTGGAGGTCGGGGTTTCGGAGGCACTGGCTGCCATTTCCCCTTCCCTTGGCTCTGGGGACACAGCGGTCAGAGGCTCGTGGCCAGGGTAGCCGCCAGCTCGCTGGCTGCGAGGTGTTTAACCACGTTCGTCCCGAAGTCAGATGTTGCGACTTCCTGCAGCCTGCCTCCCCAGCGCCCAGTCTGAGGCCCATGCCTTGTTCACTGACCCCTTCGCCAGCACGGGGGAGGTGGGCAAACTCATCTGGGCCACCACCGCCACCATCACTGACAAGAGTGAGAAGTGGTATTTCCAGCCCCCTGGATGCACGGTGGTGAGCAAGGCGGACCCAGGGCAGCCGGAGCCATTCGTGGCTGCATTACTAGTAAAGTGCGACGTGGTGCCCGCTGGGCCCGCCCCCGGGCCCTGCCTCCGCAGTCCACACTGTGGTCCCTGCAGCCCCACAGTGGGTGTGTGAGGCCAGGCTGGTCATTGTTCCCACTCTTCAGAAGGGAGAACTGAGGTCCCTTAGGGTTCAATGACCTGCAGCGAGGCTATGAGGCAAATTGGGCTCGTCGCCTATTTTAATAAATCCAGTTTTATCGGCTCGTTTGTTCACACACTGCCTGCGGCTGCTTTCCTGCTACAACGGCAGGTTGAATGGCTGGGACGGAGATCGTCTGGCCCACAAAGCTGAGACTGTTTACTGTCCTGCCCTTTGCGGGGGAAGTTGGCAGGCCCCTGGTGGAGGGAGGGTCTCTGGGTGCCTCTGGTATGCCGTCTGCCATGCTGGGTGGCCTCTCCTTGGTGGTGGTGGTGGCTTCTGGTCCTGGCTCTGCTGCTCACTGGCCTTGGCCCCTCGGCAGTGGCCTGACCTCGGAGCCTGTTTCTTCATCTGGAAAAGCAGAGGAAACGACAGTGCCCACAGCTCGGGCTGGTTGGGAGGATTGAAGGAGATGAGGATACAGAGCAGGGCTGTCTTACTGTCCACTGCTGCTGGTGGGTTCTTATCGTTACTGTCACTGCAACAACTACTGATGCTCTTACTACAAGAGCTGTGGGGGTCAGAGGTGGGGGGAGTTTGGGCAGTCAACCCATTGGTCTCGGTGGAGGGCACAGGCCATCCTACCGACCTCCTCTCTACATCCCTCTCCCGGGCAGGGATCCCCGAGGACTCCAAGGTGGAGGGCCCCGCATTCACTGACGCCATCCGCATGTACCGCCAGTCCAAGGAGCTGTACGGCACCTGGGAGATGCTGTGTGGGAACGAGGTGCAGGTGAGGCCATGGAGGCTGGCGGGGAGGCTGCGCAAGTCAGCGCGGGGCCACAGGCAAGGGCGCTGGAGCCTGGCTGCAGGTTTGGACGGGTGGAGGCTGAGGTGATCCCACAGGGGGAGCGGCTTGTTATTTTGTTCAGTCATTAACTGAGCACCGACCCTGGACTAGGTGTTGGGGGGCACTGTAGGAGGGACGCAGTCCTGGCCCTCAGGGAGCTGCCTAGAAGGAGAAACAGACGTTTGACAAGTAAACGCACACGCTTGCATGTGCGGGCAAGGGGGGAAGGGTGTGGTTTTCCAGACAGGGTGGCAGCATGTGCAATGGTCCTGAGGTGGGGCCCCTACAGGATCCTACAGGACACCCGAGCAGGTAAGCTGGGACCTGTGGGAATGATGCTTAGGAGGGAGGGCAATGGAGACGTGGAGCAAAGAGCAGCTTTTTTTTTTTTTTGCGGTACGCAGGCCTCTCACTGTTGTGGCCTCTCCCGTTGCGGAGCACAGTCTCCGGACGCGCAGGCTCAGCGGCCATGGCTCACGGGCCCAGCCGCTCCGCGGCATGTGGGATCTTCCCGGACCGGGGCACGAACCCGTGTCCCCTGCATCGGCAGGCAGACTCTCAAGCACTGCGCCACCAGGGAAGCCCAGAGCAGCTTTTTGAGGGGGGGTTTGAGTGGCCGGGCTTGCCGGAATATGGAGGGGGCTGGGCATGCTCCAACCCCTGCCCCGGCCTGTGCCTCCTGGTCCTAGATCCTGAGCAACCTGGTGATGGAGGAGCTGGGCCCTGAGCTGAAGGCAGAGCTCGCCCCCCGGCTGAAGGGGAAACCGCAGGAGCGACAGCGGCAGTGGATCCAGGTGGGCAGGCCTGGGCTTGGGAGCAGGGGTGGGAGGCCTGCAGCCGCCTGGCACCCTCGGCCTGGCGCTGACACCTCCGCCCTGCCCACAGATCTCAGACACCGTGTACCGCATGGTGTATGAACAGGCCAAGGCACGCTTTGGGGCCGTGCTGTCCAAGCTGCAGCTGGCCCGGCCAGCCATGGAGGCGGTCATCCGCACCGACATGGACCAGATCATCACCTCCAAGGAGCATCTGGCCAGCAAGATCCGAGGTAGGAGGGCCACCTGCTATGGCTGTCATCACCTGGTGGACGTGCTGGGACCACCCGCCCTCCGGGGTCAGGGGGTCCCTCCTGCCTGTTTCAGGGATCCGTTTGCATTTCACAAGAAGGACTTAATTCATTGATTATTTTTAAAACACCAGAATCAAATCTGAGGCATTGTTCTTCCAACCCCTGTGAGTTGTTTGCCAGCTGTTATTTCTATAGACTCAGATCTTGGTGACCTAAATGACGTTGAGGAGGTTCAAGCCTTCTGTTCATCTTTGGTCATCAGATCTACCATGTGTCATTTTAGCGACATCAGCTTGACTTTGGTGATTCACATTCAGCCAGCCTTTCCCTGGTCAGCTGATGCTCCTTTCTGTTCCGAGCCTGATGGGATCTTTTCACTCACTTGTCATCCATCACATGCTGGCCACAGTTGTGACTGTTGTCAGTTGCCCGAGGGTTATTCTCTAACCGCTGTATCACTGTGAGCTGGGGAGGACACCGAGAGTTGACATTTATTGTGTGGAACAAATAATGTTTGCTGGGCAGGGGAGAAGGAGGGACGTCAAAACACCCCCTGGCTAAAAAATGCCTTCGTCAGAATGTCTTGGAGACGGTCCCTGCCCACAGGGAAGCAGACTTTTCCATAGTTGGGCTGAGTCAGGCCACACCATTCCAGGGCAGAATCGGGGTTTGCAAAACCCAGAGGCTCATTGAAGCCACTGAAGTGTTTTCCTTTTTTTTTTTTTAAACGAAGGAGCAAGACCCCCAAAGGTGAGTTCTCTTCCTCTAGCTAAACAGAAAAACTGCCAACCTAGAGACCTTCACACTAGCAGTTTTCTTAGTTTCTTGCCGTCACAGTGTCCGGAACATCAGGGGCCAGTCTCAGAACTCCCTGTTATTTGTGCTGCATTGTCAGCTGTTCCTCAAGAATCCTTCAGTTTGCTAATTTTCTTTAAAGAATAATACGACAGCCTGCCTCTAGCCTGGGGGTCTGGGATGGTGGGAGTTGCTACCGGGGATGCCATCCGCTAACCAGCTCCCTCGGTGCAGCCTCCATCCTCCCCAAGGCGGAGGTGTGTGTCCGGAATCATGTCCAGCCCTATATCCCGTCCATCCTGGAGGCCCTGATGGTGCCCACCAGCCAGGGCTTCACCGAAGTGCGGGACGTCTTCTTCAAGGAGGTCACCGACATGAACCTGAACGTCATCAATGAGGGCGGCATCGACAAGCTGGGCGAGGTGAGCCAGGCATGGCCCCGGGTTTGGGTTTGGTCTGGCCCCCGTCAGGCCCTCACTGTGATCAGGGCTGGCCGCTCCCCTCCGGGGCATAACCTGTGAACGGAGGGTCTGCGTGCACCCCACAAATGGAGCCAGCCTCTCTCACTTCTGAGTTCTCTGGTTCTCGGGGTGAACGGTCTTCCACAGACCCCATATTGGGGTCATCGGCTGCCTGGAACCGCACATAATTGTCAGGTATAGATGGAATTGGTCTTGTAATCTTAGTGTCTTCTACACCCCAAACTGAGAAGTCCATTGACAATAATAATCATAGAATTTGAGAGCCACAGACGGCCTTAGAGATCATGAAAAACCAGCTCCTGGTTTGGAGGCTGAGAGAAGGTGAGCGATTTGCCCCAGGTCACCCAGCGCCCGGGCTGGCCTCTCCCCACACGCTGTGTTGCCTTCAGATCCTCCTCATGCTTCCTGCCCCGGGTCCTCCAGCGCTTGCCCTTGTGACTGCCACCCCCGGATGGCCTTCCCGGGTGCCGGGCCCAGGGGCTGGGGGGCTGCCTGGCTCCTCTGGCGGCCCCAGCTCAGGTCCCGCGTGTCTCTGCCTCCCTGCAGTACATGGAGAAGCTGTCCCAGCTGGCGTACCACCCCCTCAAGATGCAGAGCTGCTATGAGAAGATGGAGCCACTGCGGCTCGATGGGCTGCAGCAGCGTTTTGACGTGTCCAGCACGTCTGTGTTCAAGCAGCGAGCCCAGATCCTCATGCGTGAGGTGAGCCCAGGGTGCTACCCCAGCTGCCCCCGCCGTCCCCATCTCCTGGGGAAGAGGCTGCCTCTGTGGCCTTCCTCCCCAGCCCCCTCCTCGTCATCCCTACGAGCCTCGCTGCAGACACACTCGGCCCGCGTGCTCCCCGCTGCTCTGCTCTCTGGTCTGTTTGGACCCTGTCCCTCTGCCCCCCTGGCTAATTCTGACTCATCTTTTGGGTCTCAGAGACCCCTTCCTCCGAGAGGCCCTTCTTGCTCCCTAAGCCCCTTCCCACAGGGCCCAGGGCCTCTGTTTCCCTGAGGCAGGGAGTGGCCCCGGTGCCCGGCCCTGAGCCAGCACACTAGACAGTACAGGAGCAAGTGAGTGACCGGGCCGCTGAGCACACGGGCGCCCCCTCCTCCCGGCGGGCACCCCTTCACGTGCCCCGTGGTGTGCCCCGCCGGCAGCAAATGGACAACGCCGTGTACACCTTCGAGACCCTCCTGCACCAGGAGCTGGGGAAGGGGCCCACCAAGGAGGAGCTGTGCAAGTCCATCCAGCGCATCCTGGAGCGGGTGCTGAAGGTGAGCCGCCCGGCCAGGCCCCACCCCTCCATCCAGGGGGACGCTGGGGCTCGGGTCAGACCAGGGACCGGTGGAGCTCCCTGACCCAGAGGCTCCTGTGCCCTGGCCGCTCTTCCTGGCAGAAATACGACTATGACAGCAGCACCGTGCGGAAGCGCTTTTTCCGGGAGGCTCTGCTGCAGATCACCATCCCGTTCCTGCTCAAGAAGCTGGCACCCACCTGCAAGTCGGTGAGTGCGCCCTCTCCCCCCACTGCGCTCCCCCTCCCCCCTCCACTCCCCTCCTTCTCTCGCCTCTCCTCCTCCCCCCTTTCTCCACTCTTCCTCCCCTCCCCTCAATCCTCTCTCCCCTCTCCTCCCCCCACTCCTCCTCTCCCCCTCATCACTCCTCTCCCCACTCCCCCTCTCCCCCCTCATCACTCCTCTCCCCCCTCATCACTCCTCTCCCCCCTCCCCTCCCCCTCCTCCCTCCCCTCCCCCTCCCCTCCCCCTCCTCCCTCCCCTCCCCCTCCTCCCTCCCCTCCCCCTCCTCCCTCCCCTCCCCCTCCTCACTTCTCTCCTCTCCCCATTCCCCTCCCCTCCCCTCCCCTCCCCTCCCCTGCTAGCCCCAGCCCTGGGCCTGACCAACAGCCCTTGCCTCCCCTCTCTCTGCCCCACCCACACCCCCACCCGGCAGGAGCTGTCCCGGTTCCAGGAGCTGATATTCGAGGACTTTGCCAGGTTCATCCTGGTGGAGAACACATATGAGGAGGTGGTGTTGCAGACGGTCATGAAGGACATTCTGCAGGGTGCGTGCCTCCCGGCCCCCGGGGGCTGACTGCAGAGCTGGGGGGGGGCGGTGCTGCTGTTGGGACCCTTACTGCCTGGAGGGTGGTGGAGGTGGCTGCCCCAAGGTCTTCCTGGTGGGGTCAGCTAAGCTACAAAGAAAAGAGGACTTAGGCCGTGGGCTGGGGTGGGCCCACTACTAGCAGTGTGGCCCCAGGAGGGTAGCATCGCATCCCTGTGCCTTAGTTTGTTTGTGGGTCCTTGACATTTTGGGGAGCATCTGAGTGACAGGGTGTAGGGTCACAGCCCCTGCTTCCTGGCATTGAGGCCTGAAATAAGCCTTGTCCCAGTCACAGCACCCACTTAGGCCGAGGGGGGCCTCTGGGGGCTGATGCAGGTCACAGCTGGGCAGTGTAGGGTGTGCTGGCGGCCGTCAGCCCCGCGGTAAATGTCCCGACACCGCCCTCTTGTCCTGTAGCTGTGAAGGAGGCCGCCGTGCAGAGGAAGCACAACCTGTACCGGGACAGCGTGGTCATGCACAACAGCGACCCCAACCTGCACCTGCTGGCCGAGGGCTTGCCCATCGACTGGGGCGAGGAGTGCAGTGGCAGCAGTGACAGTGGTGGGGGCCCCGGCAGCCCTGGGATCCCGGAAGCAGCCACCCTCTTGGAAAAGCGCCGGCGTGCCAAGCAGGTGGTGTCCGTGGTCCAGGACGAGGAGGTGGGGCTGCCCTTCGAGGCTGTCCCTGAGCCCCTATCACCTGCGTCCGCAGACAGCATCACCGAGCTCCGTGGTCTGCTGGCCCGGGATCTGCAGGCTGAGAGCCCCCCGCTGGCCGGCCCCCTGCTCAATGGGGCCCCCGCCCAGGAGAGCCCCCAGCCCGGGGCAGCCCCTGAGGCCGCCTCACCCCTCCGGCAGCTCCCGCCTGGAAAGGCCTCGGACCTCGAGCCTCCCAAGCCCAGTGACCAGGAGACCGGGGAGCAGGTGTCCGGCCCTGGCGGCCGCCCCCCAATCCATACCACCACCGAGGACGGTGCAGGGGTGCAGACTGAGTTCTAGGCCAGTCGCCCCCGAGCTTCTGTCGGACATGGCACACGGGCCAGCCCCTGCGGCTCTGGGCGGGGAGCGCTGGATCTATGCCTTCCAGGTGGGGATGGGGCCAGGCTGGTGTGGCACCTCTGGGGCGGGGACGGGCCCACCTGAGTCACTTTATTGGGTTTGGTCACACTTGGTCTGTTTTCTCTTATGTGGGATGATCTCGGCTTTCCTCCTCCTGCCGGGGGCAGAGCACAGCGGAGGGGGCTGGGAGCACGCGGTGGCCCTGGGTCCCTGAGTCCTGCGTCCCTGTCCTGCCTCTGTGGCCCGTTTCCCCCGTGGGTCTTGCCATCCTTGGGAAGAGGGCGGTAAGAGTAGCATCTGCTGTGACACAGAGCCCATGGATCCTCTGCTCTCACCAAGGGGCTCGCTGGAACCAGGAAGACGGAGCGCTGAGGCCCGTCTCGGCCCCGCTCCTCCCTCCTCCCGGCTGGGCCCCAGAGGCCAGTTTTGGAGTGGATACTGGCCTTGCTGTCCTGCCCCGGGTGAGGGGTTGTGCAAGGAGGGGACTTCAGGCTGGGGGAGAGCTGCCTCGCGGAGGGGGATGGGGCCGTGGGCCCGGGGAGAGAACAAGAAAGGCCTGGAACGGGCTGGTCTGGGGAGAGGAGGGAGAGGGCGTGTCTGAGGGAAGGAGGGCGTGACCTATGCAGAGGTACTGCTGGGAGGGTGGGCGCGGTGGCAGATGGAGGGCTGCTGGAAGCTGGGCCGTTGCCTCCCCCTCCACTTGCTGGGGTCCAGTCTCCGGAGTTCCTCTGTCCCCGTGCTGGGCTCGGGGGGTGGGGGGTGGTGGCATGTTGCTCAGTGGCAGGGCCGGGTGGGTGTGGACTCTGCAGGCCACTTCCAAGGTACGCGTTGTCCTCCCAGGGAGCTGCGGGGCTCGTGAGGGGCAGGGGGATGGGCCGAGGCACCCCAGGGCACCACTGAGCTCTTGGGTCAAGCTGGGGCTCGGCCCCTGCTTCTCTGAGTTTCCAGTCACCCCATCCTGAAAACTCCAGGACTCTTCAAATGTTCTCATGAGTCACGTGGGGGCCCAGCCATCCCCCTTCCTGGGGTGAGGGTCAAGCCGAGACCATCCCCAGGGACTGGGGCCTCCTGGCCTTCCCAGACCCCCTCCCCTGCTGCTTTGAGGGGAGGGTGGGCAGGGCAGAAACCGAGTCCTTCAGGGTCCTCAACGCCATCCCAGCCCTGCATCCTCCATCCCCTCGATCTCCTTCCTGGACTGGGCCCTGGGACCCACAGGACGTGAAGCACTGGCTGGTGCTCAGGGACCCCACCCCCCCGCCCCCCCCCCAGTCCCCCAAGCCCTAAACTCAACGCCTCACTAACCTCTTTTACCAACACGTTCCGTCTGAAGACGCTCTCCTCTGGTGCCTTCTTTTGTGGTTTTCCAATCATCCTCAAATCTTGTATTGAAAATATTATGCAAAATGTTTAAGCTTCTACTAATCAATAAATGCTTTATTTAAAGCCAGTGGCCCATGTGTGGTGCCAGCAGGGGGAGACCTTTGCTGGAGACTGACTAGGAGCATCTGTGTACCTTGACTTTCTGGGATAGCCGCTTGACCGAGTGCTTACAGGTGCATGGCCAGAGTTCTTCTATTATCCCATTTTACAGAGGAGAAAACTGAGGCTTGGAGAGAAGGGACACAGCAGGTAGGTGACCAGCCTGCTGGCAGCTCAGACGGTTTCCTCAGCCAGATCCATGCAGGGTGCACCTCTGGCAGTCTTGGGTAATGGTGAGGGCAGGAGGGCAGCTACTTTATGGCCACGTGGCCCTGGGGTGCCCATGACGGGTGGGCCCGAGGCTCACACTAGATCCAAACAGTGATGCCAGTGTTTAAGACTCCTGCTCACACAGCTAGTACTTACTGTGGGCCGTGCACGTTACTTGCAAGACTAGGAGCCTCACAGCAGCTCCAGGCGGCGGGCACCATTGTCACATTTCACCGATGTGTAAACTGAGGTCCAGGAAGGCGGGGAACCTGGGCTGAGGCTATGGGGCCCCCATCACCTTGGGGGACGGTGGCCAGTGGCTGAAGGCTTGTTAAGGGCTGAGGTGAGGAAGCAGGGGCTCAGCTGCAGTCTTGCTGTTGACCTTGGCAAGGCACTGAACTCAGCCTCAGGCTCCTCGTCTATCTATAAAAGGGGGGGCCTATTGAGGGTTCAAGGAGACCCGCCAAACACTGTGCTCTGCGAGGTGGCCCTGCCCACCTCAGGCCTCAGTCTCCCCTCTTAGCTAAGCAGAGCCCAGCAGGGTGTGTGGGGAGGGAAACCATCAGAGGTCCCCCGGGTACCTGGAAAGCAGGACTCACACCACATGGGCCCTTCATCCGTCCTGTTTCAGCCCGCAGGACTGTCACAACAAGGCAGGGAGAGTGAGGGCCTGTCCCCTGCATCCCGCCGGCTCTTACGCTGTGCCTGCGATGAGCAGTCAGGGCTCCCTGGTGGCCGCCGGCCTACGTCAGGGCTCCATCGTGTCCCTTGCTGACCAGATGGGGAACGAGGATGTGGAATGTTGGCCAGAGTCAGAGTTAGTTAGCTGGAGGCAGAGCCCAGGTGCCCCGAGCAGGCCTGCCTCCAGCCCAAAGGAAAAGCTGCCCCAGCTCAAAACCATCTGCCAGAAGGTGCACGATAAAGGCGCCTCTACAGCGAGTACCAGGAGCACGGCTCCTCCCGCAGTTGTGCAGTGAACAACCTGCGTGGCTGCATGGCTTCAGGGGTCAAGATGCCTCTAGGCTCCAGAGCCAGCGCCACCACATTCCTGTCGCAGGGCCCGGGACATCCAGCCCCCAGGTCTGGGTTAACGATAACAGAGCACATAGCACAGCCCACACGGCACCACAAGCTCCGCAGACTTTCTGAGCCCTTCTCTTAGAGCCCTGGTCTCTCTACCTGCAACAAGGGAGGTTTGGATAACTTCACCTTTGGGAACACCGCACCTTCCCGCTTCCCTTCTGACTCAGCTGCGACCCCCTCCCCCTCCCCGGGCTCCATCAGGACCTAGTGATGACTCTGGAGGAGCAGGCTGGAGATGGGTTTATTGACGTTACTGCTTTGGGTCTGCAAAGCTCAGTACCTGCCCTGGAGCTGCGTGGGTGAGGAGGTGCAGATCTGGAGAGAGGAGGGGCCCAGCGTGCGGGGAGCAGCAGAGGGAGGCGAGGAGGGGCCGACGTCGCTGCGGCACCAGGCCCGCCCTGAACACATTCTGGCCAGTCAGTCCGAGGACACGGTGGCCTCCCCACCTCTCCCCTCGGCCAGGGCCCTCCTGCACTCCCACCACCCTGCCCCGTGGGACAGCACTGCCCAGGCTCCCCTGCTGAGGCTCCTGGGTGGGGGGGGCGTGACTGCCAGAGGCAGCTGAGACACTCAGGCCTGCGCTCAGATGGAGGCACGCTGGCACCCCACACCCTGTCCTCGTGCGGCGAGGGGTCCTCTCTGCTCCTCCACAGTATTCACGCTGGCTCTGTCCTTGGTCAGGAACACTCCTGTCTCCGCCTGGGCCAGGACAGAGGGGCCCGTACTAGTCCATGGAGAACAGCGCGGGAGCTGGAGCCCTGGGCCCACAGGTGGCAGAGGCGGGGCTGGAGGTGTCAGGCCCGGGCCGGCGGCCGGCGCTCAGCGGCTGTGGTAGATGCGGAGGCGCTGGGCGATGTCCTGGCGGCACAGCGGGCAAGTACGCAGCGGCTGGCAGCACTGCTGGCAGCAGCAGACGTGGCCGCAGTTGAGGAAGATCATCTGGGCCTGAGGAGAGAGTGCGGGAGCGTCTGGGAACCAGCCCGGCCTGATTCCCCGGGGATGGGGCAAGTGAGGCCCCCAGAGATCTGACAGCACGGTCGTCACGCTCCACCGCCCGTCTTGGTCACTGTCTGCCCCTCTCTGTAACAGCCGTGCACGTTTGACAGCCCCACCCTATCTCACCAGCCTGGCTGTCGGATGTGCGTTGTTCCCAATTTTTGGTTTTTCTATGCAGTTTGCCCAGCCCCTCGGTCTCAAAACCACCCCAGCATTATGGATTAAAAGCCATGGAAGTGTGTCTATTCTTTGCTTTAGCATTTCCTCTTTTTAGTAAGTTATCCTAAGTAAATAACCAAGGATGTGCTCCAAATTCTGTTCAAGGCTGTTCAGTATAGCACTGTTTGTAATAACAAGAGCTAGGAAGCCACCTCCAGGGCCCAGAGCAGGGGTTTGGTTAAATTTATAACCACCAAGGCCCCCTGTATCACCGCATTCCCTGAGCCCAGCAAAAACCACAGGGTAGGGCTTCCCTGGTGGCGCAGTGGTTGAGAGTCCGCCTGCCTATGCAGGGGATATGGGTTCGTGCCCCGGTCCGGGAAGATCCCACGTGCCACGGAGCGGTTGGGCCCGTGAGCCATGGCTGCTGGGCCTGCGTGTCCGGAGCCTGTGCTCCGCAACGGGAGAGGCCACAGCAGGGAGAGGCCCGCGTACCGCAAAACAAACAAACAAAAAACCCATAGGGTAATCAAACTGCTAACGTGGCAACCTTTCCTAAGCAGGATCACACTCTGGGGGGAGGGGGAGTATTTTACGTGCTACATGGCTGAATTTTTATAATAGGCGTCAATTTTGTTACAGTTTTTAAAACAGGTTTTAAAAAGTCTCTTCAGAGAAAATTGTGTTGTTGATATTTAATGACTTAATACATATACGAAGGGAAACTTCCTAAGTGGGAGAAAAAACTCTTGAAAAAAAGAAAAAAAGGCCCAGAAAATGATGTTAGCATTACTCATGTTTGGGTAATGGGATCATGGGTCATTTTAATTTCCTGTTTTTTGCCCGGGAGGCTCCGGACGGCAGGCACTGGGCCTGCTGCCCCAGACTTACCTCCCGTTCCAGGCACACAACACATTCTGAGGTCTGGGCCTCCAGCTCCGCGCAGGGGGCTGATGGTCTTACTGCCTCGGGAAGCTCCTCAGGGGCCGTGGGGAGGACCTCGCCTTGGGGTGGTTTCGGCAGCTCTGTGGGGACAGAGACGCTGAGGCAGGGTCACGCCCACCCGACCCCGATCCCTGGGGCCTCCCCTGGCCCCGTCTGCCCCAAGTGGCAGGCAGCTGGAGCGGGATGGGATCCGACCAGGACCCTGCCTTCCTACACACCCTCTTATTTCTCTTTGCTGAGCCTCATTCCCCCACCTGTAAAACGGGACAGCTGGGGCACCGGTTAATTGGGGCCTCTTACCCCTAACACACTCTGAATCCTTCACAGCCACCCTGCAGGTAGGGCTCATCACTGTCAGAGATGAGAAATCGGAGGCTCAGAGGGGGAAACCACTTGCCCGAGGCCACAGGGCCATCTGGTGGTAGAGCTGCCCCGCAGCAGCCCTGGCTAGGACCGGACCTTGCTCGCAGATTCTCCACCCAGGGGCCCAGGCGCAGGTGGCCCAGAGGGGCAGGGAGAGGAGTGAGCAGCTCTCAAGGCTGCTCCCCCTGTCCCCTGGCAGAGGCCCCAGCATGTCCCCTGCCTGGGTCCCAACCGCCGCGAACGAGGACATCAGAATCGGTCTCTCTCATTATCACACCACGTGCACCAGCGACACCCCCAAGTCTCTCTCCATCCCTGATCCTCATCCCCTCAGTTCATGTTTTTCATTTATTCTACGGGTTAAATTACAAGTAGTATTTTTTATAATTGTATTTTTTATAATTGTAAAAAAACTGAAGTTTTTTTTTTAAAAAGCCTATCACAACCACTCTAGACCCTCTAGGGGTATCATGGTGTCCCCCCCAAACCATTACTGTAAGGGGGCACTTCTATATTTAATAATAACACATATTGAGTCCTGGGATCAGAAAGAGAACTGTTGGGAAAACTCCTGAGGCTCTCCTGCCTTCTGGATCTCAGAAGCCTTCCAGCCCAGCCCCTCCCTGCAGGGCGGCCACAATCAGGAAGAAGCCCTAAGGGTTAGAGTTAGGGTTAACCTGTCTCTGCCTCAGTTTCCTCATCCCTCAGATGCGGGTAACAATGGTGCCCACCTCACGGGGCTGCAGCAAAGGTGACCTGACATGGTGGTCGTCAAATGCCTGATACCCATCCTGCTCGGCACACAGGAGACCTTCCCCTGGGTCAGCCACAGCACCTGCCCTCTCCCGGGCCTCCGGATGAGGACAGGGCACCTCCTTCACAACCATCACAAACACCTTTCTACGTCCAAACCACAGGCCTGTCCTGGGGCGCAGTGCTGGGCACGGGGTGGGCGCTGGGTCTGGCTGATTTCTCCCTCTACTCCAGGGATCCTGAGTGTGTGGTTCCTGACGTCTAGTAGGGTGGGTTTAGGGAAGCCAGAAGGGTCCTGAAACTGCTATAGGAAAAGTTCCTTTTTTTTCCATTTTTGGAGCCTGCTTTTCCCATTTATAAATTGTTCCTTTAGGAGGGAAGCTTAAGGACTGGCCAGGGTTAGAAGTGGCCCTTAGGACTCATCCTGAACTGTAAACAGGTGACCCCCCCAACCGCAGCCCACACGTAAGGGCTCTGCTCAGAAGAGGGCTCAGCATCAGTACCTGGCCGGGCCCTGGTCACGTCCAGCAGCTCCTGGGCTCTGCGCAGGATCTGGTGCCGCAGGCCGGCTTCCGAGACGCCCACCTGCTTGGACCAAGGAGGGCAGGTCACGGCCTGGGCTGGGCAAGGGACCTACTATGCAGCACGGTCAGAGCCACTACCTCCTCCCTGGCTTCTAGCACCCTCAGCTAGAAAGGTGGAGGCCTACAAGGGCCCGACAATCCGTACAGCAGAGGGAGACACTGAGGCCCAGAGGGAAACCAACACCAGTAACAGCTACAGTTTAGCAAGTGCGAAGCCCGCACAGGGGCTGTGCTGACAGCTTCAGCCGCATGACCTCCCATCACCCCCGTGACGACCAGGAAGTCAGGACCCTCTGTCACAGTTTGCACGGTCAGGTGGTTCACACCGAGGCTGAGCTGCTGAGAAGTGGCCGTGCCAGAATCACACAGTCCCTCAGCCTCCAGAGAGAGTGCTCCTGAGCGTGGGTGACACAGTCGTGTCGCCCTTCTGAGCCCCGGTGCCTGCGTCTGCCGAGGGCCGGGCAGTACAGCAGAGCGGTCAACAGCACGGACCCCGGCACCAGGCCAGCCACCTGGGCTGGAGTCCTGGCTCTGCCGTGCGACCTCGGGCCAACTGCTGCCTTGCCATTCTCAGCCTCCTCAGCCGAGAGGTGATGAGCGTCAGCACGTGCCCGCCCAGGCTGTTGGGAAGGTTCAACGAACTGGCGTGTAGAACATGCTTAGGACAGCGCCTGCACTGTCAAGTATTTGCCGGCATCGCTATTTGTCTCTTTTGAAGGGTAAATGAATTAGTGCAGCATGTACCAGGCTCGGGCAGCGCTGCTGCTGTGATAACTGTAAAGCCATGGGGTGGGGAGGGGGCTGGTCCAGATGAGCTCCAAGGTCCTGGCTGTCCAGCCCTACACGGTGAAGATCCAATCTGAACGGGGGGGGGGGGGCGCACGGGGGGCAACAGTCTGGGGTCAGCAGCACCCATAGCCCTGGCTTTTGTAGCCACATGACTGGGGGCAGATGGGGCACATGTTCTGGCCTTCTTGGGAGCAAGGTGGCCCTCTGACAGCTGATGACATGGGCCTCACCAAGAACTGCGTGAAGAGCAAGTGGCCTCCTGGCTGGGTCGGGCCAGGGCCCTGCCCGCCGCCCTCGCCTCCCCCCGAGGGGCAGCTGCTGCCCACCTTGGCCAGGTCCCCAGGGCCCATCCGGCTCAGCATGTCCAGTGAGATGCGGTGGTGGGCGAAGATGGGAAGGTAGTGCTCGGCCGACAGCTCCACCAGGAGGGCCACCAGCTGGCGCTCCAGGCCTTCTTCCTGCAGGACAGACCCAAGGGGAGAAGCCAAGCGCACCACGGATGGGGAAGAAAACCAAGAAGCCATTACTTACTCACAACAGCAAACGAAGAGTTCAAATACATACAACATAATATGTAAAACGTATTCTTGGAACTTTTCCTACAAAAATGGATATGTAAGGGCATAGAGATAGACATACGAGAAAGTCAGTTCACTGCCACTCTGTAAACTTGACAACGTAAGCAGCTTAAGCACCCATCAAGAAGGGACTGTTTAAACAAGTGAGGGCTCACGCAGATCCTAAACGCTGTGCAGTCGTCTGGGAACAACGAGGAGATCTACGCACACGGGCCTGGACAACAGCCTGTCACTACTGTGGGGGGGAAGGAAGTTGCCAGAATAGCCTTATAGAAGGGCTCCTGTTTGTTTTCGGTCGTGCCACATGGCTTGTGGGATCTTAGCTCCCCGACCAGGGATCGAACCTGTGCCCCCTGCAGTGGAAGCGCAGAGTCTCAACCACTGGACCTCCAGGGAAGTCCCAAGAAAGACTCCATTTTATTAAAAAAAAAAAAAAAAAAAAAAGGGTGTGTGTGTGTGCATGTGTGTGAGAGGGGGAAAGGGGGGAGAGGGGGAGGGGGGAGAGGGGGAGGGGAGAGAGGGGAGGGGGAGAGAGGGAGAGAGGGGAGGGGGAGAGAGGGAGAGAGGGGAGGGGGAGAGAGGGGAGGGGGAGGTGGGGGAGACTGGGGACCACGTCTGTCCCATCCGCAGCCCCTGCGCTGGTGAGCGCACAGCGGGCTGTGGGTCTCTGCTCTGCCCAGAAGTGACTGAAAAGTCACCAGAACCAATGCTCCTCCCTCTTGTTTCTGTCCCTGCCCGGGGGACCTGGTACACTTAGTCACCAGAAATATGAATGGAATTAAACTGGACAGGTCAGGAAGCCAGGCACCGCTGAGGCCAGAGGCTCCTGCAGGGTGGGCGCCAGCAGTCCTCACCTGCAGCTTCAAGGACAAGGGTTTCTGGTTCAAGAGCCGCTGATACTGAATCAGCCAGTAATTCTCCTGCTTAGTTTCGCTTTTGGCTTCTAACTCCGTCTGCCAAGAAGGAAGCAGACACTGTTAGTTACAAGTCAGTGAATAGAAACAATGAGTGACACCTGTGAACTCTGCTCCTCTGAGCACGTGGATGACTTGGTATTTTACAAAGAACGTGCCTACCCACTGTTGCCTCACCCTTTAAACTGCTGAGCCCGGAGAGGCAGGAAGCATCACTACCCCCACTTTACTGCTGAGAACCATCTCAGACACAGCATACCTGGTGGGGGGACCGGAACCTGGGCTGCTGACACCTGGTGCCCGCCCCCCTTCCCCAGCCATCATGACTTGGAGGGGGACACCTTCTCATCTGCTTACGGGAAGAGCAAAGTACTAGGCAGCCGTCTCCTTCCCCCAAGAAGGCTTAGTGTGTCCTCTGGGTGCCAGGCAGGGAGAGAAATAAGATGCTAAGGACACCTTTGGCTTCTGGAGTGGGCTTCACCTGACAAAGCCGGAGAATTATAAACATGCTATTCAAGCCGATTCCTCCATCACTCACACATTCCTGAGCGTTGTTCTGGGTGCTGAGGACACAGCAGTGAACACACGATACTAACAGCAGCAGCAGCAACGTCAGGGCACTTCGTGCCAGACCGCGCTGTGCACTGGGAGATGCCCTTGTACTTAATTCTCACGATTCTGTGAAGTAGTTTCTACTTCACAGGTGCAGCCGCTGAGTGATTAGTTCAGAGTGAATACCAGCCAGCCCAAGGTCAAAGAGCAGCCCGTGTCGTGGCCAGGATTCAGACCCAGGTCTGTATTGCTCGGAGCCTGTGCTCTCAACCACCAAGCCACCCACCCAGGACTGCAGCCGCGCGCTGGGGGTCGGTGTGATGTGGGCGGCAGGATTACACTGCAGGCATCTCCCCAGCTCCCCCTAGTGGTCCCTCCTGTACCTTGCCGAGCTGGCTCCCCTTTTCCGGCCTGGCCCTCTCTGGGCTGTGGGCACACTTCTCTTTGGGAGCCCATGACCCTGATGGTCATGTCCTGATGAGGTGCACAGTGAGTCCCCAAGGCCCCTTGAGGGCGGGAGCACACGGCCACGGCATGGCTGCCCCTTACACAGCACCCAGGGAGCGGGTCACACATTAATGCAATTTGAAGGTGATGGCAGTGAGGCACCGTGAGGAACAGGCAGCTTCTGACTGGCACAAACACACCATCTGGGCTCGTGCAGGGCTCGGGAAGAAACTGGTCTCCCTCCTTTCCATCCCCGGCACAGGGCCTGGCCCACGGTGGAGCTCAGAGGACGTCTGGGGCGGTAACAAGGCCACAGGAAAGACTGGGTCCTGATCACTCAGGTGCACTTGGGCTCTGGAGGAAGTGACCCTGACCTGCCCCCCTAAATGGGGCTCTGCCACCCTGATGATGTGCCAGAGAGTCAAACCCATCTGGGTCCAGGGGGCAGTTGGGCAACTCCTGTCGAAGGCTTGCTAAATGGTCTGCCCTGGACACACCAAGTACTCTCCTGAGCATCTGTCCTGAGCAAATAAATACCCGCGGCTGCTCTCAAATACTTAGCTGCCGAGACAGCCTTGCTTATTAAAAGTAAAAAACGGGAAGTATGCTCGACAATAGGCCAAACAAGGGCCCATCTCAATGCAGCCACGGAAGGAACGTAGAGGACACGAAAGACAGGAAAGAGCAGGTGCGAACGAGCTGGTTGGAAACGGGGGCGCAGTTCCGTGTTACAGGCACATACACGCACCACGATAAACATGCATCCCGATGTTTGGAAAACATACCTCAAAATATTAGCAATAGACAACTCTCAGAAGTGAGATTCTTTTCCTTTGTACTTTCCATTTTTTCTTTGATGAACTATCACTAGACTAATGAAAGTGTTCCTAAGAACGGCAAGAGCATTTAGGGGAAGCAAACCCATGAGCGACTCTGGACGCGGAAGCCAGACGCACCAGGATCTCCCGGAGCTCCTCCTCTCGCTGTGTCTTCTCTTTGAGCAACTGCTGGAGCAGGGAGCTCAGGACCCAGCGCTGCTCCGAGATCATCTCCTGCAACACAAGACCATGCCCAGCGCTGGGAAACTCGCAGTACCCCGGCCCAAGAAGTCCCCGCAGCGCAGCGGCAGGATCCCCCTCACTCAGTTCTCAGCTGGCAGCTGGGGGCCACAGTGGGTCCGACTCCATTCAAGGCTCTGTCCCTGATCTCAGGCTGAGAGTTGGGGAACAGAGCAGAGGGGCCTCTCTGCCCAAGCATCCCCTCCCCACCTTCTCACCAGCCTGTACGTCCCTTCTCCAGGGGGTAAGGCCAGGCACGGGATCTAGTGACCGAAGACAGTGCAGTGGTAAGAAACATCAAACAAAGGGAATGACAAGCAGCAGGTACCTGACTCCAGTCTCACTGACTACGGAGCACGTGGGCAGAAGCAAACAGCAGGAGGGAGGGTGGGTGAGGGGCCCACGCCAGCCAGGAAGGCTCTACGCAGACGGAGTGATGTGCAAACCCGAGAAAGCCCCATTTGTGTCTGCGTTCCACTCTTCTCCTCCTCTTGGAAACCCCATGGAGACCCCGAAAACAGGAGCCCCACAGCTCTAATGGGCAGGATGCATGGGCACCCACCAAGCACGGTGGCGGTTGCATCTTCTTTCAGAGCTCCACCAACCCCGCAAGGCTGAGGCCTTTCCATTTGCTAGCCCACTCCTCTCTGATGGCCCCGAGACACAGGCTGGGCCTGGAAGACTATTTCCCTTTTATGCAGGGGAGACATGGAGGCCCAGGGAGGGGAAGTAACCTGCCTAAAGTCATACGGTGACAGACCCGTGGGACTCCAGACCTCAGCGTTCTTCTCCTGCATTGAGAAGCCCATGAGACAAATGAAGACTGCTCCACTGAGGACAGACACAGGGACGGTGACAGACAGAAGGCCCTGCTCAAAAGCCTGGTACGGGGCACATGTCCTCACACATCATTGATCCAACCCTTCTGCGTACAGCTGGGGAGACTAAGGTACAGAGAAGGGAAAGGGGCTGCTCCTCCCCGCCTCCCCAGCCAGGTCACACAGCAAGACTGTGCGAGGACAACCCGGGTCCCAGATTTGCAGCCCAGAAGGCTGTCTGCTAGTCTCTGCAGGCTCCACATCTGTGTGAGCAGGACACCCAGGCTGGAGTTCACAGAGCCACAGCTGGGCCCTCTCCTCAGACATCCTTGGAACACCAAAACAGCTCCTTCCCCAGAGGATGTCACCCGTGAGAACCAGCACCGCAGAAGCATGACTTAGAGAGACACGGAGCTCAGTAGCAACCCAGCTCCAAAACAAAGAAAACACGGAGATGGAGATGCAGCCTGGGTGAGCCTTGGCAATGAAACCCTCCTTCCTCTGACCCTCCTGCCTAGCAACGGGCTGATCCCAGCCCTAACCTTCGCCTGCGCTGGGCTCGGCCCCCAGACTGGGCTCCCACGAGCCTTCTGGGGCCAGGGCATCCTCCAGCATCACTGCCTTGTCTGCTGGAGAGCAGCTGAGAGGCAGTGGGGGCATTAGTTGGGGGTGGGGTGGGGGACAGGGCAGGCTAGGGAGCCCTACATACCTGTAGTGCCTCTGTGTCCAGGGATTTCCTCTTTAACTCCAGCTGTGTCAGCTGCAATAACTCAGTTTCTATTAACTTAATCTAAACAGAAGACGAGACAGGGGTTTTTTAATTCACATTAACCACGGTTTAATTCTGTGCCGCTGCTCTTGGATGGCCAAGTGGATCTAAGAATCCTTTCTGGGGGCGCTCTGCAATGAAGGGGACCTGTGTACCTTGGGAAGCTCATCAGCGGGGGTTTAAAAAGAATTCGTTATTTCATGGCCCTGAATGCTCTGCGGCGTGGACCCTCTTGTCCTGGACAGTACTGCTGATCAAAAGCCGGGCACAGGGCCAGCCCAGAATGGGTGCTGATCAAGGTATGTGGAATGAAGGGGCTTTCCTTCAAGGTGAGGACCAGAGTGAAGAACAGACACGGAATTCGCAACGAGCCTCTTCCCAGTCCAATTCTCTTGCTTCCTCTAAACAGCTGTCACAGAGGAGCGCAGAGGGCAATGGAAGGGACTGGATAATAGTAACAATAGTAGTAGCTGATGTTTATTGAGATTCCACATGCTAGGACTGTGCTCTGCAATTTATTTGCATCATTTCATCAATACCTATTAGGAGGTATTATTGCCTCCATTTTACAAACAAGGAAACAGAGGCTCAGAGAGGTTAAGTAACTTGCCCAAGGACACACAGCGGGTGAGTGTGCCCTTTCCTTGGGACATCCCTGCTTGTTTGAAGGGGAAGAGCTGGCCTGGTGGGTCAAAACCACCCATAATGAGAATGTCTGGGAGTCACCACATACCTTCAGGGTGTGACTGGGGGCTTTTAGCCCTCGGGGTCAGACCCCATGGCCAGTGACTTCTCTACCCTGTGCCTATGACCTTTGTCCCTATGTTCCTATGACCCCACCAACCCCTGGTCAGAGGAATGAGATTCATGTCTGGCAATGTGGGATTGAAATTAAAGGGGGAAATAAAAAGGTAAGTTGGTTTTGGCAAAAAAGAAAGAGAAAAAAACAACCATGCAAAATGTGAAATTCAAAGTGTGCTGAATACGAGGTGACATGCGTCCCGTAGCCTGAAAGCTCGCTCTGTCTGCTGCCACCCAGGCCACGCGCTCAGGGAGCCCAGCGAGCCACACACAGCCCTGCTGGAAGCGGGTGGCCAAGAGGCCCAGCGTGGCGTTCGCCCAAGGCTGCCCGCAGGTCAGCAGCAGAGCCTGGACAAGAGCACAGCCCCTCCCCTCCAGGCCCAGGTCACTTCTCAGCTGACACCAGGCCCTGCCTGCTCGCTCAGGTGGGGGTCAGCCTGTCCCAGCTCCTCAATCTGAGCCAACGGGGACGCTGGGGTCTGAGCCGGCTGAGGAGTCCTGCCTGCGGCTGCCAAGCAGTCAAGGCCTCCTGTCCCTCAGCCCTGGGCATCATGAGAAACAGCAGGCACAGGTCTCACCTGCTGGCATGCACAGTGCTGCCCCAGGCACCTCCTGACACCCTGAGTAGGTTCCATGAGGCTCAGTGAGGGGAGGGAGGTGCCGGGGAGACCTCTTGCCGGGCTGGCCTGGAGCCCCTTCCTCATGCCTCTGAAAGCCCACAGGGCGGGTCTGGGGGGGAGGCCGCAGCCTGCGCTCACCTGCTTCCGGATCTGCCGATGCATCAGGTCCTTCTTCACCTGGAGAGCCTCGAAGGCCGCCTTCTGCATGGCGCTCTGCAACAGAGAGCACGGCCACTCAGGGGGCCCGCAGGGAAAACAAAATCTGCGTCAGACACCTTAATGTATGCCTTTTCTGTTTCTTAGAGAGATGACAACTTTTCAGGTTACTTGTTTAATTTTTTAAAATAATACTTATTTAAGCGCTTACTACGTGCTGGACACCGTGCTCAGGGCTCTTCCCGCGCTGCACGTGGAAGAGGTGATGACGAGAATACCTTCACTGCCCCATTTCACAGATGAGGAAAGTGAGGTTCGGAGAAGTGAACCGGCTGGCACTAGCATGCAAGTCTGTCCAGCTCTCAGCCTCACCTTAACCACGAGGCCTGACATGCCCTCTAAGAAACAGAGCACTTTCCTCAGACAATCTCACAAATACTAAGTCAAAGCGTTTTGGAAGAAGAGAGAGATAGGAGTTGGGGAGAAAGGAGAGAGGAAACGATGAGTCAGGGAGTGGCAGGACAACATCACAGAGGAAGAAAGGAGGGAGGTGATGCGAGGGTCGGGAAATGAGACTCCAATAGGGCCTGTGGGGAAAGCTGGGACTGAACAATTTGGACACAGGAGGGAGGAAATCACAGGGGTCCCTCCTGGTCCCGTCCACTCAGTAGCACCTGCTACACGCCCGCTAAGCCGGCGGGAGAGCAGATGGAGGTGCGGCGGGATTGGAAGGGAGGAGTCTGGAGGCTCACTCCACGGGGTGGGCACCACCGCCTTCTGCCCATTATGTCCTCATGATGGAGCCCCACGCAGCACAGGGAGCGGCTGCCTGGGGAGGGCGCTTCTCTAGACTTCAGTGAGTGGAAACGACCACCCAGAAAGGCCTCTCCCTGCCCCCTCATCCTCATGGTCAGTACGTTTCTCAGCTCTCTAAGCATCTTGGTTCTTGCACACTGTCCAGGAGTCCAGGACAGCGCCTCCACGTGGAGTTCTGCCGCTCTGCTCCGGGCTCCCCGCGTCCCTCCTGCCCCCCTCCTGAGCCCCTGCCCCCAGGGCTCACCTCCTGCAGGATCTGGCTAATGGCTTTGTTCTGATCCATCTGTTGCCAGGACAGGATCTGCTGGAACCGCTCATCCATTTCAGCCATGCTGCCAGAAACACAGCAAATTCATGAACGTTTCCTGAGCACCTGCTATGTGCCAGGCACCTTGGAGGAGATGGAGATAAACCATTTATTCATTCAACAATACTCATGGAGCGCCTGCTGGGGGCCACATCCTGGGCTTGGGGGGGCGGGGTGGACATGGAGCTTTGTCTGAATCCCATGGCCCTGGATGGAGGGTGACGGAGTCTCTGTCTCCAGAGCTGGGGAGATGATCTCCCGGGCCCCGTCATCCACCCCGCCACTGGAATCCTTCCTACGATGCCCCCCCCCAAAGTGGCTGCCTGGCCTCTGCCCACCCACCTCCACCAACAGGGAGCTCATGACCTCCCAGGTGAGCCACTCAGGCTGAGAGAAAGCTGTCCTTCCTGGGCACTAACGTCTCACCCTCCACCCCAGTGTCTCTCACCCTGGCCATGGACCTGCTCTCATCGCCCTAGAGCAAGTCTAGTGACTTTGGCACAAAAATCCAAACTCTGCAAACCTAATATGTCCATACTTTGGTACAATCTTGGTTTTAAGTTTGTCTGTTTCACAATAGTAGCTGTTATTTATTGGACCCTTATGTGGCAGACAGTATGATCATTAATGCCCATTAAATCCTCCAACAACTCTAGGAGTAGGTACTGTGATTTATCCCCTTTTTTCTGATAAGAAAATTGAGGCTCAGGGAGGGAAAATAACTTGCCTAAGACTTCACAGTTAGTTATAGAAGTGGGATGTGAATCCACGACTGTCTGGCCCTAGTGCCCACGCTCCTAAAAACAAGGTCACACCAGCAGGAAGGAGGGAGACCCCCTGCATCTGCAGGGACACGGGGAGGCTGGCGTGCTCCAGGTGCCCGGGGGCGCGGGGAGGAGGTGGCACCTGCGCTGGAGCCACCCAGGTGGGAGGAGAAACACAAGGGCAGCCAGGGCTGTTGGTCTGTCCCTGTCTGGGGCTGCTAAGCATCAAAGGAGCTTTTCTCAACTGGCTCTGCCGGGCACTGCAGGTCCTTCAACAAAGCCACGGTGCTGGGGTGAACTTGGAAGGCCAGACCCAAAATGGCTGTCAGCATGAAGGCAACCCCATCACCATCTCCCCTCCAGTGCACCCCACCCATGACCCCCGGAGATTTATAAGTACACCATAGTCAAGAGCACACTGCCTGGGTCAAACCCGAGCTCTGTCATCGGCTAGTTGTGCTTCCTTAGGGTCCAACTAGAAAAGTCACTTAGACCAGCGGTAACTTGCTCCTGACATCATGGCCCAGGGTGGGGTGGCCCGAGGCAGGAGATTCCAGTGCCAGCTCTCACCCTACGGTTCTGGGCCCTGAGCCAGCTCCCCAAAGTCCCTCACTCGGGAAGCCTCTTCCTTACCTTACCTGGAACAGGCCTGCTGGACCAGGTTCTGCCTCTGAGACTCGTAGGCCATCTGGATGAGCCGGCTGTTACAGCTCTCGGTCAGCATCTGTTGCATGGCCGCTGTGGAAACATGGGGGTGGGGTGGGGACAGGGCTGAGCAGCCACTCCTGGGGGGCCTCATGGGCGTTACCTGGGCATCCACCTGACAGTCACCTCACAAAAAAGTCTCTCTTTTTTTAAACTACAGAAGTAACTTCAGCTTGAAAGTCTGATTAGTTGTAAAACACTGAACAACATACCCATAATCTTCTGTAATCTCGTCACCCAGAAGTATTATTACATTTTGATATATGTTCTTCTGGTTAATTTTTAATGCATATTGATGGATTTTTTTAAAAGTTCACTGAAAGAATTAAAAGCAGGGACTTGAACAGATATTTGTATACCCATGTTCGTAGCAACATTATCCACAATAGGCAAAAAAAGGTGGAAACAACCCAAGTGCCTACTGATGGACAAATGGGTAAACAGAATGTGGTCTATCCATGCAACGGAATAATAATCAGTCTTAAAAAGGAAGGAAATTCTGACATAAGCTACAACGTGGATGAACCCTGAAGACGTTACGCTATGTGAAAGAAGCCAGTCACAGAAGGACAAATACTGTATGATTCCACTTATACGAAGTACCTAGAGCAGTCAGATTCATAGAGACAGAAAGTAGAATGGTGGTCCTACAGGGTCCGGGGGAGGGGGCAGTGGGGAGTTCCTGTTTAGCGGGTACAGAGTTTCCCTTTGGGATGATGAAAAAGTTCTGGAGATGGATGGTGGTGATGGTTGCACAACAAGGTGAATGTACTTAATGCCACAGAACTGTACACTTACAAGTGGTTAAAATGGTAAATTTTATGCTTTGTATATTCCACCGTAATAAAAGAAAATTAAAATGTTATCACACTAAATATACCACTTTCTCACCTTTTATGAATGCATCCCTGTGTCAACATGCTGACGTGATGTTAATAGCTACAGAATACTACAGTGCCTGGATTACCAAAGTTTAAGATAATCCTCTGTTTCAGAGCATTCGGAGTCTTTCTGCGATTATTAAATGATACTGCTATAAATATCCTTGCTCAGATATCTTTGTGCACATCTATTTGATTATTTCCTAGAATAATTCTTAGAAGTACACAGTTTTAAGGTCATGGATGATGTATGCAAGTTACCCTTTCTGCCCTCCAGAAAGAGCCTGCTGATTCATGCTCCCTTTGGCAGCAGCACACAGGACAGCCTGATACCATACGCCCTCTACAACTCTGGGTTACTACCCTTTCTTGCCTTTTTGTTATTTTTATTGAAATTTTTCAGTTATAAAAATAATACATGCTCAGTTTCTAAAATAGCTAATAGGGAAGTTTGAAAAGGTGGAAAAGAAAAGATCCCTAACACTGAGCCTATTTCCAATTAGTTAATTTGATAAACATCCTTCCAGAAATGCAAACACAATCTTTCTCTTTATAAATGGTGGATGATGGTGACCTTTAAAATAGGGACATTGGAGACCTTCAAGATGGTGGAGGAGTAAGACGTGGAGATCGCTTTTCTCCCCACACATACATCAGAAATACTTCTACACGTGGAACAAACCCTACAGAACACCTACTGAACGCTGGCAGAAGACCTCAGACTTCCCAAAAGGCAAGAAACTCCCCACATACCTGGCCGTGTAGCTGACAGGGTCTTGGTGCTCCTGCTGGGTGTCAGGCCTGTGCCTCTGAGATGGGAGAGCCGAGTTCAGGACATTTGTCCACCAGAGACCTCCCAGCTCCACGTAATACCAAATGGCAAAAGCTCTCCCAGAGATCTCCATCTCAATGCTAAGACCCAGCTTCACTCAACACCAGCAAACTACAGTGCTGGACGCTCTATGCCAAACAACTAGCAAGACAGGAACACAACCCCACCCATTAGCAGAGAGGCTGTCTAAAATCATAATAAGGTCACACATACCCCAAAACACACAACCGGATGCAGTCCTGCCCACCAGAAAGACAAGATCCAGCCTCATCCACCAGAACACAGGCACTAGTCCCCTCTACCAGGAAGCCTATACACAACCCACTGAACCAACCTTAGCCACTGGGGGAAGACACCAAAAACAACGGGAACTATGAACCTGCAGCCTGCGAAAAGGAGACCCCAAACACAGTAAGTTTAGCAAAATGAGAAGACAGAGAAGCACACAGTAGATGAAGGAGCAAGGTAAAAACCCACCAGACCAAACAAATGAAGAGGAAATAGGCAGTCTACCTGAAAAAGAATTCAGAGTAATGATAGTAAAGATGACCCGAAATCTTGGAAACAGAATGGAGAAAATACAAGAAACGTTTAACAAGGACCTAGAAGAACTAAAGAGCAAACAAACAATGATGAACAACACAATAAATGAAATTAAAAATTCTCTAGAAGGGATCAATAGCAGAATAACTGAGGCAGAAGAACAGATAAGTGACCTGGAAGATAAAATAGTGGAAATAACTACTGCAGAGCAGAATAAAGAAAAAAGAATGAAAAGAATTGAGGACAATCTTAGAGAACTCTGGGACAACATTAAACGCAACAACATTCGAATTATAGGGGTCCCAGAAGAAGAAGAGAAAAAGGGACTGAGAAGATATCCGAAGAGATTATAGTTGAAAATTTCCCTAATATGGGGAAGGAAATAGTCAATCAAGTCCAGGAAGCACAGAGAGTCCCATACAGGATAAGTCCAAGGAGAAACACGCCAAGACACATACTAATTAAACTATCAAAAATTAACTACAAAGAAAAAATACTAAAAGCAGCATTTAAGAATCTGTAAAAAATACAAGCACATGGAGGCTAAACAATACACTACTTAATAACCAAGAGATCACTGAAGAAATCAAAAATTGCCTAGAAACAAACAATGAAAACACGATGACCCAAAACCTATGGGATGCAGCAAAAGCAGTTCTAAAAGGGAAGTTTATAGCAATACAATCCTACCTCAAGAAACAACACCTCAAACAACCTAACCTTACACCTAAAGCAATTAGAGAAAGAAGAACAAAAAAACCCCAAGTTAGCAGAAGGAAAGAAATCATAAAGATCAGATCAGAAATAAATGAAAAAGAAATGAAGGAAACGATAGCAAAGATCAATAAAACTAAAAGCTGGTTCTTTGAGAGGATAAACACAATTGGTAAACCATTAGCCAGACTCATCAAGAAAAAAAGGGAGAAGACTCAAATCAATAGAATTAGAAAAAAAAGAAGTAACAACTGACACTGAAGAAATACAAAGGATCATGAGAGATTACTATAAGCAACTATATGCCAATAAAATGGACAACCTGGAACAAATGGACAAATTCTTAGAAAAGCACAATCTTCTGAGACTGAACCAGGAAGAAACAGATAATACAAACAGACCAATCACAAGCACTGAAATTGAGACTGTGGATTAAAAATCTTCCAACAAACAAAAGCCCAGGACCAGATGGCTTCACAGGCAAATTCTATCAAACATTTAGAGAAGAGCTAACACCTATCCTTCTCAAACTCTTCCAAAATATAGCAGAGGGAGGAACACTTCCAAACTCATTCTACAAGGCCACCATCACCCTGATGCCAAAACCAGACAGATGTCACGAAGAAAGAAAACTACAGGCCAATATCACTGATGAACACAGATGCAAAAATCCTCAACAAAATACTAGCAAACAGAATCCAACAGCACATTAAAAGGATCATACACCATGATCAAGTGGGGTTTATCCCAGGAATGCAAGGATTCTTCAGTATATGCAAATCAATCAATGTGATAAACCATATTAACAAACTGAAGGAGAAAAACCATATGATCATCTCAACAGATGCAGAAAAAGCTTTCAACAAACTTCAACACCCATTTATGATAAAAACCCTCCAGAAAGTAGGCATAGAGGGAACTTACCTCAACGTAATAAAGGCCATATATGACAAACCCACAGCCAACATCGTTCTCAATGGTGAAAAACTGAAACCATTTCCACTAAGATCAGGAACAAGACAAGGTTGTCCACTCTCACCACTATTATTCAACATAGTTTTGGAAGTTTTAGCCACAGCAGTCAGAGAAGAAAAATAAAAGGAATCCAAATTGGAAAAGAAGTAAAGCTGTCACTGTTTGCAGATGAAATGATACTATACATAGAGAATCCCAAAGATGCTACAGGAAAACTACTAGAGCTAATCAATGAGTCTGGTGAGGTTGCAGGATACAAAATTAATGCACAGAAATCTCTAGCATTCCTATACACCAAAAAAAAAAAAATTAGAGAGAGAAATTAAGGAAACACTCCCATTTACCATTGCAACAAAAAGAATAAAATACCTAGGAATAAACCTACCTAAGGAGAAAAAAGACCTGTATGCAGAAACTATAAGACACTGATGAAAGAAATTAAAGATGATACAAACAGATGGAGAGATATACCATGTTCTTGGAAGAATCAACATTGTGAAAATGACTCTACTACGCAAAGCAATCTACAGATTCAATGCAATCCCTATCAAACTACCACTGGCATTTTTCACAGAACTAGAACCAAAAATTTCACAATTTGTATGGAAACACAAGAGACCCCGAATAGCCAAAGCAATCTTGAGAACGAAAAACGGAGCTGGAGGAATCAGGCTCCTGGGCTTCAGACTATACCACAAAGCTACAGTAATCAAGACAGTGTGGTCCTGTAACAAAAACAGAAATATAGATCAATGGAACAGGATAGAAAGCCCAGAGATAAATCAACGCACATATGGTCACCTTATCTTTGATAAAGTAGGCAAGACTATACAGTGGAGAAAAGACAGCCTCTTCAATAAGTGGTGCTGGGAAAACTAGACAGCTACATGTAAAAATGAAATTAGAACACTCCCTAACACCATACACAAAAATAAACTCAAAATGGATTAAAGACCTAAATGTAAGGCCAGACATTATAAAACTTTTAGAGGAAAACATAGGTAGAACACTCTATGACATAAATCACAGCAAGATCCTTTTTGACCCACCTCCTAGAGAAATGGAAATAAAAACAAAAATAAACAAATGGGACCTAATAAAGCTTAAAAGCTTTTGCACAGCAAAGGAAACCATAAACAAGATGGAACGACAACCCTCAGAATGGGAGAAAATATTTGCAGATGAAGCAACTGACAAAGGATTAATCTCCAAAATTTACAAGCAGCTCATGCAGCTCAATATCAAGAAAACAAACAACCCAATCCAAAAATGGGCAGAAGACCTAAATAGACATTTCTCCCAAGAAGATATACAGATTGCCAACAAACACATGAAAGGATGCTCAACATCACTAATCATTAGAGAAATGCAAATCAAAACTACAATGAGGTATCACCTCACACCAGTCAGAATGGCCATCATCAAAAAATCTGCAAACAATAAACGCTGGAGAGGGTGTGGAGAAAAGGGAACCCTCTTGCACTGTTGGTGGGAATGCAAATTGATACAGCCACTATGGAGAATAGTATGGAGGTTCCTTAAAAAACTAATAATAGAACTACCACACGACCCAGCAATCCGACTACTGGGCATATACCCTGAGAAAACCGTAATTCAAAGAGTCATGTACCATAATGTTCACTGCAGCTCTATTTACAATAGCCAGGACATGGAAGCTACTTTTTTTTTTTTTTTTTTTTTTGCGGTACGCCGGCCTCTCACTGTTGTGGCCTCTCCTGTTGCGGAGCACAGGCTCTGGACGCGCAGGCTCAGCGGCCATGGCTCACGGGCCCAGCCGCTCCATGGCATGTGGGATCTTCCCGGACCGGGGCACAAACCCGTGTCCCCTGCATCGGCAGGCGGACTCTCAACCACTGGGCCACCAGGGAAGCCCTGGAAGCTACTTTATAACAATTTGCCATGTAACCTAGATTCCTATAACCTGGACTGTAACTTTGTTTTAGCTCATGTGGGAGCTTTCTTTTCAAAGTATGTTTAAATCCTCCTGATTTTTTTCCACCCCTGCACTAATCCTCTAAGGGAGATCAGCTCCGTGCTTTGTGTCCACCTAGAGGGGTGGGATAGGGAGGGTGGGAGGGAGACGAAAGAGGGAGGAGATATGGGGATATATGTATAGCTGATTCACTTTGTTATAAAGCAGAAACTAACACCATTGTAAAGCAATTATACTCCAATAAAGATGTTAAAAAATAATAAAATAAAATAAAATAGGGACATTAATGATATGATACCTCATCAGGAGATAGTAGGATGAAATGGTGTATGGAAAGTGCTGGACCACTGCCTGGTACACAGTGAACCTTGGCTAAAGGTGCACACAATATCCCATTCTATCACTCAGGCTCTGAAGAATGGGGTGATCCAAAAAGAATCATTCCTTATTTTAAATAACGAGGAACTGCCTCCTTGCCTTCCCTGCCACGTGGCTTGATGTTCTCAGGATCAGATGGGGAGATCTCCCTCTTGTTTGTGTGGACAGCGTGGTGCCCCAGGACCACTCAGGGAGCGACAGGAAGGCGAGTTCCCAGGGGCTCAAGAGGCCACCGCAGCCCTTGAGGAGAGTAGTCCTAACAGCCACGCTTTGCGAACAGCTCACTTTGCGCCAGCATGATCTTACTGACCCTCGTAATGACCCCACGAGGCAGATAATTACCCTTCTCCCCATTTTATAGACATGAAAACTGAGAGGGGCCAGTAACGCCCCTTAGGTCATACGGCTTGTGCCTGAGCTGGGATTCTGAATCCAAGTTCAGCTGACCTCAGAGCCCATGCTCCATGACGGGACTTGACCACTCCTCTTGAGGGGTAACACTCAGCACCCTGTATATGTGACCAAAAGGGGGATGGCTGCCCCCTCCTGCCCCTCAGTTGGCCACACTCTGCTCCCAGGACCCTGCCCTGCCCTACCCTACCCCACCCTGAGACTCACAGGCAATCTCACGGCGCCGTAGGTTCTCTGTCTCCTCCTGGGTTATGGACATCAACTGTTCCATTCTTATTCTAGAAAAAGATCAATCCATTCATTCAGCAAATGTATCAGTAACATTCCCAACAGGGAATCCCATCAGATGAACACCACCTCCTTCAAGAAGTCCTCCCAGATGTGAGAACTTAGGCATACTCTGAATGCCCACGGCATCATGCGCCTCCACTGGGGCCCTGTTAACTTTAAGAGTTTCTTGCATAAAAAGATAAACATTCCCTTAGAAGAATGGGGCAAGGATACAAACAGCCAATTCACTAATGCTTAAATAAAAGTGACCAAAGAACATATGGAAAGATTCTTAACACCACTGATAATGAAAGAAGTAAAATCTTTTCACCTATCGGGTTGGCTGAGATTAAAAAAACCGATAACCACTGGTGATGGCAGTGAAGGTGGAGAAGTGGGTACTTCATATACTGCTGAGAGGAGTGTAAACTGGTAAAATGTTCTTGGAAGGCAGTCTGGCAATACTATCAAAGTGTTCTTCGAATATTTCCTTCAAAAACATTCACATAAGTGCGTAAGGGTATATCTAGAAGATATAGATATATATAGATATATATAGATATATATATAGATATTACAGTAATATATATTGTTTGTAATTATGAAACGCCAGAAACCACTTAAATGTTCAGAGGGCTAATTACGTAAATTATGATATAATGATATAGTGGAATTCGCTACAGCTAGTACAAATAATGAGGTTTTGGGCATGGAAATACATCTGTGATATAATAAGTGAAAATTTAAAAAGTAATGGCATGTATGTATGTGCATGTCACTTGTGTGTACACTTTTTGCCCCCCACACCACACTGGCACAGTGGCTGGGAGGGGGACAGCATCCTTTAATGTTTCTCGCAGGGTCTGACTTCATTGGAAGCAGCATGTATCGTCTGAGCACTCCTGCCTCCTGCCCAGGCCCACAGGCTGCTCAGGGGAAGGCCGTATCTGGTGCGCATCCCTGGACCCTAGGCATAGCCCAGGCCTAGCCCAGAGAGGGCACTCAGTCAGCGTGCTGAATAAGCGATGCCTCCGGCCACAGCTCAGCTCGGCCTAGACCAGCCTGGCTGCCACCGCTCCCGGCTGAAGTGGACAGGGTGGTGGGGTTACACTGCAACTCCATGGGAGCCCCCTGCAGGAGGCCTGCACAGGCAGCCAGGAGCCAGGAAGGCTGGGCCCACGGGGAGGGGAGGCTCCCGCAAAGCACAGCAGCCAGGTCCACACTGACAGTCTAGGGTCCCTGAGAACCAGGAGGGATTCACATTAATACCCGGGGAATGGGGGGTAGGGGCTGTCCCTCCATTTCTAATCACTAAGGTGGGCACCTCAGTGCAGTCGATTTGAAACATGCAGAAAACACAAAGGGGAAAAAACAAGATCACCACCTCCAATTCCTGCCTCTCAAAAATGTTCAATGTCCTTTTGCTTTCTGAGCACAGATCTAGGCAGAGTGTCTTTAAGAAATGATATAGTGTAGACACCACTTTTCCACTTAGCAATATGGTGTATTTCCCTTAATAAGGAATGTTCTTCTATAAGATATTTAATGGCTACAGATTATTCCTCTGTACATAATTTACGTAACCAGGTTTTTCTTCCCAGAAATGTGGACTTTTTTCTATTGTTTTATTCTAAAAATATAGTAGGACATTATATATACATTCTTATTCACATCTCTGAATTTTTCTCAGGAGTGTCTATGTGTTTTAACAAACTTGAAGGCAGCGATTCTTTCTAATTCAATACTTCCTGAGGAGGTGAATCTCCTCATAGCTTTAGGAAAACTTTCTGGCATAATCCTTGAGAATCACAAGACCTTCTCTCCCCAGAGCCATGCATCCCCAGGAAGGAAGGCAGCGCCCAAAACAACCCACTAGAGCAGAACACTTACCTTTCATTTTCCAGCGACTTCAGAATCTCAGAACTTTTCTTTTGCCTGTGGAGGAAACCATGAAAAGCCTGTAGTCACCAGCGGGCCCATTTCCAAGAGAATGGCTCGGGGGGGCCTAGGCACCGACCACTTACGGCCTCTGTGTTCTCAGGCTAATTCCTCAACCACTCTAGACCCCAGCTCCTCATCTGTGAAATGGGAATAATAATTTTTAAAAACTTCATGGACTGTTGGTAATGAGTGAATGAGAAAATAAAAAGTGCCTGGCATGTAACAAGCCCTCAACAGATGGCAGCTTTCACGGGCGCCCCTGGTGGTGAGCGCACTGTGCACGGCAGGCTAGCCGGCTCCCTCCGGCTCTGCATTAACTGCGGGCGAGGGAGGAGAAAGAGACTCAGAGGATAGTGGAAAGGGAGGCTGGAAGCAATGGGGGGGGGTGGTGGTGGAAGCCTGTTTCTGAAGTCTTTCCCCAAGAGACCCCCAACTAACCCTTCTCGGGCTCCCTGCAGCTCTTGCCTTGGGCAGGATCTGTGTTAAAGCCAATCTCACTATAAGGCAAGTGGCTGTCCTCAGTATGACTGGTGACTTGGAACCCAAAATGTTGGCACGGGATGTGATTTTGACTTGTTAAACCTACCTATTTTACAGATGGGAAACTTGGGAGGCAAAGCTGCAATCAGTAGCAGCCCCAAAACAAGAGGCAAACCTGGTCATGCCCAGATCACCTTCTTTTTAAGCTGGTGTGAATTGCAGCACCGAGACCTTGGGCAGAATCAGAGACCGTGAGGGAGAAATGCACCTCTATCCTGAGCTCCTCAAAGGGTATCAGGTGGGGGAAGGTCTCTGGGTCTGGGGGCCGGGTGGATGGGAGCCTGACCTCTGATTCTCCTGCAGGAGCTTCTGGATCCGGTTGGAGATGTTCTGCTCTGTCTGCTTCAGCTGCTCCTGCAGCCGCTGCCGCTCTGCATCCAGGTAGCGCTGGCGCTCGCTCAGGCCCTGCTCCAGCCGGGACTGCTCCTGCGGCAGGACAGGCAGAGGTCCCGAGTCAGTGGGGGGAACCACCTACCCACCCCCAGACGCCACAGGGCAGCCAGGGGCCCTGGCCTGGGATGCGGAGACTAGGTTTCCTGTCTCTGTCCTGCCAGCCCTTTCCACATGACCTTGGACCAGGTGTGTCGCTAGGCCTCAGGGTGTCCAGGCACCAGAGCAGGCTGGATGAGATGATCTGTATAGACAACCCCCCCACCCCATGTCCTGCGGGGGGAAGTGAGAGAGCTCACTCCCACCGCCTTCCCACATCAGAGGGACCTCAGCCTGAGTCAGGAGCCCCTGGCAGAGGGAGCAGACAGGCCTGACTCCACTTAGGCGCTCACGAACCTCCTTGACCGTCTGAAGGATCTCGTCCTTCTGGCTGTTGCTCTGCTGAAGGAGCTGGGCGTGCTCTCGCTGCCCGAGTTCCAGGCGCCGTTCGAACTCGAGTTTCTCCAGCATCTTTTGTTCCTGCAAGAATGTAGATCCCGGTGAGTATTGGCACAGGCTCTGTGGGTGTTAGGACATGACAGCAGGGGGAATCCACCCCCCAACTCTGAACGGTACAGGCGACAGGTCTGAACACTGAGCCTCACCCCCGCAGGGCCCGACTGTAATAAAACGGGCTCTTCACTGGCACGGGCTAGTGGTTTAGAGCCTGGGGTTGGGCTCAACCTCTCCAAGCCTCAGTCTTCTCATCTGTCAAGTGGAGACACCCTCCCAGCCACCGAGGCTGCGTGAGACTGTGGTGAGGCAACGTATGTAAGGGGTAACAGTACTTTACTCTCTAATTTAGAGCCAGGAAGAACTTGTTTCCTCAAATCTTTTATAATAGTTGAGATGTTTAATGAGAAGAAAAGTGACAGAGGACAAAAGGCATTTTCTTACCTTCCTCTTCTCATAGTCTGAGAACCTATTCTGGGAGGAAAAAAAGAGAGTGGGGTCAAGAGAAGGTGGGCAGCAGCGGTTCTCGCTGGACAGAGTCCCCGGGGCAGCCTGACACCACTCAGATTTGCAGGCACATCCAGACGACTGCATCAGAGGGCTGGGGTGGGTGGGATGAGGGGGATGGTTGTTTGATAAAGGGTTCCAGATGGTTTTGGTGGACACGAGGGTTGAGAATCACTGGGCTTGGCCCACTGTAGGAAGGTCTTCAAGGCAGTTCTGTTGATGCAGCACTGAGAAGGCATAGTGCTCCGAAAAAGAGACCAAGAATGGGTATCTGATTCCCTTGTATGTCTGCACAACACACCTGCAAGTACCCAGCTCCAGCCACCAAAACACTTACATATGCCCAGAGGCATGTGCTCAAGTTCCTGAGGAATTGTTCAAAAGAGTGAAAGCACTGAAAATAACTCAAATGTCCATCAAAATGCGATTACTTCAATAAGTCGTGGTTCATCCACACAATGATTACACAACTGTCAAACAATGGGGCGAATGAGGGTGTAGCTAGAGAAGGATGTCTGCCATCTTTCACTGTGCGGGCAGCATGGTTCCATTCCTGTAAAAACACCACCATCAAGGCTCCAGTCTGAGCTTTGTGGTTGTTGAGACAAAAGCTACAAAGGAGGTTCATTAATCAGCTCATGGCGACTCCTCCAGGGGGTGGGACTACAGGGTAGGAGGGGTGACATTCACTTCATCTATTTCTGTATTGTTTAGATTTACAACAAGGAGCGTGAACTAGTTTTGTAATCAAACATCAGCACGCGCACACTTTTTTTTTTTTTTTTAAGCAGCCCTTCTATTTAGCCATCTGGCTCTGAGACCAGGATCAGAGTCTGTCTGAGCTGTAAAAGCAGCATCCTATAAAGAAATAAAAAATTTTCCTCCTACCTCAGCACAGGAAAAATCTTAAGTTAATCTTTAATTATACAAATAACATCTGAATATATTCTCCTTGTAAAAAGCCCATGCATATAAAAGTACCCATTGTGACTTCCCTGGTGGTGCAGTGGTTAAGAATCAGCCTGCCAAGGCAGGGGACACGGGTTCGAGTCCTGGTCCAGGAAGATCCCACAGGCCACGGAGCAGCTAAGCCCGTGAGCCACAACTACTGAGCCTGCGCTCTACAGCCCGCAAGCCACAGCTACCGAAGCCCGCACACCTAGAGCCCGTGCTCCACAACAAGAGAAGCCCCTGCAATGAGAAGCCTGCACACTGCAACGAAGGGTAGCCCCCGCTCGTGTCAACTAGGGAAAGCCCGCGCGCAGCAATGAAGACCCAACGCAGCCAAAATAAATAAATAAATTTATAAAAAATAAAAAAATAAGAAGTACCCATTGACCACTCCTGGGCCTAATCCTGATTCCCGCCCAACCCCCCCTCCATGCTCCCCATCCCCCACACCCATGTAAACATCATTATCGGACCCAACCCCATGCAGCTACTTACGTACAACTTGTGCCTTTGGAAAAGTACATATATTTGTATGTGTGTGCATATATATATATATATAAACATTTTTTAATGAAGATATAATTTACATACTGTAAAATCCATCCTTTGGAAGAAATGTACAGTTCTATGAGTTTTGACAATTGCATACAGTATCGTAATCATCACTACCATCAAGATGTAGACCAGTCCCATAACCCCCTAAATTCCCTTGTGCCCCTGTCATCAAACCCTCCTCTTATTCCCAGTCACCGGCAATTACTGATCTGTTTTCTCATGTATTTGAACCTCCTTTTAAAACATAAAAATGGAAATATATTATTGAATATTTTCATTGTGTTCAAGTTGTCCTTTTCACTTGTCCACCTGTCCTGTGACCCAAGTCTGAACAGATCCTTCTCACCGTATGAATAGGACATGTCAGTTTAGTCTCTTCTCACTGATGGACATCTCAGGGGCGGCCAATACTTCACCACCATAAGTAAGGCTGCAACAAACATTCCTCTGAGTGTCTCTTTGTGCAAGTGTTTCTCTGGGGTATATACTGAGAAATGGAACTTTGGATTGTGGGCTGTGCCCATCTGAAGTGTTGACATATTTTGTCAAGTTATCTTCAACAGTGGGGAGGACTGATTTCCATTCCCAAGACCAATTTATGGGGTCACTGCTTCCCCACACTCTGGCTAACAGAAATTATCATAGTGAAATCTGTGCCAATCTGAGGAGGAAAACGGCATTTCATTGTTTTAATTTACCTGTTCCTAACTACTAGTGAAGCTGGGCATTTTTTCATACTTATTGATCATTTGTACTATTTTATTCTGTAAAGTACCTATTGATATATCTTCGGTCTATTTTTTCTCTTAGGATGGTTTTCTGTTTCATATTGATTCCAGAGTTCTTTGTATGTTCAGTCTGCTAATCCTTCATCAGAAATATATGTTGTAAATACTTTGAGAGCATAAATTGACACAATTTTCCTGGACAGTCATCTTCTCCCTCTTGAATTCTCACTGAACTGTCAGAGGAAACGTAACCCTACGAAAGCCTTCACAGCAGTTCTGGAATACGGGGGAGGGTGGCATCAGGGAACCAGAGAATAATCAAAAAAAAAAAATCAGTGGAAGATATGAAGCCAGACTGGCTACAGCTGGTGCTCCCCTTCCCAGCCATCGGAGGCCCAGGTCTGTGGTCCTCCGGGGGTGGGGGGTGGGGAGCAGACAGGTGGGGGGCAGAGGCAGTTTCTGAGCTTCCTCCTCCATTCCTGACCTAGTTCACCCCCAGGGACCCGGGAGGGCCACTGTCCCGAAGCTCCATCCAGCAGGGAGACATACAGTAAACAAATCCTCTTCCATGTAATTCTCCTTGTAATTTAGAGCTGTGATTGTAACGTAGCAGGGCCCTAGGCTACCTTCCCAGGACAGATTCTGCCCCTCCTGGCCCATAATGTCCTCCACCTGCCACTTGTCTGTAGAGAAACTTTAGCCAAAGAAGAAACTTAACCAGAGAAATGAGAAATTACAGAAGCAAAGGAAAACAGTCAGCAAGGCAAAATAATAGTTTAGCCATTAAACAAAGTCAAGGACCTCTAGCTCCTCCTCAAGGGCGATAGATAACATTCTGAGCCTCGGCCTTTGAGCTGTTTTGCAAATACTGAAACCGCCAGAGGTGGAAGAAATTAACTACACGATGACCAGACTGTAGCCATGACAAACTGCTCCATCTCACACAATTCCAAGAATTAATCTCAAGGAAATGGAAACAAACTGACCCTGGAGTTAAAGATTAACTGTACCTAAAACAATCTCTTTGATGCGGTTCAGGCCACCACCTAACCAACTTCAAGACGACTGTCAGGGGCTTCCCTGGTGGCGCAGTAGTTGAGAGTCTGCCTGCCGATGCAGGGGACGTGGGTTCGTGCCCCGGTCTGGGAGGATCCCACATGCCGCGGAGCGGCTGGGCCCGTGAGCCATGGCCGCTGAGCCTGCGCGTCCGGAGCCTGTGCTCCGCAACGGGGGAGGCTGCAACGGTGAGAGGCCCGCGTACCGCAAAAAAAAAAAAAAAAAAAAGAAAGATGACTGTCAGAGCTGACAATGCCGTTCTGCACTTAGCCCCCTCCTTCTGCCTACATACCCCTGAAACTCCCCTTTAAAAGCTCTTGCCCCGACAGTGGAGAGTTGGTTCCTTGGGAAACGAATCCACCTTCTTCTCAGGATTGCCAGCTTCCCCAATACAGCTATCTTTCCTTTTACCCAACACCTGTCTCTCAGTATTGGATTCCTGAACAACGAGCAGCTGAACCTGAGTTCAGCAACACATGCCCCCAAGGAAATGCACGGGGCATTCTGAGAACATGCACAGACCTGAACTGGGCTACTGTGTCAGGGAAGGCTTACTCAGAGGACGTGAGGTTTCAACTAGGAACTGAAGGAGGAGACTGAGTTATTGGGAGAAAGTGAGTGGGGAGAATTCCAGCAGAGGGGTTCCACGGCCCCGAGGGGTTCAGGGACAGAGAGGAGCACAGCAAGGCTGTTGCTGGTGAGCTAGTGGGGTGAGGCCACCTAGGAAGCCTTGTGAAAGATTCTAAGCACACGGGTTTGAAGGGAGGTGAGTTCTAATTTGATAGAAGACTCTGGGGGCTGATGCTCTGAACATCTCCCCTGTGCCCAGAGGGGCTGCGTACTCCTTGCCCCAACGCCACACGCCAGCACTTAGGTGCGCCTTACCTGCCAGTCTACCTCCTCGCTAGAGAACCTGTCCGTGGGCCCACTGGGGCTGTCCCGGGAGTTCTCGGCTCCATCTGGCTCCAGGACTGGCAGCAGGTACTGAGAAGGGGGGTAGTATTCCAGCCCAGATGCTGCAAGAGACGGACACCAGCTGACCAGGAGGGAGGAGACAACCTCGGAACCCAGGACAGGCCACTCCTGCCGCTCTCACCCACCACCCGACCCCTGCCAGCATCCTGTCCCACTCCTACCTCAGTCCACCGCACCTCTCTGCTAGACGCTGAGCCCTCCAATGCTACTCACAGGCCTAACGCTTGGGCCTTAAATGTGGCAAGAGCTCAATAAGCATCAGCTGAGTGAATAAATACCACCCCTCCCCCCACCTGCCTCTTTACCATCCAAGTGAGAATGAGGTGATGGAAAAAGCCTGAACTTAATAAAGAAGCCTGGGTCCAAGACCCAGCTTCACCCATAATTTCTTGTGTATGGGCAAGATGCTTGCCTTCTCTGGCCCTGTGTAGTGTCCTCCTGCATCATCTGAAAGGATTCATAATCTTTGCCCATTCTGCCTAAGTCTTGCTGATTTGTAGGCGCTCTTTACATACTGTAGTTAATAACCTTGGGTCTATGATATATGTTGCAACTATCTTCTTCCAGCTGCTAACTTGTCTTTTTAACTTTGATGATAGTATCCTTTTGAGGTAAAGTTGTTTAGATTTTAACGTAGTCAAAGTCACCTTTTTTCCCCTACCAAAGGATATAAATAGGCAATTCACAAGAAATACAAAAAATGGGCAGTAGACATATGAAAAAAAATTCAAATAATCAAGGAAATTACATTAAAATAATAATAGGCTCTCTTGTTTACCGATCAGATTAGAAGACTTTTAAAGATCTCACCAAGCATTAGCCAGGCTGTGGGGAAGAAGAGTCGTCTCAGATACTCCTCATGGAATGTAAACTGATGTAACCTCTTCAGAGGCAAACAGAGTTGTGATTGTAGCACAGCAGGGCCCTAGGGTACCTTCCCAGGTACCCCTGTCCCGCCTTCACCTACCAACCCTACTCTTGCCTGCCAGGGAGGTGTGGGGTAAAACATTCATTCCAGGGGAAAACTCGAAATAACTTCCATACATAAGTGATGGGGCTCCGCCATGTGAAATACTCTACAGCAGTTTACAACAAGGCAGATGCACACATTCTGGGATGGGAAAAGGCCCAAGACCTATTCTTGAGTGAGAAAAGCAGGGCATAGAATCACCTAGTATGACATCTTCTGTGGGTTTTTTTCTTTTATGTTTTTAAAAGAGTGAAACCAACAATTTTACGTACATACATATACCTGCTACACAGTTTAAATAAGTTGAAGGATTTTTTTTTTTCGGTTGCACTGCTTGGCTTGTGGGATCTTGGTTCCCCGAGCAGGGAATGAACCCAGGTCCCAGCAGTGAAAGCGCCAAGTCCTAACCACTGGACCGCCAGGGAAGTCCCCGGGTTATTTTTTAAACTGTATAGTAGGTATACATATGTTCACTGCTTTATTCCTTACGTCTTTTGTACACCTACTACTGCATAACTTTAAAATCTTTTAAAATAAATGGTTTGGTCTAGCTCGACCATTGGCCGGGGTACCCATTACAATCACCTGCTGCTCAAAGATTAGTTTGGTAGATACGTGGCCTGATTAGCTGTAGTGGGATGCATGTGTAACTTCTCTTTCCTTTTTAACTGCAGTATAACATACACACGGAAAAGAACACAAAATCTTCAATGAACAGCTTGATGAATGTTTAAAAGTGAACACTCTCAGAAGCAGGAATCAGGGTTGGTTCAGAGCTCAGGTGCTGATAAAAGTGCACGTTCCTTTGCGTCTGGCTTCTCTCACACCCCGTGCGTCTGTGAGCTCAGCCAGCTTGTTGAGCACAGCCGCAGCTTGTTCTTTCTGGTTGCTGTGTGGTGCTCATTTGTGAGTATAAAACAACTTACCACTCTGCTACGTTACGAATAGTCCTGCTATGAGTGTTTCCATACGTAGCTTTGGGCATTTGTTCACACACATTTCTCGGGCACCTACTGAGGTGTGGAGCCAATGGGTCATAGGGTATTTGAAGGTTCAGCTTGAGTAGATACTGACAATAACTTTCTGAAGTCTTTTCGGGTTCATGCTCCCACCAGCAGAGCATGGAAGCTCCAGCTGCTCCGCATCTTCCCAATTCTTGGTATTGACAGATTAACTTTGGCCATGTTAGCGGGTGTCTTAGGGCCTAAGTATTTCTTTGCAGTCTTTTTTTAAAAAATTTATTTATTTATTTTTGGCTGCATTGGGTCTTCATTGCTGCATGTGGGCTTTCTCTCGTTGCGGTGAGTGGGGGCTACTCTTTGTTGTGGTACGTGGGCTTCTCATTGCGGTGGCTTCTCTTGTTGCGGAGCATGGGTTCTAGGCTATGCTGTGGCATCTGGGCTCTGTAGTTGTGGCTCACGGGCTCTAGAGCGCAGGCTCAGTAGTTGTGGCGCACGGGCTTAGTTGCTCCGTGGCATGTGGGATCTTCCCAGACCAGGGCTCGAACCCATGTCCCCTGCCTCGGCAGGTGGATTCTTAACCACTGTACCACCAGCGAAGTCCTTCTTTGCAGTCTTAATTTGCATTTTTTAAAATAGATCTTTATTGGAGTATAATTGCTTCACAATACTGTGTTAGTTTCTGTTGCACAACAAAGTGAATCAGCCGTATGCATACACATGTCCCCATATCCCCTCCCTCTTGAGCCTCCCTTCCATCCTCCCTGTCCCAGCCCTCTAGGCCATCACAAAGCACCCAGCCGATCTCCCTATGCTATGCGGCTGCTTCCCACCAGCCAACTATTTTACATTCGGTAGTGTATATATGTCGATGCTACTCTCACTTTGTCCCAGCTTCACCCTCCCACCCCATGTCCTCAAGTCCATTCTCTATGTCTACCTCTTTATTCCTGCCCTGCAACAACTAGGTTCATCAGTACCATTTTTTTTTTTTAGATTCCATATATATGCGTTAGCATACGGTATTTGTTTTTCTCTTTCTGACTTACTTCACGCTGTATGACAGACTCTACTCCATCCACCTCACTACAAATAACTCAATTTTGTTTCTTTTTATGGCTGAGAAATATTCCATTGTAGATATGTGCCACATCTTCCTTATCCATTCATCTGTTGATGGACATTTAGGTTGGTTCCATGTCTGGATATTGTAAATAGCGCTGCGATGAACATTGTGGTGCATATCTTTTTTTTTTTTTTTTTGTGGTATGCGGGCCTCTCACTGTTGTGGCCTCTCCCATTATGGAGATGCGCAGGCTCAGCAGCCATGGCTCACGGGCCTAGCCACTCCACGGCATGTGGGATCTTCCTGGACCAGGGCACGAACCCTTGTCTCCTGCATCGGCAGGCAGACTCTTAACCACTGCACCACCAGGGAAGCCTGCATGTCTCTTTTTGAATTATGGTTTTCTCAGGGTATATGCCCAGTAGTGGGATTGCTGGGTCGTATGGTAGTTCTACTTTTAGTTTTTTAAGGAAACTCCATACTGTTTTCCATAGTGGTTGTATCAGTTTACATTCCCACCAACACTGTAGAAGGGTTCCCTTTTCACCACATCCTTTCCAGCATTTATTGATTCTAGCTTTTTTGATAATGGCCATTCTGACTGGCATGAGGTGATACCTCATTGCAGTTTTGACTTGCATTTCTCTAACAATTAGTGATGTTGAGCATCTTTTCATGTGCCTCTTGGCCATCTGTATGTCTTCCTTGGTGAAATGTCTATTTAGGTCTTCCACCCATTTTTTTTTTAACATCTTTATTGGAGTATAATTGCTTTACAGTGGTGTGTTAGTTTCTGCTGTATAACAAAGTGAATCAGCTATACGTATACATACATCCCCATATCCCCTCCCTCTTGTTCTGCCCATTTTTTAACTGGATTGTTTGCTTTCTTGATATTGAGCTCCACAAGCTGTTTGTATATTTTGGAGATTAATCCTTTGTCTGTTGTTTCATTGGCAAATATTTTCTCCCATTCCGAGGGTTGTCTTTTTGTCTTGTTTATGGTTTCCTTTGCTGTGCAAAAGCTTTTAAGTTTAATTAAGTCCAATGTGTTTGTTTTTGTTTCTGTTACTCTAGGAGGTGGGTCAAAAAAGACCTTGCTGTGGTTTATGTAAAGAGTGTTTTTCCTATGTTTTCCTCTAAGAGTTTTATAGTGTCTGGTCTTATATTTAAGTCTTTAATCCATTTGGAGTTTATTTATATTTAAGTCTTTAATCCATTTGGAGTTTATTTTTGTGTACAGTGTTAGGTAGTGTTCTAATTTCATTCTTTTACATGTAAGCTGTCCAGATCTCCCAGCACCACTTATTGAAGAGGCTGTCTTTTCTCCATTGTATGTTCTTGCCTCCTTTGTCATAAATTAGGTGCCCATATGTGTGTGGGTTTATCTCTGGGCATTCTATCCTGTACCATTGATCTATATTTCTGTTTTTGTGCCAGTACCATACTGTCTTGATTACTGTAGCTTTGTGGTATAGTTTGAAGTTGGGGGCCTGATTCCTCCAACTCCGTTTTTCTTTCTCAAGATTGCTTTGGCTATTCGGAGTCTTTTGTGTTTCCATACGAGTTGTAAGATTTTTTGTTCTAATTCTGTGAAGAATGCCATTGGTAGTTTGATAGGGATTTCACTGAATCTGTAGATTGCTTTGGGTAGTACAGTCATTTTCACAATGTTGATTCTTCCCATCCAAGAACATGGTATATTTCTCCATTTGTTCATGTCATCTTTGACTTCTTTCATCAGTGTTTTATAGTTTTCTGAGTACAAGTCTTTCTCCTCCTTAGGCAGGTTTATTCCTAGGTATTTTATTCTTTTTGTTGCAATGGTAAATGGGAGTGTTTCCTTAATTTCTCTTTCTGATTTTTCGTTGTTGGTGTATAGGGATGCCACAGATTTCTGTGCATTAATTTTGTATCCTGCAACCTCACCAAACTCATTGATTAGTTCTAGTAGTTTTCTGGTGGCATTTTTAGGATTCTCTATGTATAGTATCATGTCATCTGCAAACAGTGACAGTTTTACTTCTTCTTTTCCAATTTGGATTCCTTTTATTTCTTTTCCTTCTCTGACTGCTGTGGCTAGGACTTCCAAAACTATGTTGAATAAGAGTGGTGAGAGTGGACATCCTTGTCTTGTTCCTGATCTTAGTGGAAATGCTTTCACTTTTTCACCATTGAGTATGATGCTTGTTGTGGGTTTGTCATATATGGCCTTTATTATGTTGAGATAGGTTCTCTCTATGCCCATTTTCTGGAGAGTTTTTATCATAAATGGTGTTGAATTTTGTCAAAAGCTTTTTCTGTATCTATTGAGATGATCATATGGTTTTTATTCCTTAATTTGTTAATGTGGTGTATCACATTGATTGATCTGAGTATACTGAAGAATCCTTGCATCCCTGGGTTAATTTGCATTTTTTAAATTGACTAAAACAATGTTGAGCACTTTTTTCAGATACTATTGGCCCTCTGGATATTCTCTTCTATAAAATTCCGATTCAAGTCTTTTGACAACAGCTTTTCCTTATTGATCTGTAGGAGTTCTTTTTATCTCCTAGGAGTAAGTCCTTTGTTGGATATGCATGCATTGCAGATATCAACTTCAACTTTATGGCTTGCCTTTTCTTTCCCCATATGGTGTTTTTTGAAGAGGAGAAGTTTTTGATTTAATGAAATCTAATCTATCAGTCTTTTATGGTTAGTGCTGCCTGTCTAAGGAAGAGGTTAGGTTAATGTTCCTTTTTTCCCCACATGAATATCCAATTGATTCAGAATTGTTTATTGAAAAGACCTTTGCTTTTCTTTCTCATTGCTTTGCAATGGCACCTCTGTCATAAATCAGATGACCATATGTATGCAAGTCTTGGCCATGTTCTAAAATTTCCACAGGTGGACAAGAGCCCCTAATTAAGAACATCCAGGCTGACAGGAGGTAACTGGGTGTACTGCTTTCCCCTCCTGGCACCCAGTCCAGGGGTGGCCCTGGGTTCTAGCCACTCCTCCAAGTCCAACCCATGGTGGCCTCTCTCCTGGACGACCCCAATGACTTCCTAACTGGTCCCTGTCCTTGCTTCCTCCAATCCCTCCTCTTTACTGCAGCTGGAGTGGTCTTTGTAAAAAGCAAATCTAATCGAATCCCTCTCCTGTTTGATACCGGCCGGGTACCCTCTCCAGCCTCGTCTGTTCCTCTCGCCTCTACTTTTGTATCCAGCCACTTGGCCTTCTCTCCATCATGCTTCCCACTCCCCCGCCCCTCCAGGCCCTTCAACATGCACCTCCTTCTGCCAGGAACATCCTTCTCTCTTTTCTAATCATCCCTCAGGTTTCAGTCGAGCCACTTTCTCGGAAAGACCTTCCCTGAGGGCCCAGCCTAAACCGGATGCCCGATTTTACTCTCTTGTAGCCACAATCGTTAATCGTACTTCCTTGTGTGACGATCTGCTTTGCCTGTTTCTCCTGCCAGATCTGGGGAGCTCTGAGCAGGCAGGGACCGTGGCCTCCCCCAGCCACCTGGTTGGCGCAGAGCAGTCCCAGGGGTCACATCTGGTGCTCACTGAGCGAAGGAGGCAGGCTGCCTGGCTTTACCTTTGCAGAGGAACTGCTGAATGGCCTCGGTGCCGGCGCCGCACACCTCCTGTGGGGGGTAGACCATGGATGACGCGTCCAGGCTCAGAGTCTGCAGACACAAGGGGACCCCTCTTTATATGTCATTCACTTCACTGCTCAACGCGATCAAGATGTAAGGTCTTTAAAGAGGTAATCAAGTTTGAAACAAAGTCACCTGTCTGGGCCCTAATCCAGTATCAACTGGTGTCCTTAAAAGATGAAATCAGGACACAGACACATACTGAGGGAGGATGATGTGAGGACACAGGGAGAAGACAGCCGTCCACAAGCCAAGGAGAGAGGCCTCAGAAGAAACCAACCCTGCCGAGACCTTGATCTTGGACTTCCAACCTCCAGGAACGTGAGAGAAGAAAAGTCTATTGTTTAAGCTCCCCAGCCTGGGGTGCTTCGTTAGGGTAGCCCTGGGAGACTAACACAGTGTCCCCGGTGCTCACCTTCCCCTGCCCACTACCCCTGCTCTGATGAATCTCAGTTTCTGCAGCTCCAAGCTGAGGCCACTCCCTCCCTGACGGCGCCCGGGCTCTTTATGCCCTGGACCCTCCAGGCACAGCAACTTCCAACCACATCAGCTTCCCCGCTCTTCCCTTAACGTGTCCTGGGCTTTCCTACCTCCTGCCTTTTCCCGAACCGTTTCCTCCACCTGGAATGCTCCTGTTACCTGTGTCTACTTCTCCAAAGCTTTTTCCTCTTTCAAGGTCTGGCTCAAATACCATGTCTTTCATAGAATGTTAATTAACCCCATCAGGACTTGGCATTGTCTCTTCACTCCAGAAATCTGTTTTCCTGCCTCCATCATGGCAGCAAAAGTCACATAATTACAACGGTTCACACTTCAGGCTCTGTGAGGCCCTGAGGACGTTGAGACCTCTGTGACCCCAGCACCCTGTGACCAGGGCAGGCCTCCAGGAATGTGGGAAGGGAGCGGTGGGAAGGCCAGGTAGGACCCCAGGTGAGAGCATCTCCCCACCTACCTCCAGGGTTCGAACGTGTGCCAGCATCTGCGGCAACCTCTGAATCTCGCTTTCACTGATGTCGAGAGTACGCAGGCTCCGAAGCTCCCCCAAGGTGTCTGGAAGCTCCTTCAGCCTGTTGTCTGGAGGGATCCCAATGGCACAGCTCAGCACCCCAAAACCCCTTCACCATCTTCCTGCCTGACTCCCGCGAGGACCCAGGGAGGAGGGTGCCCCCCTCTGAGCCTGGGGCATGTGCCAGGGCCTGGAACCTGAGGCTCCATAAGGAAAAACATGGCAGTGGAGTTTCAGTGACCTGGGTTCAAGTTCCCATTCCACCACTTAATTAGCTGAGTGACTCTGGAAAACTGACGACCTCCCTGGACCACAGTTTCCTCATCTGTAAAATGCGGGTGATAATACTATTTGGCCTCACAGGAACATTGAGGGATTCGATGAGATTATGCATATGAGGTGCTCAGCACAGTGCCTATCACATAGTAAGTGATTAGTAAGTTGGGTACCGTTATTTTTATCATTATTTATATGTTACAAACAGGTAAACTGGGGCATTCTGTACAGGAAGTGCTTAAGGCCAAAAAGAAATGAAAGAGTTGGGGGAGGCACGCATTAGAATCTCGGCTGTGTCACTATCGCACTGGGTGGTCTGGAGCAAGTCACTGCTCTCTGAGCCTCGTTTTCCTCATGTGTAAATTGGGGATAAGATCTCCTTCCTCTCCCTACCTCAGGGACTTGTCATGAGACTCATGGCACCGCTGAATCTGGAGGTGCTCTTCAGTGGCGGGAAGCGCTATTCAGAATCACTCTCACCCAGTCAGTCCACCACATTCTAAACACCAGTGACTGAGCCTCGGGGGTCTAGCTGTCAACATCGTCTGCCCTCCTCCCTGTGAGGCCCTGGCTCGGAGGAGTCACAGGAACCCTCCAGATGCCCTGTCTCTGGTTACCATGAAGACAGATGGACTAGACAGGAAGTCAGACAGTTTAGAGTGACACCTGGGGGCTGGCTGCCCTCGTGCTCAATGGTTCTCAGGAGGAGCACCCTGTGGATGCCGGTTGGGTCAGCCCAGAGCTGACCAAGGGTCACACGGACAGGGCTTCCTGGCCCTTACCTTTCACGTTGAGGGTCTGGAGCTGGATCAGGTTCCCAATGGAACGCGGGAGATACGTCAGTTGATTCCTTTCCACGTTCAAGACCTAAGAAAGAGGGGGAAATGGCGTGAGAACGCACACACACAGACAACAGTGTCTACCCTGCTTCAGGCCAGGCATCATCTGGGCACCACACACACCTCTTTATCTCCTGACAGCCCTGTGAGGAAGATAAAAATTGTTATGATCACATTTGAGAGATGGGAAAACTGAGGCTCAGAGCGGTAAAGTCATGTGTCCAGGAGGGCAAAGCCAGACTTTGAACCCAGTTCTTGCTGAGGTTGTATCATTTATATTGACCACAAAATAGCCAACAATGGTCCCACAATCAGGGCGGGAGGAAGAAGGGGACGAGCAGATTCAGGGATCCAGGTGAGGCAGCGTGTGTTGAGGCCTAGTTATCCCAGTGTTAGCAGAAGGAAGCTGAGCTGCACAAAGGCAATGGGATCCGGCCAAGGCTTCAAGGCCGGCAGCTGGTGGTGCCAGGATTGAAACCCGGGCTCGCTGGATCCCGAAGGCCACACTCCCTCCAGGATGTGGCATCATGAGATGAGCGAGGCTGACAGGATGGCACACGAGGAAGCCATTAAAAATAGGTATGATGGGAAGGGAAGCACGTTAAAAATAATGTGGCAGATGAACATTTGATGAACCAAAGGATGGTTACGAGTTATTATCAGGTATCCAAAGGTTACAAAACAGTGAATGCAGCAATTCTACAAAAATATAAACGTAAACAATTCCCCAAAGATCCTGCACACTGGTATTCATTGTGGCTCTCTCAGTGGGGACAGTTACTACTGTTGAGCCACACGTTCTCCATGTGACCCTGGGCAAGTTACAGTCATCCCTCTGGACCCGTTCTCTCTTCTGTAAATGTGATAACAGCACCCACCTCGCAGGGTAGTTCATTCAAGTCATCTTGAGTTTCCTCCACGTGGGAGGCAGTGCGCTAGGTGAGGACGCTGCCCGCACAGAGATGACAGTTCAGGAGGGGAGCCAGCTGAGCATAACTAGTAACTACAGACTGCAATCAGTGCTCTCAGGGAAATACGCGGGTTGAGACAGGCGAACAAGATGGATCCACCTAGATGCAGGGGGTCGGGGAGGATTCGCAGGGACATTTGGGTTGAGATGGAGGAAGAGCTACTCGGGCAGAAGGAAGAGCCTTGTGGAGACGCCCTGCCGGGGGTGGGGCGCAGAGGGCCGGAGGGTTTTAGGAGTTGAGTGCAGACAGTGGAGGGGAGAGAGAAGGAAAGGAGGCTGGGAAGACAGGAGGGCCCAGCGCACAGGGTCTGATGGGGCACAGTGAAGAGAAGGGATTTTAATCTAAGTATGAAGGACGGCGCGGCTTCCTCTGTGAGCCGGGGATGATGCTAACACCTGCCTCGCAGAGAGGCTGTGAGGAATCAATCAGCCGACAGCGCAAGCGCAACGCTTAGCTTGGTGCTGGCATGCAGGGAACGCTCCGTAAATGCAGGGGCTGCCGCTGACAAGGAGCAGAAGTGAGGCGGTGAGTCAGAGTGCTGAACTCATCATCTGGGAAAGGTAGACTCTCCGGGCGCTCTTTTCCTTTAAAGTTGCGGAAGCTCACGATGAAATCCCAAAAGCACATGCCAAATATATGGTGGAGAGATGCCCACAGCCCAGACTGCTATGTTGACGCCATCACTGGGCATCTCAAGAGCAAAGGGGGAGGAGCCGGTGGCACCAAGTGCAGCCCTGGCTAGAAAGAGCGCGACCAGAACATTCCAGGTCTGTGTGGCTGCCATTTCTTACTTAGGTGGTCAGAGGTGGGTTTTCTGTTTCCTGAAGCCATACCTGGAGGGCTGTCAGCTGCCCTATATCATCAGGAAGGGCTGTCAGCTGATTATCATGAAGATCCAGAACCTGCGGAAGGGGAACAAGTTTAACACCTAGAAGTCACCAGCTGAGAAAGGCCCTCTGATTTCAGGCTCCGGAGAGACAAGGGTGAGGTTGGGCAGGGGTGCCCCACGCCTCTGGGGTTGAAAGCAGGAGCACCGACCCTTCCTCCCCAACTAAATGATCATTCCATCTCATTTCCTTTCTAAAAGTATCATACCACTTCATTCTCTTATTTATCAAATATTTATTTTTACTGTTGAGTGAAAAAACCTAGCTATGAAAGAGTATGCATAGATATTCACGTTAAAAACACCTCATGGTATAAATACATATTTGCATAGTAAAATACTACCAAATATGCAATAAAATATTGATAGTAGTTCCCTAGAGTGTGAAACTGTATGTTTTTCCTTATGCTTAACTGTATTCCCTAATGTTTTTAACAATGAAAATGAGCAAAAAATAGGATATATATATATATGTGTGTGTGTGTGCACATACGTACTATAAAATGCATATATATGAAATATATACATAAACATAAACGTTTTTTAATGTTATCTTTTTTCTGATTATACAAATAATGCACGTTGGACCAGAAAAATGAAGAGAAGTAAAAACGACCCCTAATCCCTGCACACCATCAAGAGCCATAAAAACCACTTTGATGCCTATGCTGCCAATCTTTTCTCCCAGTGTGTATACCCACTGCCACAGCTTATGTTCCTGTGGAACCACCCTGGGGTCTCACCTCACATATACTGTGGCTATATCCCAGTCCTTGTCCTGCGGGAGCTGACGGTCAGGAGGGAGGTGCCCCAGCTCACCAAGCTTTCACGCACTGACCACACAACACCTGGCGTCCCTCCTATTCCTTCCTGTTTGGGCCCATTGGTCTCCCTGCTCTCTGCCAGCTCACTTGCTATGAGCTTATGGTTTGCCTTTCCACCTAGCTCCCTAAGGGCAGGGCCTGGGGCTGCTTCTCTTTGCAAGTGCACCCCACACAAAGCACAGACAAGGTGCCCGATAAACCATGCTGACTAAACCCCAGAGTCACCGTGACACTAGGCATGTCTGGCATAAACTCTGACAGAGGACGCGTGAAGGGAGCGGGGATGCTGGCTACCACCTGGAACACCACGCAGAGTCCCTGATGCCTGGGAGAAGGGCCCCAGTACCTTGATGGTGGCGAGACTCAGGAGGCTGCAGGATTTAGGAAGCAGGGAAGTGAGGTGATTCGTGTGGACAATCAACACCTGTGTGGAAAAGATTTTTGACATGTTAGGCTGAAGAAGAGCAGCAGTGGGGGAAGGCTGGAGGCGGGGCAGCTCAGCTCAGGCTGCCAGCGGGCCCGCCCTGCCCGGTTCTCTGCTCTTGCAGATGTCACAAGGGATGTCTCCAAATGTGGAACCAGATGACCTTAAAATCTGGAGTTTCCAGGGTGAAAGGGACCTTAGAGGTCTAATTCTACCTTCCATCCTGAGAAGGGATCCCCGTGCAGCTGACCTGATCTTAACCTCCCTCAGCTTCAGTATCTTCTTGTGGAAAACAGAGAATAATAAATTCCTGTCTGAGGGCTGCCATTGATGGTTAACAAGCTAACAGAGAAACACCACTTAGCCCCGGGCTGGCACGTGGTCCAGTCCGAGTCATCTATTGCTGTTTTTGTTAGGCGGCAACCCCTGCGTGGATACTGCCAGTGTCGAGGAGCTCACTACTCTGTTGGTATGGAACACATTTTACCTACCTTCATTTAGGTACTTCATTTAGAATACTCTTACCTATCTGCATTCAAGTCTGCAATGCTTTTCTGAAAAATCATTCATTCCACTCTTAATCTCCCCTGGGTGACCAGAATGAAATGAGTGTAGTTTTTATTTTTATTATTCAAATAAATAAATAAATAAATAAATAAATAAATTTATTTATTTATTTTTGGCCGCATTGGGTCTTCGTTGCTACACGTGGGCTTTCTCTAGTTGTGTCAAGCGGGGGCTACTCTTCGTTGCAGTGCGTAGGCTTCTCATTGCGGTGGCTTCTCTTGCTACAGAGCATGGGCTCTAGGCACGTGGGCTTCAGTAGTTGTGGCTCACGGACTCAGTAGTTATGGCTCACGGGCTCTAGAGCGCAGGCGCAGTAGTTGTGGTGCACGGGCTTAGGTGCTCCGCAGCATGTGGGATCTTCCCGGACCAGGGCCTGAACCCATGTCCCCTGCATTGGCAGGTGGATTCTTAACCATTGCGCCACCAGGGAAGTCCCGTAGTTTTTAGTATTAATAACAATGCGGTTACTCAGTGTCTACTATGTGGCAAGCATTATACTTGGGGCATTTATCTCTCTTTCTACCTGCCTACATACCTCACTTGTAATTCTAATAAAAGCTCTGCGAGAGTAGAACTACGAATGTCTTCATTGCAGATGTCTTCTCAGATGAAGAAACTGAGATGTAAGAGCCTAAGGAAGTTGCCCAATTCAGGAGGGGCAAAGCCAGGACTGCAAAGCCAGAGCTGCCTGATGCCAAAGCCTGCTCTCCTGTGAACACACCTGCTGCAGACTGAAAGGGTGCGATTCAGAGAGAAGGGGGATGTCTGTGCAAGGAAGACAACTCCTAGAATTCCCACCTGATTTCAAACAAGCAAACAAGCAATAAATAATTCTCTGAAAATGAAGATCTGTCTCACCTTCTTCTGCAGAACTTTGCATGTTGCAAAAGCCCCAAATGGAATCTAAGATAAGATAAAGAAGGATCAGTGCCTCTCCTCCTGCCAGTTTTTAACTTGTGTTCTGAGTGGCACACGCGTTGGGGAGAGACGGGGCAGGAGGTGAATAAGTCTAAGCCTGGGGAAAGCTGGGAGGAACGCTGCTCGGGTGGTCAGCCCTCCCTTCCAATCAGCTATCGGGTGACTACCTGCCCACCCACCCACCTCACCCCCAACAGGAACGCTATGAAAGGCAAAAGAAAGATCTCTGGTGCTTGGCAGAGAATCCCAGGCTCTCCCAGTGCCCTAGGAATCTGTGAGTACATTTTCTAGACTCTGTGACTCTTAAAGACTATGCTGAAGCCAGAAGATCATCTCAATTCTCTCGGACAAGAACAAAACCTAAGGAATCACCTCTTGACAGGAGCTTCTGGCCTTTTAAAAGCCTCAGTCCACATCTAGCTTTCCTAGGGACACGTGATCTAAGAAAAAGGGCAGACAAAAATTCACAGGCAAACCACCACCCCAGTTTACCTCTGAGAGCTCACATTTAGAGATGTCAAGAATGTCATCTGCCCCAGCTTCTTTTGCCTAGGGATAAAAACAGTTAAAAAAAGAGGGTCCATCCTTCCAGAGTGGACAAATCAGGCAAAGAGACATAGGATTAAGGGGCTTCAAGAGATCACAGACACCATCCGGTTCAACTAGTCCATTCTGAAGGTGGACCAATGATCTCTGCTTTAATGGGACTTGAGGTCCAGCAGGGAAGAGCGTGAGCAAGTAATGCGAAGTGTGATCGGCTTATGGAGGGCAAGTGCAGTGTGGAGCCCTGTTGCACGGGGCAGAGGTGGTGATGGGGATGGGCTCAGAGGAAATCCATTTTCCCTCACCAGACACATCTGGTACTCCAGCCGTTTCCGAGCCTCCTCACTGGGTTTCCGCTTCCGGAAGAAGAGTGGCATCCTTCCTTTTTCCTAGAGCGATCTTCACAACACTAGGGCACAGGAGAGAAGTTAGGGCCTGGGGACTCTGTCACAGGTCTCCAACACCCAGGACAGGTAGCACAGTAACACAGAGCGTGTAGCTGATCTGCTGGACTATAAGTTCCTTGTGCGCAGGGGCTGTGTCCATCTTGACCATCAGTCCGTGCCCTGAGCCTGGCACAGCAGGTGCTCAACACTCTTTGTTCTTTGTTGACTAAAAATAAGCAGCAGTATGTGGAAAGAGCACAACAGCAAGCCAGATGACCTGCGTTTGAGCCCACATTTGCCCCTGACCCACTGTGAGACCCTGGCATACCCTTTCCCCATTCTGGGCCCCCATCTCTCCTCCACGTTAGACAAAGGGGTTGACTTGGAGAAGTTTCCTCAGGGCCTACCCAAGGATGCTCCTTGAGGACTCTAACAGACTTGGCTGATGAATCCCTTGTAGGCCCTGAAAGACTATCAGAGTGGCATCAGCAAACCAAACACTGCCTGGCTTTAGCCAGCCCTGACCTTGACCCTGGGGAACTCAACTACATCATAACCAAAGAGATTTCTGAGCTAAATAAAAGCTCAACAGCAATCCTCAGGCATCTTGCCACTCTCACAGTTGTTATTCCATTTGATTTTCACCACAGCCCTCTTTCTAGTAACAAAACGGATGCTCATCAAGTTCAGCGATCTGGTTATACAGCCTGGATCGCAGCAAAACCAGCCTGGAACTCTGCTCTTTCAAGTCCCGATCCTGTGGCATCTGCCCAACTCCTTGGTGCTTCAGTAACTTAGCACACATTAAGTATACCGTCCTGAACTCAGAAGCCAGGTGCTCACTGCCTGCCTGGTACCAGAAAATATCAGATTTGATATGGGACAGCGATGGGCCAGGAAGTAACCATACAGGGAAGCTTATGGTTAACAGCATGGGCTTTGGGATGAAATAGAATTTTTTTTCTTTTTTTGTTTTTTCTTTGTTTAACTGGTTTTGAATCCCAGATCTGTCACCCATCAACCATGTCCCCTTGGTTCACCTCTCTAAGCCTCAGTCTCCTCACCTGTAAAGTGTGAGTAATAATGTTACCAACACTTGGCTCTATTTGGAGCCAGTGATTTCCATATTTGCAAAGCCCATAGCACAGTACCTAGCACATGATGAGCGCCCAATAAATGTTAACCACGTAGCACCACACATCTAACAAACATTTATTCAGGGTCTACTGCAGCTGAAGGATCTAGGGAGAAAAGGGCCAGGGAGAAGATGCAGTTGAAGAAGACACACACCCATTCCTCAAGGGGAGGCGTAGAGATCACAGGTCCCTGCCTGTAGCAATAGATGTTAACCACGTAGCACCACACATCTAACAAACATTTATTCAGGGTCTACTACAGCTGAAAGATCTAGGGAGAAAAGGGCCAGGGAGAAGATGCAGTTGAAGAAGACACACACCCATTCCTCAAGGGGAGGCGTAGAGATCACAGGTCCCTGCCTGTAGAGGTGAAGGCTGTCTGGGGAGCTGGCCAAGCCTGCAGAGCTGGCTCAGGCTCCTCTTGTCACCCCACCTGTCTGCAGGGATGGGGAATGATCTAAAAACAGCCCTCCCCATCTCTCCCTGACGACCAGCTCTTATCCGCCTGCTCCCCAATGACTAACTTTCCCTCACCTCCTCCCCAACGGCCACCTCTCCTCCATTCCTCCTAGAAGATCAACTCGTCCCGACCTGCTCCCGGATGTCCACGCCTCATCCATCCCCTCCCCCGACGTCCAGCCCAGATAGGAAGAGCCACACCCTCCTCCCCTGGCTGGGGTGGGCAGTGCCCAACCTTGCTTTGCGGATACACAGGTCTCCGACGTTCGTTCCCTCTGGTGGACCTCAAGGCAGGCCGATCACTCGCAGGTCTTGGTCATGGACGCCGGGTGACAGACCACCCGGCACAGGCCCGGCGGAGCCACAGTCTGCTCTCCTTCAAACGCAGGAACTGGGGACCAAAACTCAGAATCTCCGAAAGTCATGCAGACCAGGATGACGAAGTCTGAGACCGAAGACCGCAGAATCTTAGAATTAAGAGTTGGACCGGATTTAGACTCTAATAAAATTGTTTTAATAGCTAAAATGCCCACATCACGAGGGAATTAGAAGGGGGTAGGGGATTGCCGTGGCCGTGGGGTCTCGGAACGCTGGTGCGGACCCGCAGGAGAGGGGCGGGGTTCTGGGATAGAGTGACAGGGACTATGGCGTGACCCTCAGGGAGAATGGGCAGCAACGGAGCCTGAAATCTCGGGAGCAGTGCTCTGTTGTCTGCCTCCCCCGGGAGAACTGCCCCGAACCCCGCTTCAGAACCCCTAGCTGCAGCTCACCGCGGTGCCTCCGTCTCCAGCCTTCAGCCTTAGGTGCCTGCCCACAAGCAATATGGCACCAAGGGCGTCGCTGCAAGATGGGGCGGAGACGGCAGTTCTCGCGAGAGCCGCGCTTTCAGGACTTTAACCGGCGCAAGTGCCCCATCTTCCGGTCTTTCGGTTTTCGGCTCGGAGGAGGCTAAGGTGCAACTTTCTTCGGTCGTCCCGAATCCGGGTTCATCCGACACCAGCCGCCTCCACCATGCCGCCTAAGTTCGACCCCAACGAGATCAAAGTCGGTGCGTGCTTTAGATGTGGCCGGGGCTTCGGGATGGTGCATCCCTCCCCGCTTTCTGTCCGGCTTGCGGCCTCCGCCGCAATTGCCTTTCCCACGGCGGGATTTAGAGCCGCTGCCCCCTAGAGGCTGGCCCTCTGGTGCTGCGTTCGGGGTGCTGTGTGGTCCTGGTCGACCCGCTTTCTGGGCCTCAGCTTCCCCACGTGTAGATGGGGGGGCAGGACCGGACGACCTGTGGCGGCTTTGCAGCCCCCACCCTTAGGGTAAGGTTTGTCTCCGGGCGCGTCCCCCTAGGCTGCGTTGGCCGGCGTCCGGGGCTTCCTCCACGCCGGCGCGGTGTGGGCCTCTGCAGCGGTAGCCAAGCGGAAGGCCGCTGTCCCACGTGGCGCTTGGAGCGGTCCGCGCCTTGCGGGGAGGGGTGTCCTGCCTCGCTCCCCCCGAGGTTCTTGGGGCTGTGTTTTTTTTTTGTTTTTTTTTTTTTGCCGTACGCGGGCCTCCCACTGTTGTGGTCTCTCTCGTTGCGGAGAACAGGCTCCAGACGCGCAGGCTCAGCAGCCATGACTCACGGGCTCAGCCGCTCTGCGGCATGTGGGATATTCCCGGACCGGGGCACGAACCCATGTCCCCTGCATCGGCAGGCGGACTCTCAACCACAGCGCCACCAGGGAAGCCCTCTTGGGGCTGTTTTGAGAAGAGGCAGAAGGTGGTGTGGCCAGGCCCGGAAAGATGCGTTGGGAGGGTTGTGACTTGGGGGCTCCCCTTGGGGAGGCACTGATCCTTTCTTTCTCCCAGTGTACCTGAGGTGCACCGGTGGGGAAGTCGGTGCCACGTCTGCCCTGGCCCCCAAGATCGGCCCCCTGGGTCTGGTAAGTCATCCTTGTGGAGGGGCGCTTTTTGTATGCGGAGAACAGAGTTCGACTCTGGCTTGTGCAAACACGATTGTGTCTGAGGTGCCCCTGACAGTGAGCGATTGCCATCCCCAGCTAGGCCTGAACTGGCACTAGCCATCACAGAAAGGTTGTAGGTAAAGATGGAACCTGGTACCTTGAACCTGTAACTTTCCAGTGCCTCTTAGCTGCTGCTCCTTGTGTCCCTGAGAGACGGGATTGAGGAGGTTTTTGAAGTCAAGAGTGGCTTAGTGACACCGCATTGCCTACTTGGCATATGGCTGCTGGGAAGATAAAATGGGGTGTGACATGAAGATCTCGGTGAATTTTACAGTAGCTTGTATAAACAACTCTGCTGTGAACCTACTGGTTAATATGATTAGCTTTACCTAGGATCAGACTTATTTACCTGCTTTTTCCTCCATTTTATATTCTTTACTGAACTTCCTTTTTCTTGAATATAATCAGGCCTTTATTCCTTGAGCAGTGGTCTCCTGTCTGAAAAGCTCTCCCACCATGGTTTTGCTTAAGCAGTGTCCTCATTACTCTTCTTTGTCCCTTAGCTCAGCTGGCACTCACTGGACATCTCTCCTGTTTAGGGAACTGTAAAGGGGCAAATGCCCAGACCTCATCCCCACAGATTGACTAGGGTTGGTCAGACACAAGGACCTGGTATCTTTAAAGAGACCCCCGGTGATTCAGATGTAAGAGAGTTGAAAATTACCACATAGGTCCTTAGGAGAGGGTAGGTAGATAAAGGCCCTGGTCCCATTGTGGCCTTGAACCTGCAGTTTACAGCCCTGGACCAACTAAACCTGCAGCCTCAGTTTTCCAGTTGAGTATGGTGATAGCCGTGCCTCGATTGGGCAGGCAAAGTTAAACGTGTTTCAAACAGCTTGCTTGTGCTGCCAAGTGAGGAGGACCAGGCAGATTTCCAGACTGCTTCCATGTGGGGCCTGGTGTGATCATATACCTTTTATTTCTGCAGTCTCCAAAAAAAGTTGGTGATGACATCGCCAAGGCAACCGGTGATTGGAAGGGTCTGAGGATTACAGTGAAACTGACCATTCAGAACCGACAGGCCCAGGTACTTGGTTTGAGGGAGGGCAGAGGTAGGGATTGCTGGGAGGAAGGTTTTTTGCTGACATGGTCACCTGCCACCAGTGGTGAGGTAAGAGCAATTTTATCTGTGGGGAAGGCTTTTGAGAGCATGGGTCAGATATTAACTCTTGTCACTTTGAGACACTGGGTAAATCACTTATGTTTGCTGGGGTAGGACGTGTTTCAGGTTGTGAAAATTAACCTGAATGTACAGTAAATGTGGCATCTGGCCCCATGGATTCTGAGAGCCAAGGTGCATGGTAGTATTAGTTGTTCTCATTGGAGGGTGGGGTAGGGTATGTTATTCCCATTGAGAATCTCTTCTGCAGATTGAGGTGGTACCTTCTGCCTCTGCCCTGATCATCAAAGCCCTCAAGGAACCGCCAAGAGACAGAAAGAAGCAGAAAAACAGTGAGTGGCTTTTTCCCTGGTAGTATGTGAGTGGTATTGTGTGCCCAGTGTTTGATACACAGCTGCACGTGCTCCCTTTAATGAAACCTAGGGATGGCACAGGTATTTGTTAAGCTGTTACAGAGCTAGGCACTGGCAAGAAGTGCCATGTGGCTCTCCCCAGTCTCTGGTGTGGAACAGATCCCACTCAATACTTGCAGGAGGGACATGTTCAGGCAGGGTGAAGAAACTTGAGAAAGATTACCAGTAATCAAGAAAGAGCAGCTTCTTAGCTGGATGACAGACCCTATGGACAGCTTTAATCAACCTCAGTCACTTCAGCATGTTTTTTCTCCTCTTCAAAACAGTCCCTTCCACTTAAGGTTAGCAAAGACTTGACTTTGTCCCTAGCCACCCGCCACTGCACCTGACCAGTTTTCTGTTGGCTGGTGCAATCCAGTGGTGAGCTGATACTAAACCCCAGCTTAGGAAACAGGGTTGTTCTTCATGTGGATGACTCTGTGCCGAAAGCATGGGAACAGGTTAGAAATGGATGAGGGAGGACTGACTGGTCTGCTCTGCTCTGGCCTCAGGTGGTAAAAAGCTTTTGCTGTTTTTTATTTTCTGCAGTTAAGCACAGTGGAAACATCACTTTTGATGAGATTGTCAGCATTGCCCGACAGATGCGGCATCGATCTTTAGCTAGAGAACTCTCTGGTAAGAACAGAACAGTATGGGGCCACCTTAATTGTCACGCAAGATGTATTCACTTAGTGGCATTTTCCCACTTAGAGGGGACTTTATTCTGTAAGACCTGAAATTGGGGTGTGGTGTCTTTCTGGGTTTGAAAGAATCTGGGTATCATAGGACCTGTGGACATTTTTGCATTCAGAGCTTTTAAATATATGGAGCTATGAATTTTGGATTAGGGGAGCAGTGATGATTATTCCTGTATTCCATAAACGTTTTCCCTCTCCTTGCCTGTATTTCCCCACTGGTATCTGAGGATTGTGAGGGACGACAGGCCCCTGATTCTACCTTTTCTTATAGGAACCATTAAAGAGATCCTGGGGACCGCCCAGTCTGTGGGCTGCAATGTTGATGGCCGCCACCCTCACGACATCATAGATGACATCAACAGTGGTGCAGTGGAATGTCCAGCTGTAAGTGACTTATGCATTGATTTGCTTAAAATTAGGGTGAAAACTGGAGGGGAAGCTAATGTATCCTTGGGGAAAAGGTGGAAAATTCTATAAGTGCTCAATAGTGGGGTTGGGAGATAAGGTTTTTTTGTCCTATTACTGAGAGGGTTTTTTTTTTTTTCTTTTCCACAGAGTTAAGAACTGCAAAGAAAAATAAAGGGTTATTTGACAAGCAGTGGAGTTTCTGATGTGGCCTCTTCCTTGGGGGAGCCTAGGCTTTGTGGTCAAATGGTGGTCATTGAGGCCAGGGTGACAGAATCTGGGGATGAAGCAGCAATCTGTGGACAACACATTTCTGTCCTGTATGGGACTAGCTCAGAAGATACCTAGAAAGGAAGTCTGCTTTTTGGAGACACATTCATGGACCTCCTCAAGAAAAAGTTCTTGGTCAGAAAGAAAACTTGCGGAATTAAACATAATAAACAAACACCCAGGGAAGGAGCCCTTCATCCCAAACCAGTTTAATCATTTGGTGGGTTCTGGGCCCAGGGCCCATGATTCAAGGCTTTGCTCTCCATTCCAGTGTACAGCTGTGGTTCAGAACCACTGATGGGACAACCAAAGAACCTGACCTTTATGAGTCCTCTTCTGTAGTTAATTAGCAGCTCCTAGACCTACCCTGGTTTGCTTTAAACCAGTCACAGGCTATTTTCTAATGAATGCTTTCACCTTTCCTAAGCGTCTCCCTTGTCTTTTTCTTAGTTCTGTTCCTTTTGAGTTTCTAGAGCTCGTCACTCACTTTCACCTTATTTGATATGCAATGAATGAACCTCAAACACCTGGACACTGAGACAAAGCTACCCGAGCAGCCTGAAGTACCACCTGGAAGGGGTCTTCTGGGCACTAGCCTAAAGGGAGTTGGGAATGACGGCACCAAGAACTTCGTTTCCCTGCCATTAGCCACTTGGCTGTCCCATTTGGTCATGGTGGTTTAGGTGGTTTTTAATCACAGGTGCAAGTAGGGGTGGAAAACTGCTTTAGTGGAAAGGACTGCCTGAGATTGCTGGAGTGAGGAACTTTCCAGGGCACGTGGCAAGTCATCAAGGAATCAAAGCTAGAGGCCTTGGGTGATGGCTGAGGGTATAACCAGCTTACCTTACAGTAGACCAGTAATGGGGAGTCTCAGATCAGGCTTACCTAACCAAAAACCAAGTAAGCTCACAGCAGTTTATAAGTGCTGAGATGAGATCTACACCAGTTGGGTGCAAGGGAGAAAGCAGGCCAACAGGCTAAAGAGCTTGATTTAAAAGATACTCAGCTGTCAGGAAGAGGGGAAAGTAAAAATGACTCACCTGCCTCTGAACCAGGGAAAGCACGGCTGCCGTCACATTGCCCCAGGTTTGTTAGCCTTCCCTCCCTTAGGAACTCCGTTTAAAGGTATGTGCCTTGCTGAGGGATTTCATTAGCTTCTTCCTGCACCCTCAACCTCACTGTCCTTCCTCGGTCTTTTCTTGACAGCAGTAACTAGAATAGAGCACTTGAGCAGCTCAGAAAGTGCAGGTTGTGTGCAGCTGTGTCTAGATTCAGCATCCCTCCCCCAGCCCCGCTCTAGTAACAGCTGGCTCTAGAATCCCCTTCCTCACGAATTCACTCCCCCAAATCTTAAACCTCAGTGGCCCCACTATGGGGAATACTCGTTCCCGGCTAATGTTCTTGATTCTCCTGTTGCAACAGCCCTCATTCAAGCAGAGACTACTATGACCAGACCGCTGCCAAAATACTTGGCCTTTTAAGTAGGAATGAAGTCTTTCACTCATTCTTTATAAATCAACGTTTCTGGAGTGCTTTTACCACTGAATTAAAGGTAAATCTTTAAAACTGTAATTGGGGTTGGGTTGTCTAAGAAGATGTTGAGAAAGAAGAGAGCACCTGAGACCTTCCAGAAGCAACATGTAAAATCGTGACTATTTATTAAAGGTGCTTTTGCATGTGGCTCTGAGCTAGACTTAAAGTCAGATGTCCCCAGATGCCTTCAAATTACCTGTCAGGTCCCCATCCACTTTGGTTATGTTCCCAGTTACTCTCCAGCATGGAGTCTCTGATGTCTAATGAAAGCTGAACTACACCTGAAGGCCTTCCCACACTCACTACATTCATAAGGTTTCACACCAGTGTGAATTTTCTGATGCTGACTAAGGGATGAGCTCTGGTTAAATGCCTTTCCACACTCATTGCACTCATAGGGTTTTTCTCCTGTGTGAATTATATGATGTCGAATAAGGGCTGAGCTCTCACTGAAGAATTTCCCACATTCATTACATTTATAAGGCTTCTCCCCAGTGTGGGTCTTTTGGTGGATTATAAGGTTTGTGCTTTGGCTGAAGGCCTTCCCGCACTCACTGCACTTGTAGGGTTTCTCTCCAGTGTGAGTCCTCTGGTGGTTTGTGAGGTTTGCACTCTGGCTGAAGGCCTTCCCACATGCATTACATTTGTAGGGTTTCTCCCCTGTATGGATTCTCTGGTGCTGAATAAATGCCGCACAGTAGCTGAAGGCTTTCCCACATTCGCTGCACTTGTAGGGCTTCTCCCCTGTATGAGTCCGCTGGTGGTTTGTAAGATTTGCACTGTGGCGGAAGGCCTTCCCACAGTCACTGCATTCATAAGGCTTTTCTCCAGTGTGAATTCTCTGATGCTGAACAAGGGCTGAACAGTCACTGAAGGCTTTCTCACACTCACTACATTTGTAAGGCTTTTCTCCGGTATGAGTTCGCTGGTGTTTTGTAAGGTTTGCATTCTGGCTGAAGGCTCTTCCACATTCACTGCATTTATAAGGTTTCTCTCCGGTGTGAATCCTCTGGTGCTGAGTAAGAGATGAGCTCTGGCTGAAGGCCTTCCTGCATTCATTGCACTCATATGGCTTCTCCCCAGTGTGGCTCTTCTGGTGCTGAGAAAGGGAAGAACAGTAACTGAAGGCTTTGCCACATTCATTACATATGTATGGCTTCGCTCTGTGAGGTTTAATTATATCTGAATTCTTCCTGAAGCTCTCTGTGTGTGTTTCACATTTACGGGGTCTCACTTCTGTAGGAACTCTCTGCTGTGGAGAAAGAACTGGTCTCAGATTGAAGCTCTTCCCCAGTTCACTGTTCCTGTGATCTGACTCCCCAGAGGGCATCTCTACACTTGGGTCTTGGAATGATTCTTCAGAAATGTCTTGTTCAGGTGGTGATTCAGATACAATCTTCCAATCTGAAGAATATTTACAAAAGCAATTTTAAAGATTCTTTTGGTGAAAGAAAAGATACCGAAAGACAAAAGGCTGAAGGAGTCTGGCTGAGCTCTTATGTGGGACAGGTTCGATGCTTCCACCCCCTTCCACCCAGGATGTTTCTGTTATAACCATGATGATCAGAAAGCTTTTCAGAGACATGAGCACTCTTTGCTCCCTTTCCTAAACAGCAGAAGTTTATCCTGAACCTGTCTGAGATGCACTCCTCTCCTTTCTTTCTGACACTCCTCTCCTGTGCTTTTGCCAAGTACTGGGTTGTCTTAAGCTGTCTTCTTAGTCACAATTCTTGGTGTGGTTTTGGGCAACCTGCTATTACCAGGTTTGAACAATTCACTTAAAAAAGCTGATGACTGATGCCAGGAAGATGAATGTTTTCACCTATCATATCAGCAAGATTTCAAAAAAAAGGTTAATTCTAGAGTGTTGTTAAGAGTGCAGCATTTGGGATATCTCACACACTGGTGCGGCTGCATAAATGGACAGGCTTTCTGGAGAGTAATCTGGCTGCATGTGTCAAAAGTCCTTAAAATGCTGACACAGAATTCCACTTCACCTGCATTAACATCAGTTGTCAACACTGCATCATTTGTCAAATGAAAAGCAAATACCTAAATGTTTAATAACGAGGAATGACTATAGTATAGCCAATCAAGGGACACTGTTCAGCAGTTATAAGTCATGTTTGAAATTGTACATTATAATTCCTTTTGTAGAAAGGTATTTATTGAAAAAACACTGGCAAGTTATACAATGTGAAGATAAGCTCTGTTGTCTTTGGCTTGTGGGATTAGGCAGGGGTAGTTTTTATTTTCTTCAATGCTTATCTGTATTTTCTAATGTTCCCCAGTGACTATTATTTTTATAATAAAAGTTATAAAAACCTTGCTTTCAAGGACTAAGCAGTGATAAAAATAAACAACATGCTGTTAGGTGAAAGAAGAAATATGTAAAATTACATACTGTTACCTTAATTTTAGAAAATGCTGCTTTTTGTAATACAAAGATTGAAGGTAATACCTCTGTGTGGTGGGATGACAGATCTTGATTTTCTTTTTTATTCTTTTCTAAACTTCAAATGAACTTATTTTTATTAGAAAAAAAGTGATTTTTAAAAGAATAACATTGCTTTTATAATATGGATGGAGGTGGGTGATATTTTTAAAAAGAGTTACTGATTCTTAATCCCCTTTGGGACCTCATTCATTTTAAGAGAAAACCTTAAAGTGTGAATTAATGTATAATATTTGCAAAGTATTAAAACTAAGTGAACCCAATGGTCCCAGACATCTCTCTCTGTCTCCTTCATAGAGGCTTATAGCTAAGGGAGTGAAGTTTTAGGGAAGGCTATGGAGCTTCTTTTCACAAGGGTCAATTTTCCTGAAAAGATTCTTCCTGTTTCTACCTTATTTAGGAAAACAGCAGGTTAGTTTTAGGTATGCTTTATCTGAATTTCTATACAGAATCTTGACCCAGACTGCCTGGGTTCAAATCTGGGTTCAACCTCTTACTAGCTGTGTGACTCTGGGCAAATTACTATGCCTTGGATTTATTATTTGTGAATGTAGCTCTCTTCCAGAATTATTAAGAGGACTAAATGAGCTAAAACACAAAGGACCCAGAATGATACCTGAGGAATAGCAAGTGTTATATGAGTGCTTGTTATTATCTTGGACCTTTTCCTTGTAAATCATATTAAATGGTTTCCCATTAAGCAGGTTTCCCTCTAAGTTGCACATGCATTCAAAGCCCAGTCTACTAAGAGCACCGAAGTCCCTGTTTCGGGTTGAGGGTATCTCTATGTTACTTGGTATTTGGTCTTACAGCTCTCAAAAACTGACCATCTATCTGAGTAAAAGATGGAAAGGAGAAGAAAAGCGACAACAAAAGAAGCAGTGGGAGAAAAAAGCAATTAAGAAGACTATGCGGGGAATTCCCTGGTGGTCCAGCGGTTAGGACTCTACGCTTCCACTACAGGGGGCATGGGTGCTGGCTCCTGTATAAGACGGTCTAATTATGTTCGAAACTGAATATACCCAAGACAGAACCGCTGATTTTCCCTTTCAAGCCAGTGTCTTTGTCAGTCTTCCCATTTACCCAACTGCTCAGGCCAGGGGCATCCTTAATGTCTCTTTCCCTCACATCCAGTCCACTAGCAAGTCGTGTTGGCTTTAACACCCAAGTATGTCCTGAATCCTCCTCCTCAGCCGCCACCATCCTCTCACTGGAACGTCCTAACTGATCTCCCTGCTTCTAGTCTTGAACACTGAAAGTCTAGTCTCCACACATGTTATCTTTTCAAACACAAATATTATCCCTTCCCTGCTCAAAACCCTCAATGGCTTCCTATCTTCCTATTTGAATAAAACCTGAACGCCTCCCATGGCCTCTAAGCCTTGCATGATCTGACCCCTGCCCAGCACCTTCCCTCTTGTTTACTGAGTCCTAGGCTCTTCTCATCCTAACACAAGTCTAACTTATTCCCAACTCAAAGCCTCAACACGTGGTGTGGCCCAGAATGTTCCTCCTCCGGATACTTACACGGCTGGCTCATTCTTTTCCTTCAGATCTCAGCTCCAGTGTCACCTCCTCAAAGTGGTCTTCCCTGTCCATCCGATCTAGGAGAGTCCCCACCCCACCCATATTCCCCTTTCTTACAGTACTCATCACCATCCAATATTGTATCGGTTATTTTGTTTACTTGCTTTATCTACGTTCCTCACTAGGATGTAAGCAGGGCCTACATCTTGTTCTCTGTTGCACCTCCAGTAGCTAAAACAACGCCAGGGATGTACCACGCAGTGAGGCAAAGGCAGGTCGAAGACCTGGGTCTGTCACGGTGGGAGGGGTGGGATGGAATAATAGCTCTGAAACCAGCCCAGGAGGCACAGCGATGCCCAGGATGCTCGGTGGGTCTCAGAGCAGAGGCGCGACATCACAGGAGCAGTGTTTTAGTTACTCTAATAGCCAGATTTAAAACTTTCCTCCAGCTACTTCACTATTACAGAATTAATACCACCCTACATTGTCAACAACTTTTTTTCAAATAAGTTTGTCAAAGAGTGAGACAGGTTTTGTTATCTACATTTTTTCTGATATAGAAACAGACGACCACAATTTAGTGGTCTACTCTGAATCCATGTAGTTAATATGTAGCAAGCCAGGACCTGGATGCGTCTTTCATGGGTCCACATCCGAAGCTGCTTCCACACTAATACTCTACACTAATACCTCAGGGCACAGATCCTTTGTGGTAACACCTTTTCCCAACTTCTGTTTCTAGTGACATGCTGATTTGAATCTTTTTCAGTAACCTTTATAGGATCCTGAACCCCTCTAAGACTGTGATGAAATCTTTTCCCAGAAAGATGCAGTTATTGCCACAGAACACTCTATTCAATTCCCAAAGTTCCACACAGGGTTCTCTGGATTCAGGTTAAAGGTCCTGCCTAACAAGTATGCTGTGCTGGGAAGCAGGGGGTTTGGGAGAAGGAAGCAGCAGGCAGTGAGGCTCCCGGTAAAGGGAAGTATTTCAGCAAGTGTGAGTGGTGCCCAGAGTTACAAGGGCTGAGGTGACATGTGATAGGTTGCTTAGAAAGAGGATAAAATGTGAAGAGAGTTCAGATGAACCGTGCACAAAGTAAGCCAGAGGCTTTGTTTTCATTGTCCTACAGCAACCATAAAAGATATAAAGCATTAGACCGCATTTTTAGAAAAATTTAAAATTTTGTCACTTTAAAGTTGTTAAGTTCATTGTACCTCTGATGCTTTAAGTTTCAAAATATCAGAAGTGGCTGGAACCACAGGCCCTGCCAGAGGCCAGACATTTGCAAGGGCTGAAATATGAAGGTGGGGGTGGAGTGAGCAGCCTTAGATGAGTAGCAAGAGATAAAGGCAGAAACTATGGTTTCTCTTGCTCGTTTTCCCTAAGTTTCTTAGTATCAGCCCTTCAGAAAATTCCAGCATGGCCATGAAGAGGGAGAGAAAGGGTGTGGGTGCAGAATCCAATAAAGGGTTAGTCAGAGAGGGGAGTAGCAGTAGGTGTCACAGCTGAAGCATGGCTAAAGGTGGGTACTTGAGATCCTCAGTGAGGTGAACCCGAAGCAGGGAATGTGCTAGGCCAGCAAAGATGACTCTCATTTCCCAGAGGCCAGCAATACCACCAGTGCTCCCAAATGCCTCCCAGCCTGGGAGACTGAGTAGACAGCATGGAATAGAGGGCTTTGGAGTCTGACTGTTGTTGCTTCAAACCCCAGCCTCGCCGCTTTCTAGCTGTGAGGCTCTGAACCAGTGAGTTAGCCTTTCTCAGCTTTATTTTCCTCATCTATAAAACAGGGATAATAATATCTACCTCACCAGTTGTTAAAATACTCAAATGCACTAACGCATGTTTCAAAGGGGCTTTTGCTTCCGAGACTCTGACTGGCTTAGTGCTTGCTCACATACCTGGACAGGTACTCCTTAGGCCTTCTCTCTCTAGCATCCATGAACCTTCCCTTTGTTCCAACTGGGAGTTCATACCAGGCTGGGAGACTGGGAGTCCTATTTAAGGGGGAAAAAAGTGGGGTTTAGAGATCTGTACTAAGTATCAATAGCCTCCCAGAACTGAGGGGAGAGGAAACAGGTCATTCATTTCATTCATTCAACAAATATTTATTGAGCACTGACTTGGTACCAGGCACTAGGGGACACAGCAGTAAATAAGATAGATACGGTGCCAAGGTCTTAGTAGAGCATTTCTGAAAAGAGCTAAAGTAACAGCCTCAAGGAGGGGTCAAGCCAGGGAGCTAAGCAAGCCCATAAAGCCAGATACTTAAGAAGTTGGGAACTTAGTGACTATGGAGGAACTGGCCTGAAGGCTACCCCACCCTTCCTGGGAAATAAGGAAACGGGGAGGTGCAGCCTCGGGGGAAACAAAATGAAACTGCCTATTTCCCAAACCAGAATGCAGAGATCTTTCACTAGGGAATGAGGAGGAATAAACACTATCCCTCTGGTGCAGCAGAGCCACTCAGGATCACTCGACACTGGAAGTAAAACATTTTCAGAACTGAACAAATTCTGCATTTTAAATGGTTTCCTTACCCAGTAGGACCAGGTTTCTGGACTTTTCTGGCATCCCTTTCTTGAACCTGTCCCTCGGAGTAGGGGCCAACTGCCTCCATCCCTTCTGGGTAAAAGCTACAGTCACACTGTTGAAAGGTGTGGATCCCTGAAACAACAAGCATATTCCTTCTTGCCCAGTGGCCTTAGAATATGAGGGGGTGGGGAGGTTGGCAGCTTTGGGTGTGTTGGTTAGCAGGCCTACAAAGGGTCTTTGAAAAGACTCAGGGTAGTTCCAGAAAAGCATTTATTGATCACTTCTTATGTGCCTAACACTATATTGGATATTGATGCACAAAAATAAATAAAATACAGTATCTCTTGTCTTCACATGTTTTATAACTCTAGTAGGCTTTATACATAAATAGAAGAAACTATGTATATATATGAGCAGTAATTGGGCAGAACTAACAGGTGCTTGGGAATTAAAAGCGCCAATATAGAAAAAACAAAATTAGAATGTGTGAGTTTATGCAACAAGGAATCAGCTGCAAATTAGCAAAGAAATGTGAATGATTAATGTTTTCAGAACATTTAATAAATATTCCTGCTTACTCAGACATCACACAGTACAGCAGGAGAGCCAGCACGTATGCAACCACCTGTAATAATGTGTCAAAGAGATGGACAGATTAGTTGCTAGGATAACAGAGGAGGAATCATAGGTGGAGGGCAACCTGGCCTTCAAGGAGCAGGTTCCTCAGATGGAGAAAGAGAAGGATGTCCAAGGCAACGGAAGCATCAGGAGCAAAGGCATGGAGGCAAGGGGGTCTTTGCCTATTTTCAGCTTAGGAAATGGTACCTCCAGTCACCTAGTTGGCCATGTGAGACAACTGGGTGCTATCTTCCCCTTTCTTGCAGCTCCCCACATATCAACTGCATATTCATTCTTCCTCCTCAATATCATGAGAATTCATGCATTTCTCTCCATGCCCCTGCCACTGCCTTGCTTTAAGCCACCATCGTTTCCCAATTCATAACTAGTTTCCTGATTTCTAATTTTACCTGTCCTTCCAATACATCCTTCACACTGAGAAATGCACTAAACAGGACAAAGAGGGTCATTTTAAAAAACGATGGAATATTTAAAACATTTGGGTCATTTTATAATAATCAAGAGAGTAAAATCCATTATGAAGATATAAGGGTCATGAACCAAATAACAAATATATAATTCATAAAGAAAAAACTGTAGGAAGTACAAGGACAAATTTAAAATACAGCTACAAGAAATGTTAAACAACTTAGTTGTTAACAGAGTTAATACAAAATAAACCAAAAAATAAAGGTATGGAAGAAATGAGTAATTTAATAAGGTTGAGCCATAAATCCTACAGCTGCAATCACACTATACCTGGATGTTTTGTGTGGAGAAGAGACACAAACTTTGCCTGCATGGAGCACAGCCCAGCTAAATGTGCAGACAAGAAACCAAAGTCACAATTTTGGCATATCTAAAAAAATAAAGACCCACCACCAAAAATATTCAATATATATGAACAAAACAGGAAGAAAATGAATTAGGGGATTCAACTCAAGAGATTTTGAAAAGTGAATTTTAAAATAAATCTAAGGAAAGCAGAAGCAAAAAAACTAACAGAAAATTTTGTTAATAAAGAGGAGAACTGAAGAGGAAATCCAAGAGCAGGCGTTCTAAAAATGAAAACAGACCAATTCCTAGTCTAGTCAAGAAAAAGAAAGGGAGAAGACAGTTCTTACTCTCATAGAAGGACTATGAAATGGAATTTATTAGAAATAATTCTGTAGAATACTCTTAATGAAATTGGGGAAATATTAATCAAATTCTACTAAGTGTAAATAAAAAGAAGGTTACAAATCAGGACAAACCCATTTGGGGAAAACAGAAAAAAAAGAATATGACTAAAAGGACACAAATCAAAATGTTAAGTGTTATTTCTTTGTAGGATTAAGTGTAATTTTGGGGGGGTATGTTGTCTACACTTTTCAGGTTTTCTACAAAGAACATGAATTCCTTTTGTAATTAAAAACCTAAAACACCCTTAATATTAAAAAAAAAAAAAAAAGAGGCTGCCTTTCAGAGTAAATTTCCAACTTACTTGGGGCCCAGCTGTGAGGAGACCACCTGCCATTCCTTCCTCTTCTGTGCCTTCCTCTTGGGGAAGGGCAGGATCTGGAGAAGGTGGCTCTGGAGGAAGAGAAAGAAAGCAATGAGGCATAAAATTTACATCTCACCAAGCTAGAAAGTCTCAAATTTTCACTCTGAAGAGAGTGTTCAAATGACATTATAGGTCTCAGGGCTCATTGAGGCTGAATTTGCAGACCTGCAATGGGACAGAAATTTTCCAATTTCCCTTCCTACCTCAGAAGTTCCATCAATTGACTCAAACATAGGGAGGCATTAGAGTGTAACAGACTCTCAAGTATTCCAGATCTACCACTTACCAGCAGTGTACAAATCATGTAACCTCTCTAAGTCTCATTTTTCTCATCTGTAAAATGAGGATAATAACCCATGTAAAGTTGCTGTGAAGATTTAAATGCAGACAAAGCAGTTGACACAATGCTTAGCATGTAAATATACAGCTTACAGCTATTACCAATTAAGTTCCTTGGAGAAAGTGGCTCTGCAAATTTAAGACATTTGCTTAAACAAAAAAAGAGGTAATGACCAAGTGGGATTCATCCCAGGAATGCAAGGTTGGTTCAACAAATGAAAATCAATCTGTATAACACACTATATTAATACAAAGCGGAAAAAAACCCCCATATGATCATCTCAGTGAACACCAAGAAGGCCATTTTACAGAATCTGACACCTTTCATGATAAAACACATCCAAGAAACTAGGAACAGAAGGGAACTTCCTCAACTTGATAAGAGGCATTTACAAAAAACCAGAGCTAAAGACTGATGCTTTTCCCCTAAGATCAGGAACAAGACAAGGATGTCTGCTTTTGCCACTTCTAACCAGTATTATACTGGAAGTTCTAGCCAGAGCAATTAGGCAAAAACAAGCAAACAAGCAAACCAAAGGCATACAGATTGGAAAGGAAGAATTTAAGCTACCTGTATTTGTGAATGGCATGATTTTGTATGCAGAAAATCCTAAGGAATCCACAGAAAACTATCACAGCTAAACAAGTTCAGCAAGGTTGCAGGATACAACATGAATATACAATAAAAAAACAACTCAATTAAAAATGGGCAAAGGATTGAATAAACAGTTCTCCAACTGTATCTCTATACACTAGTAATGAACAATCCAAAAATGAAATTTTAAATTCCATTTACAAGAGCCTTAAAAGAACAAAACACCTAGGAATAAACTGAACAAAAGAAGTGCAAGAGTTTGATTACTGATGTTATAAGCAAAAAAGTATAAATAACATAGGTAGGATACTTATTTTGGTATGGATTAATTTACTTTACTGTCTTAGCCATATCTACCTCTAATCTCTTGTCACTAGTATTCTTCTTAAAGTTGTTTTTCAAAATGTTATTATTTTTTAATTTTTAAAATTAAATTTCACACATCATCCTCAACACTGCATTTTATATGTAATAGATTTAAAATTGTTGACACCTCTAGTTGACCTTTCTCTGTAGACCATAAAGTCTTTAATTGAGAAAATCATTCCCTACAGACACTGAGGTATCTGTTAAGCTGAGAGCAATTTCTCATAAATGGATGTTATTCTCAATCCTAATTCTTTGTTTTTTTAATGTGTAAATATTTCAGAACAAATATTTTTATGGATACTGTTACTTTTGCTTCCATTTAGATACTTTTCTTTAATAAAAAATCATCAAATCTCAAAAAAAAAAAGAAAAAAGTGAAAGACATTACATTGAAAATTACCAAACATTGTTCAAGGAAATTACAGAACTAAACTTTCTACAAAGCAACAGTAATTAAAATAGTGTGGAACTGATATAAGGATAGACATATAGATCAATGGAGAAGAACTGAGAGTCCAGAAATAAATCCATACATTTATGGACAACTGATTTTCAACAAGAGTGCCAAGAAATTAAATTTCTTTTCAAAAAAATAGAGATGGGACAACTGGATATCTACATGCAAAAGAATGAAGCTGGACTCCTACCTCACACCATATATAAAAACCCAAAATGGATCAAAGACCTAAATGTAAAAGCTAAAACTTCTAGAAGAAAATACAGATATAAATCTTTATGACCTCTGATTAGGCAATGGGTTTCTTAGACATGATACCAAAAGCACATGCAACAAAAGAAAAGCTGAACTGGATTTCATAAAAATTAAAAACTCTGTGCTTTAAAGGACACTGTCAAGAAAGTGAAAAGATCTGCAAATCATATATCTTCTAAGGGTCTAGTATCCAAAATATAAAAAGAATTCTTTATATTAAAAACTCAACAAAGAAAGACAAATAACCCAACTTAAAAATGGGCAATGGATTTGAATAGGTATTTCTCTAAGTAAGATACAAACAGCTATTAAGTATATGAAAAGATGCTCAACATCATCAGTCATTGGAGAAATGCATATCAAACCATTATGAGATATCACTTCACACCAAGATGGCTAAAATTAAAAAGACGGAAAAAAAACAAGTGTTGATGAGTATGTAGAGAAACTGAAATCCTCATACATTACTACTGGGAATGTAAAATGGTGCAGCCACTGTGGAAAACAAGTCTGGCAGTTCCTGAGAAAGTTAAACAGAGTTACCAAATTTACCAGAGTTATACAATAATTCCTCCCCTAAGTATATATAAACCCTAGAAAAATGAAAACACATCCACACAAAAACTTGTGCATGCATGTTTATGGGATTATTCATAATAGCCCAAACTGGAAACCACCCAAATGTCCAACAACTGAGGAAGAGATAAATGTAACATGGTATAATCCATGTAATGGAATATTATTCAGCCATAAAACGTAGATTCCTTCATGTTACAACATGGATGAACCTTGAAACGTTATGCTAAGTGAAAGAAGTCAGACACATATATTGTATGATTCTATTTTCATGAAATGTCCAGAATAGGCAAATTCATGAGGACAGAAAGTATTGAATAGATTAATGGTTGCCAGGAACTAGGAGGAAGGGAAAATGTGGAGTAATACCAGTTTCTTTCTGGGGTGATGAAAATGTTCTGGAATTAAATAATGGTGATGGACTTCCCCGGTGATCTAGTGGTTAAGACCCGTGCAGGGGGCATGGGTTGGATCCCTGGTTGGGGAACTAAGATCCTGCATGCCGCAGCCAAAAAAAAAAAGGTGATGGTTGCATAACTTTGTGAATACACTAAAAGCTACTGAATTGTACACTTTAAAAGTGAATGCATGTAAATGATATCTCAGTTTAAAAAGGTGCTTTCAAAAGCGTCATTTTAGTTGATGCTTACAGTTCTTAGAGGTGAACGAGGTAGTTAACGTTATTTTACCTTTTCCTCCATGAAGAAACACAGGCTAAGAAAGCTGGCTGGTACCCCAGAGCTTAAACAGGAATCCTAGCCTTCTGATTCTAAATCTCCAGTATCCTCCACGATTTCACAATCCAACTGGGTTGAACCCATCCTCAATATGAGGTGAAGCCAACGGGCTCCCATTCCGAACATCCCTGATGCTTCAAGAGGGCTGGAAGATCAGAAGCAATAGAGGAAGCCCTGAGTAAGTCCCGTTTTCCTTCCCAAGGCCCATTTCTCTCTACTTTCTAATGCCATGGGTCCATCAACAGATCGGAGTAAGGGACAGGACACTCAGAAATGATCCAGGGCTGAGCTCCTCAAACTTTTCTGACCCCGGAATTCTTTATTCCACAAAAAGGATCGTCCCCCAACCACTTGTGGAAAGGATGACCGCCGAATTCTGATCTGGGTCACGCAGCACTGTTAGTGGACAAGCTAGAAGCCACAAACCGCTCCACCACTCCGTCTCACCTCCTTCCTCCAGCATTTGGGTCCCACCTCGCGCCACCGCCTCCCAGCAGTTTTCTGAGCGTCAGCGTCGCTTCACTGCAGCGCCAGCCCCGCTCTGGGCTCTTCTCTCAGGCCTGTCCCCTTAAAGGCCGGGTCTGAGCCTGCGGTACTGAGCCCGGTCCGGCCTGTCCAGCCGGGTCTTTCACTGTCTCCCCAGCCACAGCCAGGCCTCGGCTGGGGAGGCCGTGGCGCACCTGCCTCGGTCTCAGGCAGAACACCACGTGAAAAAGCCGCTGCCAACTACGCGAGAAAGCTCCCGGCTCCCGCCACCAAGCGTGAGCTCAGAAACTGCGGCCGCAGACCCGCCTCTCGCTCCAAAGGGGACGGCGCCTGAATAGCGCCACTTCCGGTCATGCGCATATGCCTCCCTGCCCCACCGGACTCCATTTCCCAGAAATCTCCGGGCTCGTTACTGGCCAAAGCCTTTTCGTCTCTCGGTGCCAGGTTGTGACCGGCACACCCTCGTGGACCGTATTTCCTAGCGAGGCTTCCGCCTGTTCTTGCTTCCAGAATCTATTTCCCATCACGCTTTGTTGCACATGCCTTTCAGGTCCACTGAATACAATGACTGGGGCCTCTTGGACAGGAAGAGACTTGGCCGCGAAGGCTCACGGGAGCAGTGCTTTTAGCGCAGGCGCAGATCTGCACTAGGGCTAGGCGCCTGGTTTCTGCTCAGGGATTTGACGTGCCCGGGGCCCGGTTCCACGAGGTCCTCTCCCTCGTCAGTCAGCTCAGGGCCCAACCCCAGCCACCTTCACGGTCCTCTTGCGCCCTTCTGATAGTTTGGGAGGGGTAAAGGAAGTGAGGGCCCCTCAGTGTGAACGGGGCAGCCGCAGGTTGGCCTGGAACGGTGAAAGTATAAAAGCTTATCAGCAGGAAGACGTCTTCAGTAATCTCAGGGGCAGAAGCACACTTTAACAGTGTTCAGTTAGAAGTGTTGGGAGAGGAGATTCCTGAATATTCTGTCCTTGGGGGCTTCCGTGCTGCCCCAGGGGATATTTCAGTGGGCTTCCTCAGAGCGTTGATGTAATTTCCCCACAAGCCTGTTGATCTTCACTAATCAAGCAATTTTCTGATGAGCAATTTACTTTCAGAGGCATTTTGACGTTAAGGAGATGAGAATGTGTTACCTGGGAAGCGGAAATGAGTTTGGGGGTCCTAAGCCTCTTTTCATTTTGTACTGTCTCTCTCTCTTTCAATCATAGCTGGTAGTGTTTTTCCCCAATATGATTCTACATTTGTGGGTCTTCTAAGAATCTCATTGGGATTCACTCCGTTAAGCAAGTCACACCCACAGATCTCTTTGAGATAAGCTCTTCTCTACCTTGGGCTTGTGTAATTTTTAGGCTTACAACTTTGGAGGTCAGAAGTCTGAAGTGGACCTCACTGGGCTAAAGTCAAGGTGTCTTCAGGGTTACTTTCCTTCTGGAGGCTCTAGGGGGAGAATCTCTTTCCTTGCTTTTTCTAGTTTCCAGAGGCTGCCTGCATTCCTTGGCTAGTGGGCTCTTCCAGCTGGTGTGTTCTGCCTGTGCCACAGGCCCAGCAGGTGCTAAACCCATAATAGCCACTAGGAGGTAGGCAAGGGTTTTCTTGCCTTAGTCTTGCGAACCCACCTATGGCCACTGGGGGGTAGCAGAGTGGTTCACGCCACAGTTGATTCCGCCCGTGTCCACTGGGTGGTGTTAGGGAATTTCTTGCCTCGTTCTCAGAAGCCAGGATTCTCCTGGAAGTTGTTCTGGGGGTGGGAGTGGGAAATGGGGTGGATGTCGGCTGGCAACGCACATTTCTATCCTAGGCTGGGTAAAGCGCAGCTTCTGCTGCACCTGTCTTCTGGAGATGTTCCATCCTGCCCCACTTCCTCATGGACCTGTGCCTGATGGTGCTGGACTGGGCTCCTGGGGTAGATACAGGGGTGTCAGCTGGGGCTGGCTCTTAGTCCCTGAAGCACCTTGTGCTCTGATGGGAAGGCCTTAAAGGAGTGTATGGGGACCTCTGAAAAGTGTGTGTGTCCACAGTCCTTGGTACCTATAAGTAGGTGCTGGTAGCAGTCACAGGTTGCTGAGGCGGTAGGGTAGGAGATAGAGTATAAACAGAAACACTTGTAAAGATTTCAAATATCCCCTTATGAAGCACCCCTAGAGCCTCACATGCAGCCTCACAACCAGCCTTGCATGCAGCTCCCCGTCTCCACCACAGCCTCCCACCCTCACCTGCACAGCCTTACCACCACCAGCAGCTAAACTGATTGAGCACTTATTCAGTGCCATCCTCAGATCTAAGTGCTTTACATGATCATCTCCTTTCATCCTCATAACAACCCCACGAGGGAGATAACATCATTATGCCCATTTTACAGATGAATGAACTGAGGCTTAGGGAAGTTAAGCGACTTGTCCTGCTCTGTCCCCCACCGCTCTGCCCTGGACCACTCCACACTTCCATTCCCCTTGTCTCCGGTCTCATTCGGTCTCATTCCAAAGCTTAATACAAGATGTCAAGGTGGGCACATGCTGGGCTGCACAGCCTGAGAAGTGAATAAAAACAGGTTACAGAATGGGAAGTAGGGCGTCCCACTTCTGTGTAGTGATGCTGGGAAGCATGTATGTTGGGGGAGAGATCTTTTAAGACAGAACGAAATTCTCTGGTAAGGTGCAGGTGTGAATATTTTATTATTTATCTAAATAAAGTTAATATTTGCAAAGTACTTAGGATAGTGCCTAGCAGATGTTAACTGCCATAAAAATAATTACATTACATAAATCTGTGTTTTCCAGTTTTCCTGCAATAAACACGTTATTACTTATACAGTAGACAATAAAAGTAATTTGTAAAAGACTTCTGGCTCCATTAAAGTTAATATGAAGAGAGGCTTCTTTTTTGCAGGAGGAACTCAAGATTTGATGACTAATGATTCAGGGGACTGAACCCAAGGAAAGAGTCAGAAATGACCTCCAAGTGCCAAAGGCAAGCCTAGCTGACCATGAGAAAGCAGATCCATAGATGTTCTTGGCAAGACAGTCTGTGGGAGGCCTAGTTTTATGGAAGGGACAGGAAAATGCCCTTCTGGACTGCAGCCCACACAAAGAGGTCATGACCTGATTTTCTGAGTCAAATATTTATTTGGCAAAGTTCCTTCCTGATAATGCAGCCATGTGAGAGGAGTAACCATGGCCATCACCCAGCCTCCAAAAGCATCTTCTCCAGAAAACGAGGAACCAAGAGTCCCCCTTCTCCGCTGTCACTTTTGTGTTGTGATGGAGATGGCACGTGGAGGACTGACCACAGCACAACAAAGCGTCTCCGAGATGTTCCCTCCACACGAGTCACAGGGCAGCAGTGGAAACTGGACCCAGGGGCTGGGAACCTTGTCCCCGTGCTTCACTGGGCTGTAGAGAGCTGGGCAGGAAGGTGGGGCCCCAGAGGACAAAGCTCCAAGGGGCTACAGTCCTGGCTCCTGACTCCCTGGGGGCAGGCGGGGCGTCCAGACTCCAGCTGAGGCTCAGTTTGGAGTCACAGGCAGGCACCATCCCCTCCGAGGCCCAAAGCTGGTCCAGCTAGGAGGGGCAGCCACTCACGGGAAGGGGCTGTCATCGCCCCTCAAAATGTGCTGTGATTTGCTCCAAAGTCTTTCCTTTGGTTTCAGGGACACAGGCCAGAGTGAAAAGGACACTGAAGATGCAGAAGGCAGCAGCCAGCCAGAAGGCACCGTAGGGCCTGAGCACCTCCTGCAAAGAGAGTGGAGAGGCCATGCATGGACGCGGCAGGTCAGGAGCCCTCATGCCCCAGCCGAGAAGCCTAGGCCCCAGTCGGGGCCCACCCCGCCCAGGCTCAGGGGAGTGGAGGGGGTTCTGCGGTCCACCATCCAGAAGCCTGAGCTGAGCACTGTCCAAGGTGTGGAAGTTGTGTGGCGGGGACACTGAGGCTCACTGTGACGAAGTGACTGCCCCCAGGTCAGAGACCTGCTATCAAGTGAGAGCTGGGTTTCCTCCCCCAGTGCCTGACCTCACGGCCCACAGACCTCCGCTCTACACTCAGCTTTGGCCCTGCCCTCTGTGGTCCCTGCCGCCTTAGGAATCTCTTCTTGGTGCGGGAGGAAATGGGGGAGCTATCGGCAGGTGGCGATGGGGGCGTGTGCACACACGGGGACACTCAGGGCCCATGTGTGGAGCAGGGAGGGAGCGGTGACTTTCGGTCAGAGTCAGTCCACTCTCCCAGCCCAGCCCCAGTGACCTCCCAGGTGCCAGAACCAAAGGCCGCTCCCTTTCAGCTCCTCTTCCTCTGGGACATGGTGACCCCACCCCCCGCTCCTTGAAGCCTTTCTCTTGGCCTCTCAGCACTGTACACCCCCAGGTCCTCTTAGGTCCTTTGGTGCCATCCCCCTCCTTTACTGTCTGTCCCCTCCAAGCTCCCAGCAAGTAATTTCCGCCCCCAGGCCTCTGCTCTGGTCTTCCTGACATGCTCTCCAGGGCAGCGCAGGCTCTACAGAGTCCGGTCCAGCCCCAAGCATCCACTCCTCTCATGACCTGCCTCCCCTTGCCCCAGCCCGGCCTCCTGGTGCTTCACCCTCCCACCACTGTCCACTTCATGCCAGACCTTGTCATAAAGGGGACCCTGTCCATCCCATTCACTGCTGTTCTGGCACCCTGAACAGGCCAGGACATGGTAGGTACCAGGAGACCTGGGGGGAGACGAAATGACTGAACAAATGGCTTGACTGTCTGCACCAGAGTGGTCCCCCCTATTGGATGGGAGGCCCTGAGGCAGGGATCATGTCTGTGTCAGTCCATCCATGAGAAGGTGGCAAAATGTTGAACTGAACTGACGCTCCCATCAACCCTAAGAGGAAGGTACGCTACCCTTCTCCATTTCTAGTCCGGGAAGCTGGTTCAGAGAAAGGTGAACAGCACACCCAACGCCACCCAGCAGGGAGGCGGCCAAGATGGGGACGGAGCCCAGGCCTGTTGACTCCAAAGCCAGAGTTTCTCTCACAGCCCTGCTTCCCAGCCCGTGTCCCCAGAGTCCAGTGGAGGACAAGGTCAGCTCTGCTGTCCTTCCACCTGGACAGCCTGGAGGTTCCTGAGTGGCCACAGCCTGGGTTTCTCGCCGGCCCGGCCCGTCTGCTCCCCCTCACCCCTGACCAAGATGGTGTCGCAAGATGCTGGGGCCTCAGCCTGCGTGCAGAGCCACGGTCCCCAAGTCTCTCGCAACAAGAGCAATTCTGAAAAGCGCTTCTCTGCCGACTACTGTGTGAGGGGGAGGCCACCAGGGTCCGCACTCACCATGAGGCTGCTGAACTCTTTTGTCACGAGAAAGGCCATGAACCAGTTGGTGAGGACGCAGACGCCTGTGGCCAAGCCCTTGACGTGCAGAGGGAAGATCTCAGACATGAGGAGCCAGGGGATGGGTCCCCAGCCCATAGCAAAGCCTGCGGGAGCAAGATAGGCGTCAGGGCCCACAGGGCTGGACCCTCGGCTCGCCGCAGACCACCTGGGCTGAAGCCTTGCGGGGCTGCCCAGCTGTGGCCTGAGGGGGCCTGGATGCCACCCTGGAGTCTTAGGCCACTGTCCTCACTTCTTATGCATCAGGCCTTTGCTACGGAACGGGACAAGGAAGGGCCTGCTTGGAGGGCTGTCGTGGTAGTCGTGTGAGAGGAGCAGAGACGGGCTCAGCTTGGTGCCTGGTACACGGTCAGAGCTGCAGACGCAGAGGTGAGGGCGGGTAGGCCTGGCCTCGCTGGGAGCCACAGGAACCCGGCGGCGACAGGGCGGCTCCCTCACCCCCCCCAGCCCCCCCCACTCACCAGCGATGAAGAGGCACATGCTGCCCACCGCCAGCCAGGCCAGCCCCACACTGGCGGGCTCCATGGAGACGGGCGCCAAGAGGTCCACGTGTGAGGAGTTGCTAGGGCCGCCCTGGGTCAGCTTGAAGTAGGCGCCAAAGGCGCTGGTGCTGAACACCATGACCACACCTGCAGGTGGAGCGCGGCAGTGGGCGGGACAGGGCAGGGGGAGGCGGCCCACGGCCCAGGCACGTGGCACTGGGGGGCGGGAGTCTCAGTGCACTGTGGGCCACAGCAACGTGGCCCGGATGCCTCTGAGACGGGCAGTGAGCAGAGCCCTGCCTGGCTGCACTCACCCCAGCCCGGCCGCACTCACCCCAGCCCGGCCCTGCCAGCCCCAGCTTGGACCTTGCACCTCAGCAAACTCCAAGAAGCTCCTGGAAGCAGATCCTCCCTGGCCTGAGGAAGCAGGAGCAGCCATAGAGGCCAGACCTGCTTTCCCAGCAGCACCAAGTGCTCGGTAGGGCTCAGAACACGAGGAGCCTCACTCAGATCATCTCCTGATCCTCACAATGGCCCACAGCTACCCCGTTTCACAGAGGGAAAACAGGCTCAGGTAAAGTCACTTGCCCAGAAAGACCACAAGCTTCTGAGCCGCTTCAGCCTGGCCCTCAGTTTCCTCATCGTACACTGGGCCCTGATGGCACCTTTTTGTAGGTTCACTGTGAAGGTTAAGGTGTGATGCAGCGATGTGGTTAGCACGGGCCTGGTCTCAAACACGTGCTCAGTGAGAGCTCTCCTGAAGTCTGGCCTTGTTCTCAGGGACACTCAGCCATTGTCCTCCTCCCTCAACGTGGTGACCTCAGCAAAGACCCTCCAGCCTGTGGTGGGAGGCTGGCCTGGGCCATCCACCTGCAGAGGGCTGAGCCGTCACCCTTGGGCCTCACCTGACAAGGCCAGGAGCAGCCTGCGCCCGGCTCTGTCCATGACGAGGGCCGCTATGGCCGTGAACAGCACCTGGATGATCCCCACGATGACCGAGGCCAGGCTGCTGTCCTGAGGAGACGGGCCGAGGTGGGTCAGGTGAAGACCCCGGAACTAGGTCCCACCCATATGGCATCCAAGTGAGGCAGGCCTGGGCAGAGGCCTCTTTACCTTGAACTTGGCCTCCTCAAAGATGGTCTCTGCGTAGAACATGACAGCGTTGATGCCCGACAGCTGCTGGAAGGCCATCAGTGAAATGCCGATAATGAAGGGCTTGTAGACGCCAGGACGCCGCAGCTGGGCCAAGTGGAAGCCCTGCTCAGACGGAGACCGGGCATCAGTGCTTCTCCCTACCCTGTCCCGAGGGCGCCCCAGCTTTGAGCCCACCGTCCTGAGGCCTGGTGGAGTAAGGGAGCCTCTGCTCCTTGTCCTGGCCCCACCTGAAGCCTCTACTTCAGGTCCCTGCATCACTTTAGCCTCCGATTTGTAAGGTAACAAGATCCTCACCTCCCCACGTCCCTTCCTGATTTGTTGGGGGATCCACAAAGATGTTCTATGAGCAAAGAGCCCAGGGTTCCTGAATCCCACCAGCCTTGGGTCTGGGCCTGGGCCAAGCGCCTCCCCACGCCCCACTGATTCTCACCACCACTGCCAGACACGTGCTATGACTCCCACTTTACAGATGAAGAAACTAGGGCTAAAGATGGGAAGGTCACACAGCAAGTAAGGGGCAGAGACTCAGTCTTCTCCCCTGCCTGACAACTCCCTGTTTAAAAAACCTAAGTCCTCAAATCTGCACCTGCATTTTCCTCTGATGTGGCCCGGCCTTTCTCTTCCTGGGATGGGAAGGTCAAGGCTCAGGCTTTCCCAGGGATGTCCAAGGTTGGGGCCCAGCCAAGCAGCGGGGCTCGAGCAGGACAACACCCCTGATCCCACCCGCCACTGTGTGTGTACAGCCTTTGCAACAGACTGTGCTGACCTCCCCTGGCTGCAAAGGGGTGATACCTCATGGCCCCCTCCCCCCAGCTCTGGCTCCCAGCCCCTCACCTCGTGCTCAGCCCCGACAGGTGGCTCTTCCCAGCCCTGCTCGGAGCCCCACAGGAACTGCATGGCAGCCACGGCTTCCTGGCGCTTGTGCTGAGTCAGCAAGTAGCGAGGGGTCTCAGGCATGCAGCACATGAGCAGCAGCATGAAGGAGGGGGGCACACAGCCCAGCACAGCCAGCCAGCGCCACTTGAGGACCCAGCCTGGGTGGGGCGGGGTGGGTCAGACATCAGAGCTGGGGTGAGCCAGCCTGGACCTTCTCTGGGAGTGCCTGCCCCCTCGCCAACCCCAGGGACTCAGCTTAAGGGGTGGGGACCTCACTACCTTTGCATGGCTACCCTCAGGTCTGTTGTTGATATTGTCATTATTATTGCTAAATGTTGTGGAAACGATGGGGGGTATATCAGTGAATATGTAGCCATTAAACAAAGGCGCTCGCTATGTATTGACGTGGTATATGGCACCATTTGTCTAAAAGGTAGGAGCAGGAGAATAAATATGCATAGTCCTCCTACATGCAGACTCTCAGGAAGGCTGTCGAGAAGCAGGCAAGGCTGGCGCCTCCGGAGAGGAAGAGGGACAGAGTCGGGGGAGACTTTTCACTGAAAACCAGTCAATCAAAACTCACAGAAACTGATCAATGACGGCGCAGATTACGATGACCGGGAGGAAATTCTACGGGTGTGACCCACGTCTGCCCCGAATGCCAGTGTCTGTGCATGGGCTCTGGCATACTGCTGGCCCCGCAAGGCAGCTAGACTGCTGGCAGGACTCTGAATGAGACTCAGGATGGTTAAGGGGGTAAAAATGAAAGACCACGGACCCGCAGGTCAGCTACTCTGAAGAACCAGAGGGCACGTGCCCCAGGCCCTGCCACGGCCAGTCAGGCCCGAAACCCCCACCCCCCCCAGTGGTTCTCAGGCCATTCCTTGACAATTCTCATTTGGGGCCTGCTGCCAGGCACTTTTCACAGTGTCACTTAATCCCTCAACAGCCTCGGACTAGGTAGGATTATCTCCACTTAAAGACAGGGAAATTGAGGCTCCCAGGGGCGGTGTGACTAGGTCAAGGTCACACAGCTAGTAACTGGCAGATTCCCCTAACCTGGCACTGTCAGATATGAAGCCTGCCCTCCTTCTATCCCAGCTCAGTTCCAGTCTGCCTCTGGAAGCTTCCTCACGCTGGCCCCAGCTCTGACCCTCGGGTCCCCTGGAACCTGCCTCCTTCAGGCTGCAAATCCAGTACTGATTCTGAGGAAGACAGGCTTGGGTCCTCCGAGCTCTTAGGCTAAAGACTCTGGAGTGCCCCCTCCACCCCCAGGACCCTAGTTTGTCACCACACAGCGGGGTACTGACCTAACCAGTCAGCCCTCCCCCCACTCCTGGAATGGGCTTCTGCTCTGGGAAGATGAGGACATCACCTTCTCCAGCTCTCCCCAGAACTTTGTCCCAAGACCCACGTGACCCAGGGTCTCAGGGAGGTGGTCTGGGAACCTGGCATCTTGGGCAGTGGCTGTGTGACCTCAGGCAAATCCCTTGACCTTTCTGAACTTCAGTTTCTATATCTGTAAAATAGCCACGGAGCCATTAACAGTTATCAAGAGAGATAACACGAAAACTCTACCTGCCAGATAGGCTAGGAGGATGCCTATGACGACCATGAGCTGCACACAGGAGCCGAGCAGCCCCCGTACTTCGGGGTAGGCAATTTCGGAGATATATACCTGTTGGTAATTAAGATGGGATTTTACTTGGGGTCGAAGAGTTCTTAAAACTGAAAAGTCTCAACCATTCAGAGCTGAGGAGAGCCTTGGCTGGGGCAGCTACAGGCCCAGTGGGCTCCTAACTGCAGGTCCTGGTCAGCAGAGCCCTCCGCATACCTCCCTGCCCCCACCAAGTGATCTGCAGCAGGTGTTTAAAGGGTATAGAAGTGGCTGCTATGTGTGTGGGGCGGGGGCGAGAAGGGCTTTTCAACCTTTCATTTATTGTATGTATACCCTTGAAAAAATGCAAATTTTGATGCAATAGGTGTGCGGTGGTCCAGGTCCAAGATTCTGCCTTTCTAACCAACTCCAGGTGACACCCAGGCTGCTGGTCCAAGGACCATACTTTGAGTGGTGCCCCTGGAGTGAAAGCAGGAACTCTTCACCTCAGTTGCTACCAGTGACTGCCACGGCATCCTCTGGGCTCGGGAGCCAGAAAGCCCTTGCCTATGCTTCTAGGTTATTCCATACCTTATGCCCATGTCTAAGACAAGTGTGCTTTTGCCCAGTAAAAAAACCCTCCAAAATATAAAATCCAACCTAGCTGCTGCCTGTTACCCAGCAAATGCAGTTGAAATGAGTGGTAGGTGCAAAGGGATGGATTCTGAGCTACTGCTCTCAATCTTGACCAGGTTAGGGTGTGGGTGGTTGATCATCCAAACTCATGACCAGCGGCAGTTCACGGGTCACCCCACAACCCCAGCTGCCAGGGTCCAAAGTCCTTCCACAGGCCATGCGAGGGCCAGGGCTGTAAGTGCAGGGTCTCACTGAAGCCTCGCAACCACAGCACAAGGTAATGCCATTATTCCCATTTTATAGGCGCAGAGAGGTGCTCTGCCCTGGTAAGTGGCAGAGCCAGGATTTCACCCAGATGTCCAGCTCCAAAGGCAGCCTGGGAAGTGCTGGGTCAGGAGGTGGTGAGAGAGAAGCAGGGGAAGTGGCTGGAGGACCCGTTCCTGAGCAATGAAGGGGAGCGGCAGGTCCCAGCAGCCTTTGCCCCTGGGGACAAACCAGAACAGGATTTTCCTGCTTAACTGTAGTCAGTGGTCTGAATGACAAGGTGGGGGGGGATCTGAGCCATACTGTGAGGCTTCTGTTGACCATCTACAGATGCCATCTTATTTGTAGAGCAAAAGAGAGAGCCTGTTAAGTGACACCATCCTGGGCTCCAGAAATAGCTTCACCACTGACTAGCTGTGCCTAAACAAAGGACTTCAGGTTTCTTAAGCTCACTTCATCTGTAACCAAGGACAATAACAGCGGCTATTTCCAAGGCCCGTTGGAGTGTAAGGAAGACGAAGCAGGGAAGGGGCATGGTGCCAGGCAGGCAGGAGGCCGCAGCCAGGGAGAAACAAGGCCCCCAGGTCTGCTCCTTCTCCCCGGTCCCAGGGCGCCAGGCTGGGGGACACACTCACCGGGGCCACTAGCGAGGCAATGCCGCAGGCCAGGCCGGTGAGGAGGCGGCCTCCGAGCAGCATCCACACGTTCTGAGCCGCTGTGATGACGGTGAAGCCGGCCACGAAGGGCACGGCGCAGAGCAGGAGGCTCAGCTTGCGCCCAGCGCGGTCCACGAGCCAGCCGCCCAGCACGCCCCCCGCCGCGGCGCCCAGGGTCACGATGGCCTGGGGGCGGGGCGACCGCCGGCTAAGGAGGGGGCGCCGGTGGTGCCGCGGCCCAACCTCGCCCTCTACCCCACCCTCAGCGGCCTTGGGGGAAGGGGATGGGCGACCCCTGGCAGGGGAGCCGGGACGTACTCGGCGGAGGGTCTCAGTGCCCGCCCGAAGCCAGGCAGGGGGAGGGTCCTGGCGCCCATCTTAAGGGTGGGCGAAGGAGGGTCCCAGGAGGGCTGGAGAGTGAGCCCAAGGTCTCACCCCGAACCAGGAGGCGGCGGCATCGTCGAGGCGCAGGGCCGGGGGCGCGGCGCGCCGCAGGCTCGGGATGGCCGGGGAGCTGTAGCCCAGCGCGAAGCCGAAGCTGAGTGGGCCCAGAGCAGCGGCGAAGGCGGCGAGGAAGACGCGGCGGCCGCGGGGAGCGCTGCTGGGACGGGGAGGTCGGTGAGCGGGGCCTGGCGCAGCGGGAGGGGCGAGGCAGCGCCCCCGGGGCTCGGGTTCCCCTGTCCGCTCACCTGCCGCCCGGCGGCCGCAGCAGCGGCTGGGTCTCCTCCTGGTCCCCAGGCGTCATGTCCGCCGCCAACGCTTGCCCGGTCCGCTCCGACGCCTGAACTGCTGCGGGTCCCGCGAGTGTGGCCTGCACCGGCCTGTCAGGCCAGAGCCAGCCAATGAACGGTGAGTGGTGGCTGTGGGGCGGGGTCGGAACGGCAGCGGGTATGGGAGCAACCAATGGGAACGCAAGGCGGTGTTCGCCTCTGCGCTAGGAGCCGCCCTTGAAGTCAAAGCGGACCAATGGAAGCAAAGAGCCGGTAGGCGACGAGCACTGGAACCACCCCTAGGACAGAGCTATCCAGTGTATAGGTGGGGCGGAGTTTGTAGCTGGGCCGGAGCACACAGCCACCCAATAGGAGTGTGATGCGAGCTCGGAGGCGGGGTCATATAGATACCTTACACAGAGCCGGCCAATGAGGGTAGAGGGCGGGGATTGCACTTGCGCCTGGATCCGCCTCTCAATCTAGCTTCAACCAATGGGGCTAGGAGCTGGACGAAGGCGGAGCACGTGGGCCGCGCCCAGAACTTCCCGCCCCAACTCTGGGCAGCAGCAACTCCTCTCCGTGGTCGGGTCTGCGGTTCCTGTTCGGCGTTAACCGCTGCCCTGGGGCCTGGGCACTTCTGCCCACCTAGAGCCGCAGGGCGGAAAGTCTCCAAACAACGGTTCTGGCCCACTCTCTCGGATGCCGAGCCTGGCGCTCCAGCTTCGTTGCCGGGGCAGAGGCGTGGCCCTTGGCGCCACAGCCCACCTCCGTGCTCGTCACGACTCGGGGTTGGGGTGGGGCGGGGGGAGGCCCAGGTTGCCGACGATGACCAGGACCTTCGGGTGCTGAGGTCCTGTGTTGGGCGGGGTCCCTCATGCCTCATAGCTATGACTGATCTGGGCTTAAATCAGTGAGCTCTACGCTCCCTGTTAAATTCCACTCACTTCATAGGTAACCCTGACTTTGGAATCTTCATCTTAATATCTCCCAATTTTGAGTCCCCTGCGGATGTTAATAGCCAGCCTATGTGCGTGCAACCAGGTCACTGCCGGAGGTGAGTACGATGAAGTCAGTGCGCTGTAGAATCTCACCGTTTGTATGCCGCACTCTCTGGGTGCAGGCAACTGCGGTGGAGTGCTGTGTCTTTCCGGCAAGAACCAGGGCTAAGAGAGTGATAGGCTTAGCTTCTAATCCCTCTCTGGCCCTCTGTTTCCTCATCTCTAAGTGGAGATGACAGTTAACTACCTTGCAGGCGGGTTTTGAGTAGGGGCAATATATAAAAAGACCAAGCACATGCCAGGTACTCAAATGCTGGCCTGTACGAATAGTGCAGTCACCTGACAGTACTGTCTTTCAAGACAGGCAACCGCCCCTCTGTGCTTCCTCAGCATCTGTGCTCCAGTCATAAATGTTTAGTTCTTATCATTGCTTGTGATCACCTGTTTACTTCTCTCCCTCCCCCGATGGACATGATCTCCTGCTCTAGACAGTGGGTACTTGATGTTTGCAGAGAGGAGGGATGCCTCAGACTTCAAGGGCAAACGCTGCACTTAGACGGTTTACTTTGCAATTCAGCCTGAGGGATATGCAGAGAGGCTTCTGTAAACAGGGTGATCCGCCAGCCCAGCTAAGGCCAGCCAGTCCTCTGAGCCACGGATCCCTACAAAGCTGCTCCTGCCCTCTGGCTGGTCATCTCCCTCCCCGTGAGTGTGCAGTGTTCACTTCTCGGCCTTTGTAAGCAGACCCTGCTGCCAGGTCTGCCTCCCGCGCCCCCTTTGTAAGCTAAGCACCATCAGTCTGTTTAGTAGGGCCCACCTCTTGCCGTTTCTACATCCACTCCTCAGATCTGTGACTCTTGTCAAATCATGGGGTGCCACTTGCTGCCAATCTCTTTGAAAGAATGGTCTAAATAGCCCTTGGTTTTTCTATTCCAGGCTGAGAAGTAAGAAACTTCAGAAAAAAAAAAAAATGACAGGAAAGACACACATACAAGCTCATGAAGCTTACAGAGTATTTTAACACGAAAAACACCAGCCAGATTCAACTGATACAAGGCTCTCAGCCTGGCTCTGTATGGTGGACAGGGAGAGAGAGAGAGCACAGCTCTGGGATCAGAGAACTCACAGGTTCAAATCACTGCCCCTTTCTGAGCCTCAGTTTCCTTACCTGAAAAGCAAGAATAATAAAATCTAATTCACAAAACTTTAAGTGAGGTTGAGATACAGTATGTAGTTGATCTTGTTGCCTTCTGCTGAAGGGGACCAGGCAGCCGTCAGCTCGGATGCTTCATGTTGGACCGTCTGTGCCACAGGCAGAGAGGGGAGATCTCCCCACAGTGTGCAAGGCCCAGAAGGAGATAGGGTCCAGAACTTGTGTGAAATCTATCAGATCAAGGTCATGTCAAGCGCAGGCCTCTGCACCTAGTGAGAAGACCTGCAGAAGAGCTCCTCAGAGCCACTTTAACAGGCAAATGATCTCAGGTTTCTTTTGATGGGTAATATAGGCAAGACGAGACAATAAAATGGAATCCATCAGACTAAAGCCAGAAGTAAATTATCTTCTTCATACCGCTTAAAATTGTTACAATATCAGCGAAACTAGGTTTCCCTCCTTTGATTTCCCCTGGCTAGAGACTGACATCTCACTGTTTCATTCCCACCTGGCCAAACTCACATTTTCTTCTCACTTTAAGGAGGGAGCAACGGAAGGCAGATACATGATAAGAGGAAGGATAATCATTTGGTTCATGTGAGAGAGCAAAGCAGACTGGAACAAGAGGAGGGAGTCTGAGAATGATAATTCTGACGATGGAGAGTAACTGTTTCTTGGTTATATGATTTCACAATAACAATAAACCCCCCCAAAAAATCTTAAGACTCTTTAACAGGCTCCTATACCTTATTATTTTTTGTGAGACACAAAGAGAAAGAAGCAGGAGTTTCGAAGATCTAAAAATTCAGCTTTTCTCAAAAGTCTATAGGCAGAAACGCAGCTGGTTCCAATCACAGTGAACTGAAACAGCAACAGGGGCCAAAGGTGCAGAAAGAAAACTTATTTATAATAAACTTTCAAAGCAATGGCTTTTCTTTATAAAAGAAACACAGTATGTGACAAAACAAAACTGTAATGAAAAAATAACTTTTCCATCTAAGTATATAAAATATAAGAGAAGGTTGCAGTAAATAAGAATGAACATTTTTGATTTATTCAAAGTTTCAATCTAAAACCTCAATGAAATCTACCACCTTTAATTACAAGGGTACTGATGGTTCCTGAACAGAAAGAAACAAAGGTTAAGATGGCACCGGACATTGGAGAGTGACCCAAACTGGCCGAGGGTGCAGAAGGTTTGGTCCAATAGACCACGGACAGGCTAAAAGCCACATTTTGTTGAGAACTGATGTCGGAACTGGTTAAAGAGTATAAACCTCCATAAGAAAATTAAAGATGGCAAACTCGACTGGGACTCTGTTTACTTCAAGTCAATAATGTCTTCGTCCGAGGAAGCTGTGAGCTGAAAGGGGCTGCTGCCCCAGACAGGGCTACCTTCTCTCTCAGCCACAGGGTCCGGGTCAGAGCTTGTCGACTGGTAACGCCCCTCGGGATTGGCTTCAGAAGTGGAAGGACTTTCCAAGGAGCTCGACGTGATCCTAGAGGAGAAAAGTCACTGTGAACGGATCCTGGGGCACCGCTGAGCTGGCTGCTCTGTTTCCTGTTCCCCTAAACTCGGGAGCCCTTCTCCCCCTCCCCCTGCCATTATGGGGGAGAGGTGGGGAAGTGCAGGAGTGACCCCCACCCCAGCAGAGCTGGTGTTCTGCAGGCAGACAGGCCGATCTCATGGGTGGTTATGGGTTTTAAAGGCCAGCGGTGACACACAGGTGTTTGTGTGGAAAATCGGGATAATGTCGGGATAATGTCACTCTGTCTAAAACCCTCCCCTGGCTCCCCACGGCCTGACCCCTCCAGCCTCCTCCCAGCCCACCCCCGCCCTCTCTATTTTCTCCTGCATTCAGGACGCTCATTCTCTTGATACCTGCAAAACCAATCTGACCAAATTCAGGGAGTTCATTCATTCAACAAGTACTCATGGAGCCTGTAAAAGCCCCGGCCCAGCCTCTGGCTGCTTTTGACCTTGCATCCTTGTCTGTGCTCAAGCTGAGCCACTCTCTTCCCTCTCTCTCTCTCTCTCTCTCTCTCTTCGGGGCCTTTACCCCTGCTATTCCTGCTGTCGGAGGGGCTGTTCCCCCAGCTCCTTCTCATTCAAAGCTCAGCTCAATGCCACTTCTTCCAAGAAGCCTTCCTTGACTCCCAGCCCCCACCTCAAGTAGACCTTCTATCTGCCCCACCCCCATCACTACCTTCTTATAGATTTCCTTGCAGTGCTTGTCACTAATGGAAATGATAGCATTTGCTTATTTGTTCACAGGTTTATTATCTGTTTCTCAACACTAGAATGTAAAGTCCACGAGTGCAGGGGCCTGGTCACACAGTAGGGGCTCAATGAAAGTGCATTGGATTAAAGCGTGAGTGAGTACTGCCCCTCTCTGGGCCAGGCTAATGCTTGCTTGATTTATGAGACCCGGCTCAGCCTTTCCTGATGTTTGGGACCCGCCACCCCCGGCCCAGGTGTGGTGTGATGGCATCCCTC